>NW_026126418.1:35282500-35882500 GCF_943737965.1 Phodopus roborovskii | reverse complement strand
TGCCTGAGTAGTAATGTGTCCTGTCTTTTTCTTTCCGTTTAGTTGCAAGAAGCACGGGGTCAAGAGACACAGGCTGAAGAGACTGACAGGGCAATGCAGGGACAGCTGCAAAAGTACGGCTTAAAGTCATGTACCAAAGTGCTTGAATATTTTAATACAAATAAGCTACGCGGTCCTGGAAATACAACCCTTGTATGATACATGTATCAGTCTGGGGTCTAGAAAAGTCCTCCATGCATTATTTGCAGTGAGACTTATAGGGTGTGAAATGAGTAAGTTTAACAGCCTAGGGTTCAATCCACAGCAAAACAAAACAAAAAAGAGCTAATGTCTAATTACTCACACCACAGCTTCATTCTTCAAGGTAATTACAAAGCCCAGATGAAAATTAGATGCATTTAGCAAAACCTTTCAAACATTTCATCAGAAATACATACAATTAGGTCCAGATTCAAATGTACCTTACATTTTTGCTGATTTGATAATTAACTTCAGAGTAATTAATGGAAATATGCCTTTTAGGGTTGAACAAGAAATTTTCACATTAGAAGAAACGGTCAAAAAGCAAGCAGAGACAATAGAACAACTTGAGAAAAAGCTATTAAGTAAAGACAAAAGTTTGGTAAGATCTCATAATCTAGTAAGTCAGCCTTTTATTAATTTTCACCACTTTGAATTGGAAATTTTCTTTCTCTAGTTATTGGATGTAGGAATATTCTGGACAACAGTAGAATTCCAGTGGGTAAAAATATTTGTTGTGTTCATATTCTTACCACTAGTGCAAGTGCTGTCAACTATAAACAAGTTGAACAAATCTATATAATTAACTATGTTGATAATAATATGTTAATAGAAAAGATTGCTGTTATTTTAAACCAAAGTTTTAAATATGTAATATTTCACTATGTTCATTCAACAATAAACTCTCAGATTTTGTTTTTATATTTTGTCCATTCTGACAAACAATTGTGCTGGAAATTTGTGTAGATATTTATTTGAGTACTATTACTCAGTACTATTCAAAGTTGACAAAACTTTGAATCTTTCTTAAATCATCTTGGAATCTGAACCTGTCAATGGGTTTGTGGAATTAATTATAATGATTTTTGAGACTTAATAATAGTAATCACTGTTCATAATTGCTTTCCCAGGAAAAGTGTTTTTCTCATTAGAATCTCAAAAAGGAATTAATAAGTGTTGGAGTGGAGAAACAGCTGCTAGGGCAAAGGGCTGTAGTAGAAAATGGACTCCCTTAGTGTTAAGGTTTAGATAATGTTTTTCAATTTACTTTTGTCCATTAACCTTCCTAGGACTTTAGAGTCCATCCATCCTTGGCATGCATTGGTCTATATAATTCTTGAATGCTGATTTATAACTGTCTAATCAAAGGTATATAACTGTTTATCAAAAAGGGAAGATTCTGACACTCATGCATTTTGTTTATGGGAATGGACAAAGTACAATACTCCACTAGGAAAGCATCAGTGCAGTGGGGTCATTGAATCCATGAGTTGGTTTCCTTACCTGATGCTAACAAGGTTCCTAAAGTTCTGTTTAACAGTCTTCTGATACCTAAGGAATGACCTTTGCTGACTGAGCTTTCTTGTGGGTGTAGAAGTGCTGTTGGTTATTGGGATTTGAAAGTCTTGCAGGCAACTTGTGGGGTATGTAAAGCCTTGTTGGGCCTGCTGCTCTTCCAATGTGAGCAAATGTAATACAAAGAAAGAAGAGCTGGGTTCAAGTTCCTCACCCTTTGTGGCTTAATCCTGATGTTATCTCATTTCCTTCATTGAAATCATTTCAACAACCTTTTTTTTCTTAGTTACCAAGGAAAGGAAAATATGGAATGATATATTGATTAATAAGGGTTCAAATCTCCTTCAGACTTAAGCAACTGAAATCAGATGTGTGCCCACACACAATAAAGAATCAATATTTTGTAACTTTGATAAAATGCCATAATCAAGAAAAAATGTATAGCCTATCATTTTTCAACACGTTTATAGTTTCAGCAAAATTATTGTCTAGAGCTACAGAAATGTAATGCACTGTTACTTATGTTACAGTTATTTAATTGTATAACTTCTCAATCATTTTAATTCTTTTCAGACACAAACAAGTCAAGAATTTGTTAATAACATCAGAGAAATGCATGCTACTTCAGTAATGAGATATTTGGATCTCAGAATTCAAAGTCTGGAAAGCAAAATCTCTGAAATGATCCAATCTCATGATGACTTCTTGGCTCTGGAAGACTATAACAAACTTCATCAGTCATATAAACTGAGGGAGTAAGTCAGGTCAAAGAATCATGTAGGATAGTAATTTAGTATATTTTAACAATATAGTATTAAGACATAAAGACTCACCAGAAAGTATAATCTTGGAAAATTATGATGACAAATGTGGGAAGCTAATCAGGATATCATTTCTTCTTTATTGGTACATATACTGGCATGTTCTCTTAGTATTCTCATATTTATCCTGGTTTCTTAGATTTTTTTCAATAAATTTGTTGCTAATTTTAATCAGTATACTTACACTGCTAAAAATTTGCTTGTCAGCATTTATAGAAATATGAGTGTTAAACACCTGAATATTTCTAGAGTGTTGTAACATGAACTCTCCTTGTCAAGGATGACTGACGGCCCCTTCTGGATATTGCCTACCACTGGGTAACCAACTTTGACCCTAAAACCTAGACACAAACCATTCTTTTGATCATGTGCCCTCTCCATAAAGGCACACACATGGCACAGGCAAATATGAACACGGCATGACAAGGGGAGTATCTCACATGGTGCTTCCAGATACTTCCTTCTTCATTGTGTAGTGCTGTGTGGGAGATGGAGAACCAATGAGTTAATGAAATACTATCTGCCTCCCATTCTTCACAGGACTGAAGCTCAGCTGAAGGCAGTCACAGACCAGTTCCACTTGGTGACTCAGCACAACATGTCATTACTAAACATACTTGCCTCAGAGTGTCCCTCTGTCACAAATTTTCACAAGCATTTGGGCAGCCTCTTTACCCAAGAGAACATGGTGACTCCCACTTCAAGCCCACAGTGTTTAAAACAGTACAGAACAGCCAACCTGGGTGTGGTTAGTATTATTAATATTTTTCCCTCTGAGTAATATGATTTGAGTTTTCCATGTGCAAACTACTGAATTGTTTAGTTTTTAAAATGTTTTAAAAATTAGTTCTTACTTATTTAATGTTTTCTAGGGGATAAACAACAGTCATATTGAGGCCAGAGTACAACTTGGGGAAGTTCATGGTCTCTCCCAAACATGTGTTCTCTAAGGCTTTAGAACCCAGTTGGTCAGGTTTGACAGAAGACACTAAGCTGCAGAACCCTAACCCTGGTCCTGTTCAGCATTTCTAGAGTATTAGTTGATAAAAAAAAGGCAAACCCCTGTGTGAATGCATGATGTTAGTAATGGTGTTTTCATTTAGAGTCCATTGCACATAAAATACATAATCAGAAGCAGGCATTTTCCAAAAATGAAATATTTATGGGGCACCCTCAGTCTAAGGCACCACCAGAAACCAAATGCAGCAACAACCAGAAAATAAAAAACTATAAACAGGAATAAGTTAAAAAGTTCTGCTTTGTTATATAGATTTCGGCAATATAAAAGGACGAAAATGCCCATCAGTTTGAGTTGCTATAGGGAAAGCCCTCTGCTTTGGCTTATGTGTCTGTGAGCATGTGATTTGCAACACTTGGAGAATCTCCCTAGCTTGGTGAACCTGTGGGAAGCAACAGGTCCTGGAAAGAACATCTTTCTTTTTTTTTAAACTATCTTCCCACCTTTCCTTTTAAAAGTCTGTAGACAACAATGAAGATTTCAATCAAGAACCCATCAAGTTAGTTCTGTGTCCACAACCTGAGCTGGATCACACAAAGAAGAAACACCAGGAAGCAGCTAAAGAGAAAACTCTGTAAGATTTTAGTATTGCATATATGTCTCAGCATTCATTCTTTGCTTTCACTGTAATTGTAAAAAACTCAAAGTAATAATTCATTTTGCACTTGCATTTTCTGACCTAAATTATGGCAGTTTAAAATTTAGTTCAGAAATGCAAAACAAAATCTCAAGCTAGTGTACAAGCCCACATTCTTCTTTAATGGTGTTGAAAATGTTACCAGTCATCAAGTCTTTGATGTTCAGCTAACTCTTTATTGACTCTGCATTTTTGTCCAGAATGTCCTGTTCTTTCATTCTTTTAATAGTGTCCTTCCATTCAATGCTCCAGCCAATACTTTAATATGAAATAGCCCATCTGTATTCTCTTTCAACAACATCAAAAAGTATCTTGAGTCTACTTATATGTCCTTGCTCTGTTTTTCAGTCACAGTATAAACCAGATATGTTCCATTTTCTAGGTGTTTTCCATATACTTCTAAGATGCACATTTTGTCTGTCGGTCTTTCTATCTGCTGGTCTATATATGGTTATAGTTATTCATTTGATTGGGTGCTAGAGCTAAGGCTTTGTGTGTGTGTGTGTGTGTGTGTGTGTGTGTGTGTGTGTGTGTGTGTTTGTGTGTGTGTGTACTGGACCTTTCTCTTAAATGAAGCAAAATCGGATTGTTACTAAAGAAGTTATAGTTGCTGCTTCTTTTTCTTTGTTTGAACAAAACATGGGACCATGGTGAATTCAGAAAATCATTTTGTGTGTAGCAGTCCCTGGTGAGATAATACAGTATTTAGCTATCCTTGAAGAAAGGGTAGGCAATTTCTCAGAGCTCTTCAAAGGGGAATGTAAGCAGCTCGAAGGTCTTCCTCCATGGGGCTCAGGTGGGCAGAGTACAAAGGACGCATGCAGCTCCTGTGAGATACACTTCACCTGCCTAATTTCGGGAAGGTTACGGTGGTTTGATGCCACATTCATTTGGGGAAATAAATGCAGATCACATTGTCACTGTCTCTGGCTTGAAGTAGTGACTGAATTCAAGTTCCAAAGGCCTTACAACTCTGCTTGGTTTACAAATACTAAATATTTTGTTATTCTCACTTTGTTGTAAAAGCATTCCTTGCCTAGAAGAAAACAACGGTGATAGATACGGATTGCTTTTCACATGCCATCTTACCTATCCCTTGGCATCGGGAATGGATTGGCTTGAGAAAACCTGGCAGAAACACAAATTCATGTAGTTTACTTTTTGCCATGTCTCCAATCAAATGCCTGATAAAAAACAACTTAAAGGAGGAAGGTTTTAATCTACAACATAATCTGAGACAATAGTGCCCATCTTGCCAGAGAAGGCATGGTGGAGGGTAGTGCCTTCTGTGGCAGCATTAGCTTGCTTGCCCACTTTGTTCACAACCCCATTGACCAGGAAGCAGACAGACCCAGAAGTGGCATCAGTGTATGGCCCTATAGTACTTCCCCCATGGGCCTACATGTCAAGCCAGGCCCCATGTTCTCAGGAACCACAGTCTCTCCAATCAGCAACACCAGATACAGACCAAGTCCTCACTCCCAGGAGTCTATAGGCATATACTACCTTCCAAATCACAGCACTTTGTATCTTCAAGTCCCTTATACAAAATGACATGCTATTCATAACATAGTCATGCCTTCCAATAATTCTAACATTTGTAGGTTACTTTTTTCCCTCACAAAGTTTCATTCTTTTAAAAGTTTTAAAAGTTGGTTTTCTCCCTTTTACAGTTTCCTGTCCCTCTACTCCTCCCAGTTTCTCCTTCACATCCCTCTCCCATGTGTCTATGCTGAGGGAGTATCTCTCTATGTGGGATGGGCTCCCAAAGTCCATTCCTATACTAGAGATAAATACTGATCCATTACCAGAAGCCCCATAGACTGCCCAGTCCTCCTAACTAGCACCCACATTCAGGGAGTCTGGATCAGTCCTATGCTGACTTCCCAGCTAGCAGACTGGGGTACATGAGCTCCCTCTTGTTCAGGTCAGTTGATTCTGTGGGTTTCTCCAGCCTGGTTTTGACCCCTTTGCTCATCACCTCTCCCTCTCATATTTATCCAGTATCTGGCTGTGGGTCTCTCTATTTTTTCTCATCTAATGCAGCAGGAAGTTTCTCTGATGATGGCCGAATAAAGTACTGATCTGAGAGCATAGCAGACTACTTTTAGGCATCATTTTATCACTTAAAAAAAAGACCAGTGGTATTTGGTTTCTGGGTTATCTAGTCTCTGGGTCTTGGTCATCCAAGTAGTATCAGGTATGTGTTCCATTTCGTGGAGTGGGCCAAATCAGGTATAGGTTAGTTACTGCCACAAGCTTTGTGCCATCATTGTCCTAGCATATTCTGCAGGCAGGACAGCAATGTAGATCAAAGGTTTTGTGACTGGGTTGGTGTTTTAAGTTTTTCTTTGGTAGCCTAAAAAGTACCTTCCCATTTAAAAGACACTATAATGTAAGGGTGAAGTTCTATATAGGCACCAGTTCAACCTTTCCATGTTCAATGAGCTGTGTGAGTGTTTTCTTCAACAATGAGGTTTTACTGTCAGTTTGTGGAGTGCAACATGTTTTAATACCATATATAATTCAAGTTTATACTAAATTCAGTAACTAAAGAATAGAATTAAGATCTGCCTCAGTGCATATTCAGTATTTTGCAATATTTCCATTGAGACCTGTTTGATCCTTGGTTATAAACCCATAGATAAGGAAGCGTAACAGTATACACACAGAGAGAAAGATTATTATACATACATACATATATAATTTTATACTATATATCATAAATAAGCATTTTTATTCTCTCTCTCTCTCTAACTCTCTCTGGGTGTGTGTGTGTATGTATAAAGGTCAGAGAACAATATCACAATGTCAGTTCTCATCTTTGCCCTTTTGTGGATTATGGGGACTGAATTTAGGTCATGAGACTTTACAGAAAGTCCTATATCTGCTTGTTTCTTATTTGGGCTCAATATGAGCTATTTTTATGATGTGTCTGTGTCTTAATAATATCCTTCATATTTACTTATGGTTATAATTTTTAAATGATTTCCAGTATAGTTAGTTTGAAACAAATGGGAGTCATAATCTATATGTTAGCAAATGTTTGTGCTTTAGAAGCTGTCACTAACTCAGTCTTTACATTCTTGTAGAAGTAAAAAATGTTTTAAATGGACAAAAACAACAACTGAGCGTGAAAATGGAAAGCATAGTTTCTCTGAGATTCCCAACACCAGACAATTTGAAATGGAGAGTCCATTTGATATACCAAGACATGAGGTACTTTCCAGAAGCTAAGGGACCCAAAAAAACACCAGTTTGGAAAATAAACCTCTCAATGCTTCAACTGTGAAATGTTTTTAAAAACTTGTTATCAATGAAAGAGTTGTAAGTTTTTTTATTCAAATAACAAGCAATTTATTCTCTCCTGTTTCAAAGCAAAGTTGATGTCTAAAAACCAAGCAACAGGCATTATATGACTGCCTCCATACCACCAGGATGCATTTAATTTCAGGGGATGATTAAGCAATAATTAGGATATGGAAAATGAAATTCAGTCATTGGTAGAATTTCAATATCTGTTGTTTTGCCAGTACCAAATAAAATTCAGTGATTACACACTCTAGTCACATTCTACACTGACAACACTCGTTTATAATGATAATAAACAAGTCAGCCCTAAATAGAACATTTCCATTGCTGTCCTTCCTCTAAAGACTCAGGGATCATTGCTGGAGGCTGCACAGAACAAGGATGAGATCAGAAGCAGCTGATGAGTGACTGCAAGCACAGCCATCTGCCAACTACACTTGAAATTGTACTTATCCCCATTTCCCGTCATTCTGAACTCCCAATTTTCCTTTTAGAAAATTAAAAACACTTACAGAGTCATAAGAATTTGAATTGAAAGGACATGACATAAAACTTCTGTCCCCCACTAGAATGGCCTTCTTTAACAGAGACTAATTCTGTGGAGGTCTATGCTGGCTAATTACAGATTTATTATTTGACCATTTCTCAATTACCCAAAACTGAGTGAATTAAACAATATTATTTTGTTCAAAAATGTACAGACTGGGAAAATCTTCTCCCAAGACATTCAGTTGGGACAGATTGAAAGGGTGGGCGTCTGGGGTCCTGTGGAGCCTTATTCCCTAATGTGTCTGCTTGCTTTGGGTATTAGTACTATGTGGCAGGATCTTCATTTGCAGTAGGGAGATGGAACACTCATGCAGACTAATGTCCTCACAACACGGTGATCGGGTTGATATAAAGCACTTTCTAATCTACACAGGAAGTCATGAGGCAAAATTTATTATATTCCGTTCATTACAACAAATTTAGGTTTCCCTATATCCCATCATTTGTGGAATGAGTACTTAAAAATGACAGGTTCTCAAGTTAGGATATTATGTCCTTAAAAGTTATGTAATCCAACTATTGAAAATTGGTCTTGTTTTTGCACACAACTTCTATCAGATAATATTATGGATGAAGCCAACTATAACTTACAAATGTAAAACCACTTCCTGTTCATTGTGAGGGCGGTGTAGATGACAGGGAAGGTCACAGTGTGCTGACCTGATGTGGTTAGGATGGAAAGGGCTCATTCTCTAAGGAAATGCTTCAGTTCCGTTTGATCCCAGCTCAGTTATTAGTTCCTCCCAGAGGTGATTCTTCTCGGTTTTCCTGCCAGCGTTCTTGTAGCTGCTGTGCAATGACAGCTCCATACCTCAAGGCTTTTTTGTCAGTTTTTCACAGTTTGATGTCCTTATGTCAGTGTTTTAACTGACACCAGATATCTGACAGGAGACTTTCTGAAGCACTTGTGATTTCATAGTCTAGGTCGTCCAGAGTATGACACACTCTGAAAGTAACTTAAATATACATCACTTATTATTAATACTTTCAATTGATTTCTGTGAGTTTTCCAAAGCATGGAATTCCAAACTTGATAAAGATCTAGAGTTGAGGAGGCATGTCAGTACCTAACCTTCAGTGTAACAGACTTACTGCCACACCCAATTCTACACACAAAAACAAATGGGCACACATAAACATGTATCAGTTTTGTAGGATTCAGGTCACATGTAGACAATATTGACTATAAAAGTTTTAATAAATAGCTTAAGCTAAAATATTGTTAATATTTAATATTTTGAATAACCTATGTTTTTCACATATTTAAATGTTCAGAGTTACTGGCCCAGAGCTAACAGAAACAAATGCACAGTTTTTATTGCTGTCACAGTTAAAGGAAAAGATATCCTTTAAATTTCTTTCAGCGAATAGCAGAAGATCAAGAAACTGTTGATAACACACTAGGAAATCAAGATACCTTGTTCATAAATCCACAGGAATCCAGATTTGCAAATCAGCGACCTGAACACTCAGAAGACACTACTCATCAAGGATCACACAAAGCTGAATCAAAAGCGTGTAAGGACACCTATCTAAAAAGAGTAAAAATGACAAAGCGATCATCTCATAAACAACTAAGGTCAGTAATTTGTCTTTGAAAAATAATTATTAGGGGAAGATATTGATGAAATTTTGTGATGTGAAATCAAGCTATAGAATATAATTTGGAAAGCAATTTTAGTAAGTGAATGTTCTTTTAAAGTGTTTGCTCAAACATAGTATCTTTTACCTTCTACGTTTGGGTTTCATGGTGCTTACCCCCACAGCATCTTCATATTGTATCCTTATTTACATGTTTTTACATTTAGTTATATTTGGTATTGTTTGATTTTTTTACTCTTTGGTTCTTTGGGGGGCCTCCACCCAACTCCCAAATGCATACATGGAGAATTATTATTACTTATGAATGCCCAACCTCAGCTTGGCTTGTATCTTGCCAACTTTTCTTAACTTAAATTATCCTGCCTATCTCTATTTCTGTATAGCTTTCCTTCTTATCCTGTGACTTGCTGTGTAGCTGGGTGTCTGGCCCATGGAGTCCTAGCCTCCTCCTTTTCTTTTGAACCTTGATCCCTCTTCCCAGATTTCTCTTCCTGTTTATTCTCTCTGCCTGCCAGCCCTGCCTATCCCTCCCTTGCCTATCTATTGGCCATTCAGCTCATTATTAGACCAATCAGGCAAAATAACACACTGAATGGAGTTAAACAGAAATGCAATGTAAAATAAAGCAACATCTCTTTGCATCCTTAAACAAATGTTCCACGGCTTAAACAAATATAACATCTTTAACTAATATTCTACAACATACATTCTTTTTAAAGTTGCAGAATAGAATAAGCATGTACTTATAAATTAAAAGCTTAAGTGTTCTCTGAATGTGATAACATAAGCACTGAGATGTGTAGTACTAATACTACTATAAATTGACTTTCAACTGTGTTACTTGATGTTACCAATATGGGATTTGGAGGAATGGTCCTCCTAAGTTTTCCTGTGCTGTGTGAACCCCTGATTGCAACTCATGATGTAGAAGGTTAACAAGAAAGTGAAGAAAAGCATAATTTAAAAGTAGTTACAACAGTTCCTTGTTTATTGGGTGAGATATGTGGAAACAGAATGGGTGGCCCTGTCTATCATGGCATGGGATGAGCTGTCTCAGAAGACACTTTCCTTCCTTTTAGCTCCAGTTACAATGAAGGAAGTTATCACAGACATCATCTCACACTGACCTTGGCAGATACAAATGTTTCTAATTACACCATCAAAAACCTTCCAGGAGAGCCATTCCAATAGGTAGCAGTTTAACCTGCTAAATCACAGACCAGTGACAGCCATTTCCCTGCCTCTTACATTGTTTGATTTTCTTTTTAGTTTAGAATGCAGAAATATAATTCCAGCCCAATTCTAAATCATAACTGTACACATTACTTACCTGACACATTTACAGTGTTCAGACATTGTCTAGTAGGAAAATTCATTTATTCTTTTGCCATTTTAAGGAGTTCTTCGTGGGAAAAAACGAGATGCTAATGTTTTCTTTGTGATCTTCACAGGTCTAAGGGCAGACAAGCTGAGGCAATGAGGAAGAACTCTGAGGAAATGAAGCCTTATAGTTCTGCACCAAACATGTGCACCACCAGCCCTGCTCCAGGATTTGCAGCTGACAGACTCAACAGTGCTTGGGAAAACAGCAGAAGTTTTGTGGGAAGAGAACCATTGATCCCAAGCTCAAGGCCACAGGCCTTTGCTGAGAGTTTGGCAGGCTTCCTAAATAGGGTGAGGATATGCTGTACATTTTTCTTTGGTTTCAAATAACCTGATAAAAGTATGTTCTTAATTTGGTGGCACACTGAGTTAATTAATCTATTCACCTTAAAGTAATCTCACAATTTTATGTTAATAAAGAAAGAAAACCAATTTTATACATTTAAAAAAATCCTTGGAGATGGCATTTTCAACAAATAGCCATTTAAGTCATCAGCTATGTTTATTATGATCCATATCTTTACAGGCATTTGGAAATTAAATCTTATAAAACTTGCATTGTTTCCTATCATTCCAGGTAAACTCTGAAAGGGATTGGCTTAGATTTTAAGTCATTTTGTTAGGTCTCTCAATCATAGTAAACTTACAGTCTTCAGCCAGCATCCTAAGATCCATATCTAAAGATATAATCTCATTTGGACATTTAGAATTTAAAGGAATCTTAGATGAATACTTTTTGTGAAATATTTGCTACACCAAAAAAAGAATAGAAAAATGACCTTCATTGCTGTCTAATTTAGTGTATATTTATATCAATTTTGTTCAATGTCATTATTGCTGCAAAATTGTATAATAAAAGTAATTTCTTTAATCAAATATTTCAGTTGTCAAAATGAAGTAATATTGTCCCTTTTCCTGGTTTTTACTTGGACTAGTAGCTCAGGTCAGAGTGATATAAAAAGTCTTCAAATCACAACCAATATGGAAATGTGAATTCTGCTTCTCCTATACACAAGCTTATGGACATACTTTCTCACATCCTCTGGAATTCTGAGATGAATCTTGCCACCTAAGCATATGATTAAAGTATCTCTTTTAGGAATACAATTCATTTTTGTTAATAGTTATTTATATTGTTTTCTGATATTCACTGTGACAATGCTGATGTATTTTTAATAGGAATTTAGCACTTGCAAGAATTTATTTGATTAAAGGCTTTTAAAATTAAATTAAATTTATTTCTTAAAAAGCAACCTTTATTTTTATTTTACATACCAATCTTCTTCCTCGGGAGTTCTGATGACTGGTGGCTTTCTGTCGCTTCTCATTAGCATTGTCATTAGTAATTTACTCTTAGTTATTATGGGCTTCTTCAAAAGAAACTAAATTCTGTGAAGTTCTACTCTGAATATTTTCAAATCCATCATTTGACAATTTATTTTAATTATGAAAAATTTAGCAGATAAAACAATATTCACTTTGTTTTACAATCTCAAGTTTGAGAAAATAATGACAGGGATAGGTAGGTCCTCTCTTCTCAGATGATGTCTGGTTGGAAGATGGGAGGCTGGAGTTCTCTGGAGTATTATCCTTCACACATCCAATGGTGCTGGGTTCTGACAGGAGCTTCATTTGCAGCAGGGTTGTGGCATGCTCATCTGGGGACACCTAGACTCTTCTTGTAGACTGATGTCCTCACAGCATGGAGATGAGACTAATGTAAAACACTTTATAAACTACTGAAGTCACAGGCATCACTTTTGCCACATTCTGTTCAATAAGAGCAAGCTCAAGATTCTCCTAGATTCCATAATTTGTGCAATGAACATTTAAAATGACAGGTTCTAAAACTAATAATCCTTCCACTCAAAATTAGGCTCATTTGCACTCAACCGTATCAAACAATCAGTCTTAAAACCACTTCCTGTTCACTGTGAGGGCGGTGTGGAAGACAGACAGGTCAGGTCACAGTGTGCTGACCTGACGTGGTTAGGATGGAAGGGGCTCACTCTCTCTCTAAGGAAATGCTTCAGTTCCTTTGACCCCAGCTCAGTTATCAGTTCCTCTCGGGGTGATTTTTCTAAGTCTTTCCTCTGCCAGCATTCTTGTAGCTGCTGTGTAAGAGCAGTTTTCTTTCCTTAGGCTTTTGCATCATTTTGCACCATTGGCCTTTACAACCTTCATGTCAGTCTTCCTGAAGCACTTGTGATTTTTATTCTAGGTCCAGAGATTAACATATTCTGAAAATGATGTTAATTTAAGTTCTCTGTCCCTATGTTCTTTCCTATAATTTTTCCAAAAAATATCTAATTCAATGACAATAATATGTGAGTGATTCAGTAATATAGACTTTACCACCAATGACTCAGAGCTTAACACCACACACAGACACAAATATATACATATCAGCCTAAATCTTGTTTTTTTATGTTTTTAATTCAGATCAAATGCAGACAATATTGTTGACAAATATTTTTTTGTTTTGTTTTTTGAGACAGGGTTTCTCTGTATTGTTTTGGAGCCTGTCCTGGAACTAGCTCTATAGACCAGGCTGGCCTCGAACTCACAGAGATCCACCTGCTTCTGCCTCCTGCGTATTGGGACTAAAGGTGTGTGCCACCAATGCCCGGCTGTTGATAAATATTTTAAGGCCATCTTTTTCACATATTTAAACATTCAGAATCATTGGCTTGAAACTACAGGAACCAAACACATACATTTATTGTTATTACAACTTTAAATACATGTGTTTTAAATCTCTGTCAGGAAAGAGAAGAAAATCAACGAACTTTTGATGACAGAAGAGGAAACCATAAAGCTTCATGCATGAGGCCACAGGAACCCAAAATTCCAAACCTGCAGCCCAAACACCCAGAAGAATTAACTCATCAAACCGCATATAAAGCTGAACCAATCCAATATGAGGAACTCTGTCAGGAAATGGTAGAAATGACAAAGTCATTATTTCATGAACAACTAAAGTAAGTAAAAATATATTTACATATCCTATATATGTGATATGGCATATAAAACTCTATATTTCATTTCTATGTTATATAAGAGTATTTCATATAAATATTCTAAATATAAACATGCATATTTATATATAATATATTTTATAACATATAGGGAAAAGAAAGCTAATGTTAACAATTTGTATATAAAGAATAATTATCAGTGAAAGACATTTGCAAGTTTTTAATGATACAAAATCAAGCTAGAGATTATGATTATGGGAAACAATGTTTACAAAAGGGCTGTTTTTTAAAACATTTGCCAAAAGCAGTTACTATTACTTTCCAAGTTTGGGTTGCATGGCATTCCGGTCCACGGTATCCTTATACTGTATCTTTTATATAGCCATATTGTTGTCAAATTGTAGATCAGAATACCCATATACTTTTAAGTGAGTAGTTTAACTACTGTTTGAGTATGGTACCCAAGCTCAGGATCAAGTAGCGCTAGTGCTATACTCTTTGGCCTCATTGCCTCACTGTGTGAATTGACTATCAACTGTGTTACTTGGTGTTGGCACTACACTTTGAGGGATGGCTCTCCTAAGATTTTCAGTGCTGTGTGAACTCGTGATTGCAATGTAGGAGAAGGTTAACAGGAAGGTGAAGAAAACATAATTTAAAAGTGGTTAAAACAGTAAAATCTCAAACAGGAGCCATTTCAGTAGGTGGCAGTTTAACCTGCTTTACACAGACCAGTGACAGCCATTTCCCCTGCCTCTTACATTGTTTAATTTTCTTCTTAGCTTGGAATGAAGAAATGCAATGATTTCTAGTTCAACTTTAAATGATAACTACACGTTACTTACCTGACACATTTATAGTGTTCAGACGTTATTTGGTGGTGAAATCCATTTACATGTTTGCCATTTTTCTGGAGTCCTCCCCAGGAAAATGAGATATTAATGTTTTCCTTTGTGATCTTCACAGGTCTAAGAACAGGCAAGATGAGGCCATGAGGAAAAACTTTGAGAAAACAGAGCTTTATAGTTCTGCACCAAACACGTACTTGACAAACCCTGCTCAGGGATTTGCAACTGGCCATCCCCACAGCAGTCCAGAACATAGCGGACACTTCATTCAAGAAGAACCCTTGATCCCAGGCTCAAGGCCATGGCACTTTGTGGAAAGTCTAGATAACTACCTGTGCAGGGTCAGCTGTGCTTTACCTTTTGATTATGATTTAAGACATCTATTATAGTTCTTGTTTTTAATTTGGTAATATAATTTATTCATAATAAATTAATCTCACATTTTTTGTTAATATAGAAAGAAAACCAAATTTATACATTTTTAAATCCTCAGAGCTTTCACTTCCAACAAATAAACTTTTCTTAATTTGGGTCAATAGATATAACTACTAAAACACACTGAACTTCTTTAATGGCTACATTGAAATTAGTGCTAGAGACTAGTATTTTTTTTCCTGTGGTTATAGGCTGACTTTGAAAAGGACTGGCTCAATTCCTAAGTAATTTTAGTTAAGCTCAGGTCCATAGTAGCCTTACAATTATTTCTCCATTCCTCTGGCATCCCTAGTTTGACATCCAAACACTTAATCTTGGGTGGATATTTCGAATTTAAAGGAACCCGAAAGAAATACTTCTTTATAAAGTGTCTATACCTATAAAATCAAAGAAAATTAAGATTATAGCCTTAATTAATGTTTTAATTACCTCATGTTGATTTCAGTTTACCTCATCCTCTTTACTATCATTAAGGTTATCTCCTTAACCCTGATATGAGGTTTCAAAGTGTAGTTCATTAAGCTTTTGTACCTTGCTCTCACATGAGGGACTGGGAACTAAGGTTGCAGTTATGTAAAGCCTTTCTATTCTTCCTTAAAAGTATGAATTCTCTCTCTCTTATCCACAACCCCATGTATGATCCCATGCCATCTCCATATCCTTTGCAGCTGTGATAGAAAATTTTTCATCTGAACACATGGAAAGCTTTCTTAAGATTACAATTTATTTTTATATTTTCTCCAGTTATTCATTGATGCAAATGTTGAAATAGTTATTTTAAGGGAACATAACACTTGTTAAAATTTCTTTGTTAAAGTTTCCATAACCATCCATATTTATTAAAAGTGGTTGCAACCATCACATAGTGTGTCACTTGCATAGTATGCAAGAAAACATGCTTGACCCAGTTAGAGATGAGTATCTACTATTGGGAAATTTTTTATCTAGGGTGATTGTAAGAGAAAAATGTTGATTTGTAGAAAATATATAAAGTAGATTTTTACTATGTATCTACTGTTATTAAAACACCCATTTCAGTCAGTAAAACTGATCCCTATTTTTTTAGGATCTTCTCAATGTCAAAACTATCATAGACTAATATACTAGAGCCTCAATTCTTTTACCCAGCTGACACCTTTAAAAATGATAGAGGATAAAAAAAAAGTCTAAAATTTCCTAATAAATTTTGCAACCGACTGTGTTAGGAGGGAAACAATAAACAAATATACCAAAACTTTGGTTGGATCCCAAATGGATAAAAATTTTTTCATTGTTTTGGTACCAGCACCAGGAAATGAAACTTGATGACAATGACTGCTGGGCAGCATGAGGGTGACAATCCAGTGCCCAGGGGTCGCTGCTCATCACCTGACCAATTTTTTTTTTAATTTTAATTTTACATATTGATCCCAATTCCCTCTCCCTTCCTCCCTCCCTGTCTCTCTCCCTCCCTCCCTCTTTCTTTCCCTCTCCCCCCCACATGCACCCTGACCACCCTCCCCTCCCACCCACCCCCCACTCCACATGTAGGGCAATGCCATCCAGATGGGGTCAGGTAAATCTGACAGGTCATTTGAAGTAGGGACTAGGACTTCTCTCCTGTCTCTAGGTTAAGGGAATATCCCCTCCATGGTGGATGTGCCCGCAAGCACTGTCTGAGGTCCCTTAGACTGCTCAGGCCTTCTAGCTGAGTCCCATGTTTAGGGGTTCTGAGTCAGACCCATGCTGGCTTCCCAGTCTGGGGGCCTGGTAGCTCCTCCTTGTTTAGGTAAGCTGTCTTGATGTGTTTCTGCAGCCTGGTCTTGTCCTCTCTCTGTGCATCTGGATTCTAGTTCAACTCAGTGTTTAGTTAGAATCAGTCTTGTAGGTCTCTAGACATTTCTTTAGGTTCAGTTTTCTCTTCAAACCTATAATGGTTCCCTCTTTTGTGTTCTCTCTCTCTCTCTCTCTCTCTCTCTCTCTCTCTCTCTCTCTCTCTCTCTCTGTATCTATCTATCTATCTATCTATCTATCTATCTATCTATCTATCTGACCAATTCTTAACCAGACAGAGAAGAATTTCAGGATTAGTCAGAAGGCCAGACTGAAAGGAATGACTGCAATTGTGATTAAGCAGAAAGGCCAATACACCAAGGAGAGGAGAGCCAAACTTAGAAGAGAACTCACCCAAGTGCCTCGGCCATAATCATGACTGGAACCTTGAGGCTACTGAACCGGCCACTAGGTTTAGATGTTAGGGAGAGCATGAGCCGCCAGACTCCCTTTTGTTGCTCATCTTTTTAAAGTGTGCTTTAAATCACTCTCTCACATTTCACAACTAAATAAGTAAATGTGATCACTCTAGTGGGAAGGTATCAAACAAGCGCTGATTGTTTTCCATTTGATTAAGTCGTGAAGCAATAAAATTCAAGTTTCACTTGTGACTCTACTATATATTTCTACTATTCAAAGTAAATTTATTGTCGAAATTTTCGGCCATAATCTAGATGGCATAGTATTTTAAATATTTTCCAGCAGTATAGTTTCATATGCCATTATGACAATAGTAGTTTCTTCTTTTGTATATTTAGTGTTTTGAAAATTGATCACAAAGAACATATTAAATTATTAACTTCCTGAAGGTAGAAAGCTGAGAGTTTCTCAACATTAATGACCATTAAAGAAAACAAAACAGATTATAGTTTATTTAAGGGTATACTTTTGCTAAGAATCACAAAGTAATTCAATTGGACTAAAGTGGATTAATCTTTGTACTGAAATAATGAAGCTACATCCCCAAAATGGTATGCAAAAATAGGCAAATGTTAATTGTAGTTTTTACTCAAAGTGACCGCAGCAACATTCCACATGTAATCTACTCCTCTAAGTTTGAAAGTCATCACTCCAAGAACAGGAGGTCCCTACAAAAATTATTCAAAGGTCACAATTTTCCTTTCCAATTATATATATATATATATACATATATATATATATATATATATATATATATATAATTAGTATGCAAAGTGTTAGGTCTCTATATGACATTTTCAAACATAACTTATTTATGGTGACAACTCCTCCAACCCTTCCACCCACCTCTTGTACCTAACCACCCACAATAGTAAAGGCCACATTTTTTTGAATATCATTCCTATAATAATATTTCTTGTTTAACAGAAATCTTATAAATATTATTTGAATTTCTGCAGGCATGGCAGCAATTGTATTATGAACAGTGTAAGACAAAGGAGGCGTATTACCAAAATGAACAGACCAAGTTTAATCAGTTCTGAAGTAAATGATCGTAAGTGATAAACGGCTTCAATTTCCTTTGCTCAACTAAAAACTACATTCAACATTTTTGTTGTATGCATAAAATTAAAGGTGTGAAAATGTGAGTTTATAATTACTCTTCATTTCTTAATTCGTCTTTCTTTCTGCCCTTCTTGGTTGGTTGTGAGGGAGTGTGCTGCCACGGGAAGAAAAAGGAAAGGCTACACAGTCCTGGATTGCCCCGCACCACCCCGCCCGGCCCGGCACTGTCCCACCCTCGAGTCCCTAGGAGAACACCCACTCTATGCTCTTCTCCACTCCACTGTTCCCCCTTATCTCTGGGATCCTGGGCAAGTAAAGGAACGCTAAGGTGGGGAAGGCCAGCTCCTCAAGGAGGTGACCAGCATGTGACTGGTGACAAACACAATGCCTGCAGATGCCAGGGAAATGCTGGGTAGGGTCTGCAGAATTGAGAGTCCCAGAGAGAGAGGTAAGTGCTTCCCCCACTTCCGCCAGCCTAGTCTCTTCTGTCCAGTGCAGGGCACTGGGCAAGTGGATTGGCTGGCCAGTGCCCCCTGGGCCTATGGTAGGTACTTGAGACTGCAATAGGTTGGTGGAGAAATGAGTATGAGTTGAGAAGTCTGTGGCCTCAGCCTTCTTCTGGACAATTGCAGCACTTCTGCTAACTGTAGAAGGTATTCATTCAAGGAGTAAAGGGCAGACATTCTATAAATGAAATAGGAAGAGATAATTACACCCCACCCAAGGCCCTACCCAAACTTCATGATGACAGTCATTCACTGTCACTTGGAAACAGCGAGTCTATGGCCTGAATAAATAAATATGATTGTAGAAATTGTATCTGGATTACAGACATTTAATTGAAGGATTTAAGGACTGAACTAACTGATGTTTTGTATAGCCATGTAAAGAAAACTGAAATAGAAAAAAAATATATAAAACTGCTGTTTGGATTTGAATAATGGGCAATATAAAATTAATTACTTTTATTACAAGTTGCTCCAAGATTGCTGCTATACCCCAGGGAAAAGCTACTGTTCATTCAGAGCTAAGAGGGCTGTTTTCTTACATGGTTGCATGGATTCCCATTTTTCCCTGCTTTCTCAGCAAACAACAAGCAATAAACTTGCATTATTAGATTCACACTCTAATGTTTAGTTATAAAACAGTACAGATCTCTATGATGGCTTTATATTTAAGAGATCATAAGAACAGTGACATAGTAGAAACATCTATTAAATAGTCTCTTGTGGAAATGAGGGGTTAATATGGAGGCGATGTGTATTCAGAATGAAGATGATAGAGGACTGTAGTCTGTGTGTTGACTATGCTAAAAACAGCATAAGATGATCAAGAAAATAATGACAAAATAGTTAAACTGTTAACAGTAGGTGGGAAGCTAGATATATAAGTCTGGCTGTGAATTATCATGTTATTAAGGGTAAAACAGATGGCAGTACTCAGCCTAGGCTTATGGCTCAGTGATGGATTCCTTTGCAAACTGAGTAGGCAGAGTGATGGTGAAGTCAAGCTGTGTGCTATCATGAAGGCTGTCATTCCCCACATAGCTGCTTCATGATGGCTGAGTTAAAACTGCTAAAATGCAATGTGCTTTATGACCACTTAGTGAATATGTAATTAGTGGTTTTAATATACCCCGTGATAACTATGCCTCCTAGAGACAAAGATAATTATGAGCTGTTGTTTCTGTTAATTTAATAACATATCATTCCAGAGTCCCCTAACTTCAGCAAGATGGCTACTAAAACTAGTGTGTCTGCAATAGGAGCATTTACACATGCTTTAGGTAGCTGTAGAGGAAGATCATATGTAGTAATTTAACAATGAATGTTACGATGCTTGTGGATTATAACAAGTTTGATCACAAATTAATTAATGATGATCATTGATGCATTATTGATGTATTATGATTAGAAAATTATCAGTTCCTGAACTGTTATCAGTATAATTTGTTGCTACAGATAGGGAGAAAATCAAATAAAATGATACAATAGAAAATACACTCCCATGTTTAGTTGCTTCATCAAGTAATAAAAAGATAGATTGAATGGTGTTTCCTAAGACATAAAACTGATAAGTTACTGAAAAAAAATAGACAGTCCTAAGATGTGACGTTTCTCATAAACAGTTTCTTTAGATAGATAATGTTGGCTTGCTGTAAGTTAAACAGAAGAAGTCATGTGGTTAGTCTTAGAAAAAGTAAAAATGAAAAGTTGGGGCTATTTTCATTATATTTCTCAAGGACAGAGTGGATTGTAAAGCTAATTATTAAAATCTGGAAGATCAAATATATTCGAAACAGAGGTTTTTTTCAGTACCATCTTAAATCAATATAGAAGTGGCTAACATGACTTTAGTATGTGATTAAGGTCTTAAAAATAATGTATTCCATATAAGTGAGATATTGTTACAGGTAGTGTTAATCCTACAGAACCATGAGAACTATATTAATAATGTATGATGGTATGTTAAGATAGGTATGGCTCCTACAATAATAGACACAATTTTATGTTCTCTAAGCATAAGGTAGTAAGGATAAAGAGAGTTCAGTACATTAGGGTACATGAAAGGAGTGTATAATATGTTAAGGGAAGTTGAAGGCATTTTTAGTAACTAAAAATTCATGATTTAATGAGTAAAATTACATAACTACTATATAATTCAACTTGTTGTAATCTTTTAAAATTCACTTATCAGGGAAAATATGAGAATTCAAAATTGGGATTAGTGCTATAAGTCATAATTAGGTTTAGTTTGTGAAGCTCGGGAAAGGAGGTGTTAAGAAGCAACTTAATTTATAGGATATTCCAGTTTTTCACTAATAACCATCTTTCCTTTATTGCTTTATTGATAACTTCATATATTCATACAATGTTTTGATCAAATCCACCCCCACTCCCTCACACCTGACTCCTCCCATAACCCAGCACATTTCCCCTCCTTATATTCGTAAACCCACTGAGTTCACTAAGTATTCTAAATATATATGTGAGTGTAAGGGCATCCACTGATTCATGGACAGCCTACTAGGGGTTTCATCCCTAAGAAAAACTGGTGTTTTATCTCCCCCAGCAGTAGCTATCAGTTAGTTGCCAATAGCTCCTCAGCTAGGAATGGGTCTTTGTGAGCCCCCTCTCCAACCTGTGTTGGAATTTGGTTGATAGGTTCAATTAAACATTGAAATATTCATACATGCATATAATATGTTTGGATCCAACCCAAGGACTATCCTTTCCCTATCACCGCCACCCCCCCAAAAAAATTCTCTACAACTTCATGTGGCCTTTCACTGTTTTTAATATTTTGTCCCACTCAGTCCATTTAGTGTTGCCTTATGTGCATGAGAGTGGGACCATGCTGGAGCATTGGTAGTCATTCAGGAACTACATCCCTAAAGAAAACTTATTCTGCCTAGCTCAGGAGCCATGAACTACCAGTACCTCCTCAGATAGGGGTCAGACTTCATGAGCCTCACCACCCATGCTGGGATTTTTGCTGGCTTGATCTTTTGGAGATCTTGTGAATGTGGTCACAGCCACTGTGAGGTCATTTATGCAATTGCATGTTTGCATCTGTCAAATACTGTTTCACTACATCTGGCTTTTACCATATTTCCTGCTTCTGTTCATGATGATTCCTGAGCCTCAGTGATATTGTGGGTGTGATATAGATGCCCCATTTAGAGCCAAGCACTCCGCAATCCCTTATTCTCTCATGTTGACCAGTCACTATGTTAATCACTATGTAATACAGGAAGAACCTTCTCTGATAAGGATTAAGAGATGCATTCATTTAAGGGTAAAAAGGTAAATAGTTAGAGGGGCAGTTTATTACTATGCCCGTTTAGCAGAATGGCGATAGTAATTTCTTCCATGAAGCTTGGAACTAACCAGTTAATAGTACCAGGCATGGGATCCATATTATGGACTGGGCTTTAACTCCAATCAGACTGGGTGCTGCATTAATACTTTTGCCACTATTTCAACAGTAGGCATAAGTTGCCATGACATTAGTTAATATGGCTTGAAGGTTTCACAACTGGATAATACTGGTGATGACCTTTCTCCTCAAGCAGAGGAAAACATTCAAACTATGAAAGCTAGCCAGTAGAGAGAAAAACTTCCAGGTTACTATGAACCTGACTTTTCCATATCCTTTGACTCAGGTATGTGGTGTCTTCAGCAACAAGGAACTATCAAGTTTTGGAGAATAATCTATTGTAATGGCAATAGTCTATAATGTTTGGGGGAAAGACTATGGAACTCTGTTGACTAATAACTCAAAAAGAGATAATCCACACCTGACAGTGGGCTTTTTTTTTTTTTTTTTTGATAGCCAATTGTGTCTGATGAGGCCTTTTCTCCCACTTCCATTAGCGAATAACTCCATCTATACTTCTTTTGTACACATTATGTTTTAGAAAGCCCAAACAATCCATAGGATATATCAAAGCTCTTTAGTATTAGTTACCCGCCCCCTTTGGCCCTGCCTTCCCATCTCCCACCCCCTTAGCCCTACCTATTCTATTATTCCACTTCCTTTCTTTATACCACCTTGTTCTGCCTTTCCTTTAAAGCCACTCCCTCATGGTCTCTCACTAGTTCTCTGCCTTCTGTGGGTACTTTATAAACAGTTATCTCTACAGAGTCAGAGCTAGCATGTGTATATATGAGAATATGAACATGGGCTGGAGAGAGGAGTTAACTGTTAAGAGCACTTATTGCTCCTGTGGAGGACCCAGAAGCTACACAGTGGCTCAAAAACTTCTGTAACTTCAAGTTATCCAATGCCTATTCTGAGCCTTCTCAGGCTTCTGCTTGCACAGGATATGCTATGTGCACTCAGTCACTCAAGCACACATATATACATGTAAAGTAAAATAGATTTTGTCTCCTTATATCCATTGTAGTTTTTACTTCATTGAAATGATTGTTTGTTAATAAACATCCTTGAGCTTTGGCTTTCATGTCTGCATGGGAACATATACATAGGCCAGAAATTAAGCTCAATTGTGGTTCCTGAGGAACTGTCCAATTTCTGTTTTTTCTTTCACTGGGACTTGGGCCTCACTCACTAAGATAGGCTGTCTATAACTCAAGAAACATGAATTTGTATGTCTCTGTCTTCCCAGGGCTGACCTAAAAAGTGTTTACCACATCCCCTTGATATTTTATATGTGTCTTAGGAATTGAACTTTATACACTGAACTTTCTATGCAGTATAACAAAAACTCCTGAAAGATTAAAAAAAGAAGAAGAAAAAATACCTCAAAGAACAAAGCCCTTGTCACACACAGGAGAACCCATCCTGGCAGAACAGCCCGTCCAGAGCCTGCCAGCATCCTGGTCCCACCTTCAGCCACAGAAGGACTTTGGCTTCTGGTGCCCTGCTCAGAGCCTCCTGAGGACTGGGGACTGTGTGAGTGGAGCCTGTCCTGGCAGACTGGCCCATCCAGAGCCTGTTCCTTCTTCCACCCATGGTAGGAGTCCTACCACCGCCTACTGGAAGAGGAGAGCCATTATAGTATTGGACCTGCTTGCAACTACCAGAAGAGAACCTTGCTCCTGTATCTACCAAGAGAGGGAGAGACCATACTGGTACACACTGGAAAAAGGGATTGGTAGATGATAGTATAAGAATACAGTCAACAACAGAAAGATCAATATAGCACCACCAGAGTCTTCAGACTCCACACCAGCAAGACATGAACATCCCAACACAAATGAAACAGAAGAAAATGACCCTAAAAACAACTTTATGGTGGTGATAAGGCCCTCAAAGAGGTAATAAAAATATCCCTTAAGAAAATAGAAGAAAAAACAAAAAATTCAAGAAATAGAGAAAAGGCAAACCAAAAATTGAAAGAAACAATTCAAACAGTGCAAGGCTTCACAACTGAAATAGAGCAAAAAAAAAAAAAAAAAAAAAAAAAAAAAAAAAAAAAGTCTGAGGGAATGCTGGAAATAGAAAAGCTAGGGCAAACAATCAGTAACTACAGATGCAAGCATAACAAACAGAATTCAAGAGATGGAAGAGAGAAGCTCAGGCTTGAAGGTACACTAGGAGAAACAAAATTATTGACCAAAGAAAATCTTAAGTCCAAAAAATCCCTAACACACAAGACATCTAGGAAATACGGGACACCACAAAAAGGCCAAACCTAAGAATAATAGATATGGAAGAAAAAGAAGAAACCCAACTTAAGGGTGCAGAAAATATATTCAACAAAGTCATAGAAGAAAACTTTCTCAACCTAAAGAAAGGCATGCCAATGAAAGTACAAGAAGCCTACAGAACACCAAATAGAGTGAACAAAATAAAATCCCCTTGCCACAAAATAATCAAAATGCCAAACATATAGGGTGAAGAAAGAATATTAAGAGCAGCAAAGGAAAAAGGACAACATATAAAGGCAAATCTATCACAATTAAACCTGACTTCTCTATGGTAACTCTGAAGGCCAGAAGGCCCTGGATAGATATTCTACCAACACTAAGATAACACAGATGCCAACCCAGACTACTATACCCAGGAAAGTTTTCAATCACTCTAGATGGAGAATCCAAGATATTCTATGACAAATCCAGATTTAAACAATACTTACTGACTAATCTAGCCCTACAGAAAGTTCTTGAAGGAAAACTCCAACCTAAGGAAGTCAACTGCACCCACAAAAACATAGGCAATAGATAATCCCACTTTATTAACAACCAAAAGAAAAATGGGGGGTAAAATCACAGATACTACCACCAACAACAAATACAAAACAAGCAAGAATTAACAATCAACGGTAATTAATATCCCTCAATATTAATAGTCTTAACCCGCCTATAAAAGCACACAGGCTAACAGAATGGATACGAAGACAAAACCCATCCTTCTGCTGAATACAAGAAACACACCTCAACTTCAAAGACAGATATTACCTCACAGATAAGGGTTGGGAAAAGATTTTTCCAATCAAATGGACCCAAGAAACAATCAGGTGTAGCAATACTAATATCTAACAAATTAGACTTTAAACTAAAATCAATCAAAAGAGATGAAAAAGGTAATTTCTTATTCATCACAGGAGAAATCCATGAAGGTGAAGTCTCAATTCTGAACATATATGTCCCAAATACAAAGACACCCACATTTGTAAAAGAAACATTCTTAAAATTCATATCTCACATAAAATCTCACACACTTATAGTGAGAGACTTCAACACCCCACTCTCAACACTAGACAAATCCACCAAAAATCCCAGCACAATTCTTCACTAACATCTAAAGGATAATACTCAACTTTATATGGAGAAACAAAAAACTCAGGAGAGCCAAAACAACCCTGGATAGAGTTACAGTCCAGAAAACAGCTTGGAGTTGGCACAAAAATCGACAGATAGACCAATGGAATCAAAAAAAAATCCTGATATTAATCTACACATTGATCCTCTTAGATGAGAAAGTGGGAGGTGCCCTTTGAAAAAATTAGTACAGGACACCACTTCCTGAACATAACACCAGTATCACAAACACCAAGATCCACAATTAATAAATGGGATCACCTGAAACTGAGAAGCTTCTTTAAGGCAAAGGGCACTGTCAACAAGACCAAACCGCAGCCCATAGAGTAAGAAAAGGTCTTCACCAACTCCACATCTGACAGAGGGCTGATCTGCAAAGTACACAAATAACTCAAGAAATTAGTCACCAAAATACCAAATAAACCAATTAAAAAGTGGGGACAGAACTAAATAGAAAATTCTCAATAAAGGAATCCAAAATGATTGAAAGACAATTTAGAAAGTACTCAATATCCTTAGCCATCAGGGAAATGCAAATCAAGGCAACTCTGAGATACCATTTTACTCCTATAAGAATGACTAAAATCAGAAACAGCAATGACAGCTTATACTGGAGAGGACAGCAATGACAGCTTATACTGGAGAGGATTGGAAAAAAGGGGAACACTCCTCCACTGCTGGTGGGAGTACAAACTTGTACAGCCATTTTGGAGATCAGTATGGCAGTTCCTGAGGAAAATGGGCACCAGTCTACCACAAGACCCAGCAATCCCACTCTTAGGCATATACCCAAATGATACACATCCATTCAACAAAAACATGTGTTCAACTATGTTCATAACAGCATTATTTGTAATAGCAAAAACCTGGAAACAACCTAGATGCACCTCAACTGAAGGATGGATAAAGAAGATGTGGCACATTTACACAATGGAATACTACTCTGCAAGGGGCGGGGGGACAATGCAATCTTGAAATTTTCAGGCAAATGGATGGACCTTGAAGAAACCATTCTGAGTGATGCAACCCAGTCACAAAAAGAGGACACATGGTATGTAGGCTGTAGTCTCCAAGGCAGCCTTGTTTAAGCTGTTTTGAATGTTGGATCACCAGGGACTCTGTTTCAGGGGGTCTGGCTTGATCAAACCACATTCATCTGGAAGGAATCACAGCTTTTCATTTTCTGTGGAAACGAAAATAGAAATACTTTTCCCCAGTAACTTGTCCTTCAACTTAAATTTTGGAGTCAAAGCATTTTTAAAATATATAAATTGAATTAATCCAGCAGCATTTATGTTATCGGTTGTTGTTATTTCCTCAGCAGTCAAACAATTTAAAGACAACAGAACAGCATATAGTATCCACAGTTTCTCTGTGCTTTCCATCTTTACGTGGCTTTTTTATTACTCTGTTCCTTTTACTTTTTATTTTTTTTATTTTTTGAGACAGGGTTTCTCTGTGTAACTTTTTTCCATCCTGGAATTCACTCTGCATACCGGGTTTACTTTGCAATCACAGAGAACTGCTTGCCTCTGTCTCCTGAGTGCTGGGATTAAAGATGTGTGTCACCACACCCAACTCCTCTCTGTCTTTTTAAAACAATTTTATTCTTTTTCTCTTTCAAGCCTATGCATATTTTAAAACACACTGTAAATCTTTAGTGCTTTTTCTTAATGTGAATTTGTCTTTACTGTAAACTCATATATGGAGTTTAGACATAGAGGAAAGGATCACCAGCATACAATTCATACCACCAGAGAAGCTAGAATACAAGGGGAAACATAAGAGATTCATTTCCCCACAGAAGAGGAAAGACACAAGATCTCCTGAGCATATTGGGAGCAGGGTGATGGGGACAGTGAGTGGAGAGGGAGTTAGGAGAAAGAGAAGGAGAGGAGAACATGTGGGACCAGGAAGATTGAGTTGGGGGACAAATAGATGAGAGCAGGAAAAGACATACCATAATAGAGGGAGCCATTATATGTTTGAAGAGAAAACTGACACTAGAGAAATGTCCAGAGACGTACAAGGATAACCCCAACTAACAGTCTGAGCAATAGTGGAGAGGGTACCTTAAATGCCCTTCCCTGATAATGAGATTGATAACTAACTGAAATGCCATCCTAGAGCCTTCTAGTAACTGATGGAAACAGAAGCAGACACCCACAGCTAAATACTGAGCCAAACTCCAGGAATCCAGTTGCAGAGAGTGAGAAGTGATAAACAAAGAGGTCAAGACCAAACTACAGAAACCCACAGAAACTGCTGACCTGAACAAAGGGGAGCTCATGGACCCCAAACTGATAGCTGGGAAACCAGCATAGGACTTACCGAGATGCCCTGAACATGGGTATCAGTTAGAAGGCCTGGGCAGTCTAAGGGACCTCTGACAGTGGAACCAGGATGTATCCCTGGTGCATAAAAGGACTTTGGGAACCCATTTGCCATAGAGGGATACTCCCTTAGCTTAGAGGCAGGAGGGAGGGCCTAGGCCCTACTCCAAATGACTTGACAGATTTTGATGATCCCTTCTGGAATGCCTCACCCTCCCTGTGGAGTAGGTGGGGAATGGGATGGGGCAGGAGGGTTGGAGATCATGGAAGGATGGGAATGAGAGGGAATTGGAGTAGATATGTAAAATAAGAAAAAACAATAATAATAAATTTTAAAAGATCCAGGAATTCCACTCTTAGGCATATACCCAAAAGGTGCACATTCATACAACAAGCACATCTGTTCAACTATGTTCATACCAGCAGTATTTGTTTTAACCAGAAACTGGAAGCAACCTAAGTGACCCTCAACTGGAAAATGTATAGAGAAAATGTGGTACATTAACACAATGGAGTACTACCCAGCAGAAAAAAAACAATGGTATCTTGAAATTCCCAAGCAAATGGATGGAACTTGAAGAAACCATCCTGAATGAGGTAACCCAGTCACAAAAAGAGGAACATGGTATGTACTCACTCATATATGGAGTTTAGACATAGAGCAAAGGATCACTAGCCTACAATCCACACCGCCAGAGAAGTTAGGCAAGAAGGAGTACACCAAGAGAGACATACATGGTCCCCCACAGAAAGGAAAAAGGGGCAAGATCTCCCATCAATGGGGGATCTTCAAAGTCTGTCATATCATTTGGGGCAGAGCCCAGGCCTTCCCCCCATGTGTCTAGGCTGAGGGAATATCTATCCCTCCATGTGGGATGGGCTCCCAAAGTCCATTCCTGTACTAGGAATAAATACTAATCCATTATTAGAGGCCCCATAGACTGTCCAGTCCTCCTAATACCCACATTCAGGGGGTCTAAGTCAGTCCTATGCTGGTTTCCCAGCTATCAGACTGGAGTGCATGAAACTATCAACTTGTAATTGAAAGCACCTGTAGTGATATTTGCCTGCTTAGCTGTGACAGTGGCCACGCTTTTTGGGAGTGGTTACAGGTGTGTGTTCAGACACCTGTGGAAAATGGGAGGCCCCTGAGAACATCGCAGAGGCAGGGCTGCATCACTGGTGCAGGAACACTGCAACAATCACTTGTTGTTTTCTATGTAAGTTCCACCAATAAAACTCTACTAATCATTCATACTGGGTCTGGTGAATCCTGAATTCCCATGCCATCAAGCACTGAGTTTCACAGAGTGCAGGAAGGGTCTGAGGGAGAATGAAGGTGTTGCTATTTGCCAACTCATTTTTGTGTTCCTGAAGACTGCTCATGGAGACCTTTGCGGACTCCAAAGGAAGAAGGAAAACCCATCAGGTGGGCCGTAACATACAAGAATATAGCCAATAAGGGCTGTTTAGGGGAACTGTTGGGTACCACTTGCAACTTTGAAGTCTCAGGCCTGCCAGGGACATGACTCTTCTAGTCCATCCCGGGACCAGTGCAATCTCCACAGATTCCACGGGTGTCCCTGTCCCTCACTGGAAAGTGAAGGGAGTCGGACAGGTGAAGTCATCTCTCACCATCATCACCTCAGAAAATGCAAGGAATTGGTGTGAGAATTAAATATTTCCCAATTACATTAGATAACCCATGACACCAAGCAATCATTCAGTGTGTCAGTTGTCATGATCCCACCCCCTCCCCAGAACACTACGATCCCAGGCTCAAGGAAAATGTCACTTCTAATTTAGTAAATGGTCCATTAAAGAATTTTCTTCTAGGCTCTTTTATGTAGTGATATAATATTTATGATTTATTAAAGATTGCCTGAGGGTTCAGAATGCAAAGCTAGCCACAAGCCAGTCAGGCAGTGGTGATACACACCTTTTATCCCAGCAATTAAGGTATATAATATAGGAGCAGATAGGCAGTCTGAAGCATTTTTGGTCTTCAGCCACATCGAGGGCAGGATTGCTTCACCCTGGGTAGAGGTAAGAGACTGGCTTGGCTGCTGTGCTCATGTGACCATAAGCTTGAACACCAATATCTATCTCTGGGTTTTTATTTTCTGTGTTACACTTTTGTTGGAGAATAATATGACAATTTCGAGACAGCGTGGAGAAATGAGATGGGCATTATTAATGAGAAGCAGCCAGAATCAGTGGGGGACATTCTGGAGGCGGTGGTGGCTGTTGCAGGAAGATAGTGATGTAGGCATCCTATTGTGGCTTCACTTATGGAATTCAAGGGCAGGAAAAGTATGATGCTGGTGGACACGTTTCTTAACACTTGTATAAATTCTAGATTAAGGGAAAACCTGAGATATTTCTCTACTAGTGATGCCAGCTGTCACATGTGATGAAAACTGCTTTATTGGCAACTGCTTCTAATTGTTTGAACCAGAAGATCCAGCTGATGGGTGATAAGTGGGTCTCTTGTTATTGACATGGCCCAATGTGTTTGAATTGCTGTAAAGATTCTTGTGTGTGTGTGTGTGTGTGTGTGTGTGTGTCTGTGTGTGTGTCTATGTGTGTCTGTGTGTATATGTCTCTGTGTGTGTGTGTGTGTGTGAGAGAGAGAGAGAGAGAGCACTGATGAATGTCTGATTTTCCCAGCCCTTTTCTGTATTTCAGGAAATAGAATTAATTGTCACAATGAAAGTCAGATGTTCAGTGTGGCTTGTTTCACTTAGTGTCATAGCATTTGGCTCAGTGAGAGACAAGCATGAATCTGCTTCTAGTGTCCACACTGTGGTGCCAAGGTGCTTTCACTGCCTCCTCTGAACATGCCACATGCCAGCCTCAGGTAATTTCAGGGGTCCACTCTTGTTCCTTTGCTTAATACTGGTCATGATAGTAGTAAAGTTGAGATGTACTCAGGTTTTTGCTTCGTATACATGGAAGGTTTGGCATTTACACACATAAAAGTATTCATCCACAGGGCCCCTAGCCCCCGCTGCCCTGGGGGAATTATTCCTATATCTATGTCTATCTGGGACAGCTCTGTCCTTCTGTCTTATGGTATTGCCCCACAATCTCTCAGAAGCCTCTTGGATGCCCCTCACACTTTGATTTGATTTAAACTGGGTTGACATATAGATCAGAATGAGAAAGTTGTTTTATAAAGCTTCACATTGAAATACAGGGGCCAAAGTTGCCAGTTTCTTTATTACATTCTATAAATGAGCACAGAAGTTTCATTTTTCAAAGTGGATCTAATCTTACCTATTGATAAAGGTCCACCCCCCCCCCACACACACACACACAACTCCTCCCTGAGGCACTTGCCACACCCGGGTTCACGCTTGAGAGCCCACATGGGGACATTGGACCTGGTAGCAAACACAATGGAGTTTTTGCAGACGCTATGGTTCAGCCTAGCACTTGTTCTGGGGCCCAAGCAGTGAGCCCCACCCCTGTCGTCATTGTTGCCCTGTCCCCTACATAACTCAACACCTAGGCTATTGCACAACCTGAGCCAGAAGGTGGTGGTTATTGTGGCAGCTTCAGTCTCTGGCGCCCCTGTTCTAAGCATGCTAGGAAGAGAGATTCATGCCCTTCTGGCTCCCAGGTACTTGTGGAGTCGTGGAACTATGGGAGCCCCTGGATGAGACGTGGGGAGGGGAACCTAGGCACAGAAACTCGGGAATGCATCAGTAGTGCTTTCACAGGAGTCCCAGGGCATAGGAAAGAGGTTCCTGGGAGCTGGGATGGATGTTCAATTGCCCATCAATCCTGAACCTCCAGGCCCACATTCAGCGAGTTGCAGAGGTAAAGGCTAGCCTGGCCTCTTTCAGGCCTCCAAGGACCAAACAGTCTCACTGCTTTCCAGAGAAGAGCCTTCCCAGTTGTAGCAAGCTGGGACTCAGCTGGGGACTGGGATTTTCTAGGGGGGGAGAACACGGAGGATGAAAGGACCCCCTCCGGCTTCCTCATTCTAAACCTATCATGAGGTCCTTCCAAGAAGACTGAGACTAGAGGACTTGAGTGACTCAGCCCTGTTGTCTGTTCTCCTACAGAAGGTGCAAGATGCGGAACCAAATTCGTGTCTGTGCTGCCCTCTGCTGCTCTGTCTGAAATCTGCTACTGTGTAATTTGCTGTTGCCCGTGTTTGGCCAGTCCAACCTTCAATGACACAGGACTGACTTTCCAGGACAGAGCTATATCCTGAGTCTGTCCCCAAGTATTCAGTGCTCTGACCACTTAGATGTCTGGTACAGATGTCTAGTCTTCAATGCACAGAGATCAAATCTTTGAGAACTCTATGTGTGCTGGGCACCAAGGCTGCTAGGTGGAATGAGGTCAGGACTGAGTGAAAGAGGAACCTATGTCTGAGGAGTTTAGAAGAGAGACAAAGTGATTTCTGCAGTGAAACATGCATATAGGGGGTAAAGGAGTGGATTTTGGAGGATGTATTGGAAGGGGCTGGCATAGACAGAGAACATTTCAGCTGGGGAATGACATGCAGAAGGAATGACATGCAGAAGTGAGCCACTGCCAGGGCAGCAGGAGCAGATCGGGAAGACTGTGGACATCAGGTTAAGGAAGTTGAGCTTTGTGGTGATGGTAATGGGGAGCTACAGAGTTATTAAATCAGGGGTGACTCAGAATATGGAAAAATGAGGACTAGCTTTCCATGTGAAATCTACTTACTGACCATCCTAATGGGGCAGGGGATGCCACGGATGTGAATATCACCAGCTCTAACCTAAGCCATCCTTCCCAGACCCCTGTATACTCCCTTGGAGACATTGCTGGGCTTATTGGTTTCTGTTTGTTCCAAGACTTTGACAATAGACATTTTTAAATATTTCAAACTCGATTTATTATTGGTACAGGAGACCACTTCCTTAACAAAACACCAGTAGCACAAATACTGAAATTGACAATTAATAAATGGGACCGCCTGAAACTGAGGAGCTTCTGTAAGGCAAAGGACACAGTCAACAAGACAAAACAGCAGCTCACAGAATGGGAAGTGATCTTCACCAGCCCCACATCTGACAGAGGGCTGATCTCCAAAATACACAAAGAACTCAAGAAGCTAGTCACCAAAACACCAAATAATCCAATTAAAAAGTGGGGTACAGAACTAAATAGAGAATTCTCAATAGTGGAATTTAAAATGGCTGAAAGACACTTAAGAAAGTGCTCAACATCCTTAGCCATCAGGGAAATGCATATCAAATCATCTCTGAGATACCATCTTACTCCTGTTAGAATGGCTAAAACCAGAAACACCAACGACAGTTTATGCTGGAGAAAGGAGAACACTCCTCCACTTCTGGTGGGAGTGCAAACTCATAGAGACACTTTGGACATCACATCAGTGTGGCAGTTTCTCGGGAAAATGGGAATCAGTCTACCACAGGACCTGGCAATTCCACTCTTACACATGTAGTGACAGTAGTGAGCCATAAATGACAGTGGCAGGTAATGATATGCATGGTGTCTATTGGTACTGAGTTCCTGACAGGCACGTGGATGGAGCACCTGATTGCTAACATCTGGGGTCCACATATGAGAACATGCAGCATTTGTCTCACTTAGTATAAGTGTTTCTAAGGAATAAAAAGGAAACATGACTGCTCCTGGGTATGATGGAGGAAAAGGTTTATTGTAGATATGAGAGAGAGCACAGCCAGAGGCACAGGCATCTGGGAGAGTCCAGAGTGGATATGACCAACAGAATGAGCCTGGCCATGTGGAGAGAAGGGGGAGGGAAGAGGTAAAGAGGGGAACTAGGAGCAGCAGCCAGGAGCTCAAGAGAAAAATGGCAAAAATAAAGGGGGTGCATAACCTAAATTGCTGGGATATATAGGGAAAATCAGCTGGAGAAGGGTGACTGGAGAAGTTTAGAGTCAGGGCACAAGCCATCCAGGAGGACCTAGGAACAGGGAGAGATTGAAGGAGAATAGCTAGCTAGAGTCTGCTTTGATTTGTCAGCACCTAGGTTAGCTCTTGGCCCTAGTTTTGAGACCTGTTTCCAGTTTCATCCATTTAACCTTCAATTTTCATTATTTCATTTCACATTTCTTCCTTTAGCTCTTTTTTTTCTTATTTGTTTGTTTTTCTTTTTGTTTTGTTTTGTTTTTGAGACAAGGTTTCTCTGTGTAGCCCTGGCTGCCCTGAAATTTGTTCTGTAGACCAGGCTGGCCTCAAACTCGGAGATCCAATTGTCTCTACCTCCTGAGTGCTGGGATCGTAGACGTGTGTAAGCACAGTACAGATGAATGAAATTCCATCCTGTCTATGTACACATTGTTCTTATCCATTCATCAGTCTGTCTACGGACATCTAACTTAATTCCATTTTCTAGCTTTTGTGAATAGAGCAGCAACGAACAGGTATATGTAGGTATCTCTATAGTAGATTAGAAAGTCCTTGGGGTATATGTCCAGGAGTGGTATAGTCAGGTCATGTGGTAGTTTTATTTCTAGAAGGGGGCTTTTTTGTTTAAAATGTCTAGACTGATTTCCAAATGGCTGCACTAGTTTGCTATTCTACCAACAGTGTGTAAGAGCTCCCACCTGCCCACACACATGCCAGCATTTGTTGCCCTTTGTATTCCTGATAATGGTAAGTATAGTTAAATCTTCACTTCCTTGAACACTGGTGGTGTGGAATACTTTTGAAGAGTGTTTACTAGTGTTTGCCCTCCTTTTAAGAGTGTGATTCCACTGCCAAGGTTTTAATTTGGTTATTTGCTTTCTTGATGTTATTTTGTGTGCCTGTGCTCCTTATACATTCTAGACACTGACCCTCTGTTGCACTGTGTAGATGGAAAAGATTTTCTCCATTCTATTTACTACCTCTTTACTAGGATGACAGTTTGTTTGCTATATAGATCCTCTATCTTTTGGTGAAATCCCATTCACTACAGAAGTCTTATGCAGAATCCACCACCTGCCATTGCGCCTACAAGTTAAGTTTACTCTTGACTCTCCTCTGCCCTTTGAGAACTTCAGGACTTCATCCTTGGTAAGCTCACACTTGTGCAGGGTGAGAGCTAAGCCTTGAGTCTCATTCTTGTACATGTTGGAAATAAAGATTTCCCAGCATTAAATCGTTGAAGATTTTTTTTCTCAAATATATATTTGTCAAAAATCAGGAAGATGTATGGACTTATACTACAGTCTTCTTTTCTGTTCCATTGATCTGCGCATCTGAATCATATCAGTTGCATATTGTTTTCATCACTTACGGCTCCATTGTGTAATTTGAAATTTGGATATGAAACCTCCCACAGTATTCTTATGCTTCAGAATTGATTAGGCTACTCCTCTTGATCTTTTATGCTTTCCTATAAATACTGAGGCTGTGTTTTCTATGACTGCGAAGAATGTCCCTGGCATTTTTGTTGGGTTTAAGCAAGGAAAGAGGTGCAGTGGTTCAGAAAAATGAGGGGCAGGGAAGGGTTAGACAAAATAAAGAATAGAGGGAAAAGCAGTTTAAAAAAAACCTAAAATCCTTGCAATTAAAAATTAAAAACTGAAAAATATACAATTTAAAAAGTAATTGAAGGAAGTGGTAGAACTCATGCGGTATGAAGTCAGATGTGTAGAATACTTTTAATTAAAGGTTAAGCCTGTGCTACATAATATGGGGAAATGGGTATGGGGAATAGGAATGAATTAACCAAAACTAATAATATGTAAAAAAAAAAAAAAAAAAAAAAAAAAAGCTTTATGGAAACCTACTTGTTTGTACGCTAATTACATATACATTTTTAAAAGGAAAGCAACTGGAGGTACTGTGCATGGGTACCTCCCATGGTTCTCTGCAAAGACATAGTATTAAATGAAAATCTCAGTGCCAGGTATAGGATGAGTTATTGGTCAAGGTAAACCCAGAGATCCCCAAACAACATGGGTATAGCCATGGTTCATGGTCACATATCATAACTAGTTAGGAAGCCATATTGCTAAAGACACTCCACACTTTGGTTGCATAATTTAGAGAAGTGAAGTTGTAACTAAAAATGTTCCTCCCTGCTAGCTAGCTTTCATGGTGTCAGAAAGAAGGTGCCATGCAGGCCACTGGAGAAAAAAAATATATCAGTAGCCTTATCCAGCAAAGGACCTTGTATTCTATAATACTGACTTGTCAGGCAAGACAAATGCATGAAGGTAACCAACAAGTTTCTGATTTGATTCAAGACCAACTCACAAGAGGGAACTCATGCTTAGAAAGCCTGAACTCATGGTGGGAACATACCCACAGGTAAGCAGCTATTGATAATTGATGGTTACTGTGAAACAAAGTTGGATTATTCAGGGATACAACCCCTAAGAACCTATAGTTGATTGTCCTATATCCATACACATAAGACAAAACTAAAGAGCACATGATGTGTCAACTTTAATGTTGCTGAAGGAATAGAGATAAATCGTTTACCTAGATCTATGCTCTTGCTATACCTCAGGTTCCTGGAACAACAGGGATTTTCAGAACAGACTGCCAGAGGCTAATCATTCACCAAGATTTGTCCTGGAAGAGTGACCACCTTGTGGGAAACAGGTTGATCCACTGCAAACAATGATCAAGGAGCCCACACCTCCACTAAGACTTCTGAACCCTGCATATATCTGGTCTAACCCAGCTCTTCCTCTATTTGGAACTAAAGCTCGTGTCAACACCTTGAGATTAGCTTGGTTTCAGTGCCCCCTTTATCTCTTCTACTCTTGGCTTTTTATCACTTTTATCTCTTTGATTGGAATACTGGGGATGAGTGGCTGAGCCAAATCTGTTGGGACCACTGCCCCAGGCTTTAGACCTAAAAATTCTGACTATGCACAGTTTCTTGTCATTTGCTCTCGCTAATGAACAGAGACATGCTCTTGATGATATTCCTCTGTCCACCAATGGCTGAATCTTACAAAAAACTCACAGGAGGGAAGACTAGAGTTGGTACCACACTCAGAGCCTGGGTGGACTTGTTTCCAAGCCATTTTCTCTTTTATGGTTGATTAATTCCTGCAGAAACCATTCACTAGTTTTATAAGTTCTCCACAGCCTCACCTTGCCACTAAATTATGAGTAAGGTTTTTAAGGTTTAACATACGGCCCTTGTTTGCATTTCACAGACAGTGATTCCATTGTGTTAATGTATTAGTCTGCCTTTATGCTGTTAATGTACTGTCAGCTTGCTTTTGCAGACTTTTGTCTTGCTTTTGTTATTGAACATTTGGAGGGTAGAAAATTCCTTATCCCTACATAACTATCAGAGTTTCCTTTTAGAGACAATAGAGTTCAGTTTGGTGTCAACACTGTACTGTCACCCATAGTAAATGCCATGGACACTTCAAAATTGGATTTGATAAGATCCTGCCCAGGTAGAATGCTCTCCACCAATAGCAGGAAACCTCACAGAACTATGGGATATCATTGAATGAGAATCCTAAGTTCACACAAATACAAAAATGGAAATAGATACAGTGAATAACAAATAAGTAGAAACTGGGAAATATTCCAAATATTTGTATATAACTAAGGCCTTTTCCTAGGTGCTAGAAATGATTGAGTCTTTAGAATTTTCTAGTAGGATATGAATAACTACTGACAGATTTGGTCAAATATGCAAATACTCTCCTCAGGAGCTCCTTGGGAAAAGGATTTAAAACATTTTCTTAGTCAAGACTGAGACCTCACCCCACACCCACCCCCACCCTCAAGGGTACTGAGTTTTGAATTTGATTTAGAGAAAAAACCTTCCTTTTGTTCATCAAAAAATGCAGCATAATTTTAGATATGATTGTTTTTTTCATTGAGCCTATATTGCTGAAAATGGTACACGAAGAAAATAAGCATGTTTTCCCTGTCACTGCATGCAGCTTGTAAATTTGCAGCAACATTATAAACTTGTTCCCAGAACAGAACTCAAAAGACAAATGTGTCTTTCAGGATGAGCATTCTTCTTTTAGTGTTAGATACTAGAATTCTATGCAATGACGGATGGGGGACATTTTTCTCTTATAGCCTAAAGGGTAAACTCTCCAGAGTCCTCCTAATCTCTCCCTCTCTTTTTTTCCCCAAAGAAATTCATTGCAAGCAAGTACATTTATTATTCTCTTGAATACACTTGGCCACCAATTACATGAAAATGTATTATAAAAATGATTGCTTTCGTTCTCATTAACCAACTATTAGGAGGAAAATGATAGTAATCACTCATCATTTTATTAATTCTATAACAGCATTTCTAATGAATCCCCTCATCGAGTTACAGATAGGAAAGCATTTCCCTCACTATCATCTAGTGAGTTAGGCAGCACTTGAACACAAAGGAATCTCCCACTACAGCCCAGCACAGTATTTCCACCGAAAAAAGGAGCCGATTCAGCATCTGGGAGGAAAATTAAACCTATCCTTCGCATAGTTCCTTCTCATAAGCTTTGTAGAAGATTTAATTGAACCCAGCACTCCCTCCTGGCTTTCTGACACAAAGCTCATTGTTTATTCCTTTTTTTTGAGTAATTGCAAAGAAGCAATCAGATTAGGAAGCACCCTTCAGGTTATGTGTCTGAAGTTTGAGAGAAAACGAAAATGCTCTCAGACATCTGCCTAAAACTGTAAGACTGGACAGGGCCTATAGGGAGAATGGCACCTGGTCCTAGGCCCCTAATGAGTATGGATGGAATCTGTCTCCCCCACTCCTATTCATCATCTATTGCTATAGCTCAGTCTCAGTATTCACTATTATATATACCTATGTGTCAAATGTATGTGTACATGTATACGGTGTTTACCTGGGAGCTTAACTGACAGTCACTCCTCCTCATGTTACTGACTGATCCTTGCTTCAGGGCTCACACATCATGGTTGAGTTTCTGAGAACAGTGTGTTTTCATTCTCATTGATAACTTGAGAGTGGACTTAACAACAGTGCTTTAACAGGTCTGAAGGGAATAGGGATATATGTTAGCTAAGTTTCTCAGTTGCCCTTTAAATGCAGTAGTGGTGACCCAGTTTGACCCAAATCAGTATAATCTAGTTACTGCCTGCTATGTGAGCACAAAGGACACGCGCTGTACAGATGAGCTGCTCTTCCAACTCAGACCCACACTGGGAGAGCTATTGCTAACATGACTGGAAAGGGGTGATGTGAAGAATGTTGCAACCAGGATGAAGTCTGGAGGTTGCTTGGGATATGAGTTGTTTAAAAGTGAGGTTAATTGTGGACAAGTCAGGCTGTCAGGGTAAATTCAGTGGGCAACATCAGACACACCCTGAAAGAATTGTCACAAGTAACTTGTGGGGCTCAGAAGCTCAGAATCACCTTGAGGGCTGAGGTAATCCACCTGCCTGCACCACCAAGGTTTCCCACAGAAAGTGATTGAAGATGGTGGAGAATGTTCATCTCTAACAAGTTCTCAGCTAGTACTGATGCTGGTGGGCCAGGGGCCATACTCTGAGAAGCCCTAAGAATATGAATGTATTATTAGGATACAAGTTCTGATGGGACAGTGGAGATGGTGCAGAGTTGCTGCTCTTGCAGAGGTACCTGGTTTAGTTCCCATCACCCATATGGTGGCTCCCAATCACCTGTAACCCCAATTCCAGGACACAACACTGTTTTGTGCTCCACAGGCAACTGACATGAACATGAGGCACATACTACATACCATACATAAAAGTAAAATATTCATATACATAAAATAAAAATCATGAAAATATGAATGAAGCCTGATTGTATACAGCTTTGAAAGGAGTTTCTGGTTTACCGTTTAGGTTCTGAAAATTTCTGAAATGTTTTCAATGAAACTGGGGTAGAAGCCTTGAAAAAGAAGGGCCTATTCTAATGCTATGAAAGTCAAGTCTTTGGTTCCTTTAAAGGGTTGCAAGAGCCACATTATTGAAGTGTGATGATGCAATCGCTCCATTAGTCTGACTTAAAATACATTTTAAAATATCTGTGGTGTGCAACTCCTTGATGTACACCCAAAGACAGTACATCCTGATACAGGGATGCTTGCTCAGCTAGAAAATGGAAACAACCTAAATGCCCTTCAACTGCTGGATGGATATGGTGCAAATACATAGTAGAATCCTATTCAACTCTAAAGAAAGAACGAGATTGTGAAAGTTGCAGGTAAATGGGTGGAACTAGAAAACTACACCAAGGCCAGGCAATGCGGATCCATACCTCTAGTTCCAGCTCTCAAGAGGCAGAGGCCCATGAATCTTTGTGAGTTGTAGGCCAGCTTTGTCTACAAAGTGAGTTCCAGGACAGCCAAGGCTGCACAGAGAAACCTTGTCTTGAAACACAAATGAAAAAAGAAAACTCTGAGTGATGTACCCAAGACCCAGAAAGACAAGCATTGCATGTTCTCCCTTCTTTGTGGATCCTATCTCTAAACCTTTAGATGTGAGTGCACAACCTGGAGTAATCACAGAAACCAGGCAAGTTTAAAAGACTCACGTGTGGCAGGAAGAAACAGCTCAAGAGAGGAGGCTCTTAGGACACAGGTGTTATGAAGAAGGAAAGAAAAGGTAGGGCTCTTTAAATGGGAAAGGGGGTAGGAGGGTAATACTGAGGGAGGGGGTTGGGAGGGATAAAGAGCACTAAAGATTATTGAAAACCCATGGAAAAATATTAGTTCATATTTTTTAATTAAAAATACATATAAAGTATATGTGTATCCATATATAAATGACCCAAATGAAGTTAAACCATTGTGCTAAACCAAGATCTGTAGTCTATCTAACAAATCCCCCTCCCCCCCCACCCATGGAAAACCTTTCAAGTCATTGGTCAAGGGAGTCCAAAAGACTCTCAAAATAATTGTCTTTGTCATTGGTTGCCTTCCAGGACTTAAAGTTACAACTCTATTGCTGAACAGTCCACACACTTTGAAGTTGAGGATTTGGGAGAATCTAAGTGGGACTAACCTGGGAACCTCTGCCCCAAAGACTAGCTGTTATGTTATGGGAGGGTGGTGCCGAAGAAGATAATTAAAAAATGACCAGTGTGACAAGATACTCCCAAGGGTGATTGGTGATACGTTTATCTTATGGTGTAACCAGCAGCTACCTATTGGATCTAAGGCCAATTCAATCAGAGGGAATTTGAAGACCGAGTGGTGGAGATGGACACACACACACACACACACACACAGAGAGAGAGAGAGAGAGAGAGAGAGAGAGAGAGAGAGAGAGAGAGAGAGAGAGAACATGCTTGCCCTGGGGTGGGGTGGAGGTGAGGGACGTGAGCCACCTGGCTCTTGGCAGCATAGGAAAGTCTAGTGCCATTATGATGAACAAATGGTACAGGAGGGAGAGAGAGGCAGAGAGGTTAACGTCCCGTGGAAAGCAATGAATCTCAAGAGGTGAATGCAGTGAGACTGTCTGATGTGAGAAACCAGCTTGCTGCCTGGACCATGCAGCAATGGTCAAGTCTGGGTCTGTGGACCTGCCGCAGCTGGGGTCTGTGTTTATACCTAGGGTTCCTGTTACCACTAAAGGCCATGAGGATGCCAGCAGTCTGGGCTGCCACATGTGACCACATTGGTACTCAAGGGTCATGTCACTGCAGGGCCCATCCTGATCTGAGTGGCCTAGATTGCCTCCTGGGGCTGTGTTTGTGCTCGAGGGCCATCCTGCAGCCAGCTGATGCTGGTCTGAGTGGCCTATCTTACAACCTGAGGCCATGGTGGCTTCCAGACTGGGGCTGCTGCTGAGGACCATGTCTGGATACATGGTCCCACCACAGCTGGATTTATGTTAAGTACATGGCCCATGTCTCCACCAAAAGCCACACAGATACCTAGGATCTGGTCTACAACCTCTGGCTATATTGGGGACCAAGGGACAAGCTGTGGCCAGAGCCCTGCGATTCTGAGTGGCCTGAACTTCCACCACTGGCCAGAGTGTCAACTGGACCTGAGCTGTGGCGAGGGACTGTGTCTGGGCCCTTGATCCTGCCACCTGTGTGGAGGTCCACAGCTTCTGCTGCCATTTGTTGCATTGGTGGCCAGGTGACTACTCAGGGTCTGGACTGCCACCTAGGGCCATATTGGTGTCCAGGAACCACATGGGCCCATGCCTATTTGAGAAGTCTGTGCTGTCCATGGGGCCATGGTGACATCTGGGCCCAAGCTGCAGCCTGTGGCCATGTCTGATCTGTGGTCTTGCCACAGCCAGAGACTGTTGATTTCCATTGTCTGCATTACCACAAGAGCCCATGTGAACCATGTGTTGTTCAACCAGTACAAGGGCCTCGCTGAACTGGCCTCATCCCTCACTGGCTCCACAGAGCTGCCCCCCACCTCACTGGAGTGATGCTGCTGCTATGCACCTGAGGGCAGTGGTCCCAATGGCCCAGACTGACCAATTCAGCTGCCATCCAGGCACATATCCAGGGCTTTGAGCTGGCACACCCCAACGTCTATTCCCTCTATGATCTACTAGAGTGCATGAAGAGACTGGTTCTGTGGACTCAGGGCAACCACAGGATATCCTGTCCGAGAGCAGTTTCAGTGAGGGTCCAGTATTGAGAGTGTACCAGAAGCCAGAGGCTTTGGACCTGATCAAACATTCATTACATAATGAACATTTGCAAGTAAAGCTGTTTGGATAAAAAGATATATTGCAGATACAGCACAGCTCCCATTGCCACTAAGATGAAAGAAGAGGTGATGGAGAGGCAGGCAGAGGAGTGTTTTGGTTTGGTTTTTTTTTTTTCTGTTTGTTGTTTTCTTTGCTTGTTTGTTTGCTTTTAATTGATATTGATATTCTTATTTTATCTATTTTATTTTTGCTTATTTATCTTAGTTCTATTATTTCTTTCTTTTTTTTTTTTTTTTGTTTTTGTTTTACTTTGTTGGGAGGACACTACAAGGGTGAGGGGCAAATGGAAGGACTGATTTTCATGATGTAAAATTCCCCAAATAATCAATAAAAACTGTTTTAAAAAATGAGTGAATTCATGTCTGGTACAGTTAAGTTATCTAACATCTTGTGACTGATGGGGTCATGGACCCCAGCAGAGAATCTACTACTGCCAAGTTTCTAAACTAGTATTATTTTCCAACTGCATTCTAAAAAACTATCCTTATATCTACAGAAAAGTGAACAATTGGCTGAGGATGCCCATTCCCAGAACCCTATAAGGTTCAGGGGACATCATACTGAAGTGATGTCATCTACATTTCTTTTTTTCTAAACAGTTTTGATCATTTAATCTCAGGTCCTTTCTGTGTTTTTAATTTGGTAACAAACAAAGAATAGACAAAAAAAAAAAAATCAGTCCCCCACAAAACTGATATATACTGGTCTACACCTGAAATTTTGAATTCAATAATTTTAGATATATAAGTGTCAATAAGCTTGTCTGTTGCTATGTTTTATGAAGAGCAGTGTGGTAGATTAGCAAGGTGGTTTGAATAGGAATGGCCCACAGAGACTCACGTGTTTGAAAGCTTGACCCATAGGGAGTGGCCTTGTTAAAGTAGGTGTGGTCTTGTTGGAGGAAGTATGTCAAGGTGGAAGTGTTCTTCTGGTCTCATGTATGCTCAAGCTACATCCACTCTCCTTCTGCTGCCTGTGGATCCTGAGGTAGAACTCTCACCTCTTTCTCCAGAGTCATGTCTGTCTGCACACCGCCATGCCTACCATGATGATAATGGACTGAAGTTCTGAAGCTGTAAGCCACCCCGTTCAATGTTTTCTTTTAAAGATTTGCCAAAGTTGGGGTGTCCCTTCACAACAATAGAAACTCTAACTAAGACAAGTTAGTAAACAAAAGAATCCAAGTTAGATGGAACTAGTTTAAAAATTGTGAATTACACTAGCCTTTTCTCTGCTGCCTGTACAAATAACACAGTCCTGGAAGTTTTAACCCCCTGGAGGTCTCAGAACCCCTTCTATGGTCATGGTGTCCCATCACAGCAATAGAAACCCTAACTAAGACAGGCACTCACTTGAAATGGACATTTAGCTGAGTGGTGATGGTGCACGCCTTTAATCCCAGCACTCAGCAGGCAAAGTCAGGCCAGCCTGGTCTACAAAGGGGCACAGAAAAACCCTGTCCCAAAAAAGGGAAAAAAAAAAGAATGGACATTTGACCTAGTCATTTAAAAAGTGGCACCTGAATTGAAAAGAAAGAAAAGGCTTTGGCTAAGGTAAAGAAAGAAGAATGAGCATCTAGGGTAAGGGAATTGCTTTTTCAAGAGCCCTGGAGAAAGCAGGGCTGCTTCCGGTAACTGAAAGAAGGCTGGTTTGCCTCCAGCACTAATCTAATGGTGTAGTTGTTCTGCTGTTGACAGCAATTCTGTTTTGCAGATGAAGAAAAAAACAGTTCAGAAACCCACTAAAATAGCCAGGTAATAGCAACGCCAGAGCATGAACAGCCCTTCTCATCCCCCAGTTTCTCCTCCTCTCTGGAGAGCTTGAGACAAGTCCAGTTTTTTTGTTTGTTTGTTTGCTTGCTTTCATTTTATATAAGGAGGATAAAAATGAAGCACCAACAGTTTAAGAAGAATATATCCAGACTAGAAACTGAACCACTGTAACAGAAAGCCAAGAGGAGGGTCAGGAAGACATGACCTAAAGATATGAGGTCAGAGAGATGAGTTCCTGCAGAAGACTTGAAGGGGAGACCAAAACTAAAGAGGCAAAATGTGGTGATGAATTCTAGCATTAGGATCCTGGATTTGAAACAAATATGGGTTTATCGGTTACTCTGTCTCCTAAGGGCAGAATATGATCAGGCGCCAAGGCAGTCTGTTCTGTCACACTTGCTCTCCAGTGGTCTTTAGGGCTAGGATCCACTCTTTGAAGTAAAGGAATGTCCATTTTATAGTCTCTGCACTGGGTTTCATTGCTGGATGGACTCAGTGCCTTTGTAAGTTCCTGGTGACTCCTAAAGTAGCAATCCCTGTGATCTGTGGTGAATCACAGGGTTGGACAAAGTGGACTTTGGGATATTAATATGTTAAGATAAAAAAAAACCCAGGGAATTAATACATTTGAAAATCAGTTTTCAAGTCTGCATTATATGAAAGATCCCAACAGAAAAGACATGAAATCCAAGTTATGTTTGTGAGCAGACAAAACTAGAGGGCCACAGGCAGTGAAATTGAAAGGTCAAAGAGGATGCTCAGCCTGTGTACAAAGAAGGTTGAGGGAATACAAGAAAGTCATCCCTGCTGACAATTCAGACTTAAGGGCCAAGCTCAGTGCACCAGAGCAGATGCAAAAGAGGGTCGGGTGCTTTTAACCATTGAGCCATCTCTCCTGAACCCTGAAAACTGACTCTAGAGAAATGTCCAGAGACCTACAAGGATGACCCCAACTAACAATCTGAGCAACAGTGGAAAGGCTATCTTAAATGCCCTTCCCTGATAATGAGATTGATAACTAATTTATATGCCATCATAGAGCCCTCATCTAGTAGCTGATGGAAACAGAAGCAAGACACCCACAGATAAACACTGAGTGGAACTCCTGGAATCCAGTTGCAGAGAGGGAGGAGTAATAAGAAAATGGGGACAAGACCAGGCTACAGAAACCCAGAGGCAGCTGACCTGATGGACCCCATGGACCCCAGACTGATAGCTGGGAAACCAGCTTTGGACTGACTCAGACCCCCTGAACATGGGTGTCAGTTAGAAGGCCTGGGAAGTCTAAGAGACTTCTGACAGTGGAACCAGGATGTATCCCTGGTGCAAGAAAGGACTTTGGGAGCACATCCCCCATGGAGGGATACTCCCTTAGCCTAGAGGCAGGAGGGGGGACCTAGGCCCTACTCCAAATGACTTGACAGATTTTGTTAATCCCTCCAGGAAGGCCTCACCCTCCCTGTGGAGTGGGGGGGGTAAGATGAGAGGGATCAGGGAGCATGGGAGGGAGGGAGAGGGAACTGGGATCAATATGTAAAATAAGAAATAATAGGATCAGATGATGCCAGGGGCCACCCTGGGAAATGCCATCTAAAAGAGGAGCTATATGGCTATGGCTTCCTTCTAGGAGTGCCATTATTCTGACTTGCCCTGTCAGGTCTGCAAAGGGGCTGACTCCCCTGTGTGTAGCCAGGGAGTTAGAAAATTCAAAGGACTGAGAGGGGAATAAAGCTCAGCAAACAGTTACGGAAAATGGAAAATGTAAGTCTCTCAATGCTTCTCACCCACATGAATTAGAATATTTAGAGACAAGGAGAACCTGGGACACAATTTCCTTGTGTGTGTGTGTGTGTGTGTGTGTGTGTGTGTGTGTGTGTGTGTGCACGCGCGCGTGCACGCACCTTAGAGGACAGGGATGATTTTCAATGTTACTCATATACATGTGCCACCTTGTTAGGACCTCATTAGCTCAGTTGCCTGCCCAGCAATCCCCAGGGTTCCTCCTATCTATATCCATCCTATGCTGAAATGCAAGAGTGTTCACATGTGTTGGAAGAAGCAAACTCAGGTCCTCCAGCTTCTACAGCAAGCATTTGACTAACTAAGTCATCTCCTCCAGGTCTATGAATTTTTCATGTATTTCTCTGGAGCTGGTCAGTGATCGGTGGTCTGGGATCCAGATCAGAAGATCTGGGCAGTGAGTTGAGTTACGAATTCAAAGAAATGCATTCACATCTGACGGCAACTCTATGAAGCAGCCCAAATTAGATGCATCTGAGGCAATCTGGAGTACTGATAGAGATTATAAGAAATTGTTTTAGTATACTAAATTTGGAACCATCCTGCAGGAATAGAGAACTGAAACATAGTCTCAGACTTCAAGAATCTTGTTCCTGTTTGACAGTAGCTCTTTTAAGTCCCTTATGACCCATATCCCTTCCATCTTGTACCATCCCCATCTTTAGGAATATCTGTGGAGACATGAAGGATCATGAATGGGAGGTCTCTAAGACCATATCTGGAAGTGAACCTAGCCCTTCCATCTGCATTTTATTGGGTAGAGCTCATTTGCATGTTTATACCTAACCCAGGGAAGGCTGGGAAATGTAGTCTACCTGTGAGTTAACTGTGTCACAGTCAATCTCTGTGCCACAAACTAATGTTCCTCCTAAGAAAAGAATGTGTCAATCTGCCCCATTTTCATGACCCTTTATACTCTATTCCCTGGTCTTTGTAACTACTCTGTAACTACTTTGTAACACCAGAAGTGACACCTGGGGCAGGGAGGAAACAGCCTTGCAACTTGTGGAGACACTTTCTGTTGCTCTTCTGGTTCTGGATTCACATTTCCTACAGGAGTCCAGCTCTGTTAGGCTTTTGTGGATGTTGTCCTCTTTGCCATGCTAAAGTTGATGGTTTGGTTTGTCTCTTTTTGCTTCAACTCCAGCATATTTTTGCTTCAACTCCAAGTCCAGTGGTCCAATGTCACTTTTAGTACGTCCATCCTAAGTCACCCATTGCACTGTAATATATATGGATGAGACACCCAAACGAATGCTAGCCACTTATAAGATTCTGAACAAATTGCCTCCTTTCTTTTTTCCCCTCTCAGTGAGACATGACAGTCTGAGTATTCCAGCAAGAGCTTCTTTGGAGAGTGAAATAATAATTCAGTGTTTAAAAACAGTCCTCACATGCATGAGACAGCTTAGATAACAACTCCCTATCCCCCACAATTAGCTTCCTGTTCTCACACCCATTCTTTATTCTCTGAGGCTATTTAGTACTTATTTTTAACCCAGCTTTATCTCTACAAGATGCCCAGGATTTACGATGATGTTGCAGGGTAGGAACAGCCCTCCATTCTCAAGCTCTCTTCAGTCCTCCTGCTAGTTAATGGCGAGTGCCTGACCTGTTAGCTTCTGAAGACAGACACTCTAGCTAGTCATTATTTCCTCCAGTGCCAAACACAATTCCACTCTGTGGCAATTAATGATAGATGCTGAGCGGCTCCAGAAAAGTCCATCTCTGTGCCAGACCACAGCTAATTGGGGAAAACAAAACATTTTCAAATACACGAATTCAGCTTGTGGGCTACACTGGCATACTTATGCAGAGACAGTTTTCTCAAAGCTATGGACAAACTGTATGGAGGAAGGAATGTTTCCATTCATTCCAGTTTTCTTGCTTTCTGTTCTGACTAGACACGAAACTCTGATAGAAAGTAATTGTTCAGTGTTCCATGTTAGTCTTTCCTCGGTATGAAAAGCATTGTGTTTATCCTAAATCCCAATAATCCCAATAACTGAAATCCACATGGGCACTGCCTATTCTAGCTGCCTAGGGAAGGGATCTGCACAGAAAGCGAAGGCAGGCAACTTCATGTTGTTACAAGCACCTGTCCCATCCACAGCCTCCCATACAGGTGCACCTGGTATGACACCTGGGTCACATGAAGAATGTTCTGGAAGCTTCTTCATAGACCAGCTTCAGACACTCTGTTTTTCATTTTCCCAGTCCTATGCTAAGAAAGAGTTTCTCAATGAGACTCCCTTTTCCTGTCACCATCAGCCTGTGTTTCCCCTCTTTGGAGATGAAGATAGGGAGGAAGTATGGATGAGCAGCCATGTGCAGGAGAAGTTGGGAACACTTGATTCCTGGCCTTTCAATCCAGGTTCCCTACAGCTGACCCTGGAGTTGCTGGTTTGGTTTGTTTCCAACGTAATTATAGTTGTTTCCACCCATTGTTCCTTAGCTAGTTACAACTGAACATACTAAAAATTTCTCACACACTCAGTGTAGCATATCAACTAGGACTTTATTCCTTTTAAATTAGAGTCAGTTCATTTCTGAACAGCCTTTTTCATGTCACTTGATTATATGCACACTTTAATGGGGGAAATTATTTTATAAGCTAAGGCAGAGTAGAGAAAGGTGGGAAGGGATTGTTACTGTGAACAAGAAATTTGATTCTTGCCTGTGCCAATGCAAAGCTCCCTTTCCTCTCTCTTTCCTCTGTTCTTCTCTCTCTCTCTCTGCACACATGACAGGGTGACCTTTCTGCCTGGACCCTGTGTTTGTGTGATCTCCATTCAAGTAGCCAACAGGAATTGATGAGGTCAAGCTGGCTATCAAAAGGATCTAACTAATATGTCTTAGTTGACTATTTCTGGTCCAAACAGCTGTGGCCAGCGTGGTGAGTAAGGTAGTTCAGGAAAAGCTTGTGGGGGCTAAGGTGGCAGGAGAGGATCCATCTGTTCCTCTGAGCTTTTGTTGGGTCACATTGTGTCACCAGAAATACAATATTTACCATTGTTGCTGTCACCTCCTAGGCTTCTTTAGCCTTTTTTTATGCTTTGTTTTCCTTCTTCTTAAGGTTTGAAAATATATATAAAATTTACATAAATAATTACACAGGAAAATCCAAAATTACGTCAAAACGTTTTGTTTTCCCCAACAATTACCAGTAAGTACAGACTACCTGAGACCCAAGTTAAGTGCTTTGAAAACTGACCTGTAATATTTCACAATCCCAGCAGAGGGCAGGCCTTCCAAGCGAATGCCTGTCTGGCAACAACTCTAGAGAAAGGAAGGATTCCAGCTGGACCTGGCTGGTTCTGGCAAGAGCAGAAGCTACCGGATTCTAGAAAAAGTAAAAACCAAACAAACAAACAAGAAAATAAAAGACAAATTATTGGCTATGTATCCATAGCAGCTATTTGTACACAATCATCCCAGTCCTGTCTTAAGGGCTCCTAAGCTTCTACCATGTTCTCTGTGTCATTGTTAGCTTCGTTCCAATTTAAGTAAAATGTAAATAATAATATAAATAATAAATAAATAAATAAATAATGAATAAGATTAATGTCTTGGAGGGTTTTTTGTTTTGCTTGTTTGTTTTGTTTGTTTGTTTTTGACTGACTACACACTGGAGAGTGTGACATTTCTAAATATTTGCACTGGAGTCTTAAGGTGTCTTAGCAGAATTTGTGAAAAGCAGGGTGTTGGTAGTTCAGAGAAATGACAGCACAGGGGGACAGGCCTGTCTTTGTACTTTAGCTTTGGGTAAGCACTTGATCAGTTTATGTGGCAAATCCCTTGCTGTGGAATAATCCTCTTGTACATTGTAAAGATTTGTCACTGGAACTGGTTTAGTAAAAACGGGGATTGGCCAGTAGCCAGGCAGGATGTATAGGGTGGGGCGACCAAACCAAGGGTGATGGGAAGGAGAAGGACAGAGTCAGGAGTCCCCAGCCAGATGCAGAGAGAGCAAGATGGGCGTGCCGTACTGAGAAGAGGTACAGCCACATGGCAAAACATAAATAAGGAATATGGGTTAACAAAATACAAGAGCTAGTTAATAATAAGCCTGAGCTATTGGTCAAGCATTTATAAGTAATATTAAGCCTCTGTGTGATAAATTGGGAAACAGCTGATGGGTATTTGGTACCAACTGGCTCCAAGACAGGAAACTTCCACCTCGAGTCCCTTGCTCTCTAACACTAAGACTCCATTATCCTTACCCACGAAAGCAGGGATGACAGAAGAACCTACCCTGGGCAGCTTGAGAATGAACTGTTATCTTTATGCAAGTTCATACTTTCTAGTGTGTAAAACAATTTCAAAATGATTATCACGACAAATGTCTTATCTCAGTGATGATTACACCCATCCATCATCGCAGGGATATGAGCCTAAAATGCTTTATTACAGCACAATTTTCTCCCACATGACAGGCAGTTTCTGAAGCATTACTGTAAGGTCTAAACTACAGGGAGAGGGCATGTTTTACATGGGACAATGATATATTAGAGCAAGTACAGAGAAAAATGACCAAGGGGAAGGGGATGCTAACTCTCTTATGGAAATTAGTTGAATTAGTGGAATTATTGAAACTGGAACATATTCCATCTGTGGAAAATGCAAAAGTTGTTTTCAAATATGCAAAGACCTGGAGAAGATACAGAGTCCTGTCCAAGAGCATAATCCTGCAGAGCAAGTAGGCTTTGCTTTGTTAGCTGCCAAGGTGAGTTGCTATCTCTACCTCAGTTTATGTCTATTTCTCAGCATAGGGGTGTAGACAGAGTTTCTGTCCCTCCTGCTCCCACAGCCATTTAGTTCCAAATAACTACACAGAGGCATATATTAATTATAAACTGTTTGACTGATGACTCAGGCTTCTTACTGGCTTAATTATTAACCCATAACTGTTAATCTATGTATTTCTACATGGCCTTATCTTACCAGCAAATGCCCGGCATCCTATCTTCCTGGTGGCTACATGGTGTCTCCCTTGGCTTCTCTCTGTGTCCTCTCCCCAGAATTCTCATCCGGTAGCTAGCCCCACCTGTACTTCCTGCCTGGCTATTGACCAATCAGTGTTTTATTCATCAACCAAAGAGAAACATATACAGAAGGACATCCCCCATGAAAAGGGTCCTTGAAACCAATGTAATAATAACATACTGAGAGTCATAATTTCTTAAGGGAACTTAACATTCCAAAGTCCAGAAAAGGCACAAAAAGTCCTCGGTATGTCTTCATGGGCCAATGGCTCCATTTCCTCTGGCTTTCCCTTTGCTTTGAGTAGAATGCTTGCTTATAGGAACCAGGCTTCCTACAGGAGTGAGCAGCTATAATACTCAGCATCCTGCCTCAGAGGATCCTGTCTTGCCCTGAGCATAATACCCCAAGCCTGGTGTTCCTACACCAAGAAAACCCCACCCTGAGTGGTTGTCGCATCCACAAATGCACGCACTTGATGCTGAGTTGTCATCGCTACTGTACTTTTGGTCCCAGGGGACTTCCTGACTTTCTTCCAGCATCCAGTCATTTCATAAAGGGTACCTATTTTACTTAAACATAGAAGTTAGACAGAATATGAGTTATTCTGTCTAGTCATACAAATGTTAGTCCAAAAAGTTAAATGATGAAATATTTAAAGTTATGATCACATTTCAAGGCAGCATGGGAGACACTGCTTTGAAGGGGAAGTGGTTGTCCTCTGAAGTAAAATGGGGAAGAGAAGGCTAGGGGTCAGGAAAATATACTATGATGCCATCAAGGATGTCTTCATTACGGTTTCTATTGCTGTGAAGAGACACCACAATCAAGGCAACTCTTATAAAGAAAAACATTTAATTGAGGTGGCTTGCAGGTCAGAGGCTCAGTCTGTTTTCATCATGTGGGGAAGCATGGCAGCATGCAGGCAGACTTGGAGCTGGCTATATCTCGAACAGAAGGCAACAGGGAAATGGACTGAGATACTGGGCAGTATCTTGAACATATATGAGACCTCAAAGCCTGCCTCCACAGTGACACACTTCCTCTAACAGGATCACACCTCCTAATAATGCCACTCCCTTTGGGAGCCATTTTCTTTCAAACCACTACAAGGGAGATTCTCATTCTCATTCTAAGGTGGAAAGAAAATATATATATATATATATATATATATATATATATATATATATATGTGTGTGTGTGTATATATATATATATATACATATATATATATATGATGGGAGATGTCATTCTGTAAATATGTTTCTAGTATTAGTTAATGAATAAAGCCCCACTGGCCAACAGGAAAGCAAGATAGGCAGGACTAGGAGAGAAGGAGGATTTGGGAGAGGTAACAGGAGAGTCAACATGTAAGACCAGCAGAGGTCCAGACCCTCTCTCCAGTAAGATAAGACCATGTGCCATGTGGAAATACTTAGATTAATAGAAATGGGTTAATATTTAAGACAGAGCTGGCCAATATGAAACACTAGTAACAGGCCAACAGCTTTATATCTAATACAGACTCTCTGCTTGTTATTTGGGGCTGACGCAGCAGTGAGACCAGGCTGGCAGGAAAATTGCCCACAACAAAATGGCACCTGCACTGTGGGGCAAGAGAACTTTCACTTAAAACTTAACAAAAGCTTTAAAAATAGTTTTAGGAAACAAAAGAACAGACACAAACAAGGCTTCTTAGCTAGAGACAAGCAGAGATTTGCGCACCTCCCTTAAGGGAGATTTCCTGACTCATAGCAGCAAAAAAACACAAGGCTTTTTAAGAAACCCTGTTAACAACTGAATGGTGTGTACGAGAGCTGGCAATGGCAGTGACCATATCTCCCAGCTGGCAGCATGCTGCTGGATGGTAGTGTAGACCAAGGCAGTGAGCACAGCTCTTAGTTCTGGCAGTAAACATATCCCCTCCCTCTTCCATCTTAGATAGACCAGGGCTAATACAGCTGTGGCTTTCATTTTAGCAATGTTGTCTAGCAGATAAAAGATTCATGGCCAGAAAAAGATAAAGATTACACAGTAAACACAGATTCGGATAAAGAAAAACATCAAAAGGTTTACAGTGTGTTTTAAAATATACGTAGGCTTGGGAGAGAAAAAGAAACAGGATAAAGTAGTTTTAAAAGAGGAGAGTATCTGGGACATTGGTAGCATATGCCTTTAATTCTAGCACTCTGGAGGCAGAGGCAAGCAAATCTCTATAATTTCAAAGCAAACCTGGTGAACAGAGTAAATTCCAGGACAGCCAAAGTTACACAGAAAAACCCTGTCTCAAAAAAATAAATAAATAAATAAATAAAAGTAGAAGAAATAGAGTAATAAAAAAGCCACGTAAAGATAGAAAGCACAGAGAGATTCTGGATACTGTATGTTATTGTGTTGTCTTTGTATTGTTTGACTGCTGAGGAAATAGCAACAACTGTTAAAAGAAATGCTACTGCATTAATCCAATTTATATATTTTAAAAATATTTTGACTTCCAAATGTAAGTCTAAGAACAGGTTACTGGGGAAAAATTTCTATTTTTGTTTCCACGAAAAATAAAAAGCTGTGGATTCCTTCCAGATTAACATGGTTTGATCAAGCAAGACTCCCTGAAGCAGTGTTCCAAGTGATCCACCATTCAAAACAGCTGGGACAAGGCAGACTTGCAGACCACTACAGCCAGGATTTCTGCATCTTCTTAGGATCCCCAAGACAGCACCCCCTACTAGCAGAAAGCAGTTTGGAAAGAACGAAGCCCAAATTCCCAAATATTGTCTATCAATGTTTGTTTTCATTTAAATTGGATTGGTTATTAAATTGTTAATGACCACAATGTGTGTGTGTGTGTGTGTGTGTGTGTGTGTGTGCGCGCGCATGTGTGTATATACATACATACATATATACATACATGACTTTCCTTGCAATATCTTTAAGATGAAATAGTGAGATCATAATGAAAATAATTGAATGCTCCCCACATGCAGATTTAGAGCTATAAAGAGAGCTAGACTTGCCTAAGTCATGGCTCATTCACTGAAGTGCTTGCTGAACATGAATGAGAGCCTGAGTTCAGATCCCCAGGACCCACATAAAAGCCGGACACACATGTAGTGAGATATTCACTTTGCCCACATCTGTGGCACTGACCATTCCCATTGTGGGGGTGGAGACAGGGACAGACGTGATATGGAGAGAGTGGACAGCCTTGTGTTATTCCTGATTTTAGTGGAGTTGCTTTCAGTTTCTCTCCAACTGGCTGTTCGCTTGCTGTATATTGCCTTTATTACGTTTAGGTGTTCCTTGTATCCCTGATCTCTCCAAGACCTTTATCATGAAGGGGTGTTGAATTTTGTCAAAGGCTTTTTCAGTAATCCCATGTTTCTAGTTTGTTGTTGTTGTTTGGTTGTTTGGTTGTTTTGTTTGTTTTTCAGTTTGTTTATATGGTGGATTTCATTAACAGATTTTCATACACTGAACCATCCCTGCACCTCTGGGACAAAGTCTACTAGGTGATGATGTAAGATTTTGCTTGTGGTAGATACATGAGAGAAACAGCTGAGTAAAGTGAAGGTTTGTTATGGCTCATGGATTTAGTATGTTCAGTCTGTATGGATTTGTGGGGAGACAGACAGCATGAGAACATGCCAGAACAAAAGTGAGAGAGAGAGAGAGAGAGAAGAGGAGGTCAGAGAGAGGAAAGAGAAATAGAAAGAGAGTGGAGGAAGGAGAGAAGGAAGGAGAGAGAGAAAGAGAGAAAGGGGGCCTGGGGAAGTGGCTCAGTTGGCAAAGGGCTTGCCATTCAAACAGGAGGATATTAGTTCAATCCCCACAACCTACCTAAGAAAGCCAAACATGGTGGTACATACTCGTAACCCAAGTGCAGAGACGATGGGGACTGGAGAGTCCCCAACATGCACTGGCAAGCCAACCCAGCCTAACTCGTGAGTTACACACCAGTAGGAGAACCTATCTCCCAAAACAAGGTTGTCTTATGGCCTCCATATGTATGTGTACCACATGCATGTGCTTCCACATACATGAACATGCACACACAGTTTTTTTGTTTTTAGAGAGAAATTGTCAATATACCTTCCTATTAGAAAGGGAAATACAAACTCCCTCACTCCAGATGGTCCTACAGTTTACATAAGAAATTTTAAAGAATATTGAAAAGTGATGTAAAGGAGAAAACTTCCAGAAACATTTGTTGGTATGTGATATTTAAAAAATCAACTGTATTCCTATATTCCAGCAACAAGCTATAAGAAATGAGACATGAAAACCAAGCATACCTTTATAGTCACGTATACATAATGTTGACAAAAGAAATGCAAAGCATCTATTTTGGAAGTTATATAACATTTCCAAGGGTAATTAAAGAAAACCTAAGCCCAGATAAACCAGTACCACAGATCTGAAGAGTTTATACTGATTGGTCCATTGCTTAAATGCTATCATCAAAATTTCCACAGGAGACTTCACAGACATTGCTGAGGTGACTCTTCAGTGCAGATTGGAGTGTCGAGGATGTGGATCAGTTAGAACTGTGAGAAGAGAGAGGTTCTGGAGAGTAAGCAAATCCTGACTTCCTGGCTGATGATGCTGCTGCATCAGAGAGTATCTGCTGGAGTGAAGACAAATGCAACCAGCTGGTGGTATGGAATGAAAAGTCCTGAAATAGTCTCCAGCTTAGATGGATCACTCACTGGGCAAAGCAGAAGGCCCATCACTAGGAGAAACAAGAGCTTCCCAACAACTAGCTCCAGAAAACTGAATAAATGAACTTTGATCTATGTTGCATTCCATATGCAAAAATCAATGCAAATTGGATTGTAGATGTATGTGTGAGATCGCAAATCATGACTTTTAAAAGAAAATATGAGATAAACTTTTGTGGCTTCACAAAATATATTTGCAAATCTTGTAGCTTACAAATGACTCACACCGGGAATATTTAAAAAACTCTCAAAATTCAACAGGAAAAGTCAAAATAGGCAACAGAGATGTAAACACATGTTCATCAAATTAGATACATTGATGGCAAATAAGTGTATGAAGAGGTGCTTAAAATATTTAATTTGCATTCGGAGAAACAGAAATTCAAGTTAGAATGAGCTACATTTACACATATTTTCAAAAGACTAAAACATTAACAAGACATTGTTGTTAGGACCTAAATATGAACTACCCTACTGGCTCCTGTGTTGAAACCTTGTCACCAGCTATTGGAAAAGGTCTAGAAACTTGAAGAGGTGTGACCTAGTTGGAAGAAGTAGGTCACTGTGTATGTTGGGGGGAGGGGTGTCTTTGGGGTATAGATTTTCCCTTTCATATCTTTTTCTCTCTCTGCTTCCTTGCCACTGTAGGTGAGCAGTTTTGACCTCCTACATGCTCCTTTGTGACTTTTCTTTCTCTGCACAGGTCTGGAAACAATGGAGCCAGCAGTCCGTGGACTGAGACTCTTTTCCTATGTGTAGTTTCTGTTAGGTATTTGTCACAGTGTTAAAACACTGACTAACAGTAGAGAAGATAAACATCTCTGTACTCTTAACTATACACATTTGAAATGTAAACTATGAAAAACAAACATATACATTCTCCTGAAATCATAACAACATACATAAAGTAGAAACTCCCAACATTCCCAAAAGTGTCCTCAGGTCCCTCTGTAATTGCTTTCTCCTGTTACTTTTTGCTGCCTTTACCTTGATACCCAGACAACACACTTACATTGTTACTATGGGATAATTTGCTTGTTGAGGTCTTTATTTAAGCAGAATTATATAAACATGCATGGGTTTTGTCTGGTTTATTTGTCTGCCATATTTGATTAGTTGCATCCATCTTATTGTGTGTGAACATTTAGTCTTTTGTCTTGCTAGTAGAACTCCATTTTATGGAAGTGATACCATTGATCTATCTGTTTACTAGTTGACAATTGTAGTTTTTCCAGTTTTGGCTACTACAAACTGTGATGGTTAATTTTTATTGTCATCTTGATTGGATTTTAGCCATTGAGGAAGTTTCTAAAGCTGTCAAACTAAAAGTGGATGGTGCTATCCATGGGCTGTAATGGGAAAAGAGAAAGCCAGATAAGCATCTCTCTATGTGCTTCCTGAGTGGCTCAGATATGAGAAAACTTAAGTCACTGTAGCTATGAGCCATACCTTCCACTACACATTCCCTGCCATGATGAATTATACCTTCAAACCATGAGCCACAATAAGCTTTCTCCTTTACTTTCCTTCTTGGCATGGTCATGTCAACAACAGAAGGAACTGTTACACAAATCAAGCTGCTATGGACATTCTTGCCTGATATATGCTTTGCTTTGAGCAAACTATTTGACCAGAAGGACCACATCAGATCACAGGTCCTGTAAGACAGACAAGTTACTTTTGAAACTTTATCAGCAATGAGATCAGGATCATTGCTCTTCTTTTCTCCAAGAAATGAGGAAACTTAACTCAAGGAGTCATGTCAAGTTGCTCAATTCTGCACATCCAGCAACAATATACCAAAAATAAACTTTGTTCTCTTGACTCTGTACTCCGGGAAGTTTCAATAAGGCCATGGACATTCCTAAAATTCTTTTCTTGTCACTAGGTTGACACTAACAGCATTGAGAGTATCATTGCTAAAGAATGGGAATTCAGAGAACTACTATTAAACATTTATTCCATGAAACACTTGTGTGGTAGTTTGTTTTCTATTACTTTGAAAAGTGCAATGACCAAAGCAACTTGGGGAAAATAATTTATCTCGAGGTTTGCAGTCCATCGTGAAGGGGAGCTGGGACAGAAACTGAAGGCAGAAAGGAATCTGGAGACAGGAGCTGATGCAGAGGCCATGGAAGAATGCTTCTTACTGCCTTGTTCCTTGTGGCTTGCTCAGCTTGTTTTCTTATGCAATCCTGGACCACAATGCCTGGACCTTCCCTGGACCACCTCAGGCTGAGCCTTCCCCTATCAATTACCTATCAAGAAAATAACCCACAGGCTTGCACAGACCAATCCTGTAGTGACAATTCCCCAGTTGAGGTTCCCTCTTCCCTGATGACTAGTTAGCTTGTGTCAGACTGGCAAAACAAGACAAAAAGTCCACAACATTGTCAGGAGCCTATTAGTCTTATGGCATGCTATCTGGCATAAGGATATGCCATGGGCAAGAAGGCTTGAAATGTTGCCACTTACTGGCACCCTTGCATAAAAAAAAATCACATCAACACAGGAAGAATATAAGGTTTTGTAATAGGAAAACCATTTCTATTTATATGAAATCTAGGATTTTTTTAAGCGTGTTTGGATATAGAACCTTTTTCCTACCCACAAATTGTATCCAAATAAACATTGTATTTAAGAAAAATGTGTTAACTGTGTAATAAACTTCAGCAAAATTTGAAGGAAGGCTGTCAGAGCAGGATAATAGCACCAGAATGGTACTATGCTCCCTCAGGCATCATGAATAACACAAGGAGAGCTACAAATCTTGAAGAGGTAAAACTTGCTCTTAGGCATCTCCCTGAGGCATCTGTACGGATTGTCAAGAAGTCGGAATAAATCATTGTATTCTTATATCGAGACAAAATCTTTTGGGACTTGTTAATTTCAAGCTGCTATTCTTTGCCATTTGGAGCTTTGCTTCAAACCTCTTCAGAACCCACGAGCGGAGAATGGCAGCCCTATATAATTGGGAAGCATAGCTCTTGAGTCCAGCAGATTATGGGTTCTCATGCAATTAAGTGGAGTGGAGGCACAGGAACGATTTGTTGACTTCCCTGGCTTTTTGTCTACAGAAACCAAATTATAATATATACTTATGTCTGGACCATATTAGCAGTTTGGAGAGGAATTCAATTATTTATCCAGACTATGTAGATTGCCTCTTTTACCTGCCAGCAGTCTGGGTGGCAGGGGTGATCCTTTTACCCCTCAATAGAGGAAGTCGCCCAGAATCAAAGTGGTGAGCATTGAAAAAAACAGAAAGTGTGGCTTTCCAAATCTTCCTCAATGACCGCAGAGGGATGAAGGAAGGGACAGGAGGGTGGGGTGAGCAGGGCACAAACATTGTGGGAGGTTCTTCTCCTCTTACCCTTCCGGATCTGTTTGCCATTTTTCCACCTTGCAATGAGCCCTGTGGCCTCCACTGCTCTTCATCCTGTTCCTTCAGGCTGGGATTAGCCGATCGAGCTCCATAAACTATGGAATCTTAAGCTCATTCTGCCATCTCGCCCAACATCCTTGCCCAGCTGTGCTTGGCTGACATCACCTTCATCTACCTCAGCCCCAGCTCCCACTAGTCACCACTCTCCAAACCTCACAGCTCCCATTGACTTTGTGAATTACTTTCTCTGAAGTGAAATGTTCCCTTTGGTGGGGGGGGCGCGCTTACAAGACGCAAGACTCAAAATCATACAGGACTCACAGGACCCCAGTCTAAGGTTACAAAGCAGCAACCAATGGCCGGGCGGGGGCGGGGCGGGGCAGGAGAGCACCCCTGGGGATCTGCCTGCAAAATACAGAGCTTTTGGGGTTGTCACTTATGACAGTGAAGTTTCTGCCTTTAAATTACCCATCTCCCACAAGGAAACCTTCCTGCATGCTGCTGTAAGTAACCCTAATAAACCGCTTGGTTCACCAGACTGAATTTAGGTCTGTGTTTGGTGCCTCATTTGGAAGGAAATAAAGGTATGTTCTTGTCCCCCCTGGGAGAGGTCACATAATTTATCACACACCCCGACCCCTGCAGCACCAGAGACCAAGAGGCTGCCCAGCAGTGCTGAAACCCAGGGCTTTATCACTCACATTCTTTTCTCTGGATCTTGCTCTTATTTTAATAAGAGTCTCCTTACTAAGCCATCACTATCAAGCCCATGAATGTGCTGTTTCCTGTCAGAACTGTGACACATACCCCTTTCTTAATGTTGAAATTCCTACCAAATTACTCAATAGTGTGTGCTGTTACACACTGAGACATGAAGTCTTTTGGAACAGATGCGCTCCTTTGAAAGGGTGAACTTTTAGGAAATGGACATGTTTACAAGTAAAGGTATTTGGTAATAAGATAGCAAATGGGAACTGTTTTCTCAGTGATCTTAGAAAAGTGCTTTCTTGTCTAGTTAGACTGGCTGGCAAAAAAATAAAATAAAATAAAACAAAACAAACAAACAAAAAAGCCTACAACCCCAACAGGAGAGATTGAGGCAGGGAGACTGAGCCGGGGGCCAGCCTGGACTACAAGGTAACACCTAGTCCCAAAAGAGAAAGAAAGAAGGCGCCTTTTCTGGCTTCTTCAAACCAACAGGAAGTCCTGGGCTATTCTGGCTTCACCCTAGACCATCCTCTCACCTTGTTCCCCAGAACTGAGACTCTTGATAAAGGATAATGTCAGTTTGCTTCTCATTTCCAAACCACAGCTGCTAATGAAAGGAACTCATACAGTCTGGTGCCATAACAGGACACATTGCTTTCAAATTCATCCCCCATTCACTCTACCGTTGCTTCCCACTTCTTTCTGTTTCTGATAACACAACGTTGGCTTTCACCCTCCCTCCCACAGGTGTATCCATACCTGAAAGGAACGGCAATTACCACTGACAAATGTTGAAGTTAATAATGGCAATAAAAGAATACATTAGAAGTTTTCCCCCTAAACAAAGCTTTCCATCTTCACCCATAGCCTTTTTGTGTGGGAGAGAGGGCGTGGAGCTAGCTACCTGTGTTGGGAATGGTGGTCTAGCCTGCCCTCCTCTGAACCACCTTCAGCACTTCTAATCATTCCGCAGCACCTCAGGCCTTCGTTTCTGCACATGTGTAAAGTGTTCTGAACTTGTTAACATCTGGACATTCCTGTGGAAAGGTTGTATATTTAAATGTCATGCACAAAGAGCTGTAGTTCAAAAAGACTGAGCACAGCTGCTCCAGTAGGCAACTAATGGAACTCCTATCACATCAGGGAAGTCCCCGGAGAAACTCTGGTACAGTTTGAGAGAGTTCTTTATTATAATAATTACATTGTTATATCCCTGTATTTTGAGTGGGTCTTAGCTATGGAACCTCATTTCTCCATTTCTCCCTGTATCATATGACATGTTTTTCAAAAGCCCAAGGTTGTTAACTGGTCCCATTTGCTTCATCTCCCACTCGCTCTCAAGCAGAATACACCAAATTAGGCTATTTTCAGTTGTTTGAATTCATCAGTCCAGGCTTTCTGGTGTTAGAAAATGTGGCCATTTTAATGACTCCATTATCATAGTGTGCTCACGAAAGTTCTTTTTTTTTTTAAGCAAAAAAGAAAAATTCAGTTTAATAGGACACTGTTCTGAGAGGATGGCACTATCTACACTCCACAGAGGAATGTATTAAGGAGACTAGATATATTATGGGTTTGTGTTGTTGTATTACATATAAAATACATTTTAATTTTAATTTAAAACATTTGTGTGTGTGTGTGTGTGTGTGATATCTGTTATAACTAAATTGATCCAATTTGGACATGCATGACTTCTTACTTTTTTACAAAATATTTATTATTTAGGAATTTCACATCATGCATGCCAATCCCACTCATTTCCCAGCCGTTCCATGCCCACCCTCCACCCTTGTAACCTCCCCCTCAGAATAAAATAAATAAATAATAAAAAATAAAAATTAAGATTAAAAAACAAAAAGTATATCTCAGCTACCCCTGTGGGCAATGACCTGCTCCTCCATCAATGCCAGCCTTCTCTTACACCAGTCACAGCTGTCTCTGTACTTGCACCACTCTGCTCCTCCGTCTTTCCCATGGCTCCATTACATATTTGTCTGTGGTATGGCACTGGGTGCTGCAGTGTGTCTCGAAGTACACCCTTTTGTCCAAATAGCTTTACTCGCCAACGTCCATTGTAATGAGTTGCTGGTCTGATTTGAGACCTTTGGCTTTGCTACACCATCAATACTGGACTCTCATGGAGACTTCTTTCAGATATCCTCACTGTTGCCTCAAATCGTGGAGATCCTGTGCTATGGTTTCCTCAGGACCAGCAGGTCATAGATGAATGAATAGATGTTGTAGCAGGCCAACTCAAGGCCCTGGTTGTACGCCTGAGTAGTAGCTGAGTTGGTGAGCCTGGCTGCCCATTGGGCCTTTCCTTCCTGCATGCGGTGGCCCACAAGGAGCAAGGGCAGTTTGCCTGCACCTGTGCCGTCAGGACCAGCTCTCCTCTGCCCATGTCACTACAGTCAGCTCTCCCACTCTGTCCCAGTGAGGAGTGGATCCAGCTCACCCACACCCATGCCATGAAGGACATGGTCTTATGAGTCTGTGAACAGACATTTTGTCATTACCATTATCTAAACTTTCAGTTCACTCTCTTTCCATCCCTCATTTTAGTGTTTATTTTTTTTTTTAAATAAAGCTGGTGGAGAGAAGAGTGGAAAAGAAATATTACAATTCCGGCAATTGGAGACTGTCTTCGTGATACGTGATACTTTGTAAAATCTAGTGCATATCAACTTTGCTTGGAATTAATTGATGTTTTCAATGTTTTTTTTTTTTTTTTTTTTTTTTTTTTTTTTTTTTTTTTTTTTTTTTTTTTTTTTTGAGACAAGGTCTTACTATGTATTCCTGGCTAACCTGGGAACTTTCAAGGTAGATCAGGATGGCCTCAAACTCACAAAGATCTGCGAACATCTGCCTCTTAGAGACTGGGATTAAAGGTGTATACTACTAGACTGGGATCTATATGATGTTTTTAATGACAAGTATAGGAAACACTACAACTTTCATGTTTATGGATAGAACTTTCTATCTCACTTTATTCAAGTCCTGAGGTGAAAACAGTCAACAAGGTCAGTTCTCGAACTGTAGTATGTTTTTGCTTTCTACAAAAGCGGACACAAAGCGGGTAAGGTAGCTCTGTAAAGGGACTTGCCGGGTCTGGCCTGGTTAGATGCAGCAGAGGTCTTGGAGGTACCAACTGTGCAATGAAGCTGTGACTGGGTATGGCAAGCCAAGCACCACTGTGCAGCAGTCTACAGAATACTGTAGTCAGGGGCCACATTACAGATGGGAGAAAATGCTGAAGAAGGCTACATTAGAAGGACTGGGCAAGCTCCTCACAAGAAGCTCACTGGTAGTCAGTTGCATAGGGACAGCTGTTTCTGTACCTGTGCCTTGGGAACAGAATGGTCTGTAGCATCATGCTGATCAAAAAGCAGCAAGGCTGGTCTGAAAGCCCTCTACCAGGCAGGTGTAGTACATGTACAAACCAAAGATGACCTGTGTGCAGATTAGAGAGGAAAACGGGAATCCTGCTCAGGAAAGGACTCTATTATAAACATGAGACACCAGGGTTGAGATACATTAGTAAGAAGACTATTGAGACAAGATTCCTGATTGAGTATACACTTTGCATATTCTTCCAATCAAGTTCTGATCTGAACCTAGAAATGTGAACTACATCTTCAGACCTTCAGAAGCATCTTTTTGCTTACTCAAAACCAAGAAGGAAAAAGATGCCACATCTCTGTACTTGTTTGTGACACACTGCAGAGGTTTGTCTATGTCTTTGCTTAGAGGTAACTGGCAGAAATCCCATAAAAATTTCCTTGAAGCAGTCACAGAGTCCGGATCTACTGGCTCCTGTAACAGGAAATCAAAATAGGATGTACCCGGCTGATTGTAAGGTCTCAAACTCTATTCTTTAGACTCTCTCCTCACCTTGTACTCTGGTCCCTGTCTAGTGTTCTATTGGTGTTTAACAACTAGTTCTCCGGAGAAGGAATTGTGTCACTAAATTCATAAAATTTACTGCAGATCTTATGTGTATAAATGATGCACAACACTTTTTTTTTTAGTTTCATGTGGAATTTGTTACTTCCCTCAATTAATGTAGTTTTAATTTATCAAATAGCTGAAGTGATTTGTTTTTTTTAACTTATTTTATTATTTTTTATTATATGTATGTGTGGGGGGGTGGTATGTGCACATAAATGCAGGTGCCCACAGAGGCCAGGGGCATCCAATCCCCCTAGAGCTGGAGTCACAGTTGGTTGTGAGCCACCTGAAGCAGGGAATTGAACTCAGGTCCTATGAAAGAACAATATTTGTACATTTAACCACTGAGCCATCTCCCTAGCCCTATTTTAAAGTTTCTTATCTTCCACCTGCCATACTATCTATTTTCACTGACTTGATTTTGCTTATACATTACAATTGTTTATGGTTTGTTTTGGGGAGAAGATCTTACTACGCAACCATTCCTGGTCTGAAACTTACAGATTAAGCTAATCTGCCTCAAAGTTGTAGCAGCCCCTTCTCCCCAGCTCCCTGTCTGCTAGAATCTCAGATATACGCCATTATGCTTAGCCGACTTATTTTATGTGTATGTGTGTTGTTGTGTGTGTGGTGTCTATACTTCTTGGTATGGGTGTATTCATGGGTGTGGAGGCCAGAGATTGATGGCAAGTTTCTTTCCTTGATCACATTCAACCATTTATTTCTTGAAACAGGATCAGTATGCAATCTCGGAGCTCCCAATTCAACTAGACTGCCAGGCCATGAGCATCAAGGATCTTCCTATGTCCTTTGCTCATTCATTCATAGCCCTGGAGCTATGGCCAAGTATCACTGTGCAATGTGCCTGACTCTCTGGTGTTTTGAATCTTCATACTATTCATTGTGAAAAAAACATTTTTTTAAAATAGGCCAGACTTCTGTGACAGACTACTAGAAGTCCTTTTCACATTGTCATTCACACACTGATCTCCTTCACATCCACTGTCCAATTTATTCCCCATTGTTATGGCAAAAGGCACTTTGCATAAAGGAAGAACCAATGCTTTAGGCTAATATACATTATTCTTTAAAGAAATCTAGAAGAATGGTTATATGTTAATATGATCATGCTTCTGTTTCTTGTGGAATGAAATAGGATTAACAATTTATGATTTTTGATTATTGTTTTAAAATACTTTCCAGGGAGATCAGCAAACTCCCTTTCCAGAAGATAAAAATCTGTATGCTGCAAATTTGGAAGAGATTAGTACTAATTTCTAATTTCTCTGAGAAATTCCTTTGCTTAGAATGTAGGCTGACATTTAGGTTAGAAATCCTAAAATGAATTAATATCAGCGAACCATTTTTGTCCTTTGGTTCTAATTAAACAGGATCAAATACCTGCTTCCCTGTAGTAATCATATGACCATGATCCTAGAATTTTTGTGTGTAGGAATGAATTTACAATTGAGATGACCACTCCTTACCACCTCCCATCACATGAAAATGTATATTAGAAATATAGCAGGTATTACACAGACCTAAGGATATCTCTCACCTTGAAAGGGTCCTCAAACTAGGCCCTGGATTTGAACTAGTTTTTCTGCTTTGTTCATATAACAGTTCTCTATTGAGCTCAAAGGTACCTTGTGTGTAGTTTGCTGTGAGGGAGGGCTCCAGGGTAATGAGGAGAGTTATCACATCACATCCCCTATATTGCCCCAACTGTTTGTAGCCTGAGTGCCTCTAGCACAGCTCAGTTTCCTACTGGCTTCCCTACCCTAGTAATGGAGAAGTTAATACAAGCCAAGCCTCAGATTCATTAGATGTTTCTCTAAAGGGGGAGCTGCCTCTCTTGCATCAATGTGACTTTCCATCCCTCCACTGTCACTGTCCTGGGCTTCACAGTTCTGTGTCTGATTCATTTGCTTCTTCCATTATGTTTCAACCAGATTTCCCTTCAATGACTTGCCAGTTGACCGCTCTTTTCCTTTGATATGCTGTAACACCTTGGTGACATATCTACAATCTAATGAAAAGTGCATGCTGATGCCCAGTACCTATGTGCTATGAAACTTCTTTACCTGATATTAAGCAGAACATCTGGTACATTACATGACAAATTAGCACCAATGTATATTAAATAGAGGCAAGTTTACAGACACACACACATACACAAACACACACACACACACACACACACACACACACACACACACACTAGGACCCTTAACTAGAGTTTCTCCCTCTAGTTATGTTTTCTTGAGCCTCCTTGGGCTCCCTTGGACTCCTGTGCTTTCTGTCACACTTCTATCATAGGTGTATATTTTTAGATTTATGGATCTAGCAGAGGTTATAAGACTAATATGTTCTTATGGCCCTTACTAAGACTTAGAATTACCTTCTTGCTCTCCTGCAAAGAACAATATAGTATTGTGATTTGGTGTGCCCCAGATAGAAAGCCAAGGGTGATATTTCTTCATAAAATCACCACAGAGCCAGGATTCCCATTATTCTTTTAGGTCAAAGGCTCACTTCTTATCTCCTGTAAAAGATTTAAGATGATTTTTGGAAGCAACTCTTGAATATTTGCAGATGGTGGAAATGGAGATGATTCCCAAGAACTCAAAGCTTTTATCCTAGCATTAAAATGTTGCTGCAGACAATGTCTCTAAGAGAGACTGCCAAAAAAAAAAAAAAAAAAAAAAAAAAAAAAAAAAACCTTATGATCCAGGTCTTTCCTACAAAGACAGACTAAAATGGCATTGCATTACAGGGTAGAATGCTGTTGTTTTATGTTTGGAACTATGTCACAAAAGTGCATACTTAATCACATGATCATTCATGTAGTATATGTGTCTGTGTATATACATCTATGTGAGTGTGCTTGCCTGTGCATGCCCATGCGGAGGTCAGAGGCCAACATCAAGTGTCTTCCTCTATTACTTTCCACCTTGTTCTTTTGTCTTGGTTTTTTGTTTGTTTGTTTGTTTGTTTTGTTTTGTTTTTCAAGCAGGGTCTTCACTGAACCTGGAGTTCGTCGTTTAGGCTAGACTGGCTTGCCATCAAGCCCCTGAGATTAACCTATCTTTGCTCCAGGGTTACAGACCCATAAAGTCACAACCAGCTTTTATGCAAATGCTCTGGTTCTCATGATAATACAGCAAGATTTTCACCCACTGAACCATCTCTTCAACCCTGAAAACAGATTTTTTTTTTCAAGTGCTAAGAATGTAGCTGTCCTTTACTCTCCATGGAAAATTGTTTCCATCATCCTATTGATGCCAAAATCTGTGCATCCTCGGGCCTCTTTTCTAAAATGGCATAGTATTTGCATATAACCTATGCAAAGCCTCATGTGTACTTGAAATTATCTCTCAAAGACTTGTGATCCCCATCTAATATAAAGGCTAAATAAATAGTTGTTATCTTTGTTGCTTAGTGAATGTGGCATGGAAAAAATGGTACATGTTTAATACAGGCACAAGCTTTTAGAAAAAAATACATGTTTTATCTGTAGTTAGTTCAATCCACAGATGCAGAACTGTTGGACTCAGAGTCAACTAGTCTGTCAATCAAAAGAACACCATGCTTCCTTCTTGTTTCTCACTAGCAAATAGTGGAGACAGCTGTCTTCAAAATGACACAGACAAATGTTATGGGAAAGAATTAGGTCTCGTACAAATAAATTTCTGAAAATACTGAACAGGAAACCTTCTGTGACTCAGAGTGTACTCAGAGATTCATAAACAAAGAAACATCACCATACTGCCTATCCTAAGGTCTTCCGTGTGGATGATGAAGATTATTCCTTCCTAACAATTTATTCCCCTTCCTTATGTTTATGACCACTGACAGTGCATTGGCTGAGAGCAGACTATGCTGCCTTCTGATTCGGAGCCTTACTGCTGTTTCATCCTCCTGACTCTGACCTGCTGGGTGGCCTCTTTTGTGTTGAGATAAATAACTGGCCTGTGTGCCTAAAACCAGTCCCTGAGTCTGATCCTTCCCTTTGCTCACAAATCATAAACACAAGAAAAATAAAAAGGATACACAAAAAATGAATCACGTTCTTGTTTCTAGAAAGAGAAATTAGGTGTCTGAGGATAAGGCAACAAAAATTTACTTCTAAATTACAGCCTGTCATATATTTTGATATTTTGATTTTTGCTATATACATTTAGTTTTAAAATTGTATTTATTTGTGTGTGTGTGTGTGTGTGTGTGTGTGTGTGTGTGTGTGTGTGTGTGTGAACATATGTGACAGCAGAGTGCATGTGGAGATCAGAAAACAACTCTATAGATTTGGTTCCCTGCTCCCACCATCCTTTATGTGATTTCTGGGGACTGAATTCAGACTTACCTGGCAAGTGACTTCCCACTGCTGAGCTCTCACTGGCCCCAGACATCCAGACATCTTGTTGCTGTTCTGCACATTTTCTCAGCTTCAAAAAGAAAGTTTCCATACATGCCACAACATTCTAAACCTTAGGTTATCACGCTAATTTAAATAAACCAGTCACAAGAAAATAACATTGCATTGCTCCACTTACATAAGACAATATATTACTCAAACTCGTGAAGCTGGACAGTGGGTTGGTGGCTTCCAGGGGCTGGGGGCAGAGAGGAGTTGTGTTTTGAGAATATTTGGGCATAAAGATAAAACTGTAAAGTGTTGAAACCCAGTGATTTCCTTAGCAAACAAGCAGGCAAACAGCTAATATGAACCTTTGATGGAAACAGTGGGATGTGTGTGTGTGTGTGTGTGTGTGTGTGTGTGTGTATGTGTGTGTGTGTGTAAAACTGTGCATTGTCCTAAAAATGTTCTTGCCTTGCCTTGCTTTCAAAGGGTTTTAAACCACTAACTACCTGCTCCCACTGCTACTCTCTGCTGTACCCTGGACTTTTCTCAGCTGTTTGTCCTAATTAGTCATTTGGTTGGTTGTTTCCCACCAAGAACTGATCTGTCATGAATTCCCTTAGGACCTACGGTCTATCAGGACATCACACATGGCAATAAATTAAGCTGGTCCCACTTTATTCTGGAAACATCTTTACCAGAAAGCCCCTGAGAAATATCTGGAGCTGAATAACTTTGCAGAGCTCAGAAATCATCCCACTTGGTTCGATGCCCAGAATGCATCGGGAAAGCACAAGCTGGAGGGATTAGTCATTGTACGTTTCTCTGTACCTAACCTCTCCAGCTTCTCCATCATTGGAAGAAAAACATTCCTGTTAGGAAACTGTCACACAGTTGTAGTATTTCCTGTGGGTGCCTTACATTTTTCCTAAAATAAGCAAACCGATCTTCCAAGATGTAATTCTTTCTGCCAAGATAATGTAGTTTGGAAAAGTATCTTCAGAAAGTTTCCCAGGCAACTAAAAAGTTGGCAAGATATCACTGAGAATAATATGAAAATAATGAGTGGAGGGAGGAGGTGGTGAGAGCATTTCAATGTAATCTAAAGAATGCCCACAATGTCTGAGGCTCTACGAGGACCAGAATATAAGCTGTGCCAGAGAAATGGTTATAAACGTACAAGGAGATGGTAAATGAAAACTTCTGCCAAACTCAGGAAGCGAGCTGAGAATGGAAAACAGCAATACACAAGACCAAGACAAGAACCGTGGTGCTAAATGGTAATTAGTGGTTGCATATTCTACAAAGACTTAATATTCCCCTGATACAAAGGGGCACCTGCAAGGCATTACTCATTAGCCTGCTAATGAACATGTATTCATATTGGGCTAGTAAAGTGATAAGAAAAAGTGTTCCTGTCATTTGCTTTTAAAGCAGGCTGACAAGCAAATTCTATATTGTCTCCCCTTATCCCCCCAGTCTGGATGGTTTTCCAGGCCTGTAAATCACATTCATCCTTAGAGATGGAGTCTCTGGTTGCATGGGTTACCACCAATGGGCACTTCATCTTCCATCATGTGCTGTATAAACCAGCAGACAGAGACTTGAGACAGTTTGACAGAGCATGAACAAAAACTCTGTGTTCTTTTTGCAGGAAGTGGGGGTAGAACTTTCTTCCTTATGAGTAGCATTTTTAAGTAGTTTAACAAAATCAGAACGATCACAGATATCTGCCTTTGAACATGGGATGCAATAGCGATAGAAATTACTTCCTTTTCTTCCATTTACACCACATTTTAAAAACATCAAGAGCAATCTGTCTTTAATGGAAGTAATCTGTGATTAATTACTACTTAAAAGCTATCATCCTTGTGACTTATTTTATTTCTAATGAACTCACTTAAGCATATATTTCACATATGACACCCAGCACAGTGTATATCTTTAAAACATGAGAGAATTGTCCAGTGTGAACCTTAACTGTATTTTAAAATCTGCTCAAGATATATCAAATTATAAATAGCAATTGTGGCAAAAAAAAAAGTAGTGAAAAAAAGGATGAGGAATACAAATACTCTCAGAATAATCTTGGCTTTTAAATAAACATTGCATCTGATGCATTTGGCTCAAACATTCTTCTCTGAGTCTTGGTAGGGATTTTATAACTGCACTATAAACAACTTAGTAAATTACCATGGCAAGGGCTTCTAGGAGACAGAAAGTAACACTTCATAATGTTAAGCTGTGTCTAGGATATGGGGCAGACAGAATGACAGTCCCTTCCCGATAGCTGTATCCTAATCTCAGGAACTCGAGAACATCGAATATTGTGGCAAAGCATATCATTCAGATGTGATTAAATCGGGATCATGAGACATAGACAGCATCCTGTAAGATCCTGGTGGATTCAGTTCCATCCTGAGGGTTCGAGAAGGAGGGAGACAAGATCAAGTTCTCAAAAAGAGCAGTGACCACAGAATCAGAGGAAGAAATGTGGTCAAAATCTAAGAACCAGAAGGTGGCTTCTAAAGGCCAGAGAATATAAGGGAGCAACTCCTGCTCCCCAGCCTTTAGGGTGAGCACTACCCACCCACACCTTGGTGTTAGCCCAGAAAGACTCAACAACAGACATTAGAGCTTCAGAATTGTTAAACGTCGAAGTAAGCACTAGTAAAAAATCAATACATAAACCCTCTGAAAATCAAGTAAAAATTATCTCCTCACATCACTGATCTTGGTGTGCCCATTTTCAAGCATATAATATGCAGAAATGAGATATCCTTGGAATGATGTTGTATTTAGTCTGATTTTTTTTTCATTCAGCAGCTCATGACTATTTCCCTAAGGCCTATATACAAATTTCTTTATTCACTTTGGGACAAAGACACATAATTCATATGGTGGCATTTAAGGTGACTTTGGAAGTTAGTGGGAGGAAGGTGGTAACGATGGTAGCAGAAAACTGATCATTGCTCTCACCATGAGGCCCAGGTTGATATCAAACTGGTGATCCTCCCGCCTCAGCCTTTGGATTATAAGTGTGTGCCACTATGCCTGACTTAAGGGAATTTCTTCTTCCTTTTCTTTTTATAACTATAGGCCATATTGGTTGGATGAACAACTATACACTTTCACAACACTCCAAACAAGTAAATGTTAGAAAATGCAGCCCAAGAAATTCAAGCTGCTACTATGATGTATTTTATAGGTATGTTTTCTTTTTCTTCATAATCTTAATTTTGCTCTCTTTCTCTTGCTCTCTCTCCTCCATCCTTCTCTTCCCATTCATTGTTTCTCTTGGGAAAGTGTTCCCTGTGACTCAACTACTTGAACTCAGATTTCTGAATTCAAACTCTTGCTGCCCCAGCCTCTATGCAGCTGGAACTACAGGCAACACATCACCCACCTTATTTATACTTTGTTATAGATTATGCTTTAGAATCCCTCTGAGAGGACAGATATAAACAGTGAGCTCCAGGTGTATCTGTAAGATTTCTCAATAGCAAAGACGGGATAGCTCAAAGAATGACCCAGGAAATGAAACACCACCTTAGGACATGTTACTGACAGTCCAGTCACAATCTTGACAACTAAGTGACTTGCTGACTTTGGATGTCATGTCTGAGCCCTCTTCCGTGTAGCCTATGCACTGACAACTGAGCTCAGACCATTGCTCCTGACACCCGCCTTCATTTCTTCTCTTCTCTTCCCTTGGGGAAATGGATGCTTCTACCAGAGTCACTGCTTCCATGGGGCTCTCCTCCCATTTCTTTAGTCACCTATTTCTATTTGAGGATGTGTGGCAGGCAAACATCAACTATGCCCACGAAGGACCTGAGGGACTTGGAAAAGTGGGAATTTGACCTTTTCAGTTTAAATACTGGAATGTAGAGTTTGTACTTCACAAAGATACACTGGAACTAAGTCTGCAAAGGCAGAAGACAATGTTCAGACACCAGGCAAACAATAGTTAGCTGGGTCTGCAGTGGATCTTGAGCTTCTTGACTTTTCCTCCCGAAGACACCCACAGGTATGGTATCTTTTGTGGAGTAAATGTGGAAGTGATGGTACGTTAAGCAGTCGGGAAATGTATTTAAGCATGGGAAAAGATCTCCAGCATTTTTTAAATTAACATTTACTTACTGCACATTTCAGAAAATATCTTGTTAAACTTAAAGAAAAATCATGGATGTACAGAGATTATCCTGAATTTGTTTTAAGTTGGTGGAAAGGCATTAAGAATTTTGAGAGGGAGAGTCATAGATGAAATAAGATTGTCCTTGTGTGTACTAAAGTTGCAGGTGGGCAATGGGAGCCAAAGACTTATAATTCTACTTGTGTATTTATTTTTAAAAATTGCATAAAGGAATAAAGAAGAAATCATGTAGAGTTGTATTTACTTGGGGACATATTAATTCCATCCCTTTAGAAAGTTAAAAAAAAAAATCAAGTGATTTGCAATGAAGATTTGAGTGGGGTTGTCTCCATGGGCATCAATCATCTTGTCAGTCATGAGCCAAGAGCATGTTTCCACTGTGCAAATGTTGAAATGCGCTTGGCAGTTCCTTATGTCTGTTTCCCATATAATTTTAAAAAGTAAAAGTAGCTTTAATTTCTGAGGGAATTGGTTAGCATATATTGGCTTTTTGTCATTTAAATTTATACCATCAATTTCCAATATTTGATCAACATACTTGTCTTTTCATGTTAAAGCAAATAAACAAAATAGAATATCCTTTGGGGAAAAAAAGAGCATAAAATCCAGAGTTTTCTCTTCTTTTAGTCTTCATTCCAAGACTACTAACAAATTTAAATATCCCCAAGGGAGAATATCTGTGGTTTCCATTGTTTTCTCTACTTCAGTTCAAACACTGATACAAGATTCTTTATCATGATCATCATCTTCTCTAATTCGAGGGTCTTGTGATCACCTAGAGAAATTCTGTCTTGCCAAGACTAGTTTGAAATGGGACAATCACTTTTCCAGAAGAAAATTGTGCATGTGTTGGGGGTGGGAAGAAGTAAGCCCCAGATATCAGCCTGTCTCTACCTTGACAGCACTCACCACAACTAATTGCTTTCTAATGGATTTAAGAGCTTATTATTGTTGTGTGTATATGAATTTTTTGGAGGGAGCTCACAATGCTATCAAAGATTTAAGTTAATCTTCAAAACTATGTTTGTAGACATCAGCAAGAAGGGATATATCAAATAAGGATGAGGCTTTTACTGAGCAGAATTTCCTGGAGCCTGATCTGGCCTGTGTACAGTGACAGAACTGTAAAGTATAGAAGACCAGAACTTGAAGGAAGAGAGCAGAAACCAGAAGCCAGGGTTGTTGCAAAGGTGGTAAGAAACCATGCAAGACTGCTCTATGCTTAGTTTAGATTTCAGCTCTAAACTTAGTTCAGAAAGATTCTAAAGGCAAGTTTGTCAATAACAGGGTCACAAAAGGAAATCCCCAAATCTAGGAGATTATAACAGTACAAATTTGAATTGATGGCTTATTTAGAGAGAGAAAGGGAAAGGGAGAAGGAGGGGAAGAGAAAGTGAATGAGAGAGAGAGAAAGAGAGAGAGCACATAAGGGAGAGAGAATAAAAAAGAGGAAAAACGTCTGAGGTAATAAGGGGGGATGTTGGGATGACTATGAGAAAGTATATTGTGTAAAATTCATAAGGAATTAATAAAATACTTTTTAAAAAGGAAATTTGCTTTTCTGACAAATAAGGAGAGCAAAGTTGAATTCATTCCATATTGACCTCAAAAATGGGCAAAGGCTGAATAGCAGCAGACATGAAAGCTGAACTTGGGTACATCAGACTCTAGTGGTTTCTTTGCGTATAATCCATGCAACTGACTCAACTTTAAACTTTTTCTATTAATACTGCTCTGTGTGTGTGTGTGTGTGTGTGTGAACAGCAGCTCTGCATAGAAATCAGAACACAACTTTTGTGGAGTGAGATTTTTGCTTCCACCTTACATGGACTCCAGGACTAAATTCAGGCCTCCAAGCTTTTTAGACAATTACCTGTATCTGCTGAGCCATCTTTCTGGCTCTTAATCAACCTTTTAAAACCCTTGCTTTCCTTATCTATATATTTATAAAATGAAAAGAACAAAAGTGCTTTCATTGTGTGACTCCTAAGATTATATATAATAGAGTATACATAATAATAATTTAAAGATGGTTTGTTACCTTGCTTAGAAAACAGTAAAGACTCAAGAAAGGATGTCTGTTTCATTATATTACTGTGATTTCTGTCTGATATACAAGCTCACATTTTTCTTTGAGTACACAGACATAGCTCTACCTGGGGCTTTTGCTTAGCATGTTTTCACTGCTTGCAACTTTCCTTCCCAGGTTGTTCTTGTGGACCATTCTCTTGGAACCCTCCCATCTGTTTTCAGAACAACAACTCGCTATACTATGTTTTAAAAATGCATACATTCCATCTTGTTTTTATGCTGATGTTTCTTTTCCAATTGTTTTTTAACCTCTATCAACTGCTACTTCCTGATGCTATAAATCATCTCTCCATATATTTGTGTAGCTATCTACTTCATTTCTGTCCCCCTAGAATTCAAAACCACAAAGGTATAGATTGTTATGAGTAGTTTTTCCACCCGCCTGCCTGGTCCCACAGCCTTGCCAGCCCCAAATAACACACTGAGACTCTGTATTAGATATAATGCCTGTTATTAGCATTACTTATTGACTAGCTCTGTCTTAAACATCAACCCTTTTCTATCAATCTAGTATCTCCATGTGGTCTTACTGGAGGGAGGATCTGGAGTTCTACCCTGTTGGTCCTACATTTTGAAATTCTTCCCTACTTCTTCCTCTCTCCTCCTAGTCTCCTAGTCCCGCCTATCTTGACTTCCTATTGGCCAACAGTGTTTTATTCATTAACCAATAAGAGAAACATAGTTACAGAATGACATCTCCCATCAAGAGATTTTAATCTGATTATTATAGTTAATATTTGACTAGCATTTCAAACAAGATATGATACATAAAAGATGATTAAATGGTATTATTGAGGGAGTTACTTTATTCCATCAAATAATACTGTTAGCAAAGTAAATGACTCTTCCACTGATTTTTGCATTTTCTTAGTTTGATGGTGGGAATAAATTTTCTTCAAACTTTCTTTAATGTTTTTTAATTTTGTTGTGTCTGTATTTTCTTTGCAAGTAGGCACAAGATAGGATATTGGTCTTTAAAAATAATCCATCCATTCCCCTAGAAGGTTACCAGTTTACACTAATCATTCATATCCTTCACTGGCCTGAACTGGTTACTGGGAAGAGGTGATGCTTTTCTATCACAAGATAATTAAGACAGATCAAGTAAACAGGATTCCACATTGCCATCTTCCATACAGAAAGGACCCCAACTTTCTAATTTTTAAACTCAAAAGCAGAAAATAAAGAGGAAATAAAAGAAATTGGATACATTGAGAAAAAGAAAGGGACAAGAACAACATGTAATGACAGTGGTCTAATATTAATTGTCAACAATTTTTGGATTATTTGCCATGTCTCCAGAACCACATCTAATACTTAAAATACATTATTTTATTGTAACCCAGCACAATAGCCTTGTTATAGTGTATTGCTGATATCACTGTTTCTAGGATGATAAAGGGAGAGCCTAAAATCTCAGTAGCTCATTAGACCAAAAAGAAGCAACTGAAAGACAAGATTTTAGCCCACCTTCCTAAGCCCACCTTCCATGTATCTCAGAGTCTTGAAGGATGATAAGGTAAGTATCAGCCATGATATGGCCTCTAAATGGAAAGAGGAGCATGTTAGACATTTGCAAATTTTCAGGGTAAGCACATACTTAGTATACTCTACAAAAGGTATAGTAATTGCTTAATTTATTCTAGAAGGGGTTGGATAGTTAATATTTTAGTCACTCTTTTTTATTTTTATTATAAAATTTTTTAATTTAAAGTTGAAACAAGCTTGTTTTACATATCAATACAGTTTCCACACCCTCCCATCCTTCCCTGTTCCCACCACCAACCCCCATCCCAACCCCTTTTTGCTCCCCAGGGAGGGTGAGGCTTTCTATGGCAAGTCTTCAAAATTTGTCATATCATTTAGAGCCGGGCCCAGGCACTCCCTGATGTGTCTAGGCTGAGGGAGTTTCCCCCTATGTGGAATGGACTCCCAAAGTCCATCGTATACTAGGGATGAATACTGATCCACTACGAGAGGCCCCATAAGACTGACCAGTCCTCCCAACTAACACCACATTCAGAAAATCTGGGTCATCCTTATGCTGGTTTCCCAACTATTAGACTGGAATCCATGAGCTTCCCCTTGTTCAGGTTAGCAGTTTCTATGGGTTTCTCCAGGCTGGCTTTGACCACTTTGTTCATCACTCTTCCCTGTCTGCAACTGGATTCCAAGAGTTGGGCTCAGTGTTTAGCTGTGGGTGTCTGCTTCTGCTTCTATCAGCTACTAGATAAAAGCTCTAGGATGGCATATAAGTTATTTATCAATCTCATTATCGGGGAAGAGCATTTAAGGTAGCCTTTCCACTATTGCTTAGATTCTTAGTTGGGGTCATCCTTGTATATATCTGGACATTCCCCTAGTGCCAGATTTCTCTTAAAATCTATGATGACTCCCTCTATTATGGTATCTCTTTCCTTGCTCTCCTCTATTCTTTACCTGACTCAATCTTCCTACTCCCTTATTCCCACTTCTGCCCTCCTCTTCCCCATAACTCCCTCTCCATGCTCCCAATTTGCTTAGGAGATCTTGGTCTTTTTCCCTTCTCCAGAGGACCATGTATGTCTCCCTTAGGGTCCTCCTAGTTTCCTAGCTTTTCTGGCAGTGTGGATTGTAGGCTGGTAATCCTTTGCTCTCTGTCTAAATGCCATATATTAGTGTGTACATACCATGTTCCTCATTTTGTGACTGGGTTACCTCACTCAGGATGGTTTCTTCCAGTGCCATCCATTTGCCTGGAATTTCAAGAATATCTGTTGGGTTTTTTCCCCACTCAGTAGTACATTTCTCCATCCATTCTTCAGTTGAGGGGCATTTAGGTTGCTTCCAGGTTCTGGCTATTACAAATAATGCTGCTATGACCATAGTTGAACAGATGTCCTTATGGTATGTGCATCTATTGGGTATATGCCTAAGAGTGGAATTACTGGATCTTGAGGTAGACTGATTCTCATTTTCCTGAGGAACAACCATACTAATTTCCAAAGTGGCTGTATGAGTTTGCACTCACACCAGCAGTGCACACCAGCACTCACCCCTTTCTCTACATCCACTACGATATAAACTGTCTTTGGTGTTTTTGATTTTAGCCATTCTGACAGGAGTAAGATAGTAAGAGTTGTTTTGATTTGCATTTCCATGATGGCTAAGGATGTTGAGCACCTTTTTAAGTGTCTTTCAGCCATTTTAGATTCCTCTTTTGAGAACTCTCTGTTTAGTTCTGTACTCCACTTTTTAATTAGATTATTTGGTGTTTGGGTATTTTGGGTTTGTATATTTTGGAAATCAGCTCTCTGTCATATGTGGGGTTGGTAAATATCTTTTCCCATTGTGTGGGCTGCAGTTTTGTCTTGTTGACTGTGTCCTTTACCTTACAGAATCTTTTCAATTTCAGGAGGTCCCATTTATTATTATTATTTTTTTAATCTCAGTATCTGTGCTACTGGAGTTATCATCAGAAAGTGGTCTCCAGTACCAATTCGTTAAGGGTATGTCCCAAATAACACAGAGACACTGTATTAGATATAACTCATTTCTTATTGACTAGCTCTGTCTTAAATATTAACCCGTTTCTATTAATCTAAGTATTCCCACGTGGTCTCATCTTACTGGAGAGAGGGCCTGGACCTTTGTTCTCTCAAGTCTCTACATGTTGACTCCTCCCTACTTCTTCCTCTCTCCTCCTAATCTCTAAGTCCCACCTATCTTGCTTTCCTATTGGCCAACAGTGCTTTATTCATTAACCAATAAGAGAAACACATTTACAGAATAACATCTCCCATCATCTCCTCTTTTCTGTCTAAAATAAAAAGAAGGGCTTTAACCTTAACATAGCAAAATATATAACAAAACAGTTACAAATAAGAACCATATTTAACAATATTTAGTCCATTAACATTTAGCAAAATTTAAAGAAAATATTCCATCATCTATCCTATCCTACAGTCCTATATGTAACTTATCTTTAATTCTAACTAAGGAAAACTATATATAACCTTAACTATCTGTCTTAAACTCCATCAAAGATCACAGAAGGATAACATATAAACTCAACTCTAGAAATGACAACTCACTGCCTGGTCAGTCACCTGAAGTTCTTTTGTAATCTTCCATCTTCAGCCTATAGGCCATAGTGTATCTGGCAGACTCCTCAGCAAAGCAGGAAACTTAACATGTCTACCTGTGTTGTCAGTTTGTCAGTCACTTTTCTCTGTGTCCTGCAGACTGTCTGGCAGACTCATTCCTGTAGCAATGTCCATCTTGTATCAGCAGTAACTTTTCTGTGGTTCCTGCAGGTCCAGTTTATACAGCATAAAGCCAAACAGTCCAGACAAGAGCAGTATCTTGCCCAAATGTCTAGTCTTGCCTTATTTAAAGCAAACTCCATAACGCCTTTCATCGATGACCATCTTCCTTTCTGATGCATGTGGTATTGTCAGGAGCAATTGTGCCTCACTGTCAAGAAAAATCCTAAACCATTTTAAATACCATATTCTGTAGGTCTTTGAAAGGTTTGAAGAATGCCTATTCATCTCAAATACATCTCTGTATATCTAGAAATCCTAACTAACTTAACTATAAGTTTTGACTATTATAGGTAACTATGTATAATCTGTACTAAATTATACATTACATTTCTGAATATGTTATATAAACACAATACCTAAAAAGAAGAGAAATATATTTATCACAAAATTGACCTTAATTTTGTATCAATAAATGAAAATCCATTCCAAAATGAAATATTAATATCTATACCATACTCCCCTTTAGAGAGATTGGTTGTAGTCATTAACCATTTATAACTAATCCCCTTTAAACGAAAACAAACATTTATAGACAATATTTGGGATTTTGGGCATCGTTCTTTGTAAACTGCTTCCTGCTGGTAGGGGGGTGCTGTCATGAAGATCCTAAGAAGATGCAGAAATCCTGGTTGTAGTCTGCAAGGCTGCCTTGTCCAGGGTGTTTTGAATGATGGATCACCTGGGACAGTGCTTCAGGGGGTCTTGCTTGAGCAAACCATGTTAGTCTGGAAGGAATCCACATCTTTTCATTTTCTGTGGAAACAAAAATAGAAATCCTTTTCCCCAGTAACCTGTCCTTAAACTTAAATTTGGAAGTTAAAGCATTTTTAGAATATATAAATTGGATTAATTTAGAAGCATTTATTTTAACAGTTGTTGTTATTTCCTTAGTAGTCAAACAATACAATGATAACAGAAAAACATATATTATCCAGACTCTTTTTGTGTTTTCCATCTTTACATGGCTTTTTTATTAATCTATTTCTTTTTTTTTTTTTTTTTTTTTTTTTTTTTTTTTTTTTTTTTTTTTTTTTTGTTTTTTGAGACAGGGCTTTTCTGTGTAACCTTTGCCTGTCCTGAAATTAACTCTGTATACCAGGTTTGCTTTGAAATCACAAAGATCTGTTTGCCTCTGCCTCCCCAGTGCTGGAATTAAAGGCCTGTGCCACCATACCCAGCTACTCTCTGTCTTTTTATTATTCTTTTTAAACCATTTTATCCTGTTTCTTTTTCTCTTTCAAGCCTATGTATATTTTAAAACACACTGTAAACCTTTATAGGTTATTCTTAATCTGAATCTGTCTTTACTATAAATCATTATCTTTTTCTGACCACGAGTCTTTTATCTGGTAAACAACAACATTGCTAAAATGAAAGCCACAGCTGTATTAGCTGCTGTCTATTAAAGATGGTGGTGGGTACCTTTACCACCAGAACTGACATCTATGGTCACTGCTTTTGTCTATGCTGCCATCCAGCAGCATGTTGCCAGCTTGGAGACATGGTCACTGCCATTGCCAGCTCTCAAACACACCATTAGGTTGTTAGCAGAGCTCTTTAAAAGCCTTGCAGTTTTTTTGCCCCTATGATGAGTCAAGAAACCTCCCTTAAGGGAGAGGCGCAAATCTCTGTCTCTAGCAAAACAGAGCCCAACTGAGAAAAATGCTGATACCAAGAAGCCTTGCTTGTCTCTGTTCTATTGTTTCTAAAATGCTTTTTTAAAGCTTTTGTTAAGTTTCATTAGCCACATTGAAAGTGCCATTTTGTTATGAACTGGTTTTCCCTGCAGGTCTGGTCCCACTGCAGTGCCAGCCCCAAATAACACACAGAGACACTGTATTAGATATAATTCTGTTGGCCTGTTACTAGCATTTCTTATTGACTAGCTCTGTCTTAAACATTAATGCATTTTTATTAATCTATTATTTCCACGTGGTCTCATCTTACTGGAGAGAGGGTCCAGACCTCTGTTCTCTCAAGCTTCTACATGTTGACTCCTCTCTACTTCTTCCTCTCCCTTCCTTGTCTCCTCATTCTGCCTATCTTGATTTCCTATTGGCCAACAGTGCTTTATTCATTAACCAATAAGAGAAACATATTTACAGAATGACATCTCCCATCAGGTGGGTTAATATCATGTCTATTTTTGCACTGATACCAAGCTGTTTTCAGGACTACAGCTTTATAATAGAGCTTGAAGTCAGGGATGCTGATGCCTCCAGAATTTCCTTTATTGTACTGGGTTGTTTTGGCTATCCTGGTTTTTTGTTTTTCCATATAAAGTTGAGTATTGTTCTTTCAAGGTCTGTGAAGAATTATGCTGGCATCATGGGTGTTGCATTGAATCTGTAGATTGCTTTGGCAAGATTGTCATTTTTACTATGTTGATCCTATCTATCCAAAAGCATGGGAGATCTTTCCATTTTCTGGTATCTTCTTTAATTTCTTTCTTTAAAGACTCAGAGTTCTTATTATGTAAGTCTTTCGCTTGTTTGGTTAGTGTAACCCCAAGGTCTTTTATGTTGTTTGTAGCTATTGTAAAATGTGATGTTTCTCTGATTTCTTTCTCAGCCTGATTTTTTTTTTTTTTTTTTTTTTTTTTTTTTTTTGTTAATCTTGTATCCTGCCACTTTGCTGAAGGTGTTTATCAGCTATAGGAGTTCTCTGGTAGAGTTTTTCAGATCACTTATGTAAACTATTATATCATCTGAAAATAGTGAGAGTTTGAATTCTTCCTTTCCAATTTGTATCCCTTTGATCTCCTTTTGTTGTCTTACTGCTCTAGCTAGAACTTCAAGTACAATATTGAAGAGATATGGAGTGGACAGCCTTGTCTTGTTCCTGGTTTTAGAGGAATCATACTGAGTTTCCCTCCATTTAGTTTGATGTTGGCTGTTGTTTGCTGTATATTGCTCTTTATTACGTCTAGGTATAGTCCTGTTATCCCTGATCTCTCGAATACCTAATCATAAAGGGATGTTGGATTTTGTCAAAGCCTTTTTTTTTTAGCATCTATTGAAATTATCATGTGGTTTTTCTTCATCATTTTGTTTATATGGTGGAGTACATTGATGGATTTTCCTATGTTGAACCATCCCTGCATCCCTGGGATGAAGCCTACTTGGTCATGGTGGATGATTTCTCTGATGTGTTCTTGGATTCTATTTGCCAATATTTTATTGAGTATTTTTGCATCAATGTTCATGAGAGATATTGGCCTGTAGATCTCTTTCTTAGTTGTGTCATTGTTTGGCTTGGGTACTAAGGTAATTGTAGCCTTGTAAAAAGAGTTTGTCAATGAATCTTCTGCTTACATTGTGTGTAACACTTTGAGGAGTATTGAATTTCTGGTAGAATTCTGAAACAATCTGGCCTTGAGCTTTTTTTGATTGGAAGACTTTTGATGACTTCTTCTATTTCATTAGGGGTTACAGGTCTACTTAAATTGCTTATCTGTTCTTGATTTAATTTTGGTAAGTGATAGTTATCCAGAAATTTGTCTAATTCCTTTGAACTTTTGAATTTTGTGGAATACAGGTTTTCAAAGTATGGCCTAAATATTCCCTGAATTTCCTCAGTGTGTATTGTTATGTCACCCTTTTCATTTCTGATTTTGTTAATTTACATGTTCTCTTTCTCTCTGACTTTTGGTTAGTTTGGATAAAGATGTGTCTATCTTGTTGATTTTCTCAAAGAACCAATTCTTTGTTACATTAATTCTCTGTATTGTTTTCCTAGATTCTACCTTACTGATTTCAGCCCTCAATTGAATTATTTCCTGGCATCTACTTCTCTGGTGTGAGTTTGCCTCTTTTTTGTTCTAGAGCTTTCAGTTGTGCTGTGAATTCTCTAATGTAACTATTCTCTAGTTTCTTCATGTCAGCACTTAGTGATATAAACTTTCCTTTTAGTACTGCTTCCAACGTGTTTCATAAATTTGGGTATGTTGGGTCTTCATTCTCATTGAATTCTAGGAAGTCTTTAACTTCTTTCTTTATTTCTTCCTTGATCCAGGAATGGTACAATTGTGCACTGTTGAATTTCCATGAGTTTGTAGGGTTTCTGCAATTTGTGTTGTTGTTGAATTCTAACTTTAAAGCATGGTGATCTAATAAGATACTGCAGGACATTCCAATTTTTTGTACCTATTGAGGGTTGCTATATTGACGAGTATGTGGTTGATTTTAGAAAAGGTTCCATGTGGCACTGAGAAGAATGTATATTCTTTTGTGTTTGGATGGAATGTTCTAAAAATGTCTCTTAAACCCAATTGACTCATAACTTCTGTTAGTTTCTTCGTTAAGTTTCTGTCTGGTGAACCAGTGTAGTGTTGAGAGTGGGGTGTTGAAGTCTCCCACTATAAGTGTGTGAGATTTTATGTGAGATTTGAGTTTTAGTAATGTTTCTTTTATGAATGTGGGTGCCTTTGTATTCGGGGCATAGATGTTCAGAATTGAGACTTCATCTTGATGGATTTCTCCTGTGATGAATGAGAAATTGCCTTTTCCATCTCTTTTGATTGATTTTAGTTTAAAGTCTAATTTTTTAGATATTAGTATTGCTACACCTGCTTGTTTCTTGGGTCCACTTGATTGGAAAATCTTTTCCCAACCCTTAACTCTGAAGTAATATCTGTCTTTGAAGTTGAGGTGTGTTTCTTGTATACAGGAAAAGGATCAATTTTGTCTTCATATCTATTCTGTTAGCCTGTGTCTTTTTATAGACGAGTTAAGACCATTAATATTGAGGGATATTGATGACCATTGATTGTTAATTCTTGTTTGTTTTGGATTTGTTTTTGTTGGTGGTATTATGTGTGGATCCTCCCTGCCATTTTTCTTTTGGCTGTTGATAAAGTGGGATTATCTATTGCCTATGTTTTTTGTGGGTGTAGTTGATTTCCTTGGGTTGGAGTTTTCCTTCCAGAACTTTCTGTAGGGCTAGATTAGTCAGTAAGTATTGTGTAAATCTGGTTTTGTCATGGAATATCTTGGTGTCTCCATCTATAGTGATTGAAATATTCCTGGGTATAGTAGTCTGGGTTGATATCCGTGGTCTCTTAGAGTTGTTAGAATATCTATGCAGGGCCTTCTGGCCTTCAGAGTTTCCATGGAGAAGTCAGGTGTAATTGTGATAGGTTTGCTTTTATATGTTACTTTCTCCTTTGCTGCTCATAATATTCTTTCTTTATTTTGTACATTTGGTGTTTTGATTATTATGTGGTGAGGAGACTTTTATTTGTGGTTCACCCTATTTTCTGTTCTGTAAGCCTCTTGTACTTTCATTGGTATGTCTTTCTTTAGGTTGAGAAAATTTTCTTCTATAATTTTGTTGGATATATTTGCTGCACCTTTAAGTTGGGTTTCTTCACATTCTTCTATGCCTCTTATTCTTAGGCTTGGCCTTTTCACATTGTCCCATATTTCCTGGATATTTTGTGTTATAGGTTTGTTGGACTTAAGATTTTCTTTGGCCAATGAATCTATTTATTCTAGTGTATCTTCAATGCCTGAGATTCTCTCTTCCATCTCTTATATTCTGTTGGTTATGCTTGCATCTTTAGTTCCTTTAGTTCCTGATTGTTTACCCAGCTTTTGTATTTTCAGCATTCCCTCAGTTTGTGTTCTCTTTATTGTCTCTATTTCAGTGTTCAGGTCATAGACTGTTTGAATTGTTTCTGTCGTTTGTTTGATTATTTTTTTCCTTGCCTTTCCTTGCTTTCTTTAAGAGATTTGTTGATTTTTTGTTTGCTTGTTTGTTTGTTTTTTCCATTTCTTCAAAGGATTTTTTTGTTTCCTCTTTTGGTGTCTTTATCATCTTCATGATGTTGTTTTTAGGGTTGTTATCTACTGCTTCATCCGTGTTAGGATGTTCAAGTCTTGCTGGTATATAGTCCTTAGACTCTAGGGGTTTCATATTGATCTTTTTGTTATTGACAGTGTTCTTGTACTGTCATCTTCCCATCCCTTCTTCCAGTGCATACCTGTGGGGTCGCTCCTTCTCCTGGTGAATTCTGGACCAAGGTTCTCTTCTGGTGGGTGCAAGCAAGTCAAATACTATAATGGCTCTCCTGATCCAATGGGCAGAGGTGGGACTAGGATGCTGGCAGACTATGGATGGGTTACCCTGTGCACAGTCCCCAGGCCTCAGAAGGCTCTGAGCAGGGCCCTGGAAGACAGGCCATAAACAGGCCCAACCTTATCTCTTACCATGGGCAGAGGTGGAACCAAGACTGGCAGGCTCTGAGAAGGCCAGTCTGTGGGGATGGGTCCCTCTCTTTAGTCTCTATTTAATATGGTATGCATCACTAATATTCAACCCTGCCACTAAAATCACAAAGGCAACCATGAGATGAAATGAAAATCAGTGGCAGTGACTGTGTCCCTGCAAAACTTTAGTTATTAAAGAATAAAAAAAAATCTGATGAGCTCCGTGGTATGATTTACTAATGATTTTTGTTGCTGAAAATGTTTTGGTTGTTTTGGGAAAGCTGTTCTGGGAAGTTCAGAGGAAGGGAAGGAAAGTAGAAACCAAGAAGTTGAGAGGACAGAGTACTATCACAGAAACCTCTGTGTGTGTGTGTGTGTGTGTGTGTGTGTGTGTGTGTGTGTGTGTGATTGATGTGGTATTTTGAATGAGGTGTCCCGCATAGTCTCAGACATTTAGATACTTGATCCCCAGTTGGTAGCACTGCTTGAGTAGGTTTATTCTAAGAGATTCATATAAAGTCCCTCACAGAACTGGGAAGGGACAAGTCCCCCAGACCTCAGGTATAGTGGGGGAGGACAGCTAATGGAGAGAGAAGTAGGAGAAAATGAGAGGGAGGAGAGGAAGGCATGTGCGACCAGGAGGATTGAGCCTGGTTAGGAATGGAAAATAGGAAAGAGAGAGAGAGACAGAGACAGAGAGAGAGAACATAAAAGAGGGAGCCAATATTGGTTTGAAGATAAAGTTGAACACAAAGAAAGGTCGAGGGAACTACAAGACTGCTCCCAACTAACAATCTCAGCTTCCGTGGAAAGGCTATCATAAATGCCCTTCCCGGAGAGTGAGATCAACAACTAACTTCTCCATGGAGTCCTCAACTAATGCCTGTTGAAAACAGGAGCAAACACCCATACATAAACACTGAGTCAAACTAGAACCCAGAAGCAGATGGAGAGGACAAGACCATGCGGTAGAAGTACATAGAGACAGCTTACCTGAACAAGGAGGAGCTAAGGGCCACTAGACTGATAGCTGGGAAGCCAACAGGGGTCTGACTCAGACCCCCCTGAATATGGGTCTCAGCCAGAAGGTCTGAGCAGTCTAAGAGACCTCAGACAGTGGAGCCAGGATGTATCCCTGGTGCACAAAAGGACTTTGCAAACATATCCCCCATGGAGGGATAACTGCCTTATTCTAGAGATAGGAGAAGCCCTAGTCCCTACTTCACAGGACCTGTCAGATCTACATGACCCCAACTGGATGGCATTCCCCTACATATTGTATTGTGGTGGGGGGTTGGGAGGGGAGGGTGTTTAGAGTGCATGGGAGAGGGTAGAGAGGGCAAAAGGGAGGGAAGGAGGGAGGGAGGGCTTGGGGGGAGGGAGGGAGGGAGAGGGAACTGGGATCGACATGTAAAATAATAATAAAAAAAAAAAAAAAAAAAAAAAAAAAGCTTTGACTCCAAAATTTAAGTTGAAGAACAAGTTACTGGGGAAAAGTATTTCTATTTTTGTTTCCACAGAAAATGAAAAGATGTGGATTCCTTCCAGACTAATGTGGTTTGATCACACCAGACCGCCTGAAACAGAGTACAAGCTGATCCTACATTCCAAACAGCTGGACAAAACAGCCCTACAGACTACAGCTAGGATATCTGAATCTTCTTCGAATCCCCCAAGACAGCGCCCCTTACCAGCAGGAAGTAGTTTGGAAAGAACGACGCCCAAATTCCCAAATATTGTGTATAAATGTTTGTTTTCATTTAATTGGACTTTGTTATATAAAATTAAATAAAAAAATACTCTATATGCATAAAAAAAAGGAAGTGTGGCCTTGCTAAGGTAAGTATGTCAATGGGGGTGGGATTTGAGAGTTTAAAGACTCATATCATTTCTAGTGAGTGCTCAGTGCTTTGTGCCTGCAGTTCAAGATGTGAGCCCTCAGCTTCCCACTCTAGCCACCTTGCCTCTGCTCTGACATCATGGATTCTTTTCTCTCTGCAAGTACAAGCTAAAATAAATTCCTTCTATAAGTTGCCTTGCTCATATATTTTATGATTGCAACAGAAAAGTAACTAATATCATAGGTAATGGTTTTTATTATTAAAAGCAAAGCAAATCAAAGCCAAACAATCCTAGGAAAGGGCCAGTTAAAGCCAGACCTTATTTAGGATCTCTGAATCAGGATACTTGCCATCAAAGATGCCAGTGCCTAAAGTTTCCTTCCTGGGCTGGGATGTTGGGAGTCTGCACGCCTTAATAATTGATCGGAACAAGCCACAGAAGAGGTATGCACTACAGGATATCAACGCAGCCTCAGCTTTTCAGTCTTTTACTGCTTTGAGTGAAGTGATAGAGTGTTCACAACATCCACATCTGGAAGCTTCTCATCACAGGTACTAACTGCTGTTTTTTTTTCTTTTGACAGATACACAAGTAATGGAATCTTTTCTCCCACTTAGTGTGAGCAGGGAAAGGCCAAGACAGGTTAATGGGAGTTCCACAAGGAGCCAAAGAAGAGCTCACTCAAGCTGGAACTACTGATGCTACTCAGGAGAGAGGCTTGATGGAAGGGCCAACAGGCCATCAGCCAACATCTCTCACTGCACCCTTAACACCAAGTACAAGCGCCTTCCAGGGAAGCATGCGTAGATGGCCAATGAGAAGGTCCAGATGCACCACCTGACTCTCATGCTATTTACGTACGTGTGTGTGTGTGTGTGTGTGTGTGTGTGTGTGTGTGTGTGTGTGAATATAAGACATTGAGAAACCAAGCATGTTATTAACATGGCAACATCATTCTGAAAATTTTTCCTCTGTATTAGTTAACAAATGTAACAAAAAAAGTTAAAGATTCAAGCCCAATCAAGGCCACTTTCATTCTGGTTTGAGGAACAATGTGAAAATAAAGTTTTCTTTCTTTCTTTCTTTCTTTCTTTCTTTCTTTTTTTTTTTTTTTTTTTTTTGCCTCAGGGTCTGGATAAATTTATCTGTCTGTATCTGAAGAAAAAATAAATATTGTAAAAGGTGCATCAATCCAGCTATTGATCTGAAAAGCCTGTAGTTACCACTTTCTCCAGCCTTTTTGAAATAAAAAAGTCTCTTGAAAGTATTAGGATTCGGGCATTATTCTGGCCTGTCCCTTCCCGATGATCACCTGGCATGATGCACTCAGGCAGTACCCTGGCCAGCCCAGGGTACTGTGTCTGCTATGTCACTAAGTAGCCTGCATACAGTTGCTAAGAAGCAAACTCCACCCACCTTTCCTGTCTGTCTTTCTGCCATCTCTCTGAGGAGGCAGACAGATCTCTGCCTCTCCCTATCTCTTTTCTTTCTCTCTTCTCTCTCCCTTCCCCTACTTCCTTCCCTTCTCAATAAAAGTCCCTACCCATGTAAGTTCTGCCTGATGGTGTGTCTCTTCCCCGCTGTGGTCCCACCTCTCACAGTATCATAACACAAAGATCCTTGATTTCAGCCTCTGACTACCTTTGCTTCTGGAGACCCTTCTGGATTGTTCTTTCTAGTCATGCTGTTCACCAACACTCTTGCTCACCCAATTCTTCACAATTATGCCCTTTCTTTGGGAAAAAAAATAACCCTTCCCCCAAATTGTATTTTCTTTAAGCCTTTCCACTTTCAAGCATTATTAATTTTTTTCACTTGGCTTTCTCTTGTCCCCTCCAGATTCCACCATTATCATCATCAGCATTACACAAGTATTTATTTTTCTCTAAGTAATTCAGTTTTGCTATCTTAGTTAGTGTTGTGAAATACCATGCTGTGGCCGGACATGTCTACAACCATAGTGAAACCAGAGCAGGCATGGTGACTGGCAGGAGACTCTCACAAGATCCGGCTTGGTTCTCTTCCCTGGAAGGAGGGAGGGGTGATCAGCTCCTCCTGCACCAGAGAGTACAGCCACACCTACCTTCATTCTGCTCTGCTTTCTGCCAGATGTACATAAACTTTTCCCAGCTGCACATGTCTCCAACAGGTGGTCAGGAAGCTAAGTGATGAGGGACTGCAGCTGTGGAGAGGTGGGACTTTAAGGCTGTGCAGCTGCCAGAGTAACCCTAAATTCCTATAAGTAACCCGATAAACTCATCAGTCCATCAATGTAGATGTGGATAGAAACAGACTCTGCAGAAAAAGTAATGCAATTAGCAAGGAGTTACTTTGGAATAAAGCTTTCGAATGTGATCCCGACAGGCAATAGGAATTGTATGACAAACATCTGACAAGCAATAGGGGGTGGTAGAAAACACACACACGGACAACTGGATGGTTTTGCAAAGCACAGTTATCAGCATGTGGCTACGTAAAAAGCTCACAGAGAAGTTCAGTGTTAAGGGAAGAGGTTTCTGTGTCAGAACGAGGATTCCTTATTGGCAGACTTGGTTGGGTTCGATAAATCTCTTTCATTGTTGCAGTCAGGGCCTTGTATTTTCTTTCTTTGTTTCAAAGTTTCAGCCTTAGTCATCAGTGTGAAGATAAAGGTGTCACAATATGATTTATCAAAGGTCACTGGTAAATGACCGCCCTTTACACATTTTATGATCAAAGAGGGTCAGGCCTTTATTTGTGTGAGTTTTGAGTGAGTTATTTTAATGTTGAGAGACAAACAAGGGTTTGATTTTGAGCTCCATTATAGGAAAATTTCAAAATATACTTTGTAAATTCTTGGTCACCAAATGTAAATATGCAAATCAAATTGCCAAAGAAATTTCTGCTTTCAGCAACCAAGTCATTTTTTTGGATAGGACTGATTGGGTATAAGGGAAGACAAAACCAAAAGCAAACCAAAACAAAAAGACAGAAGAGAGTTCTAAAGCAGTACACACTGTGGGGAGTTTCAAAGTTCCTTTAGAACTCCCCTTGTGGTGGAGTGGGCTGGAAAGAGATTGTTCTTAGCCATTTCCTCTTTCCCTGCTCCCTCTGGCAGAGTGCAAGACATGACACTGTAGTGAACAGGATGAATGAGACAGAGGTACAGGCTCCCTTGAGGGTTACAAAAGACATCAGCAGTAAGGAATTTAAAAGGCCAGAAAGGAAAGTGCTCTGGTAACAGATAGTAAAGATAGAAGAGGACAGGTTTTAATATGCCCTGAAACATACTTTGTGTTGTCAATCTGTGCTGATTTCAAATTATGTTGAGTCTTCTACTCAACAGAGACACACCCTGAGAGAATTGTGGCCACTGGTATCTATCTTTCTTATGTCTCTAGAATATTAAAAAAAAGAAGAAGAAGAAAGAAAAAAAAAACAGAATGAGAAAGAAACAAATAAATGGTGAGCTGGTTGTGGTGACACATGGCTGTAATTCCAGAATTCGTAGAATGAGGCAGGAGGATCTTGACTTTGAGACCAGCTTGGGTAATTTAATGAGACTCCCATGCCCCACCCCCCAAAAAAAAACCCAAAAAAGAAAAAAAAGTCATATTAATAGTAATAAAAGTAAATAAAATAAAATGAGAGAGTAATATACTTGAAATACTTTGATAGTATATAAGTTATCATCAACATACATTTTTAAATTATAATTAAGTGAAAATGTGGTTATTGCTGTTAAATAAGGAACAGGATAAACAAATAGGCCGAACAGATGTTTATTCAGGGAGAAATAACTTACAACCTAGACAGATGAACACCAGCAAGTTCCACCGGATGCTCTCCTCTCCGAGTCCCGCCAGCAAGAGACTTTTCCCCGCTCTTCCTCAGACCTCCTTCCACAGGTCACTTCTGCCCATGGCTCCACCCCTAATGGGCGTGGTCAGTGCCACAGAAGGATTATCTCACTACATATGATAGTTATCATAACCACAAATCATGAAAAGTATACATCCATCCTATATATGGACTTCATTTCCAATGATGGGACAAACAATAAAGTCTGTAATAAATTTATGTTGGAAGTCTTATCAGTATCTCTATAGTTATGTGTAATTACTCAGTAAAACCTCACAGTTGAATCTCTTTATGAAAGACATATCCAGGCTAATTGTTTTCATTTGCCATACCTCTTTCTCCCCTTGCTTTATGATCATCTTTTAGAAGCCCAGACTACACTATAGATGACCTAAGAGGAATGACTTTGTCATGTTGTAGAGCAAGAACATGAGGAGACAGAGGTCAGGTGTTGGCTAGCCCTGTTATGGCATGACACATACTCCATATCAATTGGATGGAAGGAACAAGTTGGGGGGGGGTGTAAAGCAGTGGAGCATGAAGGAAAATGACACCTAAAGAAGTATGATGCTCAGAGTAGATTTGGACATGGTCCTAGTGCCCTGAACAGTTCTGGAAGCTCCAGTAATGATGACGGGATGTGGAATAATTAGAAGAGCTAAACTCTTAGTTAGCTTCTCTATGAAACTCATGCTTGGCTCATCATGCTTTATTTTCATATTTTATTTTCTTAAAGACTTTTATTCTAATTTTTAATGACTGCCACAACAACATTTACTTTCAGAAACTATTGAAGTAAGCATTATTTGGGGAAATATGCCCAAAGAGAAAGACCATTATCCTCTGAAAATATCCCCCACCCAACATCAAAACAAGTTTTTGGCCTGATGCCTGGGATAAACAAGTACAGGGATCTGGTGCTTGAATTAATCAAAAGGGATGTAGAAAGTAGAAGAAATGAGGAATTCTGAAAAACTCATTCAAACTAGGAAGGCATAAAGTCAATGAAGAACCAGCCAGGTGTGGCTCGCATCTTTAATCCCAGCAGTTGGGAGGCAGAGGCAGGTGGATCTCTGAATTTGAGGCCAGCCTGATCTACAGAGTGAGTTCCAGGACAGCCAGTGCTACACAGAGAAATTATGTCTCAAAAACTCAGTGAATAATAAACTGAGGAGAGAGACTAAGGGTACCAGCAGTTGAGAACCAGCCTGACACTCAGCTGGGTTTCACTGCATTCCCATAGCTCATAGTGAAGAGGTGGCTTGAATATGAAGGGCCTCAAACATAGGTGGAGGATTCATACAGGCGCATTATGCATATAGCTTTGAGCAACACATTTCAAGTAGAAAAATGTGCAACACACCTGACAGTGACACCAGCATAGAAAACAAAGTGCTAGGGAAAGTCCAACTGTTGTAGGTTAGTGTTGGGGTGTCTAGTTGACAAGGGGTTGACCAGTGCCGGTTAAATTCCATTGTGAAACGAATTTGATTTTCAAAACCTAGGGTATCCATAAGGCACATCTTTGATCATTTTTTGCGAGGATGTTTACAGAGAGGTTAATTGAGGAGGGTGAGAAATTCTGAATGTGGATGGCCTCGTCCCACAGATCGAGGTCCCTAAAGGAATAAGAAAAGAAAAAAGAGGCAAGCTGTCCACAAGCATTCATTTTTCTCTGCTTACTTGTTGGCAACAAGGGCCAGACTTCTGCCACTCCCGTGTCTTCCCTCCCCATTTTCTGAGCCATGAGCCAATATAAACCTCTCTTGATTTAGGCAGCAAGTAGTTATGGTGAGGAGTAGAGGAACTAATGCAGTACAGAACTGAAAGGCCAGTGCCTACAGGAACTGTATGTGGGAAGGCTGCTAAGTGATCTAGCTGAGGGATCTTCATGGCCACTTAACAATATTTCTTTTATTGGGATTCCTGGAACGATGCACTCTAAGAAAGACTAGAATGGAAAGGCCTCAGCACTCCATTCCCAAGAGATAATGCATGAGAATTATAACAAAAAAGAAAAATGAAAGTGCAAGGTGTACTTCAGTAGCCACCATTTGCATGGCCAGCAAAGTCATTCTGTGCTTGCTTCTTTGCTCTAGTCCCTGCCCTAAAGAGGAGAGTAAAAGCTGCGCCTGCCTGGCAAGACTGCAGAGAGGCCAGAAACATCATGTCATAGCCACACTTGCCCTGGAAGGGTCTTTTTAGTCAGCTCCACTTGGGGAGGTGGGAGACCACAGGAAAATGGTGGATGAACAAGTTGGGGAAGATTCCAGAAGAAAGTTCACTTGTAAAATGGAGAATCAGTGTGGATTATAATCTATCATACTCTGAAACAGAAAATAAAGATATGAGTCAGATCAAAACCAAATGCAACTGAAGAGCTGCGAACAAATTTGCACCCTGGTTAAAAAAATTTTGGCTAAATGGTCCCCCAAAATACACATTGTCTGAATAATAACAAGGTTATTTTTGCAAGAAACATAACAAAGGAGTTAGTTTCGCTGTTTCCCAGAGAATCCCCAGCACTGAAATTTCTCCCTCAGTGTCATTTCAGGGTGCTGTCATCAGAGACTAACCCCATACATCTGTGGGGGGTGGGGTTCAGGGTGTTTCTGCCTATGAGTCCACTGATTTATCATTTTTATCAAAGCTCAAACTAAAATTAATGGTAAGTTCAGGGACAGTAAATCTTTAATTCTTTTCTAGAATGAATTTTGTTTAATAGGAAAACAGCCTTGAAGATTGTTGTTTACAAATTCCTATCAACTAATCTCCTATCAAAGCCATGCATTTATTTCTATCAAGCCAATGAAGGCTGTGTGTTACTTTTAAATCACAGAATTCCAAAGATTCTCATAGAAACTCTACTCCTTAATATCCCCTCCAAAAATGACTGTGACCTGGACATGATGGTGCAGGCCTGTAATCCCAGCTTGTTGGCAAGTTAGGCAGATGGATCATGAATTTGACACTAGTTTTGGGTTACATAGCAAGATCTTGATAACCACCTGCCCCTCCCCAACCCCCAAAAAAACAAACGCTTATTTTTATTTCTTCTGCTTAAAAACTTCTCATCTGTTCTCCTCATCCTGCCACACCCAAGTTCAGTGTTTGTATCCGTATCATACCTAAACAGCTTAGCAGTGGGTTTTGTCCTCTCTTGGGTCCTTGTCTGTTTATATGATCTCACAGAAAGTTTCAAGATTCCTTTTCTCATGGATTATAATTTTATGATATTTTTTACTTCAATGAACAGTGTAGTAATAATAATCTACTTTTACTATAGGTTCATGATTATTTAAAACAATTTAAAATGCTAAAACTTGATGAAGAGGAAAATACCAGTAAGACTAGATACATGTGTTAGCCAGTCTTTTTACCTCCGTGTCAAATAGTGGGTAGAAACAATTTCATTGGGAAAGTTGTTAGCTCACTGTGGTAGAGGTTTCACTAGTGGCTGGATACCTCGTTGTTATTGGCCCTGTGGTGGGGTAGAGCATAATGGCAGAAGGTAATGACCTGTTGGTCTCCATGAAGCAGAGAATTTCAGAGAAAGGGGGCCAGCCAAAGACATACCCTTCAACAGCACATCCCAGTGATTTATTTCCTCCAATTTGCCCCTACTTTTTAATAGCCTATTCATCTATAAACTCATCAGTGGATTAAAATATTCATGAACTGAAGAGTTGTCATGGTCATTTCATCTCTAATGACTGGCCCCACCAGCTGGGAATGAATCCTTCAATACATGAGCCTTTTAGGGGTTTATTTCATATCCAAACCATAATCTCATTCTAGGAAATGCAAAACAATTATGTTTTCCCTATGTGTCCAGGTAACAAAGACTCTTAAATATGTCTTGACTTATGAGAGCAAACAGGTGTTCTTAGAACTTGTGTAATATTGAAGGCGATTACCACACTTTGAAAAGAAATTTAACAATATATGTCAGACACCTTGAATACATTTGTTCCCCAAATCAAGCACAAGAAGAAAGACTTCTCAGTGTGCTATGATTGCCACAGAGAACCATGTTTGGGCATCCTGTTTTCTAAAAACTATCTTTCAATAAATATTTTATGGTTTTTCTCCTAGTTTCTCATTGAATCCCTTTTGGTGGTGTGCATATGTGTCTGTGAGACTTCACTGAGGACTCCCTCTACCCAGTAGCATTTAGGATAGAATCTGAGTCCTGGCATTAATTAGGAGACTCCTCTACTACAGCTACATTTCCAGTCCACCATCTCTAATTTCAGAGACTGCAGTATGGGGTCAATTAGAGACCTGAGGCTGCTAACTGCTTGAAGAGTTCTGGGTTCAGTGTGACTGGAGCCCAACTCCATGGTGACCAGTGAAGCTCACTAACAATGTTAGATATGAAGTCTATTTCCCAAATATCCACACAGTGTTGGGAAACTTAGTAGAGAGTAGGTCATTCCCTGAGCATGCTATGTCTCTGGGAGCATGATGGAGACTCCAAGATAAGAAAAGTGAAAGATGGCATATAAAGACTATGGCCTTCAGGGGTAATGTTTTCCCATGTATGCCCATTTTGCTAGGAGGTAGATGACACTTAGCATCCAAAAGTAGCTGGACACCAACTGAGGCCACAAAGGACAGATCTGAGAGAAGATCACAGCTTAGATGTTTTACACATTGCCCCAACTTTCAGTCCTTGTCCTACTACAACTTACTCCTAGTACTTGAGTCCATGCTAATTTGTCCCATGGCCAAGAACCTGTAGAGATGCATTATTCTTTTAAAGTCTCCCAGAGTGGCCTCTGTTAACTTGCTTTCAATTGGCACAGGGTTGGTGTTGAAGCAAACAAACTTGAATTGTCCATGATTGAGGAGCATGGTGAGGTTAGACGAAATAAAAGCACAGAGAGAATTAGATAGATTGCCAAATATCTTTCACGACCCTTTATTCCCTTTCTACCTCCCTCTCTTTTCATTCCTTCTCTTTTGTGATTTGAATGCACTTGCCGAAACAGTGTGCTGGTTAGTAGAGAGTTAAAAATAAATAGAAGGCAAGATTTTCTTCTGTTTTAGTAACAGCTGAGCCAAGGAGTGTCTTGGCTGAGGCAGTTTACGAAACACTGCTCCGAAGTCCGTTTCCTAGATCCAGTCCTAAGTTCATTAAGCCCGGTGCCAGCTCATGTAACTCTGGATCTGAGTGCTCCTTATCTTGTATTCCAAACATTTTCCCAAGAAGTTTCTACAGCTGCTCAACATGTACCTATTTTACTTGTAACTGCCACCAGGTGGTGCCTAATGCCAGATCCCAGAGTTGGTGCATATTATTCATTTCAGGCAAATTATACAGAATTCATTGACTATATTTGCCTTCACCATAAAAGTATACCATTAAAATATGAGTGTTTAACTACATGCTGATCATTAAATTTTGCACTACTTCAGCTAATATCCATACTTGGCATGTGCCAGATGAGTTCACATTCTTTTTTTTTTCACAAATGACATTGTGTGTGGTGTGTGTGGGTGTCACACACATGCTATGGCTTGTATGTGGAGATCAGAGGACAGCTTGTAGGGTCTGTTTCATCCCTTCCGTAGTACAGATTCCAGAAACTTAACTCAGGTCACCAGGCTTGATGGCAAGTGTCTTTGTTACTTGAGCCATCTCACTGATCCCCCCCCCCCCACATTATTGATCTTACCAAGAGGTAAATGATTTTATTTGTCTTTCTTAATAGGTGACAGAGAGACTAGGCAACATGGCTGAGGTCACACAAGTGCTAGGAAATAGAAAGGGGATGTAAGGTTAAAACCCTGTGATTTTATAGCCAGTCAATTTGCTTAGCACTGTGCCACTGTAGCTAGGTGACGAGAAGAAACACCTCCTGTAAACACTGCTCTGAAAGGGGTCTGCCATCTCTACCCGTTATCATCTGTCTCACTCTCAGGATGTTGTTCAAGTTAGGTCCAGGTATAACAGTCTCATTTTCCTGTACTGTGGCTGAGCCCCACAGCACTCATCTGCCTGCTTGGAGTTTTTCTCTTCATCCGATGCTCTTTCCCGGTTGTTTTATTTTGTACAATGAGAGGCTGACCTGACCCTTGCTTTATCCCCTTGAACAAAAGCCCTTAAACATGACAGACAACTAAAATGATGTGTAAACACGTGACTGTTTCTTTCTTAGTATAGAAAAGAAAAACAAAACATTTCCCTGGCAACCACGTTGCTATACTCTCACAGGAAGCTTAGATGTTATTATTAAAGGCTAAGATCTGTCTTGTTCTTCTTAAAGGAGCCAAACAATGACCTTCCCTGTGGGCAATTAAATGGTGTTTTCAAGATTTAAAAAAAAAAAGTTAAAATAAGATTTTCTCATGGACTAGAGTGTGGTAGGCTGTGGGCTGGTGGCACTGTAAGCACAAATAAAAGGGGAAAGTCTTGACAATGATTAAGTACCTACAGGCAAATGGACATTATGTTAATGATTTTAAGATTTATTACCACTCAGTTTAATCTTCACAAGAACTTCTTGTTGTAGGTACTTTTATTATCTGTATATTCTACATGAAGAAACCAAGACTTAGAGAGTGAAGGAGCCTGAGACCAAACTAAGCAATGGAGCAAAGATTCATACCTGGATGCACCAGGACATAGGTCCAAGTCTGTGTGGCTTTCTGTTCTGTTCACCTCAAGGCTTCCTGAGCTTGGGGGAAAGTCTGTGCCTATGCCTGGCATCCTGTGGAAGTGGATTCCTGTGGGCTCTTGCTAATGACTTGAGCTATAATACAGAGGTGTTCTGTTTTTGTTTGTTTGTTTTTGTTTTAAGGGAATGTTCATGCCAGGGATTTGTCTTGCATGTTCCTGTCACTTTAGGATGTAGATTAGAAAAACGGCTTGAGGGGGGAAAATGACCCTTAAGTTCACTGCATACCTACTCTAAGGCATACCTTTGGAGTTGTATGCTAAAGATTTTAAAAGGTTATTGTAAATATTTTAGCTGCTTCCATTATGTAAATTTCATCATATAACTCACCGACTACTGACTGTGAGCCAAGCACTGTGCTAAGAGCAATGGCCAGGAAATGACATAGGAAACAAGGGCACCATCAGCAACACTTAGGCCACATGAGTGTATGGGCAAGTTATTACTGTATTACGATTGCACTGGGTCTTACCTTATTTTAAAATATTCTCCAGATTGGAGAGGGAGACAACACATATTTAAATAAACTATGGTATTGCTGAAACAGAAGTACAGTTTAGTTGCTATGGCTTTAGAGAATGTTCTATAGCAGCTGTCCTCAACATTTGTGTCTCGACTGTTGTGATTTAAAAAGTGGCACTTGAGAGAAAGGTGTCATGTAACAGAGCTCACTTGGAGGGGTTTTTTATTAGGGGAAAGAGAATGGGGAAACGGGGGGGGGGGGGAGACCAGCCTCTTGGGACAGGAGTAGTAGAAGAGAAAAGAGAGACAGGCAGAGAAGCAGAGAGAGAAAGGAAGGGACAGACAAGACAGAGAAAGAGAGGTGGGAAGTAGACAGGGCTCTTTTAAAAGGTAACATAGTGAATGTGCACAGGTAGTACTTTTAGTGGCTGCAGCTGAGTATATATCCTGTCAGAACCCAAGTGCAGGCCAGTACAGATGCCTGAATACTAACATTTGACCTTTTTGGGGATCCAATGACCCTTTCAGAGGGGTCGCCTAAGACCATCATAAAATACAGACATTTACATTATGATTCATAACAGTGGCAAAATTACTGTTATGAAGTAGAAATGAATATTAATTTTTGGTTTGGGGTCACCGAAACATGAGGAACCGATGCTCTAGAGAGAGGGTGTAAGTTTCCCTTAAGTCTTGAATAAGGAAGAAGGGTCTCAGTGTTTAAATGAAGATCAATTGGAAAGGCTTTGGCGATGTCTGGGCTGGAATATTCCTAGACTGATAGTGAATTGACCTGTGGTTACATTTACTCCGCCTTTAATGCTGGCATTTCCCAAGCCTCTCCACACTGGTGAACTTGGACCCCCAGTTCCGGACACTGTTCATTTCTTCCCCTATGCCTCCTACCCCTCTTACTGCTGCTCACATTGTTCCAGTTTTCTCATCCCTTGGCACTTGGTCAGATCTAACCTCATGCCAACAGCCTGCATTGCCCACACTTCCTAGGAATTAGGACTCTGCTCCATAATCTCACAGAGTTTGCTTCTGTGGGAAGATTTGATCAGCTTTCTTTCTATTCAGGTTGATCAAGATCAGGGACCTTAACACAGGCTGGAATGAGGTAGAGCCTGCCTCTCACTGTGGGAGCTGAATATGTGTGGCGCCTTTATCAGCTTCCCTGAGACTGGAGGTTGGGAAAGAAAGACGAGACCTGGGTGGAATCAGTCTGTGTGTTTACAGATTGCCTTCTTTGCACTTCTCTTTAGAGATTACACTAAAAAAGGTTCTTTGAATTTCATCTCAGCAGAGTCCTAGGGGCAATCAGAACTAGTTCACATTTTTAAAAAGAGTATTTATTGGGTTTACAAACACTGTGTTCTCAAAGTCTTATCTTAACTTTCTCAGGATCTGCCAACCCCACCCTCAGCTGTTGTTCACTTAGGAGCCACCCACCCTAGACTGTGAAAGTGAGAATTTTCTGAGTCTACAATCAAACTGTTGTGCACACAACCTCAAAACATTTTGGACTTTGGGAGGGAAATTCCTCATTTTTTTTCAAGCTAACATGTTTTATTTGTCCTTCTTTTAGATACATAAACACTTTCAAAAATGGCTCTGTTCTTGCTAAGCATAACATTGGTGTTGATACCAGCTGAAAGCCTAAGAGCACACTTTAAACGCCAATGCAGAGAGGCATTGAAATTGTCAACTGAGCCTTCAAGATAGCTCAGCAGGTAAGGGTGCTCACTGCCAAACCTGAACCGGATCTGTGGAACCTACGTGGTGGAAGGAGAGAACGGAAGTAGCAGCATTATAATCTGCTTTTCTCTCATTACCCACTGAGTGCTAGTTGGGAGAGCTTGTGAGCATCACAGTGAAAATACCAAGGTCCTAAGACAAGAGATCCTTAGCTACCAACTTGTGTGTACATGAAGCCTGGCTCTAGGAAACATTGACTGCTCTGACGACTACCTGTTCCATGCTTTCTCTTGACCAATAGCAATGAGGATGACATTTCAGGGAAAAGGTTTATGCATTTTTGTGCTTGCCACCTTCACATTATTATATATTCATGGGGTACAATGTGATAGCTGAATTTATACATCTTGTGTGACAATAAAATTATGGAACTCATAACTTTTTGTGATGTGGACATTCAGGGTTCTTATTTCTGTGTACTTGAATTACACAGTGCATTGTTGTTGCCTGTGGCATTCACAGGCAAAGCACACAAGCTGCCGCTCATCGTATTTCGCTTGTGGCCTTGGATGATGGCCATCTTAGTACTAGCTGTTTTTGCTTGAGACCCAACTGTGCTGAGGAGAAAATGCTTTCAAACTGCAGAAAGCAGATGCTGGGGCTTTGGGGTGCATAAAGGTGGATCTATGGTTTTTAAAAGAGATTTAACTTTTTGAAAGATTTGTTTGTTTTTATTTTTCATGGATGAGTGATTCGCTTACAAGTATGTACATGTACCACAGGCATGCCTGGTGCCTGCAGAAACCAGAAGAGGGAATCTGAACAATAGATTAGGGGCTGCCATGCAAGTACTGGAAACTGGAAACCCATTCTCTGCAAGAGTAGCAAATGCTCTCAACCATGGAGCCATCTCTCTGTCCCCAGCAGCCTCGCTTTTAAATTGCACAGACAGCATGATTTTTAAACTTGGCATTGTGAGAGTTTGATCTTTGTCAGCTCAAGAATCCTTGATGAAAGATCCATGGAATGGCAGAAAATATTCTGGATATACTAATTGAGATGAAGTAACAGAGATAAAAGTCAAGTGTTACATGTTTTATGTGTTTAAAAAATGCCAGTAAACAATTGTTATACATTTGCAAACAAACCACACACACACACACACACACACACAATATAGCTTCATATGTTAGTAATTAGTAATTATTCAATAAAAACCTGGAAAGAAAAAGGGAAGGGGGGTGAAATTTATCAAAATGTTAGTCAGGAACTGTTCATCAACTTATTTGTAATTGTTAACTAGCATCTATGCAGTGTATAAATGATAGGTTTTATTGTGACTTTCTATACATGCATATAACACACTTCCATCATATTCATTTCTGGGATTCCTCCCATGTTTTCTAGGATGAAATTTCACCTGTTTGATTTTGAGTCAACCAGCTACAACCTGAGGAACTAGAGAGAAAGATGATGGCTTTTCAAATCTGTCTCCTGTATATGTTAGAGATATGTGTTCAAGGTGCTACTCAAATATGTGAGACACTGGGGAGCTTTGAGGACTCAAAAGCTCAATTTCTCTGTCTTTTTTTTTCAGGCAGTTGAGTCACTTGATACTCTCTCTTCATCATCTTTCTTGTTTTTGTAACATTCCATCCAGAAAGTCCCCCCCCTCTCTCTCACTCTCTTCCTCCCTCCCCCTCTCTCTCACCCTCCATCTCTCTTTGGTGGCAGGCTCCTATTACTATTCCTTTTTTGTCCTTGTTGGTTTCACAGCCTTGACTCTTGGAGATGTTGCTCAGCATCTAAAGCAACTCACAGTTTTTATAACTGTAGTTGGTTATCACCTGAGAATCACCTACGCCTTGATGTGGTAGAGACACATCCCTTCTAGGAACTCAGTGGAGCATACTAACTCGGACCTTTTCTGTTTTTCTTGATTCACACACTGACTCAAACATGTTTCATGTATGGTATTCTGGGAATGCTGGAAAATGCAAAGACAGTCTGTCCCACTCTGACCTTAAGAAATGTGTATTACATAACAAAATAGCATGCCAGCTACCTTTCTGGATGCTGTCATAAAATTCTTGACATAAGCAGCTTAAGGAAAGGGTTTATTGTGTGTGGCTCACAGTTTTCAGGAGACCATCGTGGTACAGAAGGCACGACAGCAGGAGCTTCCACAGCTTGGTGAATCAGAAAGAGAAACGCATATTACCCTCAAAGCCCGTCCCCAGTGGGGACCACCAGTGCTACAAGCTGTGGACCAGGTATTCAAACACAAGAGTAGATGTGATGCAGGCAATGGACAAGGTCCTTGGATGGCAGGTAAGGTTTTTGTTTGTTTGTTTGTTCTTAATTACTCAGTACTCAGCACACAAGAAAGCACCTTTTCTGTGGTGTCTAATTTTAGTTGTGTATGGGATGTGATGAAGGTTTAAACATGACTAAAAGAAACAGCCTTTGACAGTTTACTTTGCTACTGTGTTGATATACCACCTTAAACTCTTACTCCTCTACATGCTTGCTTAAAAAGTAATTGCTTAAAATCTGAGTGAATGCCCAATTCAACACCATATCCATTCAGGTACAGAAGACAAGTGTGTTCCTTATCTTTCACTGTCCTTATTCTGCAACTCACTTTACCATATATTATAACCTGTTATGTGACAAGGGAAGTTCTTGGCTACAAGAACTTTTGGGCCTTTTCTTTTTCCTGTTGAGGATTTTTTTTTTTCATTTTTTGGTTGTTGAAACCCCTAGAACACATTCCAGAGCCCACATCCATCCACATTAAAATTTTGGATGCCTCTGGTAACTGAAGATAATGGAGTTGCAATTTCCCTATGACGCAGTACAAGCTTGGCAAGCCCCCAAGTTCCCATTAAGCAGTTTGGCTTCACAAATGGGCTTTATGACTTCTAATACCTAATTGAAATATTTTCCCAAACCAATATTAGATCAGCATGTAATAGATCACCTGGAGAGTAATTGGCTAGAGAAGCAATTGTATTTCTTACTGAAGCTAGCTTCTGTTAGAGTGGGGCTTACCACCGACGGTAGACTAAAAGTTACCAGGGTCCCAAGTATGACTGAAAGTTTAACAAATATCTTGTGCCTCTCATCCTACACTTCTGCCTTTAGAATTTGGGGAGGGGGGAGAACCTATCATAGAGGAGGAAAACCAAAAATCTACTTGTGGAAGCAAATTCAAGCACAAAACTAGAGCCATCTAAGTTCTAATATGGCTCCTCATGTACTTGCAAGTCTCTACACCTAAGTACCTGCTAAGATAACCAAAAAGGGAGTTTATTGAGAGGCCTCACTCACCTCCAAAGTTTTGCTTTGTGATGGCTCTTGTTGTAGTCATTATATTCTAATATCTACCAGAAGTGAAAAACTTCTTGCTGTGTTAAGCATTATGTCCTTTCTTCCCATGCTCATGGTGCCATCATGCATTAGCTATGATTATTAATTGTCTGTTATTGCAGAAGATATTACCAAAACCTTAAGGCTCACAAGCACAATAACCAGTAGTTGCCTTATGGGTTCTGTAGCTCAGGAGTCACACAAAACATACCATATTCCTATCTACACCTAGAGCTTTGAAGACTGGGCTCTGCACTCATCAGAAGGCAGGGAATGCCACAGCCACGGGGAGGTCGAGGGAGTGGAACACACGTGGCATCTCCATGTGGTGTGGGAGTCCTCACAACGTGGTAGCTATGTTCCTAAGTCAAGTGCTGAGAAAGCAAGCTCACATTTCTGTGTGTATCACCTTATGACTTAGCTGAAAGCAACTTCAATCACTTCTGGCATATCCTTGTGGTTCAGACAATTTCAAAATTCAGCCCAAACACACTAGAAAAGAATAGAGACACGATCTCTTGCTCAAAGAACGTTAATACCTCTTTACGAGAACGGCAAATGAGATGGATTTTGTATAGGCTCAGCCTGTTTTTGAATACTCTGTTACCTGCATGTTTTTTTTTTAATTTCTGTGTATGCAGTGTGTACAAGTATGTGTTCAGATTCACGGGTTAGTGTATATGTGAACACCATAAGCCTATACCAGGTGTTTTACTCTGTCTCTTGCCAATTACTAAGAAAGAGTTTGTCACTTGCCCTATACCTGAACAAATGGGATAGACCAGCTGGTGGAAAGTCCCAGAATCCTACAGTGTCTGGCTCCCTGCACTTGGATTATAGGCGTGCGCCAGCGACACCAGACTTTTTTAAGGGTTCTGTTGATTCACTTGAAGTCCTCATGCCCGTGTAGCAAGCATTTTACCTACTGGGCCATCCTCCCAGCCCTTACACACCTATATTTTGTAAATGGGGCTTAAAGCAAAAACATAAATTGCTTGTGTTCTTACAAAGTAGAAAGAAAATCAAAGAAGTTGTCTACTTCCCTGCATTAGCTATTTTTCTATTGCTATGATAAATCACCGGGACTAAGGCAACTTCTCTATAAAGGAAGGGTTTATTTATAGTTCCAGAGAGTAAGAATCCATCACTGGTGCCTTATACAAGTGATACAGCATACAGGCATGGTTGGAGCTGGAAGTTGAGGGTTCATATCTTTATCTGTAAGCAAGAAGCTAGGAGAGTGAACTCAATATGGAACAAGTCCATAAGTCCTCAAAACCCACCCCTACAGAAAGGCCACACCTCCTAAGCCTCCTCCAAGCAGTTTATCAGAAACCCTCAAATACCTCAGTGTATGGATGGACATCTTTCATTCAAACTAGCATATTTCAAAATCTCATTCTTTGAAAAAGAATGAATTCATAATATTATGCTATCCTTCGACCTACTTTTCATCTTTAAATTTAAAAATGACGAATCAAAAATAATTTATTTAAATTTCTATCATTAAACAGTGTGCCAGAGATGACTCAGTGGTTAAGAAAACTGGCTAAGCTTCTTCCAGAGGCCCTGGAAGAGGGCTATGTCTCTTTTGTACACAAAGTCATCTGGTCTTCCTATAACAGCTGCCATGTCTTTATTTCCTGCGACAATGTACTGCTTCTGAGAACATCACAAGGGACTTGGGTTTCTCCTTCAGCTGCCCTGAGGTGAGATCAAAGACCCATGTCTCATTTTTGGGACTCATTTTATCTTGTCACCTAGCAGAGGGATAATGCTGTCTCTCCTGAGAATAATGATGAGTCTCATGAAAGTTGATCCTTTGGATTTCTCCTTTAGTGTACAGTCATTGATGACAACAAAACACAGCAAAATAACCCACCTCATTAAACCCGCATGCTGTCTAGTATAAGCCAGAATTCAGCCTAGCTCAGCCAACCTTGCAAGGGTTATGAACATTTATTACTTTCTTTCCCAATAAAGTAAAATGACTAACTGACTAATAGACTCGACTGCAGAAGGAAACACAGGATCAATAATACAGGATCTTCCATGCCATGGCAAAGGAGATGACGCCATTTGAAAAGTGCTTGAGTTTGGATCCCCACAACTCATATGAAAAGTCAGGCATGGCAATGTAGTTCCTGTAATCCCATCCTTGAATGGAGAGTGACCTGTAGACACATAGATTCCTGAAGCTTTATTGGCCAGGTAGCTTAGCAGAACCCATGAGGCTCATATTAAATGAGAGACCCTGCTGCAGAAAAATAAAGGTGAACAGCTGAAGAAGACAACCATGGGCCCGGGCATAGTCACACACATAAAACATAACCTCTTAATATTAGAACTAAAATATTAGATCATTCATTAATAATTTCTATCAACAGGTTCCATCAACATAGTGGTTAGAAAGAAGTTCAATAATCTAGCTCCAAGAAGAGAGAGTCAGTTTCCCCAGAACAAAAGGATTAACCCAGAGAGGAAATTTTCTTTTTTGCCACAGCACTATGCTGTAAAGAAAAATTTCCCAGGTTCCTCTAACCATGTATCAAAGCCACATTTGGTCCTAGTTTCAGAACTATTTGCAAGCAGAAAAACTTCCTATGGTGGAAAATGTACTTTACAGTTAAACGAAACAAAGGGAGTTGAATAGAGATTAGGGATAAGCTGCATTATGTATCTCCTTTTTTTTAGATTTGGGTTTGCATCCCCCATGCCAAGACTGCCTGAGGGTTTACTCTTCCCAGATCTGAGAGTTTGCCCTGGTGCTTCATGCTTCAAGCTCCAGGTTTAAAGGGACAGGCTCAAAATCCAGCATTAAGATACTTGTAAAGATGTCATCTGACAAAAGATCAAAGGAAGTGTTCCAGGTTGCATCGAGTCCTCAGAAGTCATGCATTGCTTGTCAACTGCTCAGTGTTTAAGTTAGCTCGCCCCATCAAAGTGTGAGGCCAAGTTCTGACCACTCAGAGTGGAGAACAGGACCAGTGGAGAACAGTGTGTCTTGTCTGTTTGATACCTGGCTCCATAGCTTTCTGCAAAAGTAAGTATTTTTGCTCTGCCAAAATGCTGCCAATTATGTGATTATTTTCCTGAGACACCACACCAATTTCTAACATTAACCCAGATATGACAGCCTGCTAGACAAGAAGTTAAAGATGACTTCACATCCCACAACTGGTCATGCCTGTAGGATATTGGCACGGTAACAGAGATAGTAGGGGGACAAGTGGTGTTAATGTGAAGGAGGGGAAGGGAGAGTGTAGAAGGAAAAATACAGTAAGTGAGAAGTAGTGTGTTAACTATTCAGAAAGGCTGGGCGCTATGCTAAATGGTTTCATCAAGTTCTTCCAAGAGCTGAGTGAGGTAGATATGATCATGCATGTATGCAAAAATGCTCCGAGAAGGAAATTCAAGTTAGAACATGTAAGTTGTCCTAAGACACAAAACTTCTAACAGGTGAAGCTGGGCTTTCTGTCCAAGCTTTCTTACACCTTGTTATGACGTGGGTGTTGAGTGTTTCACAAAAAAACTCTTGTGCGGGGAGGCGATAGAGTTTTTGAGAGGTGAGGCTAATAAAAGGATATTGTGACACGGGTCTCTTCACTTCTTATATTTTCTCTTGAGTGTGAATGTATAAACTGACAACATGACTACTCCATGCTTGGTTAAAGGGAAGGTTTTCAAATTGTATCCGTGAGAGAAAGAATAACCAAGAGACATCTGGAAGAGCCCAGAGTGGAGAGAGAAAGAAGTAGATTGAACATGGTCAGCTGACTGACTGGAAGTGGTCAGAATTATCTGAGAGAGGAAAGAATGGCAGGAGGTAAAGAACAGAGAAGACATTGTGGGAGAAGCAGGAGGAGAGAAAGGAAAAAAAACAGTGGATATATCAGGGTTATGAGAAGAATGAGTAACTGGGGTGTGCGGGGGGAGGAGTGGTGAGCTGGAGGGGGTTTAAGGTAGGGGAGAATGTGACCAAGGCTAGGATGCTAGCATGGACTTTGAAATGTATAATAGGTAGTTGTGATAGTGAGGGAGCCTGGCCCCACATAGTTCTCTTGTTCCAGAGATAAGGGAATGAATTACTCCTTTTGGTAAAAGGAAACAAGTTTCACAATTTCTTGAAGAATGATGGCTTTTATTTAACCTCCAGAAATCCTGCTATAGTTCAGTGTGTGTCAATGTGATCCAAATTATCTGAAAGGAGGGAACCTCAATGAGAAAATGATTCCTGAAGATCTAGCTAAAAGGCATCTTCTTAATTAGTGATTGATGAGGGAGGGTGCCACCCCTTGGCTGGTGGTCCTGGTTCTATAAGAAAGCAGGCCATGGGAAGCAAGCCAGTAAGCAGCACTTCTCTACTGCCTCAGCATCAGCTCCTGCCTTCAGGTTCCTGTCCCTGTTTGAGTTCCTGTCTTGACTTACTTTGATAATGAACAGCAATATGGAAGTGCATGCCAAATAAACCCGTTCCTCCACAACTTGCTTTTTGGTTACAGTGTTCCATTCCAGCATCCTAACTAAGACAGTTCAGATTGAGCCCATTTCTGTATAGCGGGACTGCCTTTTGGAGTTTTGGGAATTGAGTTTCCTTTGAACCTGACAGTGACAAAATGACTTACAAAAAGAAACAAATGTGAAACGATTTATTTTGGCTTCTAGTTTGAGTGGATGTAGTCCATCGCGGTGGGAAAAACATGGTGGCAAGCGTGTGAGATGACTGAGTCATGTGACTGAATCCAAAATCAGAAAACGCAGAGAGAGACAGAGGCAGAGATGGGGGATGGAGGCAGGAAAAAAGGGTAGAAGGTCTAAATTCTGGGTCTCAGCTTGTCCCTTTTCATTCAGTCTGTCTCCCCATCCATTAGATGGTACACATACATTCAAGATGAGTGTTCTCTTCTTACTAAAAGCTTTCTAGAAAAGCTCTTATGACCCAGAGATATGATGGTCCTAAATCCAGACATGTTGAGAATGAAGATGAACCATCACAACTCCAACCTTAGTCAACTTGACATCCAACAGTATTCCACACCAGACTAACTAAAGTCTCACTTTCATCTCATGATACATGTGGTCCATCCCTAATTGTCTTTAATAGCCCTTACACTGTTCAAAATGTCAAAGTCTCTTTTGAGATTTAAAATAATTTCTTGATGGCGATCCTCTATAAAATCAGAAAACAGGTTACATACTTCAAATGTGCAGTGACAGAGAGTAATTAGAACCATTAAAAATGAAGGACATAAAGGTAATAAGAAAAGACAGGGCTAAAGAAGGGCAAAACCCAGCAGGAAAAAATGCAAAACCCTATAACTTTTTGTATGGAATCTGGGGCTGGTGATGGAATGATGGTGTTAAAAGGGACTAAAGTAGTCCTGCCCACCCCCTCAACTCAGTTGCCAACAGCACACATGAGCTTTGCCTTGGGCTGGCTCCACTTCACACTTGTGGCTTAGCTCAGAGGATGTCTGGAGAGCCTGGCATCTTCAGTATCTTGGAATCCCCTTTGAAACTTAGATTTCCCATTCTTAACTTCATGTAATGGCTTCTTGGAGCTAAATGTGCCACACAATACCTGGTCTCTATAGGTTTCTGCAATCTTAGCATAGATATATGTGTGACCACGACACTGCATTTTGCATGTGGTCTGGCTCCCTTTTGGTCAAAACTTTGTGCCTTTGTGGTTGAATCTTAGAAAACACACATGCAGGAAATTGTTTTCAAGCAGAGACAAGTTTTCTTAGTTTAGTTCCTCTCCTTCCAAGTGACTTAGCATTTTTTACAAGTTGGAGTCTTTGAAGAGCGGGATCTTGCCATTATTCCAGCACAGAGCCTGTGGTTTGTCTTTTAGATGCTGGTATCTTTAATATTATAGCTTTCTCTGCACCAGCCTTGTCTGTAAATTTAAACGTGTTTATGGTCCTGTCAGACTACATAGTCTTCATTCTGTTCAATTATTGCTCTTTTTATGTAGACTTGCCTGAGAACAATAAGCAATAACAATGACACACTGTTAATATTATCCAGTCTTAAAACTTCATCCACCAAGCCAATTAGTCTATTGTTTTGGAATCAAGCCTCACCCAAGTTCTCAGGACAAGAGCAGAATGCACCTGATTCTTTGCCAGAATGCAGCATGAATGGCCTCCAGCCCAGATCCCATTAAAGCCCATGTTCACCTCTGAAACCTCACAAGTCAAGCCTCTATTGTTCACACTTTTCTCAGCATCCTGGTCTTCTAAAATCCTACCGAAATGGCCCATTAAGCTTTGCTTACCCCATTCCAAGGCTTATTGAGATCACAGCTCCAAACTTGTCCATTTTCCTCTCATATACGAACTCTAAAGACCTTCAAACCATATAGTCCAGTTTATCACAACCACAGCTCCATTTCTCAACACCAATTTTTCTGCATTCATTGTTTTTCTCATCATGGTAACAAATTACATGACAAGAAACAACTTCAGTGGTGATGGGTTTGTTTTGGTCACACTTTGAGACGACACATCATCACAGGGAAGCCGTGACAGCATGAGTATTGTATTATGTCTTCAATAACAAAACAGAGAGAGATGAATGCTAATACATTCTTTCTTTTACTCAGGCTTTGATCCCAGGCCCACGGATAGCGGGTCTTTCCTGATCAGTTAGTCCTTCCTGGATCATGCTCAGACGGTTTCTAAGATGATTCTAATTCTATCAAATTTACTATAAAGACTAAACATCATACCTCTCCTTTTTCTTGCTGGCTACCACCAGTCAAGAAACCATGACACTTTGTCTTGTCAGCTGACCATGGGCTGAAAACTCTCAAATCATGAAGCAAAATGAATAAAATTTTCCTTATAAGTTGATTATTTCAGGTATTTTGTAACAATGATATCTGAACTCTTCCACAGTTCCTGTGCCTGTCTCCTTCTGTTAGTTGTTATTTTCCAAAGAAAGCCAGTAAGACTAAACATATTGGCCACTCACTATGTACATACATCTTAGTGAGGCTCTTGGATGACAGAACTAAATAAGAACCACTTCCTGCTTGGAGGTAGTCAAGCTTAACAGACAAGACAATATGCCCACATAGGAAGGCTCTTCATATCCTGTGGTAACACCAGATAGGAAGGAATTGTTTCTTATTCAGCTATGACCCAGGAAAAATCCCAGCAAGTTTTGAGATTTAAATTAATTTACAGTTATGTTTATGATCAGTGGAAAATACAAAGATTGCCTCTCCTAGACAATCTACATAGGAGGAGGTAGTATGAAAGAAAGCAAAGCATGTTTAAATGCATGGATGAGGAGAGGAAGAATGAGTTATGAGGATGTTGAGTAGTACATGGTTTGGGAGGCAACTTCAGGAAATTAATTAGGAGATGGGGGAGGTTGTCTGTCGAAAGGAAGAGATTGGCAGAGACTTTTGTATACAGTGTTGCCAAATTACACTACAGATATTTCATATACCAAGCAGTTACTATGTGTACTCCTCCAATGGACAGCCTTCCAAGTCTACCTTGCACTCTTCACGTTTGTCTGTGGCTTCCCTGGGAAAGGCCATGAACACTGAGCAAAACTCTACAGAATCCTCACCTATCATGCCTGGGGGTCTATTAGTGTTATTTGAATTAGATTTTGTTTTGGTTTTGGGTGGTTTGATGCTTATTTTCCCGTAGTGCAGGGGGAAGACAGAAAGGAGAGAAGAGAAAAGAAGAGGAGGGGGGTGAATGGAAGAGAATAGGAGGCAGAAAGGGAGGAGAGAAGATGTCAAATGACTCTTGGCAGTCATTTCTAGGGAGAGCAAAGGTTCTTAGGGGTGAAAACTATATGTGGGATGAAGATGAGTCCACCTCTGGCTTCAAGGTAGACTGATGAAGGGATGTGCACAAGGGAACTTTATGGTTATATTCCTTCTCCATACTGTGATTCAGTGGTTCATCATTTTTAAAAAAGTAGTCATCTGTTGTTTGTTTTTGTAGTGTTTGGGGTTGAACTCAGGGCCTAAAGCATACTGGGCTTTGCTGTTTCCCAGAGTCAGACTCTGTTCCCCTTAGTTTTAAATTGTTAACCTTGAAAAGTTGACTGGAGTTTCTATTACGGGAGACATGAAATTTTTCAAAGTATTTGTTGCTCATTTTTGCTAATGAAGAGAAGTGGTCTTTATGGTTGACATTTACGAACACACAATGAGAATCTGCTAGACATTTCTCAAAAAGATCTAGAAGCTGGGAGAATGGCATTGAGTGTCTGGCCTAGAAAGTCCAAGCAGATGATGCTATCTGCTGCTTGATAGGGGGGAAGGGAATGCAGATCTTGCAAGAAGACAAAGCAGGATTTTTGTCCAAAAGAAAATTTCTCCTATAAAATGTCTATTTTACAAATGAATTCTTTCTAGAACAGCCATGGCTTTCCCTGAGTATTGAGTAGCCCTGAAGAGCAGCTAGAAAGTTCATTGTACTGGTATAAAAGGCATAGATGCTGAGTTTCTTTGTTTAAATTACTCAGGAGACCTTGTACATTTCTCCTTCTCGGGGGTAGTGGTGGTGGGGGGTGGATGGTCCATGTATGACTCTCTTCGGGTCCTCCTTGTTTCCTCGTTTCTCTGTGGTTGTGTGGTCTGTAGGCTGGTTATCCTTTGAAGTGAGTACATACAGTGTTTGTCTTTCTGTGTCTGGCTCAGGATTGTTTCTTCTAGTTCCATTCATTTGCCTGCAAATTTCAAGACTTCATTGTTTTTTTTTTTCCACTGAGTAATACTCTATTGTGTAAATGTACCACATTTTCTTTATCCATTCTTTGGTTGAGGGACATCTAGGTTACTTCCAGGTTCTGGCTATTACAAATAATGCTGCTATGAATATAGTTGAACAGATATCTCTATAGTATGAGTGTGCATCTTTCGGGTATATGCCTAATAGTGGTATTGCTGGGTCTTGAGGTAGATCAAGTCCTAATTTTCTGAGAAACCACTATACTGATGTCCAAAGTGGCTGTATAAGCTTGCACTCCCACCAGCAATTGAAGCTCTAGCTCATACTGTCATTGGTGTTTTTTTTATCTTAGCCATTCTGACAGGTGTAAGATGTTATCTCAGAGTTGTTATGATTTGCATTTCCCTAGTGGCTAAGGATGTTGAGTAATTCCTTAAGTGTCTTTCAGCCATTTGAGATTCCTCTGTTGAGAATTCTCTACTTAGATCTGTACCACATTTTCAAATTGGATTATATTGTATTTTAGTGTCTAGTTTCTTGAGTTCTTTGTATATTTTGGAGATCAACCTGGGTAGAGAGGGAGGAGAGATACAAAGGGAGAAGGGGATGGAGGGGGTTGAGGAGACCATGAGGGATCAAGAATGTTGAGTTGGGGAAGGACAGAGAGGGAGAGTAAGGAAAGAGATACCCTGATAGAGGGAGCCATTATGGGGTTAATGAGAAACCTGGTACTAGGGAAATTCCCAGGAATCCACAAAGATGACTCCAACTAAGAATCTAAGCAATAGTGGAAATGTTACCTTAAATGCTCTTCCCTATAATGATATTGGTGACTACCTTAAATGCCACTAGAGCCTTCACACAGTAACTGATAGAAGCAGAAGTTGACACCCACAGCTAAGCACTGGGTCAAAATCCTGGAGTCCATTTGTAGAGAGGGAGAAGTGATGAGCAAAGGGGTCAAGCCCATGCTGAGGAAATTCACAGAAGTAGCTGACCTGGGCAAGTGGGAGCTCACTGACTCCACACTGACAGACTCCACACTGACAGCCCAGGGAACTGCATAGGACTGAACGAGGCCCCCTGAACGTGGGTGTCAATTGGGGGACTATGGGACTGCTGGCAATGGAACCAATATTTATCCCTGGTGCATGGACTGGCTGTTTAGATCCCATTCCCTATGGAGGGATACCCTCTCAGCCTAGATATACAGGGGAGGTCCTAGGTCCTGCCCCAAATGATGTGACAGACTTTGATGATCCCCCATGGGAGGCCTCACCCTCTCTGAAGAGTGGATAGGGGGGTTGATCGGGAAATGGTGGGGGAGTGGGAGGTCAGGAGGGAGAATTGGGTTGGTATTTAAAATAAGATTGTTTTAAAAATAAAAATAAATAAACATATAAATAAAAATTTTAAAAAAGAAAGTTAAAATTAGCAAGGATATTCTTAGGCAAATTATTCACCAAGCCACTCTGTGGCCCAAGAAAAACTAATAGGAGTGTATATTGTAGATTTGGCTTTTGTAGCTCAGAACACAGGAGTTCCAGAGCAAGGTAAGAGTCTAAGTTATGGGGTCAAGGCTTCCTAGGTTTACCACTAGCCAGACACGTAGACTTTGGGTCCTCTGAATGTAGGCCAAAATGTTATCCATCCTAAAGGTCCATATATACCTATAGAGGGAGAAAACTAGCCTTTCCACACTATCCTTAAGCTTATATATTGATTACATATGACAGCCACTGTGATATATGCTTCATGCTCTCTTGCTAGATCTGGTGTGATGGCAATATTTACATTGCATTGTATCTGTGTATGTCAGTGAGGCTATTTTGAAAAGTTTTTGACATGGCCAATTTGTAATACTTTAGAGTCATTTCATTGTCCTTAGCAATTTTACCATACTGGAAGTCTCAAGAGTTGGAGTGGATCTTCCAATGACCTCAGTGTGGACAATGTGAGAGGATTCCTCAGCCCTAGACATCGAAGAGAAAGAACACTTGCAGGTTTGAAAGCTCTTGAGGACAAGCTTTGTCCTTGCAAGTGCCACAGTCAGCACTGCCTGAGCTCTTCCTGAAGTACACTCCCATTGGCAGGACTAACCTTTGGAGACTGCAACAGAGCTTTTTCATCTAGAAAGTCCATACTTAAGAACAGCACACTCAAGTGATAAAAAAAAAAAAAAGAATCACATGCACACACACACACACACACACACACACACACACACACACACAAAATCCCATGTTGTGAAGTAAATTTTCAATTTTGTGTTGGGCCACGTTGCTATTGTGAGGCACACCTGGTTCATGGTTCACACAGGTTGAATACAGTCACAACACTTTCCAATTCAAGGTTGTTGAAAGGGTGGTTGTCTAGCCCTTGGTAAACATATCAAGCATGAGAATCTGCAGGTTCCATGGAGAGACAGTGTCAAGCATGGAGCTGTGGACCCTGAAATGCAGGAGAGTGGGTGGCACTGCAGTTTGATCAAGCCAGGCCGCCTGAAACAGAGTACCAGGTGATCCTACATTCAAAACAGCTGGACAAAGCAGCCTTGCAGACTACAGCCAGGATTTCTGCATCTTCTTAGAATCCCCCATGACAGCCCCCCCCTACCAGCAGGAAGTAGTTTGGAAAGAACAATGCCCAAATTCCCAAATATTGTCTATAAATGTTTGTTTTCATTTAAATGGACTTGGTTATAAAATAAATAAATAAATAAGAAAAAAAAATCAAGAAAAAATAAGAATTGCCCAGATGATCCTTGTTTAAGATAAACAGCACTGTTCAAAATTGCAGAACCTCTTCAGCTCTTGTGTCTGTTCTAACTGGTAGTAGAGGTGCCAGGGTTGTTTGGTCACTCATGGTAGTTGGAACATAGTTATAATGGCCTGGTGCTAATCAGAGACTTTTCCTTTCCTTCACCGTTCTTGTTTTGCAGACTTGGCAGATCAAACCCAGAGGCCCATGGCTGCAAAGCAAGCCCTGTTCCACTAAGCTGTGTATCTAACCCATTTCCTACATTTTAAAATATAATTAAGTTAGTTATGTTTCCATTACCATAACAAATATCCGAGACACTTAACTTTTCAAAGAGAAGAAGGTTCTGATGAGCTTTTTCTTCATGAGATGAGTTGGCCTCTGCCTTGGGCCAGAGAGTGTATTGGAATGAAACTGCTTTCCTAATGGCTAAGAAGTGGAAGAAAGAGGTAAGGGCTCTCTCTCTCTCTCTCTCTCTCTCTCTCTCTCTCTCTCTCTCTCTCTCTCTCTTTCTCTCTCTCTCTCTCTCTGTGTGTGTGTTTTCGTGCCTGCATGAGCTTATGTGTACTATCTGTATGCAGATTTCTGTGAGGCTGAAAGAGGGCATCAGATCCCTTTGAAAGGGATCACCTAATATGGGTGTAGGTTTGAAACCAGATCCTCTTTGAGAGTCATCTCTCCAGGCCTATTTTTCTTGACGGTCCTTTTATTTGAGGTATGATGATACCAAGGAAACTGATTTTGCAAACAGTTGAAAGTTTGTCTTACTGTGACATCTAAAGTCTTTCCCTCTTTGGCTACCATTCAACAGCCAATGAGTAACTGAAATACTTCCCAAATACTCAGTGTAGAGTGGCAATTGCTATTTTGTGATGAAATGGTATTCCCACACTTTCTATAAGATGATGATGAAACCACAACAGGTAACAAATAATTAAATTTGACGCTGTTAAGCACCCTTAATTAGTATTTTGTAATTTTGTTTTTCAAGAGGAAGAATATTTTTATGGCAATTTGCCAGACCAAAACTTCTAAACTTTCTCTCAGACTTAGATCTGACCTATGCTTCATATTACAAATGAATGCTCAAGAAGTCTCTTTTTTTTCTCTTATTTATTTATTTATTTATTTATTTATTTATTTATTTATTTATCAAGACAGGGTTTCTCTGTGTAGCTTTTTAGAGGAGACTGGCCTGGAACTCACAGAGATCTGCCTGCCTCTGCCTCTCAAATGCTGGGATTAAAGATGTATGCCACCACAGCCCAGTCTGAAGAAGTCTCTTAAGCAAATACTTTAAATACTCAAGAAAATCCAGGTCTTATGGGTTCCATTGTCTTCTCACAAAACATATAGTTGGTGGATTCAGAATGCCTAAGTCTTCTATGTCTGAGCACATTAAAAAATTCTTACTGATTTCTAAATCCCATCACTCTGTATTCTCATTGCATTGCAAAATTTGAGTGACTTTAGCCATCACAAACATTCAAGACAGATAAAATCATCTCAGATTGACACATCTGTTACACAAATTTTTACACAGTTTTAGACTGTCACATGCAGTCATGGCAGCAGATGGGATTGGCCATTCAATTCAATGTGATCAATTCATTCTTTGAAAAGTTTAAAATACAGTTTTCCTATGGAAGCATCTGTACTTTGGTGAATAACCAAAGAGAGTTTTCTTATTCGATCATTATGCAAATTTGTATGAACATTTTTAATTTTAGGAAAATGACTTTAAATTATTTGTACTTTCCAAATGGGGTACAGGAAGACAAATATACATTAATAATTGTCAGGTAATGACTATTGTAGAATTGGACATGAACATTTGACTTAGAGATACTTCTGAAGGCAAACTTGATGATTAACAATGAGTGAAGGGGAAGTTCCCTTGGAGTTTATTCTTTCTTTCTGGGATCCACATATCAAAATGAACATGAACTAGTGAGAACTGGTGATGGAACAGCCAATGAAAGAAAAAGTAACACAGTCCTTTGATCGAATGTCAGTTCTCAGACAGCATGGAGTGATTTCTGATGTGAAATTTTCCATTGCTCAAAATAGCAGAGCTATATTCAAAATGATAGGGAAGGAAACTGGTAACTCGATGAATAATGGTCTATGTTCTAGGAAAATCCACCACCCATGTTGTCCAAGATCTTTAGAAGTTCTTCCCCTTTGGGACCCTGCAGGCCAACTAGAAACTAGAATCGAACTCTGATATGGCCCTCTGAAGATGTTAGTACTTGGTAAAGGAAGAGATTTAGATTTTTTGTGTTTTCCTTTCTTGAGTATTCTTTCTGATGGCAGCTACCCCCTACTATCCCCTTGCTGGTTTGAGTGAAAATGGCCCCTGTAGGTTCATAGGGAGTGGCATTATTAGATTTGACTTTGTTGGAGAAGGTGTGGCTTTGTTGGAGGAAGTGTGTCACTGTGGGGGTGGGCTTTGAAGTTTCAGATGCTCAAGCCAGGCCTAGTGTCTCTCTCTCTTCCTGCTGCCTGCTGACCCAGATGTAGAACTCTCAGCTGTGTCTCTAGCACCATGTTTGCCTGTGTCACCATGCTTCCTTCCAGGATGACGTGGATTAAACTCCTGAAATGTAAGCCAGCTCCAATTGAATGTTCTCCATGGTGTCTTTCACAGCAATAAAACCATAACTAAGACACTCCCATTCCTCCATATTGTTTGGTCTTCATTCCCTTGCCCTCTACCTCTAAGCAAGGAGAAATTTAGAGCAAAAGAGTTCTTCAAGAATTAGTTGCCCTGAGCAAGTGGAAGCTCCTGAATCTGTCTGACAGCTGTGGAACCAGCATAAGACTGAACCAGGCCCTCTGAACTTGGGTGTCAGTTGGGGAGGCTTGGGCAGTCTATGGGGTCTCTGGCAGTGGAACTAGTATTTATCCATAGTGTACAAATGGACTTTGGGAGCCCATTCCCTATGGAGGGATACTCTCTCAGCCTAGATATACAGGGGAGGGCCTAGGTTACACCCCAAATGATGTGACAGACTTTGATTATCCCCCATGGGAGGCTTCACCATTTCTGAGGAGTAGATGGGAGGTGGGAAGGGGGAATGGAGGGAAATGGGAGGATGGGAGGGAGAGGGAACTGGGATTGGTATATAAAATAAGATTGTTTTTAATTTAAACAAAATAAATTTAAAAACAATTAGTGTATTGTCTGGTATTCAAACATTGCACTGTACTTTTTATTGAATGCTCTTTACCAGGTGAGCTAACCTACATGCTTTATTTATATCCATAATGCTACTGCAGTCACAACTACCCTTTTAAGTGTTTTCTTTGTACTCCTGTAACTGGACATTGAAGCACAGAAGTTATTTATGATAGCCATGTAACTGATAAATTGTAGCTTTTATTTTTCATTTAGACATTTGATTTATTCAACTATTAACCTAGTATTCTCTACTAGAACCTTGGTCCTCTATGAGAACAAGTGCTCCTAAGTATTGCACCATCTCTCCAGACCCTCATAATTTTTCACATTAAAATCTCCCGTTTCCCATTAGGAAGAACAGCGTTACTGATATGAACATGTCTGCTCCAAACTTCTCTTCTATGAAGATAAAATTAGACTTCTAGAGGTATTAGTCAATTGCCCTTGGTTGAAGTCTATGGATATACACAAATTGTACCTCCTTGATGTTCTCCTACATTGGAGCCCACATGTCAGGTCTCAACCAGGTTTTCATCTCCAGTTCTTTACCTACTTTCAAGTGCCTAGAAAACAACTGTCCTCCAGTAACTGTTCCTGCTCCTGGATCTTCTGAGTTTAAAATATAGGATTTTGAAACTGCAATTTCTCCAATTTTCTTCTACTTGTATTTTCCTGAGTCATTTCTATAAACTAACAACCCTTTCCTGTGTTTCTGCAAAAACATCACTGGTGTTTAAGATGGGATGGCATCTCTAAGGTTTTATTGATAAATTTCCCGCCCAGCTCTGCAACTGCCTTGCCCCAAATGAATATATCGGTGCTATATTGATTATAAAACTGTTGGCCCATGGCTAGGTCTTCTTACTGGCTAGCTCTGTCTTTAGTATTAACCCATCTCTATTAATCTATATATTTCCACATGGTCTTATCTTACCGGAGAAGGGTAGAGACCAGCTACTCCTTTGTGGTCTACATGGTGACTCCTCCCCGCCTACACTGCCCAGATGCCTCCTTGTCTCCTAGACCTGCCTATCTTCCTGCCTCATTGACCACTAGACAAACAGAGTTTTATTCCATAAGAGAAACATATACAGAAGGATTGACCCCATCACTAAGGTGTACTGTCGTGGGGAGCCACAAGCAGGGTGTAGAAGCTCCTAGAGCCACCTGTCCCCTCCTCTGTCCCTTCCTCATTTTGCCTTTTGTGTGTTAAATGAAAACTAATTCTTCCAGCTATCTCAGAAGTAAAGGCCCATCCTGTTGTGAGAGTGTGCTCTCTCCACAAGACCTGAGTGTTCCTTCCCTTAGAAGAAGGAGATCTTTGAGACACTATAAAATTAGTAACAGTAATGATAATGAATGCCTCCATATTGATAGTAAATGCTACATAATCTTACTGACATCCTGCTTTTATTCCCTGTGGTATGTAGGGTTATCCCCATGGCACAGGTAAAATTTTGAAATCTCAAGAGGTTGAGTCTTCAGTAAGAAAGTTTTCCAAGGATATATAGGTTATTGTTGATAAAGTCAGCTACACACACACACACACACACACACACACACACACACACACACCACTCTCTTTAAATTTGGTGATTTTCATATACACTAAATGACTTCTTGAGATTTCCATATTCATCAGTAAATTGACTATTATTTTCCAGATGGATTCCTTGCTTTACAAAAAAAAAAGCATTGCTTTTAAAATGTGATCTTCTACATAAATATAGTCTTTAAAGTGTGAAGACAAAGAGGTAAACCCGGGCAGCTGATATGATTGGCTTGCCTGTAGTCATAATGCTTTCAGTGTAGAAATAAGGGACAAAAAGGAAAAGAAGTTGAATGCTTGCATGACCTTTGACTCATCTCTGTTTTCAGTGCCATTCACTTCATTCCCTGACTGGCCCCTAAAGTTATTTGAGTTGGCAATTTTGTTGTATGTCGGAACATGACACTTTCTTGGCATCTACAGATTTGATGGTTGGAGCTGTAATTCTTCTTAAGTCTATGGCTCACAGCAACTTATAGCTTTGCTATGGAATGAATGAGAATGTTGAACTCGCTAAAGCTGTTATTTGGCATGAAGTAATTTAGCTAGTGAATACAATAAAGACAGTAAAGCAATTTCCACCTTGATTGTGGCTATTTGGTTCTTTTCTTTACACTTGATACACACACACACACACACACACACACACACACACAAACCATATAATGCATGGAATATAGTTTCACCTGTTTATTCTGTTATCAATATAGGTGACTGATTTGTGATTCCTATGATGTCCAGAGGTTAATTTTTTTTCAGATAATTTTGGGCCACTCTTCTATGTTTAATTCAAAAGAAGTACTGAATTCTCCATAAATTGCTAGTTAAATGACTGATCATTCCCTAAGCAAGTTCTTCTTTGTTACAGTTGTCATAGACGTAGTAACCCTGGGTGACATGGGTGACACCCAGCTATTCCTATTACCCTAAAACACTGTAATTGTTTAAGATGATGTGGTTGAATCCTTCATTGAGGCCTATTTACACAATATTAATACACAGCCCCCTCTTACATATGTGAAAACTGAGAAGAGTTCGCCAGGCTTCTTTCTCATGGTCATATATTTATTGAATATTTTCTGGTAGTCATAGCATGTCAAAACTGAATGATTACTTTGTTAGGCAGTGAGTTTCTTATTGTTAGAGTTGTTAAATCTTGTTGATGAACGTAATGGCAAATTAAATTTCTTCCAGCCATGAAATACTATATTTCTATATAAAGTCAATTTTAAAGCATTTTTTAGGACATTTACTCCTCCTACAGATGATCCAGATGGAAAGTTGAGCATTCTTTTTCTCTTTGGTTTGAATAGTGAGAGGCAGAATCAGGTTAATAAATCAGCCTGTCTTCTAAATGTTATTCATATATAACATACAACATATAAAAAAATAACCATATATTTGTTAGCTAGGATGAAATGTATGTGTGAATTTTTACACATGTATCTAATGTGAACTTAATCCCTAACTGAACAGATCATAGCCAAATAATCTGGCTGCTTCTCACATTTCTTTAGTTGTTCTGCAACATCATGATGAACTTAAATTCTAATGGATTCTCAAGCCACAGTAATAGGTTTAAATTTCAGGAGGAAAACGGAACATTTATGTAGACTTTTATTAAAAACAGATACAAAACAATCCAGCTGTTGGTTTGTTTTATCTTGGAATACCAGTGTCATTGACAGCTATCCTAACATGTTTTCAGAGGTAGAAACTGTAAGGGAAGAGAAAGAGGAAAACCATCTCCAACAATACTTGACATGGTTTTAAGAAAGAATAAGCCAGGCAGGTTCTTACTGCAGCTCACAGGATTCATAGCTGGGTGAGATTGATTATGGCTTTTCTCTTCTTCCAGAAGAAAACCTTTCAGCACTATGATGCTATCCAGGATGGATGAAGCCTCCAGCTGAGTACCAGCTCAACTTCTTCATGCTCTATAACGTAAGTATGTGGTGTTTTCAGCAATAGGGTCTTCTTAGCAGATTCTGGAGAGTAAGCAATAGCACTGTCAATAGCCTGAAATGTTTTGGGAAGGGTATCTATTGATTTCATTGACCAACAACTCAAGAAGAGCTAACCCATTCCTGATCTGATAATGGGTGCTTTACTTTTATTATGTCTAGTTGGAGTATTGCCCTCCCATTACATGGTACCCTATACAAATCCCTATTTATGCTTCACAAAGCTTTCAGAATAGTAGGTTTCCATATGGCTTTTTCATGAGGTTAGTTATCCCTTGGTGTGTTCCCTCCTCTACTCTGTCCTCACATACCCCATCTTACTTACTCTTCCTATTCTAAATTTTACCTCTGTCCTTAATAAAGCTATATTTTATTTCCCTTTCTTTGAAGGATCACCTATTCCTTCACAGTCATTTACTAGCTATCTCATTTGTGTAGTTATTTTGAACAAAACACATATATCTAAAGGTTAAAAGTTAATACCACATATAAGAGAAAAAATGCAATGTTTGTTTTTCTGGGTTTGGGCTACTTAATTCAGGATGATTGTTTTTGTTCCATACATTTACTTATACATTTTTAATTATTTTAACAGCTGATTGAAATTCTATTGTGTAAATGTGCAACATTCTCATCAACCATGTATCAGTTGATGGGTACATAGCATTTTCTGGTATAATAGTGGCACAGATGCTGTAGGAGTAACTAACCACTTCTGAAGAACCAGATGTAAGGCCACCTCCATGATATGGGACTCATATCTGACACTATCTGTGAGGCAAACAGTCTGAAGCTAAATAGTCCAAACCTAGTACTATTATTCTAGTACTATTACAAAGAAGTAAAGTGACCCTAAATACCATATTGCTATACTCATTATTTAACCCCCATCGAAAAAGCTTCTTCTTCCAGTAGATTGTAAATGGAGTTCTTAATTGGTCTAATTAATAAAAAGCCGGAGTCAGAGAGGGAGATGCTGAGAGATCAGAGAGAAGGAGCAAACCATGCCACACCTTACCTCCTTAGTGTCTCAGCAGACAAGAGAGCGATTTCCTGTTTCTCTCTGCTTATACCCTATTTCTACCCAGTTACCTCACTTCCTGTTTGTCTGTAAAGACCTCCAGACCTTTATGGTTAGCTAGTGGCAAGCTCCATTCTCTCACCCTCAGACAGGCTTTATTTGTACAAGCGAGATATCAGCACAGTAGATGGTAATTAACCTATGACTGTTTGATATACATCAAGTCTTTGGAGCACTCAGTCCAATATGGGTTGTCTACATCATATGTCTTCCCCTCAAGGCCCAGGCTTCTACTTAGAAGAGAACAGAAAGATTGTAAGAGTCAGAGCTGGTGAATGACTTCAAGGAAATATAGTTTTCTGGACACAACAGGGAAGATGCACATATGAACTCACAGATATTGTGACAGCATACATCAGGACCAGACTAAATCTAGCACACAGAACTGGGAAGATGGGCGTGAAATCCCACCCCTAGACAATGAGTTATTAGCATTTGAGTTTTACTTTTTGAAGGGAAAGTTAATTTTCTTCAATGAAGTAATACTTGGTATATCAACCACACTCAAGGCCAGGTCTTACACACAAAGTAGTTGGCCAGTGCAAGCTGGACACTGGATTTGTGTTTTATTTTGTTTTTGTCAGATTTGTTCTTCTTATTTTAATGAATGTTTCACTTGTATGTATGTATATTTGGATGGATGGATGGATGGATGGATGAATAGATGGGCACCATATTTGTGCTTTGTGCTCACAGAGGTCAAAAGAGTGTATCAGATTGCCTGTAACTGGAGTTACAGAGAATTGTGAACAAACATGTGTTTGCTGGGACTAGAACTTGGATCCTCTGCAAGAACGGCAAGTATTCTTAACTTATGATCCAGACCCATGCTTTATTTATTTATTTTTTTAATGGGGTGGGATTAGGTAGGTAGGGAAGTGGGGAAGGATCTGGGAGAAAATGGAGGAGGAGGATGAATATGATCTGAATCTATTGTATGAAATTCTCAAACAATAAATTACAACTATTGAAAAGCAAACAAAACAAAACAACAACAAAAAAGAACACATGCTATGGAATGAGTTTTGTGTTCTAGATATTCCTGTTCAGGCTTGACATCTTACCATCAGTCCAGTGCTGTTAGTTAAATAATACTCATTTCTTCTTTTCAGTTGGAGGAAGATGCTGAGTTTCTTGCATTGTTACTGCTGATCTGCACACTGTAGAGATGGATTCTGCCTATCTCTTGCTGATATCACTTACAAGGGCACCACTATATACAGTATGAGTGAAATCCCTATAGGTGGGCAACCAGTCAAACAAAGAAGCAAACAACAACAACAACCAAAACCTAAAACTAGTGTAGACACATGGTAACTGACTTTACCAACCACAACAAGAAGGTTTTTGTGGTAATAGGAAAACTACAGAAACACAATTCTACAATTCTGCAATATTCCCTATTATTAACCAGTTCTCTCTCTCTCTCTCTCTCTCTCTCTCTCTCTCTCTCTCTTGTCCCCAGCTCTCATATCAGGCTGCACAAAACACATTAACTATATAGCTCACGTGTACATACCCACAAATATTCAACATTTAAAAAGTAAGTATTTACAATCAGTGAGTGTTTAAACTGAATGCTTACTTTTAGTACTGTCTTTGTTTTAAGCACTGAATACATATGCAGGTGTGTGTAATCTAAGTGTGTATTATATAACAGGGTACTATAAAACAACTCCTATGCTCTAGTCATAGATAAAACGTAAGCCCATTGACTTTCAAAGGTGTATCCCTTTGATCCATACTAAAGGCTATCTGTTATCTGGTGTATCAGCAATGTTTTATTTATTGCTCTTATCAGATTTATCCCACTACTCATGCTCTTTAAAAATCTTACTCATTCCTCATAATCTAATTCATTTCTACCTCTTGATTGGAGTTTGCTTTACCATTTCAAAACAGAATGTCCCCTTCTTCCTGAGTCCTTGTTATCAGCACTCGCCGGGAATTTACCCTCTAATGTCTAGTGCACCTTGAATGGTGCTGGTGTGTATTGCTATCTGGCTTTTCATGTGAGTATACCCTGCTACCCAAGTAGATCTGTTTGTTCTTTTTGTAGAATAAGTACTATAATATCGTGTTATGCAAACTCATAGTGGACAATCATGGAAACTTATGGCTGTTCTCCTGCTCCCAAGAAGTGGAGTTTTTACATGTGAACTTGAATGTATATTGAAGAACTAAGACATGGGTGTGCACCCAAGGATGAGAAAACTAACTTAGCTTTGTTGATAGTTCCAAGTTGCATGGGAAAGCAGGTGTACAACTAATATCCTACTTCACATTCAGATTATAGAGCTGTTTCCCAGTTGTAGTTCCCTCAACCAAAGTTATCTTTCTACATTTTCTTTTTTCTTGCCTCTTCTGCTTAGCAACTAACTATTCATTTTCTCATTGAGCCATACATTTGTGTGAGGCATCCATTGCATTTTGGTTTCCTGGGGCAACAATTAGAAGTTCTTATTGTCCAGGTCTAAAGTAGCATTCTTGGAAGGTGCTGCCTCTTCTATGACTAACTTTTCCTTGAGTCTAAGAGTATGGCATGTGCTCCCTGAGCATTGTCTTGGATAATGGGACTCCTGGATTAAAATTACAGTAATTAAAGAACCAGAAAGGGAAATCTTCCATGAAGTTAAACTGTTTCTTAGAGTTTAAAGATGAGAAGGCAATCAGCACTCTTGTACTGTGTGGAACCTGAAGCTAGATGCTGACAGAACTCTCTGTCTTAGATTTTTACTCAACTCTCTGAGTCTGACTTTGCTCTCTGTAGCCAACTAGCTTTTACTTTTTACAGCTCTACAGTGAAGTATGGTGGACAATAGTCTCTGAGTTTGAATCCAAGCATTTACAAAATAGGCTGCTGACCAAACCTCCATTATCTGAAGAAGAACCTTCACTGCTATCATGAGCCCATCCCCAAATTAACCAAAGTATGGCCGGATAAGAAATGATAGCTCACCCTATTGTGTTTTCAGAGTAATTATTTGAGTGATGGGTGGTATGATGGAGCTATTACTTCAGGGAGATGCCAGACAAGCAAACGAGGTGTTTACTTCACTGTATATGAGTACCGAGGTGAAGAATTGACACATGCTAGCTTCATAACAGTGTCTAGAAGTAAGACAGATGCCATACTTATGCAGATCACATAGGAGGACATGTGCATGCTTGTACAAACTAACCAATTCATCTAAGATTCTGACAAGGACTAAACCCCCCTTGCAGGACTGCCTGACGAAATCCATCTTTTCAATACACTTCAAATCCCACCCTAGTCTCAAGGGTGATGGGTGAGACAGAAGCATCACCTTTTGTTCTCTGATTAGTTTGTCTGAGAGAAGCAGGAAACAGGACACAGGAGAGTCAGGCAGAGCGAGGGAACACGAGGGGTTTAGCTACAAAGCTGCTTACACATGTTCTGGAATGCAGATGGTGGCGTGTCCTCTCCAAAGAAGACTTGCTTCAATGACATCTCCCTTCTTCCACCCAGAAACGGACAAGCTCTTCTTTGTGCCCACTTGGTGCTTCTCATGAAACTGACAAGGATCTATGAATATTGAACTTAATTATTCAAATATTATCTTCACTTAGACACGTCTCCTTTTGGGGGAGGCAGATTGTTAGAGTAATGCTGATTCATTAAGTCAATAGTTTAGTGAGTCCTCTATGTACTAGATACTTTCTTTAAAATTTGAAACAACATTTAATAAAATATCTATACGTCTACTTATATTTAGATACCTATCTATATAGATATAGATATTTGATTGTTTTTCGGACAGTGTGGTCCCGGCTGTCCTCGAACTCATCTATCTATAGGTCAGGCTGGCCTTGAACTCAAGGATCTGCCTGCCTCTGGCTACTGAGTGCTTGCTGGGTTAAAGGGGTGTATAGGCATACTAGGGAAGGCTTGGGAATAGGGTTAGTGCCCTAGCAAGAAGATAGATCCAAGTGTGCATTCTTCCTGCCTCTGCAACAAGAGATTCTTTGAGAAGACAACCACCTGTCAGGAAGACTTCAGGAAGTGTGCTTTTGCTGCATCCCAGAGTCACTAGTACCTCGGCTTTGGACTTTGTCTCTGGGAGTTATGAGCAATACATTTTCATTGTTTGAGCTATGTTGTCAAGCAGCCTGGACTAAGGCAAGAGCTGACCTTTGCAATCATAGCTGACCTTGAGTGATTTCAACGGGAGGAGAAGGCATGAATGGAAGCTCAACCAAGAATAGGAGGTGAGAATCTGGAGGCACACTATAGGCCTTGAGGGTTTGGTTTAAAGGGAGGAGGAGAAGGAATAAATATCACCCCCCACCCCAGTTACCTACCACATCAAAATGTGGTTCCTGCAGTATTTGCCTAGGTCGGTGGAGTAGTTTCACATAATGCTCCTGTTACCAGCTACTATTATCACCCTCATCATTAATCAATTAATTAATCACAAATTTCATAATCAAAATAAGGTGCCTTTTGCCCTGGGGAGTCGGCTCAATGAAAAGCAGCATTGTAAACCATGGCAGGAAGGTCAAGGGGGAGGGCAGGCTTGGGTTGGAGGCAGAAGTCTCTTGCCAAACTATCCCGCCCCAGTTCCTGATTTTCTTTCGCACTGAAGAGGATGATTTTTCTCCCTCCCACTCCTTCCTCCTTTGCACCCCCTACTTCTTCAGCGGTTCTTTCTCGGTGCAGGGCTTTCCATGGAAGCTCGGCCCCTGCCAGCCTCCTCTTGTCTCTCTGCGCTCGGGAAGAAGACGAGAGCGCAGAAACTCCAATAGGGGTAGGAGCTGGCGTTCTGACCGTGTGCGATCCAACTCGCGGCTCAGACAGAGGTGCAGGACGCGCTCCAGGTACTGGTCCAGAGCCCGAGCGTGGCCCGCAGCCCTCAGGGCGTGGGCGAGCCGGCCGCGTGTGCCTTGCTGTTTGACGCGAGCACCAGCCAATCAGGGCGTGCGGCCAGGCTGCCACGTGACAGGCGAGGCGGCCCCTTTCCCAGCGCGGCCAGAGGGAGGAGAGGAGAGGAGCCAGCCGAGAGCTCGGGAGCGCAGCGGCCGCGGAGGAGGCGGCGGCAGGCGGGAGCGGCGGCGGCACAGGCTCCGGGCCAGCCCAGCGCGCATCCCTGGTGCTCTGCGCTGCGGAGAGCTTGGAAGAGCGCGGGAGCCGCGACACAGGAGTGGACAAAGCAAGATGGCAGGGATCTTAGCTTGGTTCTGGAACGAGCGGTTTTGGCTTCCGCACAATGTCACCTGGGCAGACCTGAAGAACACGGAGGAAGCCACCTTCCCTCAGGCGGAGGACCTTTACCTCGCCTTCCCCGTGGCCTTCTGTATCTTCATGGTGCGGCTCATCTTCGAGAGGTAAGAAGGGCCGGAGCTCCTGGCTTTCCTGCACACAGGCACACGCGTGCACACTCGCCTGCTCCGTGGCGCACGCCCCCGCGCTCGGGCTCACACCTCCCAACCTTTGTGTTCACCCTGGGGACCCCGATCCCTTGGCCGGGCTGGCCTCTGGGGAGCTAGAGAGGGTCCGACTAGTCCGCGGATTTTCTACGGGGCGCCGCGAAGGGGCCGCGGGGAGCTGGGTCGCCGCCCGCGCTCCTTCTTTCCCGGCTTCCTCTTCTCAGAGAGGGCCGGCGAACAAAGGTGAGCGGCGGCTGGCTGGGGGAACCGCCAAGCTGGGGCTCGGTTGTCCCCATCAGAGAGGTACTAGGGCTTCCAGGCTGGGCTTCTCCTCCGAGGCTAGCCGCCACCCACTTGACATCCTGGAACGATGGGGACGCGCGGCCCGGAGGGAGGAGGAGCGCACACACTTCCAGCTCTTCCACTCCCGCACGCACGCGGGAGATGGGGCCGCGCTGCAGAAGAATTTGCCCGGACCTTTGGCTTCTGCTTGCTCTCTGCCTTCCTTCCGTGCCACCGTTTTAGGCCCTCAGTTCTAGGAAATGGGTGACGAAAGCACTCTGGGATCGTTAGTGGTTTCTTTAAAAGAGGGCAGAACAGGACTGGTGCCATCATACAAAATGGTCATTTGAAATCGATAGTAGGACCCCATGACTAATCATAAGCTTCTTGCTGGTACAGGAAGACTCTTGAAACGTTGGAATAATTGTCACGAATTTTTTGGTATGAGTCCTCAATTTGGTTAGATCTCGCCTTTGTATCTGCACACAAACTTACTCTCATTGAGTCAGTCTTAAGTCACAAAACTAGATTTTGCATGCTGGGTATTTAACACGCACTGGTGAAAGAAAACCGGCACCACACACTTCTTTCTTATAACTGAAAACAAAATCGCCTTCCTCTTTCCTCCTCCCACTCCCATTCGTCAGTGAATACTGAATTTCTTAGATCACAAATATCCATTTCCACTCAACCTTCCCTTTCCCCGCCTCCAGCTCACCTTGGCTGCTTCTCGGGCTGCTGTTGTTATCTTGTTTACTCTTGGTTTACCTAAAACCATTATTGAGGTTGTCAGAATGTATCTTTTGTTTCTGGAAATAGCAACAAAGCTTCCTGGGAACAAAAAAGTATGATTTGTTTTAAGGAAGGTGCATTTTTCAATGGGCAGTATTGTTGCTTGTGAACTGAATCAGCTGTTGCCGAGCTGAAATTGTCTTGCACAAAGGGCAGTCCTATTTTAAAACGATTGGAATCCAGTGCAAATATGTCATTGATCCTATCCGGCGCTGAAACTCACTGTGAAAAGCGGGTGCGTTTGAAGATTGCAAATGTTTACTTACAGAAAATAGGAACTCAAGTCTAACCTTGCCATCTCTGCAAAAACAAGCCGACTTTCGAGAATAATAGCAGGCTGCTGCCTGTGCAGGCACACTGTAAGGGTTCCACACACAGTTGCTGGATGACACCCCATGAAATCTGTCTGCATTTGGGTAGCTACTAAAGGAAGTCTTAAGTTGTATATCTTGGAGAACAAAACGCATGGCAGCTGATGAACCATATGTGAATGTTAAATTTTCCCAGCATTCCTTTTCGCTCTTATTCCTGACTCTTTAGTAGGCTGGAAAAATATTAAAGATGAAGATAGCTTGGTGTGTACTTGATTTTCTTTGTCTTAAAACACACACACACACACACACACACACACACACACACACACACACCAGTGATGTAATGTCTGAAGAATGAAGGTTTGGTTTTCTTTTTTCAGAAATATTTTTTCTTCCTAACACAATCTCATAACTTGATTTAAAAGTTTACACAAAAAGGTCAGCAGCCTTCAACTACCAGTTGTGACAATTGTATGTGTATGTAGTGTGTGTGTGTGAGTTTGTGTGTATGTGTGTGAGAGAGTTTTCTCAAGTCCATTGCTATGAGAAGACATTTAATGGATTTACGATTAATGTTTATGATCAATGCTCAGAATAATAACACGGGGTCACACTTGTATGGTGGGATGCTGCTGACTTTGTGGAGGGCAGCTACTTTTCTGTAGTGGTGACAGCTGTGCCTTTAACTATTCAGAATCAGCTCTAAAAGTCAGAGAGTAATTGTAACTGGAGTTAGAGGCTCTGCACTTTTAGGTTTTTATCAAACCCAGTGTATACACTCTGGTACTCATCTCCTTAGTGTCCACCAAGGGCCCGAGTTAGTATAGCTAAGTCAGCCCTACCTCATGCTAGGTACCCTTTTGACACGATGCACATGAAGCTTTTTCTTTGTAGTGGTTCTGGAATGGCCAACATCAATGAATCCCATTGTATTACAGGCAGTTCCTCCAAGCATCGATGCTTTTACTGTCATTTATTTCAAATTTGAGGACATATCAGGGGATCTGTGGTTATCCAAGGTCTGTATCTTCTATTAAAGGCAGTAATGCTTTTGCAGAAACAAAATTGACAAAATTTGAGTGTGTACTCTTTAACACACTTCTTAACACATTTCTCTCCAAACAGAAAAGCACTAATGAATTGACTAAGTTGGGTGTTGTCAATTGGCTAACTCCATCTTTTGTTTTCCCTGCCACTCTTAGGGTATAACAGAGCAGGGACTAGTGGCCAGGGTGTGTCATTTTGCAAAAGCATATGGAAAACAATATGGTAGCCCAGCATGGCTGTTTAAAAATAGAACAGTCTAAGGTCACTGACTTGAGTCTGAGAAATGCCCAAATCTCCCTGGCTTTTAGTATTGGCCTTGTACTCCCCTTTGCCCTTGGGAGAAATGGAATGAGCCAGTGTACATACTACCCAATTAGCAGAGTAAAACTCTTTAAAAAAAATAAATAGCATCTCTTAGGATGAAAGTTGTACTATCTCCCATTATGTTGATGACTCGATGACAGACAAAATATTTAGTAATGTAGAATTATCATTGATCCCATTTCTTGATTTAATACTTGTTTAGGCTCTCCAAACTGTCTCTGAAAATTATAATAAATGCTTCTCCCAACTTCACTTTTTAAAAATGAAGCCAGGCAGTAGTGGCACATGCTTTTACTCTCAGCACTTAGGAGGCAGAGGCAGGAGGATCTCTCTGAGTTTGAGGCTAGCCTGGCCTACAAATCGAATTCCAGGGCAGCCAAGGCTACCCAGAGAAACCCTGTCTCGAAACAACAATAAGTGTTTTGCTATGACAGTCATAAATATGGAATTAAAGTTCAGTTGAACCCCTGTTTGGAAATAAAACTCCTTGGAATTATTCTCAAGAAAGGCAATTTTACTGTAATTTCTTCTTGGTGGATTTAAGAGAGATACAGATACTGTTGACAGGAGTCAGAACAGTCAAATTCTAGTCAGTCTGTGCATCAAGCTGGGCCCAGATCATGGCTTCTGTATGTTTACCCTCAAAAGCAAATGGCCTTGTAAGTCAAGGATGTGTTCTTCTTCTTTTTTTTTTTTTTTTTTAAAAAAAAACCATGCTTCTTGTTATTTAATGGCATGAAAATCTTTTATTTTTATTTTCTTCACGAGAACTGACAAAAGGTGTACTTGTGGGGTAAGGCGTAGTGCAGCGTGCAGTGATAATTATATCACACAAATGTATCTATAACCTGAGAAATTCTTATTGTTTTCTTATGTATTTACTCTTGGGATTTTTTTCTGTTTCTTTATTTTTTTCTTTTTCCCTTATTTAAATTTGAAACCCTTATTTAAATTTGAAACAAGGTTTCAATCCCAGGTCCCTCAACTTCCCATCCTCTCACCAAACCCCATCCCATCCCCTTTCTGCTACCCAGGGAGGTTGGGGCCTTCCATAGGGAGTCTTCAGAGTCTGTCATATCATTTGGGGCAAGGTCTAGGCCCTCCCCATCTGTCTAGGCTGAGAAAGTATCCCTCTATGTAGAATGGGCTTCCAAAGTCCATTTGTATACTAGGGATAAATACTGATCCACTACCAGAAGCCCCATAGACTACCCAGTCCTCCTAACTAACACCACATTCAGGGAGTCTGGGTCAGTCCTATGCTGGTTTCTTACCTATCAGACTGGGGTGCATGAGCTCAGGTTTCTCTGTGTAGCATTGTAGACCAGGCTGGCCTTGAACTCACAGAGATACACCTGCCTCTGGCTCCGGAGTGCTGGGATTAAATGCATGTGCCACCACTACCTGGCTAACTCTTGGGGATTTTAAAGCGGTGTACACTATATTATTTGACACAATTGCCTTCCTTTGTAATAGATCTTAAAAAGACATTTCTCCAAACTTTATCCACCTTGACCTCTATCTCTATTCTCTTGTACCTTATAGCCTTTGGTAACTACTATTCTACTCTCTACACTCTACTTATATGAGAGTGATTGTGTTAGGTTGGAAGGTGTGTGTGTGTGTGTGTGTGTGTGTGTGTGTGTAAGCATATGATATTTATTATCTAAAAACCTGGCTCATTTCACTTCATCTATGTTGCAAATGTTCTTAAAGGTCAAAGAGTGTTCCATTTTGTGTGTGTGTATGTGTGTGTATATACATACACACACATACATACTCAGTTTTTCTACTTGCCTATTGATGAATTAGCTGGATGAATTTGTCTGTTACCAATGACAAAGCAATGGCTGTGGTGATGCTGCTAGCCCTTTACTGAATCTTCTGGAGATAAAAAGAATGGAGTAGGCAGTAGCTGTGTGGTAGGGCCCTTACATTACCTAGCAAGCATGGAGTTCAAGGTTGCTTTTCCTTCCAAATCTCAGATTCTTGTGGGTCTCCTGTATTTGAAGATTGTTCATTTTTATCTCATGAGATTCTGAGGGAGACTAACCATCATGTTTTGGCAAGCAGAAATAAGCCTCAGAATAAAGAAGGTTTTTTGTTGTTGTTGCTGGAGAAATACTCCAGTCAGTCACTTTGCCTCTTTAAAGTTTTTTTTTTTTTTTCTTTTCAGTTGTGTTTGGAGACAAAAGACTCATTTGGGGTTTTATCACTTGTGCTCCAAAATGTTACAGTATTCTTGGTTAACCAAAAAGGAAGCTTCTCCAGAGGAAACACGTGTTTGATCTCTTCAGACCTCATCTTTTTTGTTAGAATCCAGAGTTGAGCTGACATCTGACTGCGTGGGAAAGCCGTCCTGACAGGGTGGCCACAACACCTGAGGAGTGCTGGCATCAGTGCAGCGGGCAGTGCTCAGGCCCAGAATGCCTCCCCTTCCAACGCCAGGGACAGTTGCCTCTGCTCTGTCAAAGGCAATATCTGGCTAGCCCACCTCTGCTAACAGTTGATCTTCTGTCTGTGCCTTTCAGCATCTGAGCAGTGAGGAATAGGGAAGAAGGAAAGAAGGACATGGAGTGATGTGTGTTGGAGTCCGGGGAGTGAGTGAAGGCTACCACGAAAAAATCCAGCACTGAAGGGTGTGTAAAGGCAGGTGTCCTCAGATACAGTTCAGAAGAATGGAATAACTTTCACAAGAGTGTTTTCTCTGTGTTAACTTGGTGTTATATATGAAACTCTAAAAGAATTGCCTTTCGTAGCTGATTAGATGAAGGTGTTACTGAGATGAAAACTGCAGGCCCCTGCTGTGCCATAGAAAGAGAGATGAGAGGCAAGAGTTGGGTTCTCACACAAATAGGTTCTTGTTTATGGTTTTTCACCTGGGTTGGGAGAAATGTATTACCATGGGGATTTTGTGGGTAAGCAAGCAAACTGGACAGTGTTATTTGAAGATGTTTGGTACATCTTTTTCATTCAGCAAAATGAAAGATTAGTATTATAGCATGTAATAATTTAGCTACTTTAACAAGTTGACTAGGGGGGTGAAAGTTAAGGTTTCATTCTTAATGAACACTGCTGTAGGGTAGGGGAAGTCCGTGAGAAAATTTAACACTGTCACATGTGACATTGCATGTTGTAACACTAGTACCCTGACTCCACTGAGGCATTCTGCTCCCCATGAGGCAGGAGGGCTGGGTAGTTTTTTCTGGGGTTGCTAGGTTGTAGAGTATGTCAGAAGTAGCTGTTTGTGCTGGAGAAGGGCAGGTAAAGGGACATGGGTTTCACTTGAAATTTTGTATGTCTTCCCTGAGCCACCTGATGAAGCATTGTTGGCAAGTGCTAGAACCAGAATGCTCACTGCCTGGGGAAAGCTTTGAGTTGACATTTCTGTCCCTATCACCAGCCAGAACCAGATTTTCTAAAGCAATTACTCCTTAATTACTTGCAAAGTAAAACCTCTCAGAATTTATATCCCCCCCCCCTTCTTCATCTGTTGGTCACTTCTTAAATACTTTTGAGTTAGGACATTGGGGTTATAGATTTGGTTTGATAGTGCTTTTATGTCACCTTCTGTCCTTTTCCCTTTGTTCAGAAGTTAATCACACTAGCCTCTTACAGCACACCAGTTAGTGATACTTAAAAGCTTTTTATTCTTAAGATTTTATTCTACAGCTTCTTTCTCCTTTAAAATGACTTCATGCTAGGGATGGTGGTATACACCCATAATCTCAGCATTCCAGAAGCTGTGTTAGGGGATTGGGAGCTTGAGGCCAGCCTGGGCTACATAGCATGTCTCAAAACCTAAAACCCAACAGTGATTTCATTAACTTTACCTTAAGTCACCCTTTCCTGAGGTGAAATCTTTATTAACTGCTTCAGCCACTTTATAGCATGACTGATCTGGGGCGATTTTCACAGTGTGTTAGGTGTGTTTCCTTTGTAATGGTGTAGGTAATTGGGATCTAGATTGCAAGTGCAGGCTTCGACTTTGCTCACTGTTTATTCTATTTGATATTTGACTACGACAGTGATGGCCATTGTTAATGAGTCCCTTTCTGCATTTTGAAGATAATAATACCAAGCAATAATCCCTAATGACCTTATTAGCATACGAGTTTACTTCATTTAACCATCTTCCAAACCCATGCGAACTGGATTTGATTTTTTACCCAATTTGACTGTTGAAAGTAAGGATTAAGAATTAGGGAAATACAGCAACTTCAAAAAAAAAAAAAAAAGGTGGTCAGTTGGGCAGGTGCACGCCTTTAACTCCGGCAGTAAGGAGGCAGAAGCAGTTGGATCTCTGTGAGTTTGAGGCCAGCCGATATACAAAGCTACACAGAGAAACCCTATCTTGAGAAAACAAAACAAAACTAGTATGGGTTTCTTGATTTAATAAATTCACCAGCAATATTGAAAAGCAGTAGTTTGAGGTTGCACACATGAACACACAAGCACACACATGGTTTCTATATGCAGCTTTTTTTTGTCAATGCCTATTTGAACATTTCCTTTGTAATTAAAACTACTTAGAGTCTTAGTATGGAAGCCATTTTCTAGGTCTTAATAGATTTATCTTTCAGTTCCTATTGATTTTGTAAAGACATGTTTTCTAGAAGTAGCATCTCTAAGTCCCAAGGAATATCGACTCTAGTGTTCTTGAGAGATGCAAACTGTCACAAAGTTGTCTAGAAGGACAATAATCCTTCAAGTCCTTGGCAGAGTGCAAATTCTATAGGGTACTTGAAGGTATTTTTCTGTTGAAATATGAATTGTGCATGCCTACTCATAATTTACTCATTTTAGAGTTTGCCTGCAGTGTGCACTTTCTGAAGCCACACATATTTTCTTTCTGGGACAAAGAGACAAGGTTTTATATTTATTTAATTTTGGCAGAGAAATAGTGATCCTCTTCCTCCTGATCCTCCTCTTGCTGTCTTCCTCCTCCCCGCTGTGCCTCCTCCTCCTCTGAATGCCCTTGCCTTGGCCTGTTTATCTGGTTATATTTATGCTGTAAAAATTCTTTCTGCCTCCTGCCTTTTCCCACAAGCATTTCGTTAGGAAGTCTTCAGAGTCTACACTCATGGGTGCTGTCAGGATAAAGTAGTTGACTCTTTGATGGACTATGAGATGGAGAGTCAGGGTTGAGATGAGGGCAGAGTCAGGAGAATGCATAGCTTTTTGTTTTGTGAAGGGACATTTGGACATAGTGTCCAAATTAATTTATAATTTATATTTATAATTTATATTTATAAAAGTACTGAGGGCTGGTGAGTTGGCTCTGCTGTTGAGAGCATGTACTGCTATGGCTGAGGACCCTAGACTGGTTGCCAGCACTCATTTATGCCAGGGGCTCAGAGCAGCCTGTAACTTCTGTTCCAGGAGCTACATTGCCTGTGGCCTCCATAGGCACCTGCACTCACATCTACATACATAATTAAAAGTAATAAAAATCAGTCTTTAAAAAGATAATAAATCAACATACACAAAAGTACATACCCAAACCACAAGATATCATATTCAGTAAGATGTTTTTAGTTCCACCTATTGCCATCATGTTGTTAATTTGGTTTCAGCATGTGAATTTGGGGAAGGGAACCATAGCAGTAGTAAGGAATTTTATGCCTTAAAAAAAAAAAAAAGATTAAGATCGGACCTTTTGGGTTGGCTGCATTTTGCTACATTTAAAGAAAAAAAAAAAAATAGAAAATTCAGTGACTTAAAAAAAAAAGCCACTCACTAGAAATAACAATCTTTAGTGCTCTAGGCCTTGCATCTTTGTGGGTGAAGCAAACACCTCTTGGTGTTAGTTCCCTCAAGTAAGTCTAAGTTGTTTCAAATGCATAATTACCTTCAGGCCCATGATTAGTCCTCTCCTCTCTGGAATTGTCTGGTAAGAGTAGTTGAGGGGGGGAGGTGTTGAGATTCGGTGGACACTGGTGCTTACTAGGTTTGTGGAAGACACTTGCACTAAAGAGCTTGCCTCAAGTCTATTTATTTATTCATTTATTTACTCATTCATTCACTTTGAGACAAGGTTTCTCTATGTAGCTCTGGGTGTTCCAAAACTCACAATGTAGGTCAGTCAGGCTAGCCTCAAACTCACAGAGAGCTGCCTGCCTCTACCTCCCATGTGCCAGGACTTAAGGCATGTACCACCAAGCCTGGCAAGTCAGTTTGTTAATCAGCATGGTAGAGATTGAAGTGCTAGGTTCTGGAAAAGCACAGTGTGTGGTTCCCCAGAAGGGGGACCTCAGGCTTCTATGAGAATTCAGCATGTGGTTTTCCAGTATCCCAGGATTATAGTAAATGTATCCTGGTCTGTTCAGGATCCATTTACAGCAGATCAGGATAATAGGGTAGCATTCTTCTGAGGCATGTGACCTGGGCCACTGATGGCTCTGAGGGAGATTTGGGAGGGATGAGGTCAGATTTGATTCTCCTGCCTCTTTCTGTTCAGTGTCACAACTTATAAGCAAATGGGTAGGACATTTGAATACAGGGATGTAATTTTTGTGAAAGTGGCATATTGTATAGGCTTGGACTTGTCAAAAGACACATATTACAGAGCAGTTGTTTTGAAAATGTATTATAGTATTTAGTCATTGTTCAAAACTCTCCTTTAAGTCATCTGTGAGAATATTTGGGACATATTAAAAAGGGATTTTTTTCTTCTTCTAATGTCTTTCAGAATGGACCTCATTCAGAGTGTTGTTGTGTCGTGGAATTGGATTGTGGGTTGTGGTGGAAATAACCAAGTGTTTTTTAATTGCTGGAGGGAGACATTCCTTTACCAGGTGATCTATTTTGCACAGTGACCTAGGACTAGCATTTGCTGGGACTTGCCATTGTCTGCCTAAATGTCACATCTTATCTGTGAGGTGTTCAGGTTACAAGCCATTCCTGCTTCCTGAAGCTGCCTGAAAGCATGGTTTCTTTATTTCCTTCTATGCCTTTCCCTCCCCTCCTCCCCCTTCCCCTCCCTCCCCCTCCCTCTTTCCATTCTCATTAGTGAAGATGCTTTAGGGGCACAAGGGGCACAAGGAAATTTCAAGAGGAGGGAGAGAGGGATCATTTAAAGTAGGGTGGGGAATGTGCAAACCATCCAAAATCCTATATGGAGCGGTTGGAGATACCAGAGAAAGTTGCCAACTAGTCTGAGTGGCTCTTCAGATCTCATTTTACTAGATCACCATTTCAAAGCAGAATGAAGTGGCTTGACCACTGGAGCAGAGTGGCGGTTTTGACAGAATAGCTTGAGAGTAGGAAAATGGAGAAAGAAACAGTCAAGTCACTTTGGCATTGTGGAGGTTGTGAGAGTAAGGTGTTGAGTGTCAGCAGGCGTTATCTTCAGGAGTATCAGCAGGCTTGATGGGGAGGGTGCATTGGAATTGTTAGTTTTGCGTGTTTACTGAACTGAACTAGAAATATGTAGCCATAACTAGAATTAAAAGGAGCACAGATAGCAGAAAAATGGTTATACAACTTGGTTTCAAGTCTGGACATTCCTTTGCCCATGATATATCAGTGGGCTGCATTCCCTGGAATTCACTGTCCTCAACTTTAAAAAAAAAAAAAAAAAAAAAAAAGTGTGTGTGCCTGCTTTGTGGTACTGGAGGATTTCATGGGGAAATACATTGAACGGAGACCCAATTAAAAACTAGTTCTAAAAGCACACATTGTGTCTACTGTGATATCGTTTGTGGTCGGGACATGAAGAAGAGGGTACTACAGTGTGGGGTGTAAAACCCAGTTATGTATTTGACCCTAGATCTAAAGGATTTACTTGTTTTGTTGAGTAAATATTTAGACTTGAAGCCCTGTGCCTGGTTAGGGAGGAGGATGCATGCACTCCCTCCTCCCACTATTGTACACCAAGGACTGTTTGCTGACCAAATACTTTTCAAAGACGTGATAGGCAGCTACAAGCCACATCCAACCTGGATCCCTGATCCCTGGATCCTGTACTTTTGGTTGGAGCTCCTGGGAGCAGTCTTTCCAGAGTTTTCTAAGGAAACTCCATTGCTGTCTGTAGAGGGAAGCTCAGTGCAGAGATCTTGGTTCACCTCCACCGGTAGTGGCATCCTTAAGATTCTACTTTGTTGCCACAGTCTCAGGGGAAATGGGTTGGGTTTGCAGCTATTGGTAAATATTAGCATTCATGTTGATTAAGGATAAGAACTTTATTCTGGCTCTGCCACTTACTAGCCCTCCAAACAGTTTCTGCTTAAAACTCATGGGATGAGCACGAGCAAACACACACACACACACACACACACACACACACACACACACACACAGAGAGAGAGAGAGAGAGAGAGAGAGAGAGAGAGAGAGAGAGAGAGAGAGAGAGTGGGGGGAGTGGAGAGCTGTCTGTTCTCTCCTTTGAGTTGTACTTTCAGTATTCTCTTTCCTCTTCTTCTGTAGTTTAGTCTTCTGGGGAGATTCTGTTTGTGCCAGTGGTAGCTGTCAGAAAACAACCCTAGCAGCTTCATGAAGAGTGGGGCTTTGTCTACTTCATACTCATGCAATACAGTTTGATAAGCTTGGGCATCAGTAATCAGAAAGCTCAGAGACACTTCCCTCCTACTAATGCCTCCCAGAAACAGGAAAGCAGCGAGACTGACACTTTGATTTTGCTCAGAATTTGAGGTCTTGCAGACTACTTCTTTTTGATGTTTAAGAAGAAAAGAAATAGGGCAGGGGAGATGGCTCAGCAGTTAAGAGTATGTACTGCTCGTGGCGAGAAAGGAAATTCTGTTCTCAGCACCCAAACCTGGTGCTCACAGATACCCAGAACTCCAGCTCCAGGGTACCTGATGCCCCCCTCTGGCCTCTCAGGCACTATGCTCTGGGCACAAACTCTCACCTGCATGCAAATAAGAAATTAAGAGTCATTTTAGTATCATTGAGATCATACTTATAAAACATAGAGGCATTCAATTATGGGTTGGAAAGAATACATTTGCTTCTTTAGAGAAACTGATGTTTACCCCCATGTTTACGTGTGTGTATGTCTAACCTCATCTAACTCCTCTCCAGAGATGCAGGAAGGATTTGCACCTGCTCCTAGCCATGGGTATTCTTCCATCTTGCCATAATTTAAATATAATTTGTAAAGGTCTGGCCGTGTAAATAATTCTTTAAATCTGCCACTTTCTATAAAAAAGGTGCAGGGTGATTAAATACAATATTTGCAGTGGTTGCCTTTTAATGAGGAAGTGGGGGAAAGATGAAACCACAGGTTTTACAATGGCGGATCCAAAAATTGCCTTGGCCGTAGTTCAGCAGAATCACGCCCTTTCTGCTGTAAAGGAAGTGGAAACTTACTCATTCAGGTCGCGTTCAGTCTACTGTGGGTCAGGCAGAAGTGGAGGATGAGGCAAGGGTGGGATGGCGACAGCTTGCCTGCAGTAAAGCAGTGTGATATTTGTAGATGATTTTAAAAAAGAAAAGAAAAGAGCAAAACAATAAAAGGGACTCAGAGTTATTATGCATCCAGTGAAGCCAATTCTAAACACCAATAAAGTGATAATATACCCTTCAAGAGCTCAGTGCCGCGTAACAGCACTGTCAGATACTGCATGGGGCACCCATTATCTGAAGGCCGAGCTTTGGGAAAGAGTGGCAGAGAGGATGTACATATATATCAAGATGGTGAAGCCTAGAGCCACAGAGGGACTCTGGCCCTCGGGTCCCAGCAGAGCCTGTGGATCTGCAGGCAGTGCCCTTGTGGAGTGACCTTTAGTGCAAGAAGAAGTAAACTCATGTCCTACCTTATTTCTCACCCCATTCAGCCAAGCCAGTCACAGCCCTGGGTGGGGCATTTATACTGTGAAAACAGTTGTACTGCCGCATCCTATGGAGACCCAGAATGGCAGTAGAAATGAGACTGAGTTGTATGGCCTGAAGGCCTGCCCACCCCATTGCCCAGATGCTGTGATTTGGGATAAGTGTGGTTTGGGGCTCTGGGGAACAGAATGTATACTTCAGATGCCTAGGGCCAGTTCTCTGCATACTGACTTCTTCCAACATGTTGGCCCTGTGTCACCAAAACCATGTATTTGGCTGTTTTCTCCTGCTTTCACCCTTGTCTCTTCCATCTTTTTTGTTAAGCAGTTTGTTCAGCAGCCACATTCAATTGGCTGCTTGTGACTTGTAAAGGGAATGAGAGAGCATGCAAAAATAGACACACAGGTGGTGGTTGTCCACCAGCTGTTACTGCGGAGGCAGGGCCAGGCCACCAAGCACTTTGTTGCCCGTATGTTTTGTTTTGTGAGTCCGATTCTGTTGGGCTTTATAATGCATGACTTCAGAGTGAGGGACCTGTGTTCATTTGAAAAGCCAGACTCCCCAAACAGATATGTCAATTGGCCATGGCTTAGAGTTTAAGGAGGGAAGTACCAGGAGATTCCAGCCATGCTGAGTTTGCCTCCCTCCCTCAGAGATAGACTGTAGCTGGAGTTCTTTAAGTAGGAGCTGGGCTCACTGCCGTTCTGTCCGCGCTTGTGCCCCATCTCAGCTGTCCTCAACTGGCACAGGGTCAAGCCATGTAAGATTGACTGGAAGGCAGTTAGTGGCCAACAGCTGGGATTTGTCCCTTCCTTTTGACTGCTGGGCCTCACTTTCTTGCTATTCTAAATCTTAATTCTCCTCTTGCTTAAAATCTACCCTGTCATTAAATCTGCAGTCTATAGGGTGCACAGAACCAATTGTGGGGGAGTTCACACCTTCTGGCCCTCAGCCCTGTTTACTAGCTGTTCTGCTATTACTCATATTTGCCAGAGCAATTCGGAATGGGGTCAGTGTACTTAGAAGGTGAGTTAAGAGGAGCTTTCAGCACAACTTTATTTCAACATTTTTTTTTTATGTTTAGAAAACGTAATAAATAACGTGGAATAAATGTGATCAGTATTTTCAGATATAATTTCATGATTTGGGACTTTTTTTTGATTAAAAAAAAGGAAATGTGGTTGGTTAATGTTTTCCACAATTTTGAAATGACAGATTTTTGCTTAGCAAACAGTTTTCTCCCTTTTCCGAGTTAAATATGAGACAGAGAAATGCCGCATTGAAAGCAGAAGTGAACACGGCAGCCCTTCGTTCCAGCAGTCTCCATTCCACGATTTTAGCCAACCTTTACTCACCAGTCGGATAAGCTACAGAAGTGTTTCCAAATTGGATGCACTAGGTTGAGGGAGCTTTTAATTTGGCTCATTGTAAAGGCCATCTAAGAGTGAGAGTGCTGCTCTGTATGGGAACTGCAAGGGTAGAGAGTAAGGGGATGGACTTCCAGTGGGAACAGGAGATGTGCTTAATCTTTGCAAATGGAATTAAGTACATTAGTTCTTATCCTGAGGCCAGTGCTCAGATTGGGAGAAAGTGAGACTCAGGGCAAGGAAGGAAGTGAGAAAGAGGACATTGATTTTCTTTCAGTGTATCCTAAAGCCAAGAAGGCAAAGAACTCTGACTTGGGCCAAAAGTTGGTGGAACCCTGGTTCTACCAATCATAGTATACCCAGGTGAGTATTAGCATTAATTGGAAACCCCAGCTCTCAGATGTGTAGTTACCACTTACTCAACAAATAGTCTTATGATATCCTTTTGTCTACATGTAGAGAAATATGCTCAAGAGTGTGCCTGACTGAAGAGATCACTGAATCACCACAGCAGGGTGAATCTACTTTGTGTTTAATTTCTTAAGACAGATCAAGAGACACACATTGTTAGTATCCTTTCTTGTAAGCTTCCTCTTGCTAGTATAGATCTGCTTTTATAAATTAAGGAAAGATAAATCCCAGGTGAAGAAATAAAGCATAATACAACACAACCAATGATTCTACTCAAAGCGATTGGAGTCTAGTGAAGGACAAGGTAGGCTCTGGTCCCTTCTACCAGTCAAAACTGAGTCTTCTTTTCTTTTCTATAGGTGTGTGTGTGTATGTGTGTGTGTGTGAGTGTGGTTGTTGTTGTTGTTGTTCTCTGTATTTTGACTGGTTGTGCATTTCTGTAATGATCTCCATATCTAATTTTCTCCTTGTTTAGTTACTATAGTGAGAACGTTTTACAAGGTGCTTTTTAAGATAAAAGTACTGTGTCTTCACAGAATTTCTTAAAACACAACAACAAAAACAACAAAAAAGAAATTAAGAATGGTAGCAGAGGATGTGTGTGTTGACATGCTTTGGCATCACACAATTCCTCATGGACAGTAAGTTTCTCTAATCAATCATAAGCCTAGGACTGCTATTCTGGATATTTTCATTGTAACACTTTGATAATAAGATGTTTAATACTATACTGGTTTGCATTTAAGAATTATTCTCCTCTTAAGAGCATTAATTTCTTCCAGTTTTTCATATTTAAGAAAAGTTGCTGGACAGTTGTTGCACATGCCTTTAATCCCAGCACTTAGGAGGCAGAGGCCAGGAGGATCTCTGTGAGTCTGAGGTCAGCCTTGTCTACAGTGTTAGTTCCAGGACAGCCAGTATTACACAAAGAAACTCTGTCTTGAAAGAAAAAAAACAAGCAAAAGTAATTATCCATTCAAAAGATAGCAAATATGTATAATGATTAATAATGTTTACATATATTAACATTTAAAATACTTGGAATGTTTAAAATTATAAAAAGTATTTATATATCTCTGATCTCATTGAAAAACTCAATGCAGAAAGAAAACAAAACCAAGTTCTGATTTTCGTTCTGTTTCCTCAGTTCTTGCCCTAGATGTGACCAGTATTAGCAGTTAATATGACTGTATCCTTCCAGAATCCTTTCATTTACTTAGGTAAGAGACAGAAAATTAATTTAAAACATGAATTATACTTTGAATTCTGCCATAAAACTTAGCCCATCTCCCCAGTTTAGTGTTGTGTGTTGAGCATTTTCCAATCCTGGCGAGTGTAGAACAGTGGCATTCTTTTTAGTCTGATAAGAGTATTTCATTGTGTGTCAGCTTCATGGTTCATTCAGATAATCTGTAAATGCTTTCAGGAACAGTGTTAGAACTTCATTATTATTGCTTGTATTGAGGTGCCATCTTCAAACTAGCACAGAGGTAAAATTGCTGGGTCAGAGAACATGCTCAGCTAAAATTGCTAATGTTGCCAGAGCCTTTCAAGAAACAGTGTACCAATTTATGCTCCCTCTCAGCACTATATATGAGGAAGACCCATTCCTCATATGCCTTCTACCTTGCTGTATTTGATGTAACTTTGACGAACTGCTGTAATCTGTAAGGAAAATTACCTCCTAGTCTTATTGCGTCATCATGCCTTTCTGCTTAGGTAAACATTTTGGTTTTTATGCTATGTATTGATGTTTTTAGACCTATATGAAATTGTTCAGATATGGAAAAAAAGCTAAAATCTAATGTCAGAAACATTCATTTTTATACTTCTTACATTCAATGATTTTTAATATTTTATCATTTTCCCCATATAGTATGCAAAGTAAATTGTAGCTATCATGAAACATTGCCCTTGCATCCCTGAACATACATTTATCTCCAAAAATAAAGATATCCCAGGGTATCTTATTAAAAGTAAATGTTTGAAGATGAGTTTTATATTATAGAATATCCTTATTTTTCTTCCATTGGGGATGGATGGGTAGCTTTAAAATTCTAGAAACCTTATTTACTGCTTATGAATTTGGTACAATTATTAGAGAAAGGAAGAATGTGCATTTAAACTCAATGATTAAATTTCATGACTGTATAAAACATAGGGCTAGAAGTGAAAGTTTAATGACAAATGGTTGATAATCTGTGGTGTTTTTGTAGGTGTTTTATGGAGATTATGGCTAAGGGCTTGGAATGGGAAACCACCGTTTATAAGTAGTAGCTACATGATTGTTTGTACTCCCTATTCCTGTTAGCTAAGTAGACCCAAGACAAGAGGTTAGAGAAACTTTAAATACATGGTATATTGTTTGTTAAGTAAGTGGTTGTAGGTAAGGCTTCAGGGTTCAGATTACACACAAAAATCAGGTTGTGTTATCATTTATTTCCTAGGTATGGAACGAATGTGTAGTATAAGATGTTAGTTTTATCTTGTTTAAACCAATTATTCGACAGACAAGTATAACACAGTGTGTTAATTTTGAACAAGAATGGCTCCCATACATTCATATATTTGAATACTTGGTCCTCAGTTGGTGGAGATGTTTAGGAAGGACTAGGAGATGAGTCACTGTGGTAGGCTTTGAGGTTTCAAGGGACTCATGGCTGGTTAGATCTCTTTCTCTCTGACTGGTGGTTGTGGATTAAGATGTGAGCTCTTGGCTGTTCTTTTGCTCCACCACCATGTCCTATAACCATCTGAAAACCTTAAGCCAATTTAACCTTGTCTGTGGTGTTTTATCATGGCTACCAAAATACTAAGAGGCACAGCTTCTGTAATATGAACTGCCATCTGCCTGGAGCCTTTTTTCCTATCCTACTTCACCACCTAGCCCCATGCACCTCCTCAGAAGGTAGCTGGAAAAGAAGGGAACAATGTATATGGATTTCTTTCTTTTCTTGTGATAAAATACCCGATAAAAGTGACCTCAGAAGGTTGGGTTTATTTTGGCTCATAGTTGAGGGTATGAATGGTTCATCCTAGTAGGGAAGGAATAGCTGCAGGAGCTAGAGATAGCTGGCCACATGCTATCCACAGCCAGAAACAAAGAGAGGAAAGTGATCATGCTCAGCCCTCTTTCTCTTTTTTGTTCAATACTGGAATTTCCACCCCTCCCCCCCCACAGATAATGTGTTACCTACATTGATGGTGTATCTGCCTACTTCAGTTAATCCAGTCTGGAAATTCCCTCAGATGCTTGCCCAGAAGTTTATGTCCAAGGTTATTCTAGATCCTGTCAAGTTCAGTATTACCCATCACAGCATGTATCTCATTAACAAACCACTGCCCATCTATAAAATAGGAGGGTAGGCAAATGACTGACATGAAGCACCCTCCTCAGAGACAGCCTTAGAATTCTTTTCCATACAGACTCAAGCATATTTATCATCTTAAGGTGTAAGAAGAAACCATAATAGATTGGGTGATTTAAACAATTTTCATAGTTCTGAGGCTGGGAACTGTGGGATCAAAATACTGAAAGATCTAGAAAATCTGGTGTGCAGCAAAAACTCTAGTTTGTGCATGACCATATTCTTGCTGATAGGGAAACAGAAGGAGAAGGAAAGGGAAGAGAGGGGGGAGGGGAAGAGAAAGAGAGGAGAGCGAGATAGTCTCTTACATCTTGTTTTAAAGAGCATTTTCACTAGTCCCAATTAACAGAACTCCTCTGTCATCTCTTAATTACCACCAGTGTCCCCACTCCTAATATCATCACAATGAAAATTACGCCGGCTGCCTTGGTGCCTGCTTGTCATCTGTGTGTCCCTCACTGGCTGGCCAGGCTTCAATTCCATGTAGCTTAGTTAGTTCTCCTCACCTTTCAGCTTTCCAGCTTCCAAAATGTTGGATGTCACGTGCTTGCTTCCATGTTTTCTCTTTTTAGCGTGGTCTCTTGTTTTGTTCTTTATAGTGATTTTATTTATTATATGTAATAAAAATTCTCCTGGTATCACATGGCTATATATATTTCAAAACCCTTGGTTCATGTTGAATTAATTTTAGTGCAAGAAAGGAGAACATTCATTTTAATGTCAGAAATGAGCACTCTGCATTTAGTTTTCTTCTCCTAATTAGCTAGACAGTTGTCTTAACGATTTATTAAATCATATTTTCCCATGTGGTTTGAAGCCCTACTTCTGTCACACTCTGAAATCTCCACTGCTTATTTATTTATTTACTTTTTTAAAGTATTTAAAATATTCCAGAGCATATCTTTCTGTCTGGTAACGATAATTTCTCTTAACTCCTTGAAGGAAAATTTTAAGCAGTATTGTAGCCCCAAATTAATCACTGTTCATTTTAACTCATTTTTGTATTTCCCATTTCAAACGGTACTCACAAAGTTTTATTTCTAATTACATTTTTAGGTATACTAAACACATGTGCTTGCATTTATGCATACTCGTCATTTTACTTGGTCTATTTCCATTGCATCAGGACCTTTGAATGTTGTCACACTTCATCTGACCGAGGGAAAGCTCTAGCTGGCATCATCTGGGCTTTTCATGCTTCGAGCATATGCCAAGAACTGACAGCGGTTGGGTTTTGAACCTGCTCAGCATTGGCCATGGTTGTGTGTACAGAGGGTTCATTGCCCCACTGGGGGTTGTATCAGTTCTATATAGTTGGTACTAACAACAGGACCCGTTCCCACAGGGATAAAATCATCCCTTCCCAAATCTTCAAGAAAAATAAAACATGAAATTGAAGCTCTATGCCTACTGGGATCTCTTCTTACTAGTCTCTGGAAGAGTAGGGTGTAAACATGGCTCCTTATAATAAAACATTCTAGGACATTCTGGGGCCTGTTGGGGCATAGGAGGTACCTTGAGATTCCTCTAGGATATGTCATAGCAGAGTTGAGTTCCTGTGTTCAGATTCCGGCACTGCCACTTACTAGAGCTGTGCTGCTGAGCAGATAAAAGAACCCCATAGACCCTGTTAGATAAAGACACACTGAACTGCAGAGAGAGGCTAGAATTAAAGCAGTCTCTGACCAAAAGTAGGTTCTCAGCTGAAGGGTTCTGCTTCCCCAAACTTGAGAAGTTGATGCATGACTCTCCATAATGCTGTCAGCAGCCATCACCAGGGACTCTAAATTATTTTTTTGTGTATGTTGGAGTGTAAGTTTATAGGCTCTCCTCTACTGTGGTTTTAACATGGGGTATGTAATTTCAATTGTTGATTCTAACGGAAAGGAAAAATGGTGTGAGTAACAGTAGGTGATATTTTCAGCCTTTAAATGTTCCTGGGAATTCATCTGACAGTTCTGCAGATTATAGTAATAGAATTTCAATGCTGGAAGAGAACTTTGCAATTACAAAATTACTCGACTTTATAGACAGAGAAACAGATCTTGAGGAAACAGATCAGCCAAGACCACACAGTTGTCTGGTATTAGTGGAAGTGTTGGGATCAGAAACAGCTATTTGTCTCCAGTGCATCTCCTTTACCTTTTCAGATTGTATTTGTTAAGGCAGGCTACCCAGAGTCACCATAGTACCTGCAGACTAATGTCTGCAAAGGAGAAGGGATATATGAGCTTGAGGAACATAAATGCTTTTAATCTTTTGTTTTCTGTGTCCCCCATTACCCCCCCACTCCCAGAGACAGATAGTCTCCTCTTGACACACCAACACAACTTCAACTGTGTGACATTGGGGTGTGAACCACTAAATTCATGCTGAGAAGAGAGGAGGATTGGGGGAAGTCATGCCAAACAGAGTAAATATACAGCCAAGTCAGAGTCAAATGAAATGCAGAGACCTAGGGCAAGCCGAAGGAGCTGTAAATTGTAGCTAGAAGTCTTAGGCAAGAGAGTGCTGGTATCACACTTACAGGAATAATGGCTAACACGTGCCTTCTCAGGGGGACATGTCATATCAGAAGCACATGTCACTTAAGCAGATGCTGAGCACTGATCTGGCCTGAACTTCCACAATATATAATACTTGCTTTAAGCATCTCTGAAGATCTTGTGATTCGAAAGAGGGACAGTTGCGGTTGAGGACTGCACACGCATTAGGACCTGAGTAGCTCAGGTACAGAAAGATGGGTGGAGGTGTCTTCTTCTGGTATATGCATGGGGTGGGGGTGGGGGTGGGGAGGGGCATGCACACATTCCAGCAATTAAATAGTGATGGTTATAACCCATGGCAGCCAGTTGACTTTGCCCCTGACTTTTTTTTTTATTTTTTTTGGCAGGGATTTTTCATTTCCTGGTCAGATCTGGTTAGCTGCTGTTGATGGTTGGTTGAGATGAGAACAATTTGTGAGTTGAATAAAATAATTCCAGGTAAATCCTGGCCCATTCTCATTGACTCCACATCTGAACATGGCCTTTAGCAAACCCCATTTCTCTCTAATTCACATAGTTTTACATTCTGATTCTACAAATCATTTTGGTTTTGGGTTTAGTAAAGAAAGGAAGCTTTAAATCTGTTATGTGATTTAAATAGGAGGTACATTGAAGCCACGGCCAAGTTAACCCATGTGTTTCCTTCAAGTATGGGTGTATTTACTGACCCAGTAATACTATGTTATTTCAGTATCAATACAAATGTTATCTTCTTGGGTCTTGATGAATGTGAAAATATACCTTTCCTGGATTTTTTTAAGTCAACTTGGCACAAGCTTCAGTTATCAGAGAGGAGGGAGCCTTGATTGAGAAAATGCCTCTTTAATATAGGGCTGTAGGCATTTTAAAAATTTGTGATTGGGGACGGGGTGGAGCTCAGCCCATTATGAGTGAAACTAGCCCTGGACTAGTGGTTCTGACTTCTAAAACAGAGCAGGCTGAGTAATTCATGCGCAGCAGCAACCCAGTAAGCAGCAACTCTCCATGGCCCTTACATCAGCTCCTGCCTTCAGGTTCCTGCCCTGCTTGAGTTCCTGTCCTGACCTCCTTCAATGATTTGTAATATGGAAGTATAAGCCAAATAAATCCTTTCCCCCACAACTTGCTTTGGTCATGATGTTTCATCACAGTAATAGAAACTCTAAGTAAGACAGTACCCAAGCCAGTTTTGACTCAAAAATGATTTCACATTAGAAAAATGATATAACTCATGCTTAGGCTGAAGTTTTAAGTAATTCTAGAGAAATTTTCACAAACACTGTGTAGAGACCCCAAATTATTTTAATTGGTGTAATTTTAAGTCTGTCTCCCAAGAGTTCACGTATTGAAATTTAGTATTCAGTGTAAGGTAGTAGTAAAAGTTGTGGAGACAGAATTTGACTACGGTGTTTATTGGCAGGGATGTATGAGGTAATTACAGTTGTATAAGATCATCAGAGTTGAACTGTGATAATTGAATCTTGGCGGTTTTATAAAAGAGAGAGAAACTAAAAGAGACACACCATGTATCTACTCTATCTCTGCCTTGTGGTGCCAGGCACTGCTTTGGGACTCTTCCAGCAGTTTTATGGGCCCTTGACTTTGGACCAGAGCTATGAACCAAATTAAACCTGTTTTGTTTATAAGTTACCCAGCTCTAAGCTTTTCACCACAGTAATAGAAAATAGTTCAGGGCAGAAATCTCAGAAATCCAGTAAATGTGAATAATTTTATTGGTAGGATTCATGATCTGAGTACGAGGGTAGAAGTAAATTACAGCTTTCAAACTTGAATTATAGTATTATAAGCAAAAACTTAAATGACGTTTTAAGTTTAGATGAGGAGACTATTGAGTGATGATTGCTGTTAGAGTTCATTGGGAAACTCAAACAGCTTTTGTTGAATTTATCTTGACTTGAGATGAATTAAGACAAATGCTAATTTCACATTCCTTCACTGGACCTAAACAGTCAGTTATGATGGATTAAATGGATGGACTTTGGCATCAGTGGCTTAGGGGCCACCTACAAAGATGAGTGAGTAAACCAGAGTATTTAATGGACTCGTGAACTCCTATGGGGTTCACTGATGTCTGCACACAAGCTCAGACCCCTACTCTGGGTCTCACCTACCTCAGGATACCAGCCTTCCTGGAAACACACAGTACAAGCCGTGCCTTTAGCTCATCATACGGTGAGTCATACGGTGAGTGGTCTTCCTTCTGTTCTCATGTTGTACATAATTCATGCAAAAATATGATCTCAGCTGTGTCAACTTCAAAGGGAGGCAGCCAGGCATGTGTCTGGAAGGATTTGCTCAGAGACCAGTTCTGTCTTTCATTTTACAACTGGAGACTCTATCTTTGATCGTGGCAGTAGCAAGGAGCTGAAGGCAGCTTTTCAATTTGCAGCCTTATAAAGACTTCTGCTTTTTGTTTTGTTTTGTTTTTTTAATTTAAAGAAGATGAAGGCTGAGAACATTTGACATAATTATCTGGTTTATCTTTGTAAGCTCATCTTGAAAAAAAAAAAAGAATGTGTGTGATGACTGAAATAACTGCTAATAAAATATCTATCGCTTGCCAAATCTTTTGATGGTTTAATCTATGGTGAGTTTTGTCCTAGCCGAGTAGAGAATGGGATTGTGTCTGCTGCATGAACAGTCTGTACAGTATGAAACATCAGAAGGCAGGAGCAAAGGGAAGCAGTAATAGGTTAAAATGTGCCCGGTATGCCTAGAACACTCTTAATAGCAGCAGTGGGGGGCGGCAGTGTCAGTGAGTATGGCCAGCATTTATGGCAATTTTGGCATTCTTTAGAAATCCTGTAGACTACCTGGAAAGCTCTGCGACGTGCATTTTGCCTTTGCTTCTAATTGATAGATGTGGATACTGAGCTTACAGAAGTACTGTGGTCCAGCTCAGTTCTTTTTAATGAAGGCCACATAGGACACAAGTTTGTGGTAGAGAATGGAATCCTGCCTATGCCTGCCTACTTGCTGGCTGGCTCCTCTAGGACTGGGTGCAGGTACCACATTTGTAGAATTCCCTGTTCTTCGTGTGCTAAATAAGACATGAGGAATAAACACTTCCAAGAGGGAGGGAGGGCCTCCTTTTTTTTTTTTTTAACTGGCAAACCAGGCTGGGTTTGGTATTGGCATTGGATTTGAGTCTTTCCTAGCTCAGAGGAGCACTTGAAGGTCTGATCCTTCCAAAGTGGGGAGGCAGAATCAAAAGCAATTCTGTGTCCATCTTCATATGAGCATGACAACCCTGGGGTTCTTTAGCTTCGAGAGTGGAAGGTGAGACTTATTTTCTTATTAATGACCATCTAGCACAGTGACTTTCCAGATATACGGCTATCAAGAGTTGCCCGGAAGGTACATCAGAATGGGCTACACCCACCTCAGGAATTCCTGAATCAGCAGGTTTGGATCAGGGCTGCATTCCTAACAAGTTCATGGTTATACTGATGCTTCTGTCCCAGGGATCAAGTTTGAGACTGTTCATCCAGAATATCCCTATATTCAAAATGCTGGACAATGCATTTGGAGTTAAAAGGGAGGCCTGCCTTATAGCTTATGAGAAGAATATGCTAAAGTGCCACCTATTAACATCAAGAGGGATGTTGTACTCCTAGGGAAAAAAAAAAGTACTATTCACTGTAACTGAAGAGGAGGGAGACGCTGTCACAGCGACAAAGATTCTCACATCTTCTGGAACTAAGGAACTCGTCTACAACAGTGGGATATGTTTAACCACCTTTAAATTTTTTTTTTTATATGTGTACAGGTGTTTTGTCTGCATTTGCCTGCAGACAGGAAGAGGCATCAGATCATGTGGGTGCTGGGAACTGAACCCAGGACCTTTGCAAGAGGTGTTCTTAACCTCTGAGCCATCTCTCCAAACCCTGTCTGAGTACTTCTTGATAGTTGTGCTGGTTAGATTTTTGTCAACTTAACACAAGCTACAGTCATCTGGGAAGAGGGAACCTGAATTGAGAAAATGCCTCTATCAGATTGGCTTGTTGGCAAGTCTGTGAGGGTGTTTCCTTCACTAATGAGTGATGGGGGGGGGCTGCTTACTCTGGATGATGTCATCCCTGAGCAGATGGTCCTGGGTTGTATAAGAAAACAGGGTGAATAAGCCATGAGCAGCAAGCCAGTAAGCAGCATTTTGCTGAGTTCTCTGCTTCTCTTGCCTCCAGGCTCTTGTATTGCTTGAGTTCTTGCCTTGTTTTCCTTCATGATGAACTATAAACTGTAAACTGAAGTAAACTTTTACATCCCAAGGTGCTTTTGTTCATGGTTTGTTTTACCATAGCATTAGAAAACACCCTAGAATAATGGTATTGGAAGGGGGGATTTATTAATTCATATTCAAGTCTACAAGATGGCTGAGCAGGTAAAAGTGTTTACCACACAAGCAGATGGAAAGAGAACCCACTTCACAGAGCCGTGGCATGTGTGCCATGGCCAGTGTACCCATAAACACACAGGTGCTTATACATACAGTGGTAACTTAAAAAAAAAAAAAACTTATAAACTCATACCTGCTTTTCAAGATAATTATGTGTATGTGTGTGTGGTTTTTTTTTTTTTTTTTTTTAGATAAGAACAGGTGCTTACGCATCCACTTAACCAAATTTCTCTCATTAGAGGCATTTACTTCTTGATCTATTGGTACTTCTAACCACATAAAGGGTCTTCCAGTTTGAAGGATGTGGGAAGAGGACTATTTCTAGAGATAAACCTTTGGGGGCTGAACCACATTTCTTGTTCTCACAGGGCACTAGAGTAGACTTTTGGTTTTTATTTGGAGACTTTTTGTTTATTTTGTTTATTGGGGTTATTTATCCATTTATTTTCTGGAACTGCTGTGTAGCTTACTTAGGTGGCTCTTGAATTTGTGACAATGCTCCTGCTTCAGACTCAGGGTTGAGAGTTGGGATTATAGGCAAGTACCACTACACAGGCTCCTGATTTTTCTTTATTATTATTTATTTTGAGTTTCTCTGTCTCAAAGGGCTGGCCTTTCATGTGATCCTTCTGCCTCTGCCTTAGTATTGGGGTTGCTGCTGCTCCAGCATACCCAGCCAGAATGCACTGTAATTCTGGAAATAAACAAGTACGTAATTGAGCCCACTTCAGGTTAATGGGAAGATTAGCTATGAGCACAGTGAGCAGGCTGCCGTTGGGTGGTGGTGGATGTCAGCTGTTTTTCTTCACAACACAGGTTAGGCTTGTGCAAGTTGAGGAAATTAAAGTATCTTCCCTTGTTATTTAAAAAATTTGACCCTAAGCAAGATATGCAAAGGCTGTCAAAGGTAGCACACTGCCTTGCCTTTTAGAAAGCAAATGGTCTGGTATTGTAGTTTGTAGGAAAGTGAATAAAAGCATAGACTTCCCACAGGAACCCCATTTTTCTGTATTACTAATATCTTTAATTAACACAATGATTTTACTGCAACCGATGGGACCACACCAAGACATTGTAAACTAAAGGCCATAGTTGGTACTGGCGCTCCCTTTTGAGGCTGTACTTTCTGTAGATTTTGATGAATGTGCCTTGGTGTGCAGCATCCATCCATCATGTTCCCTACAGAATAGTTTGTCACTCTGCAGAGCTTCTGTGCTCTGCTTGCTCTCCCTTCTCTCTCAGCCACCGCTGTCTTTTCTGAAATGTCATATGTTCTGTATTTCTGTGGACATAAAAACTCAACTAATTTTGTTAGAATTTCAGCCTTACCTGGGAATATAGTTGCTGAATCAATGATGAAACTGCAGGACCATTTTACTAAAATGTTTGCACGCAGTAGGTAGATTTTTCTGTCCCACCATCCAACTCCCAGATAAACCACATGGAGACCTCTTATTAGTTATGAAAGCTGGGCTGATAGCTTAGGCTTGTTACTAACTAGCTCTTACAAGTTATATCAACCCATTTTTACCAATCTACTCTTTGCCTTGTGTTTTTATTACCTTTATACTGCCCATGCTGATTCCTCTCTGTCTTAGTCCTTCTTCCCAGTATCTTCTCTGCTCCAAAACTCCTGACTAGCTATTGGCCATTCAGCTTTTATTAAACCAATCTGAGTGACACATCTTCACAATGTACAAAAAGGTTATTCCACAACACACTGCCTTGTTGTGGATGATAGTTTCTGTTGCTTCATATCTTTACCAGTGGGTTTTTTTTTTCTTTGTCTTTTTATTTTTCTTTCTTTTTTCTTTCTTTTTCTTTTCTTTTTTTCTTTTTTTGGTCAATCTTTGAGTTTTGGCCATGATAATGGGTTAGAGTCAGCATATTTAAATGACATTTTAAATGATATATATGACGTTAAATGGCATATATGACATTGGGTCTTTTTATATGCTTACTTTCCATTTGCATGTCTTTGGGGCCCAGATTCCCGTTTTGTCTTTTGTCCATTTTTCATATGGGCAGTTCTCTTATTGTTAAGTTTTAGATGTTCTTTGTATAACATTAACTACTCTCTCAGACCTGTTTTGCAGAGGGGTTTTACTCTGTGACTTGTTCATTCTCTCTCCCAAATGTATCTTTTCTAGAGGAAAAGTTTTTAATCTGGATGAAGACTATTTCTGTGCTTGGTTGTACTTTCCTTGAATGAAAGAAACTGGTCACAAGTTTGTCTGAACTTGTTTCTAGCGTGTATAGGAATTTCCTACTTTTTTTCTAGGGTTTTTTTTTTTTTTTTAAGTTGGGTTCATGGACAAAGGTGTCTTGATTTGCTGTCTTAGTTTTGCATATCTGGTTATTACAGACACATTTATTGGTAAAGTATCCTTGTTTAAGTTCCTTTTGATGCACTGTCAAAGATCAATCGGCTGTGCTCATTTGAATAACTGGAACGGTGGTTCCCAACACGAGGGTCATGACCCGTTTGGGGTGGATAGATGACCCTTTTACATTATGATTCATAACAGTAGCAAAATTACAGTTATGAAGTAGCAACAAAAATAATTTTATGGTTGATGGTCGTCACAACATGAGGAACTGTATTCAAGGGTCATGAACCTCTGTTCTCTTCCCCTGGCCCCGCCCTGTGTGTGTGAGTGTGTGTGTGTGAGTGTGTGTGCGTGCGTGCATGTGTGCGTGCATGCCTGTGTAAGACAACCTCAGGTGTAGGCCTTCTTCCTCCACCCTGTTTGTTCAGGGTCTTTGTTTTCCGCTGACATGTTCACCAGGCTAGCTGGTGCATAAGCTTGCTGGGATTCTCTTGTCTGTGCTCCCATCTCACTGCAGGTATGCTGGGATTACAAAGCAGGTGCTATGATTCTGGGCTTTACATGAGCTGTAGGGATTTTAACTCAGGTCCTTAACTAATGTAACAAGTACTTTATCCGGTGGACTGTCTTTCTAACCGCTCTGTTGATTTTCACTGTACATTTGTGGCAGTTGTTATGCATCTCCTTACAGGCCAGATTTATACCCTTGGCAGTTGGTCTGTGGTTACCATTCCATTCTTTCAAATATTCTTGTGGCATAATATGTCATTTCCTGTCCTCTTCACTTACTCATCACTACTATTCATTGATGAAGTCAAATCTGTTCTGGTCAATGAGCTCAGTAAACTCTGAAGTTCAGTTTTCCTTTCATCCTCCCTCCCTCCCTCCCTCCCTTCCTTCCTTCCTTTCTTTTCTTTTTTTCTTTTTTCTTTTTTCTTTTCTTGGCTTCCAGGAAAGGATTGTCTTAAAAGAGTGAGTATGCCTAAATTGATGAAGAAATTTTGGTCTGTTCCCTAGTTTATAAAATTAGGAATATTATTCTTATTACTACAGCGGAGTTCTTTTTTTACCTTAAACAAACCAAACTACACACACACACACACACATACGCACACGTACACGTACACGCACACATGTGCACATACGTTAAAACACATGAGGTGAGAAAGAGCTATGAGTCTACATTCATCTCAGGATTCAGATTTTTTTTGCCTCCTCATTTTATACTTTCTCTAAAGCAATTAATTCTCATTGATCACCTTGCATGGGATTGTGGAAGATATTGATCCATTTGTTTTAGGCAATTGATGAATTTCAGTTGAAGTTTCTGTCTCCTTATTTAATATCCTTTTTTAAAAACCAGCCAAGCAGGCAAGCACTGAAGATGTAGAGTGCCTGCAAGCTACAGTCTGGCAGTGGAACCAGGATGTATTCCTGTGCCTGGACTCCAGGAGCCCATTCCCCATGGAGGGACACTCCCTTAACATAGGCAGGAGGGAGGGCCTAGGCCCTACCCCAAATGACTTGACAGCCTTTGATGAGCCCTCATGGAAGGCCTCACCTTCCCTGGGGAGTGAATGGGGAATGGGATGGGGGGGGGTCTGAGGGAGGCACAGGAGGATGGGTGGGAGAGGGAACTGGGATCGATATATAAAATAAGAAAACATTAAAAAAAGAGAGAGAGAATATCTAGATCGGTATATCCATCTTGTACAACTCCATCACTATAAGATGCTATGATAGACACAATTCGTTAATATGTTTATGAAATGTCACGAACAATGACAGTATCAATAGATGTGCTAACACAGAAGGGGGAAATTGCACATGGATCCCACCCCTGAACAAAGAACTATAAGCAACTAATGATTGCCAAGAGAAGAAGAATTAAATCTCTTTCAAGGAGGAGCCCTCTAATTATTCAATATAAAGTGGTCACCCTGAAGTGTGTGTGTGTATGTATGTGTATGTATATATATATCTAGACTATTTGTGTATTTGCCTATATATGTAACAATAATGAAGAAATTTGAGAGGGAGTAGGGCGAATGGAAGGGGGTTGGAGGGAGAAAGTGGAAGTGACGTAATTATATATTTTTAATTTTTAAAAACTGTTATTATTTTATGTGTATGGGTGTTTGCTTGTGTTTATATCTGTTCATCACATGAATGCCTGGTACTCTTGGAGGCCAGAAAAGCATGTCAGACCTCCTGGAACTAGAGTTACAAATGCTTGTGAGTTGCCATATGGATACTGGTATTCATATCTGGTCCTTGGGAAAAGCAGCTAGTACAGTTAACTGCCAAGCCATCTCTTCAGCTCCTGTAATTATATTTTAATTAAAAAAATTTAAAAAGTTACACAAAAGTCAAATATAATTGTGAGATGCTTCCCTCTCTGTACCCCACATAGCTTTACGTTTATTCTAGGCACGTTTGTTCAGTTACCTCTGACAGCCCTTTTCAACTCTAGCTGTTTATTTAAATTCTGTTCCCCTCACTGTCATTTTCTAACCTACCGTGGCTGTAACTTGTAGTGAGAATTCCACACTACTCCAAACTCTTCTGTGGTCCTTCAAGTGTATCTGGAGCTTAATACCTTTCCCAAACATTGGTTTTGTTTTGTTTTTCCAAGACAGGGTTTCTCTGTGTAACTTCATAGACCAGGCTGGCCTCTAACTCAGAGAGATCCACCTGCCTCTGCCTCCTGCCTGGCTTTACTGTAGGTTTCTTTTCTTTTCTTCCTTTCTTTCTTTCTTTTTTTTTTTTTTTTAAAGAATTGCAGTACTTTTTAAGTACTTGCAGTAATTTTGTCTTAGGATAAATCCATGAAGGGGAAGAGTTGACATAATTCATAAGTCATTAATGAACATAGCTCAATAGTTTGTTAAATGGCTTTATAAGTGGTGGGTTTTATAACCATTGTGCCATTGTGAATAAATATGTTAATGTGGAATTATAAATTGAGAGAGACAAACACAGAATTGGCTTAAGTTAATATAGCCATGATAGCTCTGTTTTGATCATTGCACATATGATATGGTTTGGTAAATGTTTAATGTGTCTGGACCTTTATATTTGAAGTGCATTTCTTAAGCCACCATACAGTGACTTTGTTTTCCGCTGACATGTTCACCAGGCTAGCTGGTGCATAAGCTTGCTGTGATTCTCTTGTCTGTGCTCCCTGCAGGTATGCTGGGATTACGAAGCAGGTGCTATGATTCTGGGCTTTACATGAGCTGTAGGGATTTTAACTCAGGTCCTTAACTAATGTAACAAGTACTTTATCCAGTGGACTGCCTTCCTAACCGCTCTGTTGATTTTCACTGTACATTTGTTTCTTTTTAAATAATTAAAAATCCCAACAGTCTGTGGGATATGTTTAGATCATTTATATTTAATGTAGTTATGATGACTATGGATATACCCTTGTCTTACTGTTTTCTGTTCTTTTTTTGTTCCTCTTTTTCTTTCTTCTTTTATATCATTTGAATTGCTTTAGTATTCTCCTTTATCTATGGATTTTTGGTCCCCTTTGAAAATAACTTTTGGTGGATGTTCTAGGAATTATAACATGCATTTTCAGTTTACTTAGAGTTAATTTTACACCACTCCAAGTAAAATGTAGAAATCTAAAACCAACCAAACAAAAAAGGTAGATTGCTTGATTTTCTCCCACTCATATTTAACAGTTTTGTGTGTCATGTCTACATATAATGAAAAAAACCACTAATGTTATACTTATTGCTGTGGAATCATGGTCTGTAACAGCAATCCATACCTTGTCTCTCTGCCTTAAGGTGCTCTCTTTTACTCTACTGTACATACATAAAAGAGTTTTCTATTTGAAAATAGGGGAACCTTTGTTTATAGGAGGGCTGGAGTTTGGGGGCCTGGCCTTTGGGACATTCTCCTAAACCTCCCTCTTTTATTTAATTTTTTAAAAATCTACTGGACATTGCATAGCTGACTGTTCTGCAAAGATAACATCCTTGGGTTATAGCTTATTGTCTGCTGGCTTGGACTGGAACTCCTATCTTTTTCCTCTCTTCTGGAGATGCTCAACATTTAGTCAAAAGTAAACTTTATTGAAAGAAAAACAAAAAAAAAATCATCTTTTTTGTGGTTTCCATTTTCAAATGCATGATGGAGAGTAGAAAAGCTAGTCATAGTTGTAAATTCTAAGTCTAGTTCTTCTAGCAGGTTCTGCCTCTAGATTTACTTACAGAAGCAAGGGCTTATCTAGTAAATGCTAGATGCGGGTAAAAAAGGTTAGTCCTAGATGGCACTTCATATTTTTATTTTCCTCGAAGCATGATGTATGGTGCACGGAACTTTGATGTTGATAGATTAAAGAGCTGCTCTTCCCCCCCTCCCCCCCCCAGTAATCATTTGTACACACTGGTCATATCCATCGTTTTCTCATGCAGCATCTTCATCTGCCCATGACCCATTCAGGAGAGCAGGATTGTTTCTGTTTTGTTTTTGCCTTTGTACACATCTGGAGAAGTGGTATTAATTAATATTCACTCAAACTTTAATGAGTACAAAAGAGTCCTTCACAGAACTTGAACCTTTGCATCGTCTAGCTTGCCTTTCTGGAGTTATGTGCTCCTTCCTTCGTGTATGCATGTAAGTATAGATGTAAGTTCTGTGTCTGGTTCCTACTACTCCTGTGAGTGTTAAGGTCACATGCAATGCCCTGAACTGTAACTGTACTTAGCAGGCACATTAGGAGTGTTCTATTCATGTAACAAGTCTTCCCTGAAAGGACACGTAGGTGGTTTTCTCCCTCTTTTTTTGACTGTGTAGAGATAGAACAGCAAGTAATCGTGTCTTTGTATCAGTTGACACATGTATCCATGTTAGCATCACGTTTTAAAATATCCCCTGATTGGCAGGCAGAGGAGTTGAAAGGCACATGCTCCTCACAGATCAGTTCCATGAGGAAGACCACGCAAAGTGGTGAGAGATGTTTTCTCAGCTACAGATGGTCTGATACTAGATATGATGAAGTGGTTGATGGTGCTCTTAGTTTAAGCCAGGGTCCTCCAAGAAAAGGGATTGTGGCCTGTTGGTTCTCCACACTGTCCCCAGCACCTGAGAGGCCACCTCACAGAGCTCTTCTCCCCAGCAAATGTTGAGTTGATAGTAAGCACATCACTGTTTCTGAGTCTCATGTCTACTCACAGAGTTGCTGGGGATGGGAGTGGGATTATAAACCCAGCAGAACCCCATGTAAGAGATCCTCATTATTTGGTATAAGACTGTTGTGTCACAGCTTCCATTTTTATTTATAGCTGCAGGCCTAGATTTTTACATGAGTCTTGCATGATCAGCAAGCGTGTTTCACATAAGAATTTTCTAGATTGGTAGCTTCCACTTAAGTTCCGTAAAGCATACTATACCTTCAGCTTTACAGCTAAGTCAGCTTTCACAGACCTGGTCTAATCGTTGTTCCCTGACAACTTACAACCATTATTATAGGATTTTCAGCGGTTAGGCCTTTCCTTACACTCTGTATTGGCAAATGGTGTCTGTGTTCTCTTTTGTCCCTGTTGCTGCTATTTATGGCTCTCTTGCTGTCTGACAAGCTGTGAGCTGTTAATTCATGCTTTCAACACACCTGTCTCCAAAATCCCTCAGTCCTCTCTGCATTTCTAATCCAGTGTAGGGGGAAAAAGATGGCCTGGTTCTTTCATAATTGTGTCTCAAGTGTAGATGACATGTGGTGAATCATCCTACAGTGGGCAGAGGGAGCTAGGGGAAGAAAACTCTTCAAGGAGGCAGATGGAATTCTTTTTTAGAGAGAAAAGAAGTATGGTAGCCATGGACGGACATTTTAAAGGCAAAGAGCACAGCTAACTTGTGTATTGGAAAAAGTTTTGGCTAGTCAGCGTAGTAGGCATCAACTTGTATTTAATACTCAGTGAGCATTCACAAAGTGCCTTCTATATGCAGTTAAGACCAATTTTGGTGAGACTGCCATGGCATGGGGGTGGGGAGGGGTGGGGTGGGACATAGAAGGAGGTGTAACAACTGAGGAGAGAAAGGTAAAAAGCAAAAACAAATTTAGAAACAGAGTGGCTGTTCAAACCACAGAGGACCTTGGAGATCCAGGAGAGACTCCCATTGTTACAGAGTACCATACTCTTCTTTCTTGGCTAATACCATTCATTGTGAGGGTAAACACTGTCTTCAGGTCAAATCTCACGTTAAAAATTCAGAAAGCTTCCAGAGTGCTTAGTGTTGAGTTCAAATGCGGTGATTTCCCTTGTACAACTGGATGATATCTTTTCTTTCCCACTAACAGCCATTCTCTACTCCCAGCATTATTTATCTCAGCTTATGCATAGACGGCCCATGAGATTTCCTCTGTCTGGAACTTCCCCACTGATTCTTGATCAGTCACATTTCTGCTTCCACTGACTTTTCTCTCCTTTAATTACTAGTTGCTTCTACAGTCACTCTTGTTACTTAGCACAAGCCTCTCTTTGTAACGTGTTTTTATCTCTCCTGTTAGCTGATAACCCACTTTAAAGGACATGTCTTACAGTGTTTTCTTTGTTCAGTTGTGGGCAATTGTTTTTTATGTTTATGTCACCATCACCCTCCCAATAAATCGTAGGCTGGGGTGGCCACATGACATTTGTACAATAAATGCCTTGTAAAGATATTGATTACATACTTGTTGGTGAACATATTATGGAAATTTATATTGAAGATGCTAAATATGCTTACCTGTGTGTCTTAAATTAGTATTTTAAAGGTGAAACAAGTGCTGTCTTTGTATTTGTTACATAGTGTTTAAAAGTAGACTTACCATTGCAGAAACTATAACTGCCAATTAAATGCTTATACAGTTATCAAGCTGTCAAAGCGGTTTAGGGGATCTTAATTTTTTTAGTTAATTTGTAAAAATTAACAATAGTTTAAAAAAATTAGAGTAACTCTTTTTTTTTTTTAAACAATGTATTTATTTATTATCTATACAGTGTTCTGTCTGCATGTATGCCTGCACTGCAGGCCAGAAGAGGCACCAGATGTCAGTATAGATGGTTGTGAGCCAACATGTGGTTTCTGGGAATCGAACCAAGGACCTCTGGAAGAGTAGCCAGTGCTCTAAGCCATCAAAATTTTAAAGCATTTCCTTTAAAAATCTTCCATGGGATATTGCAGAAACTGCATCTGCCCTGTGAGACGATTGTACTAGCTCATGCGACACATGGTTTCTAATGATACAGCCAGGTCTCTCTTTATACCCCCAGTCATGTGCCGTTGTCTTGTGTGTGGAGTTATATGTCCTCTGGGTGATCTGTAGGTTGCTGTGAGAAGCTCCTCCATGCACTTCCTTCACATCATCCAGCAGAGAAGTTGTCAACACTTCCTACTGCCACCTGTTCTGCTTCATAAAGGAAGTCAACCACGGTGGTCTTGGTCCACAGCCACTAGGCTGAGAGACTGAGTATTGGGAAGGCATGAGATATTTGAAACCTCAGTGCCCTTCCTAGTGACACACCTCCTCCAACAAGACCACACCTCCAATCCTTCTCAAACAGTTCCACCAACTGGGGCCCAAGTATTCAAATGGATGCACCTGCAGGGATCAGTCTCTTTCAAACATCACTGCAGGCTTCATGAGAAAGGCTTTACAGGGCCCCAATCCTCATAGCCTTTGTCCACTCTTATGCTCCTGTTACCACTAACCAAATTCTTTTATCTCTATCTCAATTGAGCAACTTTTTTCCTTCTCTTTTAGTAAGAAAGAATCTTGCTGTGTAACCCAGGCTATCCTAAACTTGTGATCCTCTTGTCTCTCCCTCCCAACTGCTTGGATTTCAGGTGTGCCTGAAATCCCTTTCTCAAAGTACAGAAGCCTTCACAATGAATGAAACATTGTTTCACCTAAAACAGATTCAAACAAATTAAATGGCTAATGTCCCATGCAGTAAAGCTTTAGTGTCTAGCATGGTAGGATCATTTCATGTTAACATTCTGTAGTTACTTTATGTCACTCTGGTCAGATGCCTGGCAGAGGCAGCTGAAGACAAGAGACTTATTTTGGCTCACAATGTATGGGGTACAGTCTATCTCAATGGGAAGGCGTTGCTGGAGTAGTTTGATGCTTGATGTTGGGGAGCTGTAGCAGACAGAAGGAGAGAAACATGGGCTGTATTATAGCCCTTAAGGCCTCCTATTGGCTCACTCCGGGGAGGTTTTATAGTCCAAAGGTGGTTCCATAATGGAACAGCTGGGTACCAAGGCATGACCTGTTGGGAGCTCGTCCATGCAAATCATAATAAATATCATCTTTTCATTTATATGTACTGCCATAGTTACAACTATATATTTTTCAATGGATTAATTATTTTCATTAATTAATTTTGAGGTAATTTCAAATTTACAGTAGATTACTAAATGGGACATAAAACTTTTGTACTCTAGGTTTTCCCATTGTGAATATTTTATTTATTTATATTATTGTGTGTACTTGCTCGGTCATATGTGTGTGTGTGAGAGAGAGAGGGGGGAGCTCTTGACTCTCTCTTTGCCTTGTGAGAGCAAGCTGAAGCTCGGTTATCCTGTTAGTTACTCTGCACTTTCCCCAACAGTATTCTCCTATATAACCAATGTGCAGCACTCAAATTTAGGAAACAAACTGCCATTCAGCTCCTAATATTGGCATTGTAAACTGAAACAATAGGTCTTTTTCTTTCTGCTCCAGGATCGTGTCCAGGAGTATACATTGCATCTAATTTTCATACCTCTTTAAACTCTTTTGATTAAAAAAAAAAAATCTGTCTTTCCCTGTCTTTGGAATCCTCAATGGTTTTAAAGAGCACAGGGCTTTAATTATGCAGATTGAAGGTCTTTCTGACGTTTGTCCATGAGTAATCTTAATTAACGCATTTTCAGACCACAGAAAGAATTCTGTGCTCATCTCAGTGATCATATCTGAACCTCCAGCTGCTGACCTGTCAACTAACAGTGATGTTAACCTTGATCACCTGGTGTGCTGGTATATGACAACTTTAATCACATCCGTTTTACTGTTTTCCTTTCAGAACTAATTAGTGTTTTTGCATGGAGAGTTTTGAAGACTTTGCCAGCATCCAGGTTCTTATCAAAACTCAATCCACCAGCCTCAGTGATAACTTCCACCTGAACTGCTACTAAGTGGTATCAGTTCTTCCTAAATTAGTCAGCATTCTGTTAGAGGACAGATGCTTCCTTTTAACTTCTTCCCTTCCTTGGGAAGGTCTTTCACATCTGTAACTATTGGAAATTTCCAATGTGATGTTCCTGATTCTGGACCTAAGCACTCTGGGAAACAGGTCCATCTAACTGTAAGGCAGGTCTGACTGGGACACACTAGTTAGTCATTGTGATGTCTGTGCTTAGACAGTTGACAGTAAAGCTGTTCTCTAAGCATGGTGGTGCTTATTTCTTGTGGATCCTATTCACATCTGTCCTTCTGTGGTTGACCCTGATCTGGTGTATTCCAGTTATATCATGGGAAAAGTAGACAACTTTGTACTGGAACAAGCAAGAAGTAAAACCTTTTTTCAAAAGTAAGGGGATTAGTTTGGAAAACGTTACTTTACTTTCTACTTCAGAGTTGTAGTGAATTCTTAACTTCAGGCATATAATGTTTTGTTTGTAGGAGAGTTGGCAAAATCCAGATAAAATAGCAATGCTTCCTGTCTTAAAACACTTGGCATGGGACAAGTTAAAACTGACAAGGGAAAGATAAAGGTTGGGTTTCCTGTATCACCAGCCAAGCACATTTCTCCAGTCAAGTTCCTTTCTGTCCAGATAAGGCTTGAGTGGATGCTCATGATTCTGCCTCTTAATTGCCCACTTTAAGCTTCATTTCTCAGGAGCACCTCCAACGCCTGTTTTCTTAAGATGCCACAGTGTCTCCATTTAAAGTTCTGTCAAGTGTTTTGTGACCAGAGGCCATTTTGCTCCTTTTGGTGACTTTCTGTATGTTGAATCTATTTTGGATTGATTTTGGGGTTTTCCTTTCCGGATGGCCATTCAAACATCAAATCCCATTTTTTTTTTTTTATTGCAGTTGCTGCTATTAGGTATAATAGAGTTCAGACTAACTCACCCTTTGTCAAAAGTTTCTCTCTCTTTTTATTTCTTTTTGGAAGCATGGAATCTATACTCTCATTTGGTGTCTTAAATACCCATGCTGCCTTCACCAAACACTCCCTTTATGGAATACAATTCAGATAATCTTTTCAAAAAAATTTTTTTTAACTAAAAACACTTTCTGTATATGCATGTATGCCTGTGTGAGTTTACGTGTATCACATGCATTCAGATGCCAGAAGAGGCCAGCAGGTGTTGAAATGCCTAGAATAAGTGGTTATGAGGCACCTGATGTGGGTGCTGGGAATTGAACCCAGAGATAGTCTACAAGAGCAGTAAGCAAGCAAGCAAGCTCTCCCATCCCAGGATTTGATATTCTTAAACAGTTTCACCATAAAACATACCCCATAAAAAGTGTTGCAGTTAGTTTTTGTCAATGTAGACAAAGCTGGACATACCTGGGCAGAAGGAATCTCATCTGAAGGGTTGCTTCTATCAGATTAGCCTGTGGGCAGGACTGTGGGACATTTTCTTGGTTGTTGGTTGATGTGGGAGGTCCCAGCTTACTGTGGCTAATGCTGTCCATGAGCAAGTGCACCTGGGCATTCTGAGACATGTAGCTGAGCTTGCCAGCGTTCATCCCTCCATTGGCTTCGCTTCAGTTCCTGCTTCTAGGCTCCTGCCTGGTGACTACATCGGCTTCCCTCAGTAATGGGTTGAATCCTTTGATCCAAGTGAACTGTACCTCCCCAAGTCGCTTTTGGTCATGGTACCAAAGTATTCAGGACAAAGGAGCAACAATAATCTCTCTACTTTTTAGTTTTATATTTTGAGATTATAATATAACTTCCTCCTTCCTTCCCCTCCCTACAAACTCCTCTTATACATGTGCTTCTTGGGTGTCATTCAAATTCATGGCCTCTTTTTTTTTTTAAATCACATACATATAGGTATGTATATGAGATATATACATATACACACACATATGTACTCCTAAGTACATAAGTGCAGCATACTCAGTATTATAATGTTACTTGTGTGTATGTTTTCAGGGCTGACCATTTGACAGTGGATAACCATTTGGCGTGTTCTTCCCTGGGTAGGGATTTTTGCAGCAAAATTACCTGAGGTGAAATTTATTTCTTACTCCAATTCATTTAACCAATCTAAATTTATGAATTCATTACAAACATTAACCACACTATTTTATCCAACCCACAAAGGGGAGAGAAACCTTGGGTCTGTGAACTAGATAACCTTTTGGGAGAGCAATGGCACAGTCCTGGGCCTGGTGCCTGTCACTCAGTGACTCTGGCTTTCTGTGCTGAGTGTCAGTATCTTATCCCTGATGGCAGTGTTGGTGACGTTGGCTGGAGTAAGCCTTAAGCTTCGCTTTGTGACCTAAATGTATTCCCAGATGGTGGCTGAGATGATGAGGGAGGATACACCTCAATGTTTGTACTTAGCTTCCTGATCCACTTAATGTAAAGACTTCGTGGGGACCAGACTGGAGGATTTCTGTCAGAAAACAGCTGCATTTAATTTGTATTGTTTCAGTCTCCAGGTTGCTGATCTTTTTATTACCTTATGTATTAAAAGAGGGTAATTATAACAACATGCCCTAAAATGTAACCATGAGAAAAATTAAGAGAAAAGATAAATGATATTTAATATGCTAATACAAATGGAGTGCTTCATATCTTGTAATGGTTGCTTAAAAACAGTAATTATCTCTAAGAATAAAGCTTCTAATATGATTTCTGTTGTGTGCATATTGATGCATTAAAAAAAGAACCGGGTGGTGATGGCACACAACTTTAATCCCAGGACAGGGGAGGCAGAGGCAGTCCGATCTCAGTGAGTTCAAGGCCAGCCTGGTCTACAGAATCAGTTCCAGAACAGCTAGGGCTACACAGAGAAACCCTGTCTCAAAAACAAAAAACAAAACAAAACAAAAAACCCACATGTGTTTTAATTAGGGTACTCATTCTCAGGCCAATCAGACAAATTGAGGTAGTTTGTGTAACCATCTCCTCTAATGTTTTTCAAATGCAGGGAGTTTCTCTATATTAAAATGTTCAGAATTCTTATGGAAGACAGCAGCCAGACTCTGATGTATATTAAAAGACATTTACTTTAATCGGAAGGATCCTTAAGTGGTTTAAAGCATAGTTTTAATTCCATAAATCTTGGTTAACAGAACCCATAGACTGTTAATAGATATTTGGCTAATTTCATACAGTGGATAAACTGTGAAAATAGAAACTTAAGGTTTTTGAGGTTTTGTTTTAAAATAATAATTATAAACTGTACCTTGATTTTAGCTCACTTGAGAATTAGAGGAAAACGATCTTTTTTCGTTGTTAAATTCTTTTCAAAGGATTTATGTATCTGCATTTTAAAATGCACCATAGAAGAACTTATTTATAACAAAAAACAACATTTCCACTGACTCATTAAAGTTTTATACATAGAAAACTGAAGGCATCATATAACCAACACATTACTTTTACAAATATTCATTATCTAGCATGCAATTAACATTTTATATTTACTTTCTTTCTCTGCATAGATATTCCTAGATATAAAATTTGGATTGTCTCTGTGTGTGACAGCTTAGGTATGATTTATTCTCATTTGTTGCAGATACTCTATTTTATCCTGAGGTGAATGTTGCTTTCCTTTATAAGCACTGCCTGTGCAAAAACAAAAAGCCAAGGAAACCACTTCTCACCTTAAAAGGAAGTAAGATATAGGTATTTTAGAGCCAAATTTGAGTGATCTTGGCCTGGGAACACAGGCTTAGTTTACCCCTAATTTCATGTTGTGTTATGGAAGTTTCATGAAGTTTTATAGATTTAGCAAAACAAAATCATAAATTAAGAGAAGTATAAACTACATTAGTGGGTATATCTGAGAAGTGTTACAGTAAGATGGGTGAAGCTTTCCTATAGACTTCAGACGTTACCTGATGATATTCTTAGCTTTTGAGTTGATGGAAGCTGAGTGGTCTGTTAAGTTAATAGATTAAAAGGTCTCTATTTGTTAGCCACAGGATGTTAGTTCTGATGTAGAGGTGGGCAAGGATGGCTGCTCAGGGAGTTGAAGCTAGCTTGGGATAAGAAAATAGCCCTTGGATCTGCAACATTCCAACCTCCTGACATCACTAGTTTTAATCAGTCTCCGCAGACACACTTCTTTCCAGGGATTCTCAATGATGCCATTTTACGAATACAAACTGGATAATTCTATACTTAGCAGCCTGTGCACACTATAGCTTTCCTATTTGACTTAAAAAGCCTAACATGAATTTCATCAGATTTTCTACAACACTCTTGGTTATAGAGGCAGACTCTTTAAATTCTTCCAGTATTTCTTCTGAGAGCAACCTCCAGTCACAAAATAATGTGTTTCTACAGGCACTTCTTAAATTAATACTGTAATACCCAAAATGCTGGTATTCTGTTAGTATGGCAACTTCAACCTTTTGTAGCTCTCCACCATTCTTTTTCTCTATCTTACCTGCATGCTTTCATCTTTATTTGTAAATCAAATCAAAAATTGGTTGTCTGTAAAATCACCAAGATAGCAATGTTCATAAAGCTAAATTTATTCTTTCCATTTCTTTTGTTGTTCAAGTCCTATATTCATTTGTCCTGGACTTAATGTGTTTTTGTGTGTGTTTCTGTCTGTCTGTCTGTCTGTCTGTCTGTCTGGTGGTGTGTGTGTGTGTGTGTGTGTGTGTGTGTTTTAATTAATTTTATTTAAATTAAAAAAAAATCTTATTTGACATACCAAACCCAATTCCCCCTTCCTCCAGTCCTCCCATTCCTCCTAAAAAGCCCCCCATCCCATCCCCCATCCACTCCTCAGGGAGGTGAGACCTCCCATGGGGTATCATCAAAGTCTGTCACGTCATTTGGATAACTGATCTGATTATGAATCAGAAGATTCCACCTTGGTTTTTAAGGTAGGGTCTCTTTCTGAACCTGGAGCTTGCCTGCAGGCTAAGCTGGCTGGGTTTCTCTGCCCCCACTTCCCCAATGCATGGATTACAAACATGTACCATGTCAGTGTTTTTATCTGAGTCCTGAAGATTTGAACTCAGGTCCTCATGCTGGTGTGACAACATTTTCCAACTGAGTCACCTTCCCAGCCCCATACTTAATGAGTTTTTATTTGTTGTTTGTTTTGCAACAAGATCTCAATATGTAGCTATGGCTGGCCTGGAACTCACTTTGTAGACCAGGCAGACCTTACAGAGATCTGCTTAACTCTGCATGAGTTCTGGGATAAAAAGTGTATGCTAAGAGCCTTTTTCTTTTTAAATTTTGTAACCTGATTTTATTTAGTATTGAACTTCATACTTGAAAAATGAAATGTGATCACATTCACCCCTCATTTCCATCCTCCAACACCCACTGAATCCCCCCTGCCCTGTGTTCTCCTCCCAGCGTTAGGCCCTCTAAATCTAATTAGTCCTACCCATGGGTGTGGAGCATCCACTGATGTGTGGGAAACACACCACTCCCATCATTACCCTTATCATGCCAGGCTTTATTCAAAGCCTGATGTGCTGGGTAACGCCCCAGTGTTTTACATGCATTAATTAATTCTCACAGTTAAACATAAAGATGGAATTATTACCCTATTTAAAGATAGAGAACCACTACTGAAGATGTGATGCAGCTGGGATTTGAACCTGAGTCCTTTCGTTTCAGGAATGCTCTTTTTCCTGTTGTTGTAATAGCTTCATAGTTTGAAGGAGAATACTGAATAATCTCTTAAATCTCTGTGACACTTCCTGCCATGTTACAGTTATTTTTTTTTTCCTAGTCTACACTAATTATTTCTTAGGTACACTGACTCCCTTCACTTCCTCTTTTTTTTTTTATTTGAATTTTTAATTTTTTTGAGATTTTCAAATAACATTTACTTAATTTCCACCCCTTCCATCTCTTCCCTTCCTACTCTCCCATGCCTCCCATATTTATGATGGCTTCTATAATTCTTACGTTTTTCACACACACACACGCACGCACGCAAGCACGCACACACACCCCACTGATGGGTACATTTGGTGTTGATCATAGGTTCATGTGTTTCAGGGCTCTCCCTCTCTCAACTGTCTCATTTGATTGCCTACGTAGCTCTTCATGTAGAGGTGGGACCTTGTAAAAGTCCCGGTTTGTACTGGCATGTCAGTACAGTGTCATCATGCAGGAATGCTACACAACCATACTGTAATGGAATTCATGGATGCTGCAGCATCCTTCTGACTTCTTAAGATTTTTTTTACTTTTCACTGTTTGTAAATCAAGCCAAGTCTTTAGGTTATCATCATGATATAAATGTGGTTCTCTAGGACTCAAGTTTCGCTTTCTGTTTCTTGTGTTGCTCAAGTTCCTTTTCATATTTATTTCTCTTGTTTGGGTCTACTGTTTCTTCCATTCTGCATCCATCTTCTTTCTTAGTTACCATTTTATTGCCATGATGAGACTGGATGATAAGGCAGCTTATAAAAGAAAGCATTTAACTGGGGGCTTGCATACTGTTTCAGTAGGTTAGTCCCTGTTTATCGTGGCGATGAAGCATGGCAGCAAGGCAGGTATAGTGACGGAGCAGTAGCTGAGCGCTTACACCTTGATCTGCAGACAGGAGGTGGAAAGAGACTACCTAAGACTGGGTTGGAGTAAGCTTTTGAAACCTCAAAGCCACCCCAAGGGCCACAACTTCTCCAACAAGGCCACACCTCCTAATCCTTGCCAAACAGTTCCCCAACTGGGAACCAAACCTTCAAATACATGGGCCTGTGGCCACTCTCATACAAAGCCAGGTACCGTCTTTCATTTTTTATACATGTCATCTAAGCACATCTGCAAGTCATTTCCTACAAATGAATGTTTCAAAAGTAAACATTGTAGATCCTGCTATTTCTACCATTTTTTCCCATCATTTCCCATTAACTGGTCGTTTTGTTACTTGGAAGGTTCTGGGCCAACAATCATTTCCACTTTGCACCCTTTGTTAGCTTTTTGTTTCCCTCTTCACCAACATAAGCCTCGTGGGAAATTACTCACCTACCTGTGTACGTCTCTTTTTGGTGTCTGAACCTCCATGGTGTTGGGGAAGAGTGATGAAGATTACATCCTCTGTTATTCCAGGCAGGAACTCTTTCCCAGCAATGCTTGCGTTTCCACTGTGCTGGGTATCTGTTGGCTTTTTTTGGTATAAGGTCTTGGAAGCTTCAGTGTGGGCAAGGTTCTGCTGTTAATTTCTTAGACAGTGCCTCCTTCAATAGCATCTCTTTTCTTATGTCTGAAAATAGAGCCCTTGGTAGTTTGATGCAGCTTCTTGATCTTTAGTTTAATTTTTTAAAATATCTTCTTTCAAAAATTGGACTGCACACTTTAATTTATGGCTTCACCAAGTTTTGCCAAATATGATTTGTTAACGTAACTATCAGATATAAAGGGACTCATTACTGCAACTTGATATGACATGGTTTGTTGATATTTACCTGCCCTTTCCTGAACAGAAACAGGAGTGGATTGAGAGCTCAGGGGTTAGGTTGGGAGTGGGGGGGACTAGGAGAAGAGGAGTGAGGGGAAACTTGGGGTGTAAAATAAATATTTAAAAAAAATTAAAAAGTAGAAGAAACTCAGCTGTCCATCATGGGATGAATGGATAAACAAAGTCTCTCTCTTTCTGTCTCTCTCTCTCTCTCTGTCACACACACACACACACACATACACACACACAGGTGTGCACGCGTGTACATTTTGAAAGGGAATGATGTTGACACATGCTTCAACATGACTGAAATTTGAGGTCATTGTGAAATGAACCAGTCACAGAAAGACAACTGTTCTGTGGTTTTACTTCTGTAAGGTACTCACATGATCAGTTTCATAGACATGGGCAGTGCTCAGGGGCATAGGGGTGTGATCAGATGCTCTGCGTTAATGGGTGGGGAAATTGCAGTTTTGTAAGATCTAGCATTCTGGAGATGGTTGGTGGTGATGGCAGCTTGAAAGTGTGAGTGTCCTTCAACATCACTTAACTATAAGATGAGAAATGATTAAAATGACAGTATTTTTGCTCAATGCATTTTACCTCTATTTCAGAAAGGTGCAAGTCCAATTATAGATCACCCTTCCCTCTGATTCTTCTTTCTCATATTTTAGAAATCAGTTAATATTTGCTTTTTTTATGGTGTTGTGTGAGAAGTTTCTGCTGGGGTGTTGCGCCCTACAAATGCTTGCTCACTCTGGAAAGGGAAGCCATGGGAATCTAATGATTGCTTGAAAGCCCAGCTTCTGTGAATGAGTTCCAGTTGAGGTTGCTGCATAGGAGTATAGTGGAGGGACTACTTAAAGGGGCAACGACTATTCAGAAGCAGCTGCATCACTGAAAAGCCTACCTCAACATGGTGACAACTCAAAATAGCTGCAGCCCTTGGGCTTCAGCACAGCTGCCGGGCAGCTGAACAGGTCCCAGAATCTTCTGTAGGCACCTAGACTGGTCATTCTTAGGACACACACACACACCTGCAGAAAGTGTTTCATTTCAGGAGAAACCTCTATGCAACTGCTAATTTTTTAGGCATCTGGGGGTTGTGACAGTTCCATAACTTCTTTTTCATGATCTTAAAAGTTCTAAAGAGAAGTGGCCAGGCATTTCATAGAACACGCCTGAGTTAGCATCCTGTGGATGCTTTTCTTCTGGGTGGGCTGGAACCACGGCTGTGGGAAGAAAGACCATAGAGGGAAGGCACTGTCTATGATCATCCTGTCATGTCAAGGACAAGCCTATTGCCCCTGAACTCCCTCTCCTGGCTGAAGTAACCTTTGCCAGGATTTTCCCTCTACTGTGTTTTCTTTGGGAGGAGGTCTGCATGAGTAAGCACAGTCTCGGTTTTGTCTTTATGTTGCCCCCCCCCCCAGTCCCCTATTAACACTATTCCTGGTGTTTTTGGAGATAAGGTTTGAGGTAGAACTAGAAAAATGCTGGGGATGGGAAGGGAAGAGATTCGTGCTGCAGCAGCTGGGAAGCGTCTCCTTTCCTCCATTCTCACCCAGGATCCCCTGTGCTTGTCACACAACCTTGCAGGAAAAGCCTACACGGTACTACATTGTTACTATGCACAGTGCCTGCTGGGAATAAACAAGGAAAGGGTAACAACTTGAGAGTATCAATATTTGTAATTTTCAGTTTTGATTGCATCCTTTGAGGAGTTTGGAAAATATGAAAATATTTTTCTAACTTTTTTTTTTTTTTTTTTTGCCATTTTAGCTCCTGGAAGTTATATTCTATCTGCCTCAAGCTTTAAGTCTTCTCTAAAGAAATGTTATTAATTGTTACTGGAAGTAGACCATCCTTGTGTTGGCCCGCCTCCTTACTGCGGTGTCACTCTTTTGCTGTCAAGCGTCTCCTCTGCTCAGCTCCTTCTTAGACACATTCAGAATAGCTCATTTACAATAAAGATCTCTCCATTTTCACTACAAGTAGTTCATGAAGTTCATGTGTATGGAGGCGTCCACAAAGGCAAGAAGAGCTTGTTTGAATCCTAGCAGTTAAGAGTTGCAGCCTTTTGAGAACTTACTGAAGCAGGGGTCTTAACCACGGAACCATCTTCCCAGACCCACTGAAGGTTTGTTGGTTTGTTTTAGCACATTGGATATGTGATACAGTTATAAATGCAAATGCTATGGAGAAGGTTTAGTTATTTATTTTGTATTTTTGATTATTTAGTTACTTTGTGGTTTGGGGGATTAAAACCACTGTTTTCATGTGTTAGGAAAGCACACAGCCCCTAAATTACACCCCAGTCCTGTGGATAGGTGATTTATTTATTGTACCAGATTATTTGCCAGATAATCTCACCAAAACTATCAGAACATAGAGAAGAATTAATTAGTCATAGTTTTACTTTGGGCTGTGATTTTCTTTCAGGAAGTAATTCCTCAAATATAGAGAGACAATAGACAGTAGAGAGTGAAGATGAGTCAGGGTCTAGTATAAAATTAATTTATTGGGAGTGGTTATAAAATAAAAATGGGTCGATGAGATCATTCTGTACCTTAATTTCACTTTTGAGTCATAGTGAGGCAAATGGCTTGACCAAAATGTCAAGACTGAATTTGGCAGAGAAGAAATAAAATTAACTGTAGCACTTTACACTTTGTTTTTGAATAATCTTCAAAATTACTACTGCCTCTAATGCAAATTAGTTTGCTTATTCTACCAAAAAGTTCAATTGTCTATATTTAAACATTTTCAGAGGGCATAATTCTACAGTTTTGTAACAGAAACAACCTTTTTCTTTTTCCTGGTTACATTTGACATACAAGAAACATAATTATTACTTAAAAATAATGGGAATTATCTCTTTAGATATAACTTCTTACAACTTAACCATTGGTCAGTGTGCAAGAAAACTTTATACTGTGAAAATTATTTTAAATTTAAAGATATTCCTGGAGGGTGGTAATAGCCTATGCCTTTAATACTAACATTTGGGAGGCAGAGGTGGGAGGATCTCTGTGAGTTCGAGGCCAGCCTGGTCTACACAGTGAGTTCCAGGACAGCTAGGACTACACAGAGAAACCCTGTCTTAAAAAAAAAAAAAAAAAATCAGAATTAGAATTCTGATTGTCAAGAAGGAAAAGACATGTCAGTAAAACAGTGGACAATTCTCTCCCTTTCCAGGGCCTCTGGCTCCCAGTTTTTTGTCTCAGGAGAAAGCAATGGGCTCTGAGAAAGTAGTCTGACAAGTGACTCTAAGAGATATGCTTTGAACACTACCAGGAACAGAAGGAATACAGTATTTTAGAAGTTGGGATCAGTGGGTTCCAACTTGCTTGTGAAATTGGGCTACTATTTTTAAAAGTACGAGTTGTGCCCAGAAAAGCTTCTGGAATGAGACACTTTTGTTGGAGAAATAGTCAGCACTGTGGCCGCACTTCTCTGCTGACTTTTTGTATGACCTTTTCAGAGAAGCACCAGCCCGTGGAGGTGTCTCTCTGCCTCTCTCGGTCTCTCAGAACTGAGAAAGTGACTTAGACCCTTTTGCTGTCAATTTGCCAAATGCAATGGGAGCATCCAAATTCCACAAGGGTTTCTGTTGACAGCCAAGTATTTAATCCCCCCCTCCATCTTTTGTTTATTGTGGGAGAATCTCATTTGTGTGTATGTTTCGTCAAGTTCATATAGTTTTCTTTCCTCCAGTTCCTTCCTATCCCACCCCTCACTATTCCCTCCCAATTTCATTCTCTCTCTCTCTCTCTCTCTCTCTCTCTGTCTCTCTGTCTCTCTCTCTCTCTCTCTCTGTCTCTCTCTCTCTCTTTCTCTCTTAAACCCATTGGGTCCACTTAGTGCTGCCAGTATGTGCATGGGTGTAGTACTGTATACTGGAAACCGAGTAGTGAGTGTCTCAGGAGCTGTATCCCTAAACAAAACTGACTCTTCCTCCTCCAGCAGCCATCAGTTGCCATAGCTTCTAAGGGCGGGGCTTACTGATTACCTCCACACTCCACATGGGATTTTGACTGCTTGGCTTTATGCATATTAGTCACAGTTCATAGGCACAATCTCCCTGTTGTGTCTGGAAAACATTTTTTTTTCTGATGTCATCTACTACCCCTGGCTTTTACAGTATTTCTGTTCCCTTTCTCCTGATGGACTTGGATGGCTGGGAGAAGAGGGTGTGGTCTAGATGTTTTATTCAGTAGCTGAGCATTCTGCAATCTCCTACTCTCTACCCTCTGTGCATTGACCAGCTGTGGGTCTCTGTGTCAGTCACCATGTCCTGCAAAAAGAAGTTTCTCTGATAAGGGCTGAGAGATTCTAGGAGTTAATTTAAGATGATGTCCATTTATTTATCAAAATAATAGTTATAGGTTTCCTCTATGGCCTATGACCTACTACAACAGGTTCTTGACCCCATTGATAGTATTAGACAAGATTTTACCTTAAGGACCAGGTCTTAAATCTAATCACAGAGTGGATGGTGACTTCTGTAACCTTTGTGCCATTGCTATATAGCATTGGGCATATTGTTCTGGGCTGAAACCCACAGTAGTAGTGATGTAGATTCCAGATTGGTGCCTACTTGATGTCTCTCATGTTCTGTGACTCAAATATATGGTGTTTTTGGCAGCAGCTTCATGCAATCAAGTTCTGAAGGGTAACCCAGAGCAGTGGTATCAACTTATAGTGTTTAGGGGTTTATGGAACCTTACCTACCAACAATTCCTGGTAGTATTATATTCTTGGCTTCAGGTGTATCAAAATATAGTACATTTCCTGAAAAAAAAATGAAGAGAGCTAGTATGTACTGAGATTTCCTCTACCCTCCTCACATGAGGAGTGTTTGAGAGGAGCTATTTATACTCTGGAAATATGGCAATTTGGAGAAAGAAAGGAGTAGCTGTTGGAAAGGCTCTCATATGAGTCCAGATGAACCAGATCAAAAGATTTCTTTTAAGAACTCTCCCAGTGCAGGTCATGTCCTGGGAGGAATGACTGCTGGGGTCAGGATTATAAACACAGTGGTTAGGACTAAGTGTTTACAAAGTCAAGTTTCAACTGTGTGTTAAAGGCAACATTGAGATCAGCAATCCCTCTTGTTTAGGGATACTGGGGTAAAAGTTGTCTCACCATCCTTGGAAAGCAAGAAGCACAAGCTTTAAAAACAACAAAGAAGCAAATTCTCTCAACTCCCAGTAGTCTTGAGGCAGAGGCAAACAGATCTCTGTGATTTTGAGGACAGCCCAGTCTACACAGTGAGACTCCATCTTAAAAATATCCCCACAAAACTTAATTTTTTAAAAAAAAGTTAAACATCTTGAAAAAATATGCTCCTGGATCTCGTATTTTGTTTAAAATCCATACTAATTTGTGGTAGCACTGTTGAAGTAAATAGCATATTCCTGTATTGACACTTGGTTGGAAGTCAGACCCTAAAATTTAGGAAAGTGTTCCTTCTAGTATTTATTCAGCAGATACATATCAGTTAGTTATTGCACCCAAAGTTAGCCACAAATTCCTGTTAATCTGAAGGAAAACAAAATGAAGATGCATGCTTTGATGCCTTGAAGTGTCACCAGAGTGTTCGATGGCAGCACAGTGGGGAGGTTGTTCTTATGAATACTTTCTCAGTGAATGACATCTGAGCTCTCAAGTCACATGGTAACTTTATAAAACCTTGTAGGATGTGTCCTAACTTAGTCGTTGTTCATGTTGTTATCTTTCCTGGACTCTCCACAAGAATCTGGTTGGGAACCTGAGTCTGAAAATTGATCTTCGTTTTTCCTTCCTAGTGCTGCAAAGCAGTGTAGTTTTTTTTTACCATTGCACTTAAAGCTTGATTGTACAGGAAAAAAAAAAATGTATACAAGCATGGGTTGTCCTTGTGACTGTATACAGTTTGAACCTATATGAACTGTGCTCATACGACCCTGCTAAATCCTTAGACTATAAATTGTTGTATGATCTGAATAAAATTACTTTTGAATAGAAAGAAAACAAGCTTGACTGTAAATTGTCACACCTTTGTCCATTTGGACCTGCAGGACACTGGATGGGAGGGATGCATCCTTGCTTTGCAGAACGATCTCAACAGCACCATAGAACTCATGCTTACTTTTGAAATTATCTTTGGACCGGTTATACAGTAAAATCATTATTGAAACACTTCCCTCAAGACTCCAGCAAAGAAAGTAGCTTTGCTTATATGTGAGAAATGAGTTTTGAGGCCTGTGGAATTTCTCAACACTTCATTAGCTCACATACAAATGACTTATCAAACGCTTTGCTGGAAATTTGTGTATGTGGATGGATATCTGTATGTATGTGTGTGTACATAGACATGTCTTCCTGCCTCCCTTCTCTGATCCGATCCCCACTTTGATGTGTTCCTGGGATTCAGTACTGGTCTCCATACATAGCTGTACAATGTCATCCTTTGGTTTTAGCCAGTAATCCTTTGTCCTATTCATATGCAAGGCTTCTAGCCACTTAGTGTCCTTGAAAGCTCCGTGGTTGCTGTTGTCACCCACCATCATGTTTGAGATGTGTCATTTCTCTCCCTGAAGACCTTCACCATTCTTACTCTTTATTATCTTGCACACACTCAGTATTTCCCAACTGGCTGGCAATTGGAGTGCTATGAGGAGCCTTTGCCTGTATCTGTGCCCTAGTTCCACTCCACCATCTCATGTCTGGCATTGTCCTAGGAGACTGTTTAGTGAGGTAACATTGATGGCCACCAGTCAGCGTGTGATGACACTGTACTGATGAGGCAAGAACTCTGTGCACACTCCAAGTATGAGTGAACCTTTTGGTTACAGTTGGCTTTGGTAGTAGTGTTTTTCAAATAATCTTTGCTTTGTATAATACATCTTAGACTGGGACAGTACTCTATGCAGGGATAATGTTTTGGGGAGTAGGGAAGAGCTCTCTTTGTAAAGGGACATGGCTTTAGCATTTTAAAGGGGTTAGATTATCAAGGAGCAGCTGTAGAGAGACAGAAGGCCCAGAGAAAGGGAGGCTTAGTCTGACCTTAGGTGGGACCATGTTTATTCACAGTGAGGGGGCACTTTGGTCATCTAGGTGTGTGGATGACCAAAATGCTACAGAAGAAGATGGGATGCGGCCCCTTATAGGGGTGAAAATGACTCCTCCCGTTGTGCACAAGGGAAGCTGGGGAATATAGTTTGCCACAGGAGACTATCATTAAGTATCAGGCATTTATAATATATATTTTATTAGTATTCTAAGTACATTCAGAAGGGCTTCTAGACTCTTTCTCCCTGATGTATTCACAGGCTTTGTTCACCTGTGCACCTGTGTTTGTGAAGATCAAAAGGCATAGTTTTCTATTGCGCGCAGATTGGTCAATTTTTGTTTTTATAATTACTAAATCAAATGTGACAGAATTGGCTTAGGCTCAGGTCTTTAGGGACTATATGTGATGTGGTGACAGAATTTGAAACTGAGGATGCTGAGCCATGGTGACACTGAGGTAAGTTAGGAGACTCTGGGTGGCTTCCCAAGTTGTCATCTATAGGAAGGAGACATCCAAGTGTATTGGACAGTGTTAGGCAGTGATGAACCAAATCTCTTGTTTTATTTTCTGTTCATTAGGCTGTTTATATTTGCACTGCAGTTTTCTCTCCCATAAGAGAATGCTTACTCTGTAGGCTTGAAAGTTTGTAAAGTGCCAGGAGATAAACATGATATGACTGAAAAACCAGCAAGTACCTGGTAGTCCAGGAAGTAGAGAAGGTGTAAGCTAAGCGAGTGGAGGGGAAAAGGGAGGGGAAAAGGGAGGGGAAGGGAAGATGCTCAGAGCATCAGAAGGTTCCAGAAAGTTAATAGAACTTGTCTGGTGCATTTGGGATGAGGCGTTCCTGGACAAATGTCAGAGATGAATGACAGCATGCATGCTGTTGTGTTAAACTATGAAGCGACATCCCAAGGCTAGACATTGAAAACATTTCAGCCTGATGTTTGGGAGGCCCCCTTCAAACTTCCCGAGGCCCAGGAGCCCTGTGATCCCTTATTTCTGACAACCCTATAGGAAGATCCAAATTAAAACCGGGAATAACCTTCAGGCAGGCTTGGGCATGATTTTTGTCAAATAGAACTACAAGTTTATGATTTCTTAGAAGCTGTATTTCCAAAGAGGCAAACAAGCATGGATAGGGCTTTACTGCTGTTCTAGCTCCTTCAGCAAAAGCATGTGATGATAAATGTGTTCTCTCCAGTCCCTCTGCTGGGAGGCGATTTATTTGAGAGTACAGTCAGAAGGTTTATTGTGAGAATGAGATTTCTTTGGTACTGTTTCTGGTTTTGATCCTTGCAGAATTTTGCCACTCTCCATTCTTGACACAATGCCAGCAAAGTACTGGTTTGGGACACCAAAGAGGAAGGCACACATCTGGCAATTAAGCTGGCTGACTTAGTTGTAGTCTTTCCAATAGCAGAGATCAAGATGAATCAGCAAGTTTTTGTGGGGTTCCCAATACAGCCCAGCGACTTTGCTTAATGTAAACTGCTCCCTGTTTTAAACTTCTAAGGATTCATTACCACGTTGTTTCTTCTCTCTTATGGTGAGTCTAAGGCCCTCTGAAAACTTTCTTGTTATCATTTTTAAAATTGATTTTTTTTTTGTAGTAAACTAATTGATGTTAGCCTTCCCTGGTGACTAGGAAGTGGTTCTCTCTGTAACATTTTGAATAAAGAAGGAGAAATGTTGCAGGGGCATACCAAGTGCTTAGGTGTGTTTCCCATCTAACCAAATAGACCACACTCAATGAATTTAACAGGAGTTCAGATGTATGTCAGGAATGATGGTTACGTCAAAGCCCTACGTCCTGTGGGATGAAAGTGACTGAGTCCACTTGACACTGGTTGGATACAAAGTGATCATTAGCCAAATAAGAAGCATTCAGGTCAGTGTTCTCTGCTCGGATGCAGTGCATCTGTGAAGGCTGTTTCTATACTTCTGCTCTGCTGACTGCAGGATGTTGGGTTTTGCTGCTGAACTTGCTTTTCCTTGATCTCATTATGTATCAGTCATGCTGCTGCTCCAAACAACACTGTTTTCTTTAATACAAGGTCAGGAGGAGGCATGAAGCCAAGAGGGGAAAAAAATGCAACATGAGGGTGTGCAGAAGACAAGTAACCAAATGGTTATTGTGTCCTGTAGAATAAGAGCTGTGTCCATAGGTACAAATGCAGCAGGGAGTTATCGGAAGGTTTGGAAAGAGGTTCTGGAAAGAGGTTCAGAGGGTCAGGAGAATCTTGGGGATGATAGCTCTTGAGATGAGCTTGACATCAGCCAGGGATCATCAGGTGGGTGGCCTTCAGATATCTGCAGCATGAAAGGCCTGGGGGATCTGTAGGGTGTCCTGGGAGAGTGCTCAGTGAGAATACAGGGAAGTATCTGAAATGCAAGCCTGATGTGTCATTGGACAGCAGCCAGGCCATGAGTGTGATTTAGTATCTTCAGAAGGCCAGCCATCTGTGCTAGAACAAGGGCCGAGTGCCTGCAAGAGGACTTGCCTCCCTCTGTGGATGAGCTGGTGCTTTTCTCTTCATGTTCTGCCCCTTTGAAGGCCACTCTGAACTGCATTTTAAGTTGAACTTTGAGTTCATGCATGTTTTTGAAGTTTGTTGTTTCTTTTCATAGACTCAGGTAGTTTTTTTGTTTTGTTTTGTTTTGTTTTTTTAAGTGAAAGAGAGTCTCCAAGGACCCAGAGTCTCACCTTTAGTTCCTTGATGCGATGTGCTGATATCATGCTGTTTAATGAGCAGTGATTGGCAGAGAAAGCTGATGATTTATATTTGCTTTGTTGTGAATGCTATTTACTAAACTGCACCGAGTTATTTTTGGCACAGTTAGAACAGTCAGGGAGCTCATATTTTCAGGATGAAAAGCATTTAATGAAAAGAAATGGGAATTATGGAGCTAGGTTTTAGTCTTCACTAAGATTCTGTTTGAGTTGTTTCATGTTGCTCTGTGCTGTAAACACAAGGAAGTTAAATTCAAGGCTTCGTATGGAAAAAAGAATTGAGAGATGTAAAGTGTGTCTGTGGTTATACTTCTATGTCCATACAGTAAGTATACATACATATATTTGATACAGCATTTCAAGGGCTAGACCAATGACCTCAGTGAATGATGGGTTCACCGAAAGTGTAGTTTTTGTTTTGCTTCTGATTGTTGACATTTGGCCTGCAGGATGAAAAAGATGATAGTTCATTTCTCCTTTGGGTTAGTGTAGGATTTTATGATAGCATATGTGTATATGCATATAGTTCCATAAATATGATTTATTTTAAATTTGTTATTCCATGATTATATCCCATATAGTTAATTATATTTGTAGTATGTATATTAATATATAGTGAGGTAATAAAATGTAATAGAGTTATCTTACTGTGTTATTTATTCTCACATATCCAAACTGTATAGCTGTATTTCTGACTATGTCTCCATCTCTGTAGAAATTTTATCTGGACTCAAAAAGATTGAGATAACCGTAGCTGTGTATGAACTGTGAGGAAATGTTTGAGATTTCTTGCTTGGTTGACAGTTGTGCTGGGGGTTTTGGCTCAGTTCTAAGCAGGAAGAACTTTGTTGGCACTTTACATACAGGTAAGATCAAGTGCCTTAGGGATTCCTCTCGCTCCACTAGACCAGTTTGCCCATGCCTAGGCTGGTGCTGTATTTTCAAGCTCCAGCATGCACCAGCATTGTTGGAGGTGTTGTGAGAAGCCGTGTTAGTGGGCCCCACCCCAGAGCTGTTGACTGGAGGATTTGCACTGTAACAAATTTTCTGGTGAAGTTGATGCAGCTTGTAGGAAGCTTGCACTCTGAGAAGCATTAGACTGAATGAAGCTCTTGGCTCAAACAGTGCTGTGCTTAGGGGCCCTTTGAGGACTTGCTTAAATCTGACTCTGACTCAGTCTGGTTCTGAGCGTGAGAATTTGCATTTTTAAAAATGTCTTCCAGGTGATATCAGTGCCCTTGGGTCCATTGGCCAACCCCTTATTAGGAATGATGAGGCCTGAGAAATTGAAACATGCAGATATTTGAGTTCAGATGTCCTGAAAGCAGTTTTATTTTGGTAAAGCATACAAGGGAAAATTTAAAAATTGACTTTGGCTTTTCAAAGAGGATTTTTTTTAGAGTAAAATTTCATTTTTCATATGTATCTCACCATCATTCAGAACATTCTATGACTCTCCTCAGCATTTCTGGAGATAGAGCACTTTTGCTCACTCAGTAAGATTTTTCCCCTTCAGAAAATGCCTGCTTGGTTCAGTCTACTACTGTGCTTTCAATGAGAAAACCTTCCCATTCTTTTATTTGGTTAAGCTTGAATGCTTTCTTCCAAATCGGGCTATTTCTCATAAATGGTCCCAACAAAGAGTTTGAGGGTATAATACTGGTTATGTCACTGGAGTTGTACCCTAGGAATTATATAATAAATAGGGCAATATTAATATTTTTAAAAAGTAACAGATTTATATCCTTTGCCTGCAGCAATTCAGGATTGCATTAAGAAAATGAATTGCCTTTTATGAGAAAATTCTGTTTTCCTCATTAACAGTGAAGTAAATATTTTATTGTTTTTTCCCGTTGACTCAGAACTGTTTTTGCTAGGATTGGCTTCCAGTTTGCTCTCTGTTAAATTTTCATCTTCCCAGATTCCATTGCTTCACTGGTTCAGGTTTTCTTCCATAAAAGAAATGGCCACATAGGATCAAAAGTAGTTCCTGTACTAGGAGATGAAGATCTCAAACCAGAAAATCAGAGTATTAATAGTGCTTTTTATCTAGAGTGTGTGTTTGTATGTGTTTTTCATGTACATGGAAGAAAGCCTGCACATGCCTGCCTATATGCCTGTCACTGTACATGTCATTCAGCCAGGTGGTACAGTTGCACTGCAGAGAAACTGTCTCCAGGAGGGAAATAAGTAACTCACTGTTCCACGGGTCCCAAATGGTCAAATTGGTATTTGAACACATGTAGGGAAGCTTGTCTCCAAAGCTCTCAGCTTCCTTTTATGCTTAGAATTGTCCTGATTCACATAGCATCTTCTTTGGAATAGCGTACTTAAACCATGGACACCAGACCCAACTAGAGGAGGCTTTAAGTGGGAAAAGGAAGAAAGAAATTCCATGGTCACGCACATCTCTTTAGTTCCTGGTCCAGCAGCTGGCAAGAACTCTGTGAGCCTGTGTCATATAAATGTAGTCAAGAGGAGAGCCCAGTTGGTGATAGCATCCCAGACTTATATTGTAGACTTGCAAAGGACACCATCCTGGTTCATAAGCCATAATTTCTGAGTTTCAGACATACACTTCAGATCATATTGAGGTGTTAGAGCTGAGACTCTACAATTGTTTTTTCTTCTGTGCTGGCCCTGTCCCAAATGCTGGTATGGGAAGGACTATGGGAATGTTAATACCCTGAGGGTCAGAGAGCCCTCTCTGTCTTGGTATTGTGCAACAAGTGTGCTGACTCATAGTAGTGCAGCTTTCTAGTAGACAGTGATTTTGCTGATGCCGCATATCTGGTTTCCCATTCCCTATTCCATCATTGTGTTTCTTACTGGTTATTGTTGCTAGTCATCCTGTATTGTAAAACAGGTACATGGTGTGCTTAGCCTATTATGTGGCGGATGATTCTGGGGTATTTCAGCTCATGTGGTTGATGAATTTTAATATACAACTTTGCAATAACCTAGTCAAAGAATTGCTGACATTGTTTTGCAATGTTCTGTGGAAGCATTGCGTTTTGTTTATTTGTTTGTTTGTTTGTTTTTGGTTGTGTGGGGCTTGGATTTTTGAGACAGGGTTTCTCTGTATAGCTTTGGAGCCTGTCCTGGAACTCACTCTATAGACCAGGCTGGCCTCGAACTCACAGAGATCCACCTGTCTCTGCCTCCTGAGTGCTGGGGTTAAAGGCGTGCACCACCATCACCTGGCTGCTTTGTGTTTTCTGTAAGCCACCATACAAATAAGGTTGTTATTAGCTAAAATGTACACAACCATACCTCTTCAGTGATAGCCCAAAAGGAAAACAAGCATGATTCATTGATGGACCTATTTGTGACTGTGGGGCACCAGAAAAAACAAATGTGCACAGACTGTGAGCATGTGTCACCAACTCCCAAGCCAAAAGTGTTGACAAGCTCAGTGCTTGGAAAGAGTGGTGGATCTGTTATTTCTAGTTCAGCTTACTGATGCTTTGGGACATTTTCTCCACTTATAAAAGAACTGACACAATTTGGGGGCCTTTGGAGGGTCGACTGAGATAAAGCATCAAAGCACTTGGTGACTGTGGTAGAATTAAAGGATTAGCACATTGTGGAGAGGCCATGGGCTCCAGGTACCTCACTTTTTATTAAGGGCCAATTTTGGAAATTTAAGGTAAGTCTACCAGTTGCAGGCTTGGTAAGACAACCTGTCCACAGGGTGGAGGTCAAAGGCCTGCTTTCCACAGCTCCGCTTTTGTTAGCTAATTGGGGAATTCGAGTGACTGGAGATGTCTAGACCCCATTACAGACTGAGTTCTGGCAGAGGCACCATCCAGTGAAAGGTGTCTCTAAAAGTGCAGAGGCGCTCAGTTACAGAGAATTCTGAAACTCTGGCAGCAATCCAAGACTGTGGAGTTAGAGATAGATTTGTCAGATTTAGTCCGTGAGGTAAAAAGGCAAGGCTGACACTGACAAATGCTGCACAGATGTACCTGTGTCATTTCATAAGTGGTCTCTGTAGTCTCATCCTCATACACAAGGATGAACAGTTTGAAAATGAATCCTTACTCATACAGGTATGCTAGTCTCCAATGGTTCATTGACAGTTACAATGAATTCACAAGCACTGTCATGCTTGGCAAATATCACCTGGCTCACAGCAGTAGAATCTTGCATTTTCCTGATTACGAAGGTATTTGTGGACATAAATATATATCAGACATTTTTTTCTTCTTCTTGAAACATGATTGTATAGGGTCCATATGGAGAGTTAAAAGGTTCCAAAAGTGAAACAAATGAACACCCATCACCCAATGCAGTTACCTTTGGTTTCCTGTCATTGACCTGCGCAGCTAAGATCTGATTTTGCTTGAGTTCCATATCCAATGCAGGTCTCGTGTATCTGCTACAAATTAATATTAACACATTTCTTGTTTTGTGTGTGTATAAAATGTAAGAGTATAGGTCTTATTCAGATAAAGACACAGTTTTTGAATTTCACAAACTTTATAGATTCTGTCTTTAATAGTGGAACTCATGATGAAGTAATGTAAAATATTTAGATGCTGTCAGTGTGTAGTTACAAGGGACGTAGTTGACATTTCTTAGGTCAATGGGATTTCCAAAGATTGCTGTTCCTAGCTGATGAATTTGGTGGCCTTTCTATCTCTGATATGGCCTTTCAGTGAGGGAGGGGATGGTGGAATGGTTGACAGATCCTTTTATTATTGCTGTTTAGACAATCTTCATTAATCTTCTGGGGAACTTTAAAAAGCACCCACTGTTAACACAAACAGTCCATGTCAGTGGTTACGTGCTGCAAGGACTAGCCATCGCCCAGGGGCTTCTTCCATTTCCTTAAAGAACAGAACAAGGCTGTGTTTCAAAAATAAAACCATTAGAGTGTTTTTTAAAAAGTTAGAAAATAAAAAGATGCATGAAAACGTCTAGTTATCAGACCTTCTATTTCTAATAAGGAGAAGAATGTGTTGTTCAATATTTGAGGAGCGTATTGGCTGTGTGTGTCTGTAGAAGCCAACAAAAGTGGAGAGAATTTACACTTCAGTAAGAAAGGATAATGTAGGAAGATGTAGGATTAAGGCATGATGAAGAATTAAAATAGGATCCCAAGGGGAAAAGGGGTGTGTGTGTGTGTGTGTGTGTGTGTGTGTGTGTGTGTGTGTGTGTATTGACACAGGTGCCACAATTTGCATGTGGAGGTCAGAGGACACCTTGCTGGTTCTCTCCTTCCATCATGTGGGTCTTCGGGACTGAACTTGGGTTGTCAGCCCTGGCAGTAGACACCATTACTTGCTTTCTCACCAAGGAAAAGTCTTAAAAAGAAATCAACACCTAAACCCCTTTAGTTTTTAAATAATTTCAGATTCACAGAAAATTGAAAAAAACAACAGAGAGGTTGCCTGACCCTTCATAGGAAGTTTCTGAATGATTTCTCAAAGGAAAATCTGCTTTGGAAGAAAGAGGTTGTGTTAAATGATATTATGAGCTCATTAGATCTCTGCTCACTCATAAGCCTGTGCCAGCCCTGTGTTTTTTTGTTACAGAAATGCCTGCTGACATGTGACCATGTGCTTTCTTTCATAAAAAAGAATATGTCAACAGTGTGAATGTATGGATTAGTTGCCAAACATTATGGTTCTGATGTGAAGTCTGCGTGTATTATCTAGGTGTTTACCAGAATTTGCCATGTATATTTTTTCTTCCCACTTTATGAACATAGTAACCAGGATTTATAAATATTAAACAGCTTCTCAACATGCCAAGCCCAGAGTGTAGCCATTTACATCAGATTATAGCAAGGGTGTCTAACTTTTACCTCAGCTCTGTAGCTGAAAAACCTCAGATACACATTTTAGCCTCATTGAGCTATATGTTGTACTTCTGTAAAACAGAACTGTTATTTACTTCAAAGAATTGCTGGGTTTGTTTTTTAAAAGAATAAAATGCCACACAGTGCTAATTAACCCACGGTAACTGTATAACACAGTTTTTTAAAAGTATTTATTAGCCCATGGTAACTGTCTATAATGATTGGTTCTCCTTTTCCATATGACTTTCCAGTAATTATTTTCCTTCTTGAAGCAGTATTGTATTCGTAAGATTGTAGCACATGCACTCATTCGAGATGAAGCACACACACACACACACACACACACACACACACACACACACACACACACACACCCCTACTGACTCAGTCACCTACACACAGTTGTCTAAACATGCACCTCCAGATTGCTTTGCAAAGTGCTGTTCTAGTTATGCTTTAAAATCTGAATAATTACTGGGATGTTATCCAGGCTGTATGCACATTTTTGGGTGAGTGGCCTTTACTTGTTCATAGTTGGATTTCGGTCTAACATAGTCTGGGGTGATATATGTTCTTTTTCATACTTTGGTTTGCTTATTTTGTTTATTACTAAGGGATTGTGATTTATTTCAAAGGCCTTCCAGGTACTTCCCTACTTTCAAATATATTTGCTATTTTGGATTCAGCATTAATTCTGAAAATCTGTTTCTCTCTGTTCAACAACCTGAAGAACTTGAAGTGGGGTTTGGATATCACAAATCCCCTTTATTCCCATGTCACGTGGCTTGTTTCATCACTTGACTCATGTCCCAAGCCTATTTGCTTTCGTCCTCTCTCTCTAGAGCCTTTGGGTATTGGTTTGGCTTCTGTTTGGACTTTGGGGGGAGAGGACTGGAAAGGGTTGTTGTGTTATACAGAGACAAAAGACAGAAGGTCTGTCAGGCTCTTGTTCCTCACAGTTAAAGACAGAAATGCCCCTTCCAATGCTTTTCTTTCTATATTAAAATCTTCATCCAGAAGGTCATATATTCATATCTACTTGCAATATTAGTGTGCGGATTGGTTTTCATCAACTTAACGTAAACCACGACATAGCTGGGGAACAGGAAATTAATTAATTGAGAAAATTCTTCAATATGGTTGGCCTGTAGACAAGCCTTTAGTGATTTACTTGATTAATGGTTGATGGGAGAGGGGGCCCAGTGTCGCTCATGGGGTATATAGGAAAGTAGGCTAATCAGGCCTTGAGGAGCAAGCCACTGAGCACTGTTCTTCCACAGCCTCTGCAGCAGTTCCTGTCTCCAGGTTCCTGAGTTGACTTCCCTCAGCTGGAGTAGGACCTGAGATTTGTAAGCTGAAGACCCTTTCCTCCCCAAGCTTCATCATAGAAATCATAACTAAGACCATTAGTATAGCCAGGTCTCACAAACACACACTTTGACATACTGATAACATGTGATAAAACAGTGTCACAGTATACAGTGTCACAACCAGGATAGCAAATAACCAGGACAATTGAATGGTCTCATTGAGAATTCTCCAGTGGGGTGTGTGTGTGTGTGTGAGAGAGAGAGAGAGAGAGAGAGAGAAAGAGAGAGAGAGAGAGATTTCCATATGTTTTTATCAACATGTAGATACATATTTACCATCACAGGTTCCCAAGTACCTTTAAAAGGGTAGGGAATGCTTCTGTTGTAAAGGACTAACAGTTTGTAGTTTCTGGCTATGCAACCAACTGAGAATGATTAAGTATTTTAAGTAATTAGAACAGTGTCACATATACTGTATGTAATCATAAATATCTTTGTATGCAGCACTCACTTTCGTAGTTTATGTTTCACCAAGGTCCTGCTTGTGCTTCCTTCACTAGTGTGCTGGCATGATTAATTCATGCTTAAAATACAAGTACATGTTGTTTAAATGCATTGAAAAATATTTTCCCAGCTTTTTGGCCAAGACCAGTATTTTCCAAAGCTTACATCCTTATTATATTTACTTTCATCTTTGGTACATGGAAATGTTTTATAGATGTTTGATCTTTTGAAGGTGGTGTTTCAGCTGTCGATAAAAGAGTTGGGTGAGCACTTACTGGTGGAGGACTTGTCAGGCCTGGAGAGCACATGCTGCTTCTGCTGCTATAATTGCAGCTGTGCTAGCCCATTGCTATCACATGTGTTTCTCTTCCGTCCCTCCCCCCTCCCTTTCTCCCTCCTTTTCCTCTTTCTTCCCTCTCCATTTCCTTCACCTTCCATCCCAGCCACCGCTGTGAAAGTGTTCGTGCACTTACTTTTCTGTGGTCTGTCATTAGAAACAGCGTTTTGTTTCTAATGGACTGTGGCAGAAAGTAATAAAATTGTAGTAGCTGTGACGTGGGCTTTATTTGAAATTTAATATGTTCTCTGAAAAAAAGTACTAGAGATGATTCACAAATTCTTCAGCGAATAAACACAAATGAAATTTCTATATCATCCTGTCGCCAGGGATACCTATGAGGAATAAAGTTAACTGCACTTCTTCCTTGTGTTGAGGATTTGGGATTAACTCTTCTTGCAGTGATCTATCTTGAAATTTAAGTATTTGATTTTCTGTACTGGTCAAGTTGTTGGTAAGAAAAAAACAAAACAAACATAAAAACCAAAAAACAAGACAAACAAATGCTTTTTGAGAGAAATGTTGATTTCATAAAAACATTGAGAATTGAGAAATGGCTTCCAGTATTGGAGTATGGGATAACCCTGAAATGATGTGATATTCAAGGAAATTAAAATATGCAGCCCTTTGGGCTTGGTCACACATCCATTTATACATCAAATATTCACTAAGCGCTCATATAAATAAGAACATCCTATGACACAGTAGCATCTTGAAAAAAAATTCATGCAGTTTGATTTATTGTGTATGCATACTCTCCATGGGCCGTTTATATTTTAAATGGCTTCACACTTTCCAGTGTGTTAAATTCTCTTAACTAATGTTCCATTCCTCTAATGTACTTTCCCTGAATCCTTACTTAGAATTTGGAGTTTACTTTGGCTAGGGTCAGTGTGGCCAGCTAGTTATTATATTGGCCTTGGAAGGAATCATCCCATGCTTGAGATATACAAAGAACAAGTGATAGTGCCTTGTTATTTACCTGCCAGTTTGTTACAGAGATGGTAGGGGCAGAATCCCAAGGGACTTTAAACAGTGTGGAAATCGGGGAAATGAGGACAGAGAAGAAATCCATTGAGGAAGAGTGGAAGCCAACCACAGAAGAGTGAAGTTCAGCCCCTTTAGCCTGACATGTTAGGTCGGCCCTTTTAGCCCAATTTTTCCCCTGCAGCATGAATGTCTTTTTATATCTTCTGCTAAGCATTGTGAGAGTGGCCAACAAGTGGGAAACTTGTGGTTGGGGAAATAAGTTGTGGACTCGGCTGTGGCCACTGCTCACTAAGTGATGTATGTGTCTTTTCCAATTGGAGCTTCAGATGCTACTGTGTGGTTACCGAGAAGACCCTGAATTATTAGGAAAAGGGAAAGGCATTACTGAGGTGTCTCAGAAAGGTGCACACTGGAAGGAACCAAGAGTGCAGGGCTGTTTCTCAAGGGCTTACAGATTAAGAAAAGATAGTAATCCCTGCTTCCACTTTGTTCCGAGAGACCCTAGTGTGGCGAGCATGATGGTGCACCTTTTGTGTGTGTCTCTCCTGGCTCAGGCTGGCAACATGCAGGGCTCTTGTTTTCCAGTTTGAATTTCTTCATAAAATAGGTCCCAGGTCACCATTTTGTCATACATACTACTGTTCCTTCTGTGTTTACTGTTCTTTCGTCTTGTGAAGTTTTGCTAAATAAACCTCATCTAAGGTTCACTACTGACCAGTTTTATGCATTTAGTGGTTGTTGTCCTTGGCAACTTTTGAATTATCTTAGTAATAGTCTTGTATTATATTAAACTAGGGCTAGACTCTCAGCATCACCACTGACGTATTATAGAAACTTATTTCTTGAATAGTTAGTTAAAACATCTTGAAAGTGTAAAAATCTTTTGTTTTATGCAGTTTTTCTAGACATGTCACCATCCTGCCTGAGCCCTGTGCACTACACATTCCTCTCAGACGTCAGATGTGGGAAAAGAGGTTCATCCTTCCTGTTCACGTTGGCATAGGCCACAGTCAGGCTCGTGCTTTTAAACACTTCAGCCTTTAACTTGTCTGTGATGCTATGCCATTTAACATTCTTCAATGCGTCCTGGGAGAAAAAAGTGGGGTGGGGTGGTGGCCCACAAAGCAGAAATTACAAAACTGAATGAGATTGGGGTTCAGTACTACATACATTGATTATGGGAGAAAACGGCTGTATTTATCACCAGAGCGATGAAAAACACACACCCTCCATGTGAACATACTAACATGACGGCACCTGTTGCCATGTATGTATATATCTCACTTGCGATTCCATCCAATGCTTCTGTCTTCCTTTTCTTTCTTATGGTGTAAAGAATCATATATTGATATGTGCAGTCTCATTAGAGTTTAAATATTCTTTTGTTTTGTTGTTATTGTTGTTTTTGGTTTACTTTGTTTTGAGATAGGGTCTCTCCACATAGCTGTTGGTGTCCTGAAACTCACTGCATAGACTAGGTTGGCCTCATGCCTGAAGAGATCTTCCTGCCTCTTGAATATTGCGATTAAAGGCATGTGCCACCATACTCAGTCAAGACATTTAAACGTTTTTAAAGAATTTCTCTTTTCAGTGTGATTGCTGGGGGCCTCAACTGAGGTCTGCCTTATAGTTTTCCCATGGAAATGTTGCCATAAAACTCTACAAGCATCTTATTAGGAAAACCTAGTCACATATAAATGATGCTACTAAGAGCTGCTTTAAAAAGTATAATTTCTGAATTCTTTTTTTTTTTTAAACCTTTAGGTTCATAGCCAAACCATGTGCCATAGCCCTCAACATCCAGGCCAATGGACCACAAATTGCCCAGCCAAACGCCATTCTGGAAAAGGTCTTCACTGCTATAACAAAGGTAGGAGTGTCCTCTAGGGAGTTGATTTTCTCTACTACCACACAACCTTCGGTTATTCCAACCCTTCTCTCTTAGGTTCTGACAATTAACTTTTCCTCCTATCAGACAGTGGGTGCTAAGAGAGAAGGAAGGTATTACGATTGGATCCAAACTGTAAACAGTAGATAAAGGACATTGTGGCCTCTTGGTTGACTCCAGCTGATTTTACAAGCTTTGTGTGCAAAGGTCTTGATAAGATAGAGGTTAGTCCAATCCAGTGTCTTTTTCAGTCTCAGGTGACATGAAGCATACAGATAAGAGCTGGAAGGGAGTGACCAGGCAAAGCTTAGTGTGGTGTGTACCTGTGTGAGAAATGGAACCACTTGGCTTATAGCAAGTACCACTCATACATTCAGGGCTTGTGAGAGACAAACATGAGCAACAGTGAAGAAGACTTGCTGTGGGAAGGGATGGGGAAACTTGGTTGGCAGAGGTGGAACGGGAGAGACAGGCTGACAGGGCAGAAGAAATGAAGAGATTAAAACATTCAGTATCAAGGGAGAACCAGAGGGAGGGGAAAGGTGAGTGACTGGTACATATTTAAGCACAAAGAGGAAGAGAAAGCAGAGGGACACTCAATCTGAAGGCTTCTCAAAAAGAAACAAACTAACATGGAGCCCACACATCTTGCTCTCAGCCCCTAAGATCCCTCCTTATCCTCACCCTTGTCTGGACAAGAAAGTGTAAGACAGCAGGTATGTAGCTTTCTGTGGGTGTGTGCATCAAATGGTTCCTTTGACCCTTTTCAGTTTTCTGGAAGAGTGAGACAGGCGTGTAAGGTGAGATTTGACAGTTTTAAGCAAATGCTGTCCTTTTATGGTCTGTGGTGGTAGCCATTAGTACTCAGTCTCATGTCTTGCCGCTGTTAATTCAGATATCCAAACACTTTGGTTTGTCTTGCCGCCTTCATGACTGCCAAAATCTACAGGAATTTTCTATGTCCTCTGAAAAATGACATTTTTTTTTTTTGCTAGAAAAATACGAGGAAAGATTAGGTATTCTTTTAAACATCTCTGTAAAGAGTAGGAAAAGAATGAAGGGAATTTTAGGGAAAGCTCTTTTTGTAGTTTAGAGGAGTGACATTGGACTGCAAAGTTCAACCTCGTGGGACACATACTCTGTGTTAGAGGAAGTAAATATTTAGAAAAGAACCTCACATTCCCATGTAGTTTACCTTACTAAAGTGAAATATCTCTCTCATTAGTCTCTTTATTTTTTTCTTATGACACTGAAGATCAAATCCAGGCCATTATAAATGCTAGGCAAGAGCCCCATTCCCAGCCCTGTCAAGCTGTGTTTGGTTTGTTCTGTAATGTCTGTAGGTTGGGGAATATTGATAGAACAAGTACAGAACCTCAGAAATGCCTGGGGATACTGTATCACTAAGTACATACAAACATGCCGACTGCCATATTCACCTTTCCTCCAGCTACACTGGGCATTGCACTGGAGCAAATTCAGACAGTCCTCCTATCTACAGGCCCATTGCCCCAACCCATGATGGATAGGTGACCTCCAAGGGCATCACAACCCATGCTACAAGATTGCAAGTAGGCAAGAGGTTCACCTTAGCTGAGTCACCCATGAAGCACAGAGGTGGCTGCTCTACCCCATAGCAAGAAAACCCAGAGAGAAACAAACCCTATCTCACATCTCCTTGTTGCCCTGGCTTGTTTGAAACCCTTCTGGGGGGACCGAAGACAGTAGCTATAGGTAGACAGGGAACAGAGGAGAGGAAGTAGGGAGACAGGAGATGGGAAAGGGGCAATGAGTGCCTATTTGAGAGTAAGCCTCTCTATGAGGTCAGACTCTTATGTGTCTGGAACATGCTCCTTTGCCCCATTAGATTTTACTTGCGAGAACACATTACATTACATTAAAGAGTATAATACTAAACTCCCTTCTGAATGTGGGTCCTGCTCATTGGGACTGCTCTGGTCATCTCCTAGGACTCTATCCTCTGACATCACCAGGTGGATGTAGATGGTAAAAGTCATTACATCCTTCATCAGTTTCTTCTCTTGGGGTAATGTCTGTCTGTTTTTCTGGCCCTCCTTCCCCTGCCCTATGGGGAAAACTATCTCATTCTAAACACTGTTAAGAGCCTATCACCATCAGGAAATAATTAGGACCCTTGGTATTTGCCTGTTTTCTTACTAGAGTTTGGCCTTCAGCAAGTTTCTTAACTTTTGGGGGGACCTTAGAAATCTCCACATAACATACTCCCAGGCTTTCATGAGGGTAGGCTAAAACAACACACACATGCATGCACACATGCGCACAGCACATTGCTTAGTAAATTGCACAGAATCTGTTTCAGACAGTGTTTCCACATTTTCATTGCCTCGCTCATGTGAGGGGTAAAGTGCTGCTGCTGCTGTGCCAAGTTTTGAGAGCTTCCGACTCCTGAGTTTGGGGTGGGCCAAAGAACCAGTTCTTGATTGCTGAGCACTTTTAAATACACCAAATACACAGAATGATTGTTTCTCACAGATGAATATTTTGGAGTGCCTGTCTTTTGACTGGTTTAATTCTGTTATTTGAATACATGTTTAACTTGGGGAGACTTTCTTGTCATAGCTAAGAAACCAGCTACCTCACCTTCCTAATCAAGTCGGTTCTCAAGCTATAAGGGTAAAAGTATAGAGCACTTATGAAGCAGTGTGTCATAGTGTTGAATTGCTTTTTCCTTGGAAGACATGAAAACAACTGTGGACCTCAGACGAGCACCACTATCCAACGAAAGTACAATTTCATGGAAGTTCAGTTTGGTGAGACCAGTGGTCTTATGGGACATCTACAGAGAGCACAGGAGAGGCACTCTTCATGAGTGTGTGTGACAGACCAACAGCTGCACTCACCACATGGTCCCACCAGATCCATATGACAGCTGCATGGAAACTGCATAATGGAGTCCCAGTTTCAGTTAACCTTTTACTTCCTATATACTCTAGTACCTTGCAAGATCCCTTGCAAATGGAAGGGAATGCTGGCTGTAATCTCAAGTGAAGATATACTCATTTTCATTTCCTCTGTCTAGTTACAAAGGGGAGGCATGGCCTGTGGATGTAGCTCAGGGGTTTAGAGTGCTTGCTGCTCTTCCTGAGGACCAGAGTTCAGTTCCCAGACTCATGTCAAGTGGCTCATAAACATCTGGAACTCCAGTTCTAGGGGATTCCAGCATCCTCTGTTCTCTGTGGGCATCTGCAGGCACTTGCCCGTGTACATGAAAACATGCATGTGTGAGTGCTCTCTCACATCACATACATAATAAGTAATTCTTATATAAAATTGTAGACATGTTGTCTATAATTTGTCCTATTTTCTTCTTTGTTAAGGAGATTGTTGTCATTAATTTTAGCTAACCAGAAGATTATACAAGATTACTGGGAAACTTTGTGAGTTTTGAATATATTTAAACTGTAAAACCAAGAGAAGAAGAAATGTGAGGGATGGTGTCAGAACATAATGTTAAGAGTGTATGTTCCTACAGTATAAAAAGGATACAACTAACTTGAATTGAGCAGGAGAAGATGGTGGGAACTTTACTTATTGCAGAATCACTTAATAGTTGGGAGGCAGCTGATCAGCAATGCTGGCAAATTCAATAGCAGTAGAGGGATATTTAACAGTACAGAAGTAAACTCTAAGAAAAATAATATTGTTGACAAGTGTTGGGCGGGGAGGACAAGGAAAGGAGAGGGGGGAAATAATGGTAATTTTACTTATTGTTCATGTGGATTTAAATTAGCAATTAGATAAGAGAAAAAGTCATTAAAATTAGAAAAGGAGAAAGCAAAATTTTCCATTTAATTATTCATTCATTTAAAAAGTGTTTATAAGTCTTTACAAGATAGGTGTCAGTGAAAAAGATATTAAAAGTTTTATATGTTTATGGAGTTTGTAATCTAGTAATAGACTATTATTGTATACCTTTAAATTGAGACAATTAAGACCACACAAAAACAAAGAATTACAGAGCAAAATTACCAGAAATGAGTGGCTTTTTATATGCAAATGATTAAACAGTTAAAAGGTTGTAAGAAAAGATGTCATTATTTATAATAAAACCCAAGAAGAATAGTATCCCAGGACATTACAACCTTGAGTAAGTAGTACTTGAAGGAAACATTTAGTATTCTTGGAAGGCATTAAAGACAAGTCAAACAAAGATGTTAATTAACTTTTACATTAAGAAATTGGTGTGATCTTTTGTTTTGTGAGATAGGGATTTTCATGTAGCTTTGGAGCCTTTCAGGAACTCACTCTGTAGACCAGGCTGGCCTCGAACTCACAGAGATCTGCCTGCCTCTGCTGGGAATAAAGGCGTGTGCCACCACCACATGGTGAAATTCGTGTGATCTTATTACAAATACCAAAAAAGTTTATTTGGCCTTTTCTCAATTTTAGATATAAAGAACCTGATGCTTGCCATATAAGTTCTTGTCACATAGAAATATAAATACCTGAGTAAAGTTTAGCACATGTTATTGAGACATGGATAATAGACCAGGGGAAAAGCTGGGTGAGGTTACAGTGTGGAAAGGGGAAGAGTGCTCTCAGGACACTGGGTAGCCATGTGGAAGGTTACAGCCCTGTACCCACAGAATTCCAATCTGTATTCAAAATGCACCCTGAAACTATTAAAAGGTAGTTCGAATAATAATTTCTAGTAGTGATTACAGAAGAGATTGTTGAATTCAAATGTAGTTTTAGTAAATAGTTGCAGAGTTTTTTTTTTTTTTTTTTTTTAAAGCAAAGAATACTTCTAAAACAAATTCTATAGTGTCAAAAAACCCTTTACAATAGAGGAAAATATTTAATCACTATAACAAATGGAGAAGTCCTATGAATAAATGTAGAAAATGTTAATAAGTTAAAGAGGATACTAGGCAGTACTAGAGCTTATTCTTCATCTGAAAGTAAAGTCTGTATGGTTCTCAACATAGGAACAAGATACTTGTCTCAATACAAAGGTAAGAGAATCTGGTTTTCATGTATCAGACTGGAAAAGATGAAGATGTGAGGAGGCTTTGGGACACAACTGTTCTTTCTTTTGAGCATTTAAATGAATAAGTTAGTAAATCTTCAAAATAAAAAGGCTATAAGAACACAGAACCTTTGGACCTACACTTTTTAGTTCCAGGAATGAAATGCACCATTTGCTGCGACACATCAAGCTTATTGTTGCGGCACTTTTAGATGCTAGGGTGCTACCAAAGTGTCCCTTAGCAGAACAGATTAGGAAGTTGGAGTTTAGTCTTACATTTCATTGTTCTCTCAACTGATTTGGAATCCATCCAAGATACATTATAAAGAGAAAGACACTAAGTCCAGACTAAGTCCACAGTCTGCAATAATTTGTGTGATTTGGTGGGTTATATAAATATGTATTCGGTTTTGTTTATGCAAAATAACCCTGCCCCCCCAAAAAAAAATGACTGGCTGTGGTTTTCTATCAAAGGAAGAAAGGGGACTGAGACAACAGGGACAGTTGGAATTAGATGGCATTTAATTTGTGATTTGTGAATCCTAGATTTTTTTTTCTCCCACTACTAGTAAACTCAGAAATAAAAAATGATTTTTGTTGTTGTCTCTAAGGTCACACCTTCTTCCTGAGTGGTTCTTGCCTGTTTGTGGTCTCTGCTGGAGACGGTGTCATTTTCTTCAATGATGTGGCTATTGGGGAACTAGTTAGGAACAAGAAATTCAGAGGCAGAGTAAGGAAGACAATAGAGGGTAGTGGCAGTGAATATAGTCACAACATAGTATATATAATAAAACTGCCAAATATTCATTTTTATAAGATAGTAATCAAGCCATTATAAGCAGTGACTCCCCCCTGCCTCTCATATTTCAATTAAGAAAGACATAAAAGGAGATTGTGGATTCTCTTATTCCCACTGAAAGGAACTCAGGCACATGCCCAGCTGAAAGTTGGCAAGTTGCATTTACAGGGGCAAGACCAGAACACTTTGTAACTAGATGGCATTTGCTGTGCTCTTGGGGTATGTGTCTGTCTTAGTTGATTCAGGCCACCATGATAGAATGCTGTAGGTCAGGGACTTAAGCAATAGATATTTAGCTTTCACATTTGTAAAGTCCTGTACAGTCTGGAAGTATGAGATCTAGGTGTCTATCGTGTCCATTTCTTAGGGTTTGGGAGCAGAGAAAAGGAGTGAAGAATGGGGGAGAGAGATGTGGGGGGGGGGGGTGGAAGGAGGCAGTGGTGGCTGCAGTAGCAGCTACTAAATCTCACTGTGAGAGCTCCAGCCTTGTGACCTAGCCTCTCCCCAGGGGCCTCACCTCCTCACTCAAATGAGAGTTTTTAATGTGAATTGTCGGGGACACAGACCCCTTGAGTTGCTGAAATGCTTTTAGATCCTGTGTGTACATTCCGTTATGGCCTGGCTGGTGTGTCATCTCCCTCCTTCCTTTGGTTATTTCCTCTGACCATCAGGACTAAAGTAAACAATAAATAATGGAATGGAGCTCTCTTGGCCAGTTTCATTTACAGTAGGTCCCCTCTTGTGACTGTCGGCAAGAAGCCCTTCAACATGTTGAGGAGAGGAGAGAAAGAAGACAGCTGACCGGTACTCAGTTTAGTATATATTTTCAGAGTCCTTGTCACAGTTACCTGTGAGTTGATAAACCACCCATGTTTGTATTGATAGAGAGAGCAATGCTTGGAAAGGCCAGTGGCGTGAGGAATAGAGTCTATGCCTGTCACCACACAAATCCCTTAGGTAATATGTAGTGTTAGTGAGACTAGGTGTGTGGGGTGACAGGAAGAAAAGGTGAGAAACTTGAAGAATAGGGAAAGAAGACGAGAGAGGAAAGTAATGAATGTGATACATTTTAGGATTTCCTGTGCTTTTTTGTTCTTTCTACATTATCTGTTTGTAAGATATGTTAATGTACTTTTTTTCCCCTCTGAGAAGGTGAACTATTTGTTGATGTCTGTAAATTCTTCCCTTGAAGGCTGATGGAACTAACTCAGCCAGCTGGCTGGTTCATCCTCTCTTGGTTGTTTCATAAGAAGTATTCATTGATAAGGAAATATGCAAGATTCTTATTTTTCTGTCCTGTTTCATAATGAGTAATCTAGGTATTATCTTAGTTCATACCTCGAATGGGTGGGCTGGAACATCAGTCATAAATACTGAAATGCAGACAGTAGAAAATAGAGGGAAAATCCAGGCATGTGTGACATAAAATTTGTAAACGGTATAAGTAAAAAATGGATGAGAATGGTTGTCCTGGTGCCCTGTTTCATAGCATCCTGATGAGAAGCGATTGGAAGGGCTCTCCAAGCAGCTGGACTGGGATGTTAGGAGCATTCAACGCTGGTTTCGACAGAGACGCAACCAGGAAAAACCCAGCACCCTGACCAGGTTCTGCGAGAGCATGTAAGTTCCTTTCTTCCTAAGTTTTAAAAGAGAAAAACCTGTCTCAGTCTTCGTGTCAACTCAGATATGAAAAACAACAGATGTTGGCAGGCTCCAGCAGCCTTCATAAAGAATTAATACCTGGTGGAAAAATGGATCAGGAAAATCTGAGGGAAGAATAGTTTGTAAGGATTTGGGATTTCCAGTGTGGATCAATAAATGAACTTTTCTTCCTGATGCAATTCCTTCAAGGAAATAGATTTGAAGGCCTGCCATGATGTTTTCAGCTAGTCATCTCTGAAACTGAAAGGTATTACTCCTACATTTTTAATTGAATAGACAATTTTATCAATATATGTTTTCCACTAATAAAAAAAATGAGATTTTTCAGATATGTTATTCAAGGGAAAATAACAAAGTCCTACATTCCTAGAGATGTAAGGAATAACTGTATTCTATTAATGTATACATTTTAATGAGGCATTGCTTGATGGCAGGAAATATAATGGAAGTCTCTTCTGTTTGTAAAATACAAATTTCATGGCATGTATACCACGTGATAATAAAGCTGTTAAAAATAATAAAGAAGGGCTTGGCAGAAGACTCAGTGGGTAATACTCAGAATTAATGGAAAAGATGGATATGGCAGCATGCATGTGCAATCCTAGCTCAGGGGAGGCAGATCCTGGAGCCTCTAGGCAAGCCAACCTAGATGAGTGGGTGGATGAGTTCCAAACTGAATGAATGACCTTGTTACAAAAATATAAGGTGAAAAGTGATTGAGGAGGTCACCTGCCGACATCTATTTCTTGCCTTCACATGCTTGCACAAGTACATAACCCATACACATACTTCAACACACGAATACCAGCGCACGTCCATGCACTCACGTGCACACACACACACACACACACACACACCATGATATCTTCAGATGGTGATACTGGGTACACTTAAAATCAAAGGAAGATCTAAATATTGAGCATATTCCCAGCCAAGATGAGACTCGCCCAAGAGAACAGGTCCTGTGTGGACTTCGTCTTAGTAGCCATTGCTGTATGTCCAGTCCTTTCTCTGGGGAACTTTGGCCTGATGATGTTATTTCAACAGTGGTGCTATTGGATCAGCACTTAGTCACAACCCTTTCTAAGTTGCATTTGCATTTTTCAGGTTTGTCTTTCAATTGGCCAAAAAGTATTTTGATGTTGCACAGTGGAGACTGAGAACATGAAACAGATGCAGATTCTTATCATAATCTCCTGCCATTGAATGAATGAATGAGAGAGAGAGGGAGGGAGGGAGAAAGAGAGAGATACAGATTTGTACCATAAGCCCCTGCAGCTGGATAGATACAAAGAAACTAAATGGGATCATCAGGAGGGTAGAATATTTATAAAATCTCAGGAAAAAAAAAAACAGCTAAGTAGATATAATCTATGAACTGCTTCTCATACATAAATTTAGTGGCTGTTCTTAGCAGGATTGTGCATCTAGGCTGTGATCAGCAGCTGGATTTGCCCCCTGAATTGTTATTATGCCCCATCTCCAAAGGGCCTGGGCTCCATCATTGACTGTGAGTTTGAGCACAAGCCAGGTTGAACTGCAGCATGTGCTCAGGCTCACTGTCCCTGATCCAACTAACTTCTTTGGTAGCAGTGTGGCCTCTTCTATAACTAATCTTATTATAGTTTTCTTTTTAAACACAGTGCATATAGACAATAAGCCAGGAGTCTTGTTAAGGTACAGAGTCTGTTTCCTTGCATGTGGATGGAGAGCTGAGATTCTGATCTCTAACAGGTCTGTAGCTGCTGTTGATGCCACTGGCTTGTGCAACCACACTCTAGCAATCACCACTGGATTCATGTCTGTGTCTTTCCTTAGATTCACTGAGTGAATTTTCATGTTACCTTTAGTTAAAAATCCTTCTAAATGAGCTCCAGAGGTGTGGCAGTGTACAGGCACAATGGGGAGGGAAGGCAACATGTAATACACATGTTATTATCTCTACCCACAAGTATCTTATCAAACCCGTGTCAGACAGATAAGACCTGAGTATGCACATTGAGCAATAGTGAGATATGTGTGTTTACTGATTTATATGAATAGTCAGGGACTAAGATCCAAACAGAAAGGTTAGCTGTTGGAGTCATGTGGGCCTTTCTGGGATGAGCCCAGATGGGTCAATGCTTCTTGGTCCATGTGCTTAACCTGGTGATGATGAACTTTGCTGGACACTGTTACTGACTTACTGACTTCTAGATTGGCGGTAGTTCTGTCTTGCCAAGAACTATTGTTCGCATTCTTCCTGTGGATTCTAAATGCATTTCCTTTCCAGACCTAATCTCCAACTTTTTTCTTTTCTTATTGTACCTTATTCTCTCCAGAAGTTATTTCCTCTCAACATCTGCTTCCTAAGCCATGTGTGCCCAGTGCAGATATTTCTACCAAGGTATCAACCTGTTCTCCACAGCATCTTGTTTGCTACTATGATAATTCCCAAAACATTATTCTAAAATATCCCTCTGCACAGTCAATTTAAACTTTGATTTTTTTTTTTTTTTAACAGCTGAAGGTTCAGTACTAGGCTTCTTATTCTGATAACCAGATTCAGGCCTTAACCTGTTGGAGGTCAGTCCAAATGACCTATTTCTTCCATACGGATGAGCTTTCATTGCCCATGCCTTACTCAACATCCCTAATGCAATACTCCTAGCCTCAGATACCTGCTACTTCTGGTTGCCCTTCTGTCTCCTACCAATTCCTTAAATCCTAGGCAGAAACCAAAGTATGGTCTGACTCATGAGTCTGGACTGAGCACAGTGTCTTTTTTAAATTCTTGAGCACTTACTGCAATTATTGATGTTTAAAACTGGAATTCTCCTCCTGCTTTGTGGGATGACTTAACTGTTCTTCATCTGTTGTATCATAACTGACAGTTAAAAAGCACAAGGACCACACACGTTCTTCTTAGCCTTTCTTATAACACAAAGACTCTACCAAATATTAACTGATGATGGTTTAAAATGGCATTATTCTGGAAGGAGTCACTGAGCTCAGTTTCCATGTGGCCCCACAGCAGAAGAGTTCTTGCTACATACTAGCCTAATATAAATATTTGTAGGTGAATTTTCCAATACTGGAAAACTGGATGGAAATTTCAAAGTCAGAAATTCTAATATCTGGATGCATGGTACAAGCTTATAGATCCAATTAGTCAGGAACTTGGTGTGAGAGGGTTCTGTGAAACACAGTGAGATTTTTATCTCAAACAGAACAAACCAAAAATGGTGAAGGAGAATGTGGAGATAATACTATGAGGAATAATGATCTTAGATGTCATTCTGTAAATATGTTTCTCTTATTGGTTAATGAATAAAGCACTGTTGGCCAATAGGAAAGCAAGATAGGTGGGACTAGGAGAGTAGGAAGAGAGAGGAAGAAGTAGGGAGGAGATTCAGGATGTAGGACCTAGAAAGAAGGATGCTGAGCCCTCCCTCTGGTAAGATAAGACCACATGGAAATATGTAGATTAATAGAAATGGGTTAATATTTAAGACAGAGCTAGCCAATAAGAAATGCTAGTAACAGGCTAACAGCTTTATATCAAATAGAGCGTTTCTGTGTGTTATTTGTGCCTGGCGCAGCTCTGGGTCAGGCTGGCGGGGAAAACCTATTCTTAACAGGATAATGTAGAATTACATTGATCTTGTGTGTGATGTTTTTTTTTCCCCTTTCTTTTAACCTGTAAACATTGATATAGAAGAATAGTTGTCAACCAGAGAAGCTGTGCTGGTTGATTTATGTCAACACAACACAACCTACCATCACCTGGGAAGTGGAAATGTCAAGGAATTGCTTCAATCAGACTGACCCGTGGGCATGTCTGTGGGACATTTCATTTGGTTAATGGTTGATGTGGGAAGGTTCATCCCACTGTGGGTAGTACTGTCACTAGAGAGTGAGCAAACAAGTAAGCAGAATTCCTTCATGGTCTCTGTGCTGGCACAAGCTAAAGTCATCTGAGATGAGGGAACCTAAACTGAGAAAATGTCTCCATAATATCTGGCTGTAGGCAAGCCTATATTAGTGACTGATGGGGGAGGGTCCAGCCCACTGTGGGTGGTGCCATCCCTAGCCTGGTGGTCCTGGATTCTATAAGAAAGTTGACTAAGTAAACCATGAGAAGCAAGCCAGCAGGGAGCACTCTTCTGTGGCCCCTGTATCAGCTCCTACCTCTAGGTTCCTGCCCTGCTGGAGTTCCTGTCTTGATTTCCATTGATGATGTACTGTTATGTGGAAGTGTAAGCCAAATAAACCTTTTCCTCTCCAAGTTGCTTTGGTCATGGTGTTTCATCACAACAATAGTAACTCTAAGACAGTCTCTGCTTTCAGGTTTCTGCCTTGACTTTCCTCAATGATGAATTGTGATTGGGAAGGGTAAGTCAAAATAATCCATTTCCTGTACAAGTTGCTTTTGGCCAGTATTTTATCTCAGCAACAGAAAGCAAACTACAACAGATTGGTATTGTGAACATGGGGTATTGCTATAATAGACTTGCCCATTTTGTTGGGAGGAAGCTTAGTGGGCTATTTTGTGGGAGCTTGGAAGATAATGCCAAGAGAAATTCCGAAGATGAAGATATGGCTTGTTTCAGAGGGGAGTTTGAGAGTCAGTCCCTGAAAAGACTCATCATGCTGTTTGTGGGATATGTTTAAATTAAGAATCTGGTTTCTGGTCAGCTAATATTAAAAAATCAACTTTGATTAACAGGAGACCAGCATCAGTGAAAGTGAAACTTTGGCTTTAGTGAAACATTCAATATTGGTTAGCTGGGATTGAGAAATCATCCATGGTGAATAAGGCACCAACACCACTGAGGAGAAATTTGGGAAGTATTTCCTCAGAAGCAGCACACACAAGCTGTGATCCAGTGGGGAGCTGAGGCTTTATCTCAAGCTGGTATTAGAACTTGGTAATGTGTAACAGTTGCCCACATGGCACTGCTTTTGAAGGAGTAAAGAAGTCAGAGAGAGTAGCTGAGACTTGGCATCATGCAGAGTTGGAATCTCTGTGGAGAGGCCAGGTGGCCATTGGTGAATGTACAGCTGCAGATGCAGGGAAGCCCCAGGGATTGAAAGGGTAATAGAGAAAGGCTGAGGATTGGTACCCTAAGGAGCTTGGAAACCACTGAAGGAGGTGTAGCCTCAGCTTCAGCGGAGACTCTAGTGTTTTGGAGACTCTGGGATGGTGAGATGATTGCCAAGGATAACAGTAGTGTGGAATGAACCAGCCAGAGCCTATAAGACAAGGTTGGGACTAGAAGTCAGCGAACTTTCATGTAAATCATTGGAAAGTAAACCAGGGTGGACATTGTTGTAATTACAACTCTGCCATTATGGTTCAAAAGTAGCTGGAAACAATACAAATGGGAATAGCTGGCTTCCAAGAGAACTTACTTTAGTTGAGATTGAAATTTGAACATATCATTTTCATATTATGAAGTATTAGGTTATAAAAACCCTTTCAACCATTAGAATATATAAAACTCTTATAAGGCCATGGGCCATACTGAAACAGATTCAGCCCAGTGGCTTATTTTTTTGCTACACTCTGCCTTGGGGATCATAAAGCTATACTGGTGTTTCTTTTTGCATTCCAAGACAGACAGTGTGATCCCCCAATGTCTGGCATAGTCACTTCCCAGAGAACCCATACCGTAGGAACATTAGGACACATCTGGAATTGGATGTCGTTACCAATATTCCTGGAACATGGTGTCTTGAGAGAACATAGCTGTATTTATCCCACCTGGCACTCGCTGAAGCAGTTAGTGTCTCGTCTCACTGTGATGTCACTCCCAGGGTGGAAGATCTGAAGACTGATGAAGTGGCTTCTAGGTAGTATACCATTCTACTTAGACTTGGGTTTCAAGTCTTACTCCTTCTTTCTAGTCTAGACCTTCAGTCTGTAGCAAAGCCAGCTCAGGTTTTCCGTTTGGATCCAGTCCCTCACATTCCCCATACCATATGGCTAGGCATCTCACTCATGTGTACTGGCTAATTACAAAAAACAGACTTCTGCTAAAAATGCCAGACAAGACTTATCTTGGTCAGTTGGCTGTGTATTTAGTACATTTGTGCTCTGGTTACATTTGGTCCATTAGTTTCACTTTAGATTCTGTATTTATAATGGTTTTTTTTGATGCTAATATTCAAATAATCTTATCCAACATGGAGCTGGATGAAGACAAGAAAGAGGATTATTCAGATTTACTAAGGCTAATATTCATAATGAATGTTTGCCTGCCAGTTTTTAAACCTATAAACCATTTCTCCTTCTATTTTATCTATTTTAAAATATATAAAACATATTTATTTCTGATGTAGAATATTCCTGAACTTGGTATAGCCAGTTTTGGTTATGACGGGTTATAAAAGTATAATGTTCATTAAAAATTAGGGGAAATCACTCAAAAGCCTATTGCCCAGAAATAAGTATTTATCATTTAATATTTCCATAGTATCATAGTTCATTCATGTGTCCACACAAATATACACAGATTAGCAGCGCTGTGAATGTGTGTTTAGTAGATTGGTAGATCTGGGAAGGAAAGAGGGCTGTTCATAGGCCAGTTCATTGATCTTCAGCTCTACCTGGGCATGTCCATGCTGTAATTGTGTTTCAAGAACTGTGCGTGACTTAGTTTTTTATAGAACCTACCCTGTCAGACTACCCAAAGAAGGCTGTGGAAGCATTATATCCTTGCAAGTGTTACTGCTCTGGAGGGAAAGGTACCCTGACTGTTAGAAGTCAGGCTATACCTACAGCCCTGAAAGGAAAGTATCCTGGATACATACAGCTTTGAGGAGAAAGTATCCTGACTGTCAGGAAGTCAGGCTATATCAGTGTTTCTGTGGGGGATGGTCTCCCCACAGGATATGGCAATCCTGAGAGAGAGCCTTACAGCTGAGTTCTGCTCCATTCAGCTAAAAGATTTTCCCTGCAGAGGTGCCCATTGCTTCTCTGCTCTGCTTCACTGGAGAGTTTCCCAGCAGACACTGCTACTCTTACAAAAGAAGTTTTTCACCCAAAACTCATTCAAGAGATTCATTCTGGAGGGAGGAATCCAGGAGAATGGCTGCCTCTGCAGGCATGTAAAAGGCACCTGCCAACTGAACATGCACAAGGCTTATTATATAGGGCTTCTTAGGGCAGAGTTTTTTTCCAGGGAGGTTTCCAGGCTTGGAATTGGTCAGATTTCAATCCCCACGCTTGGATAAGCTCTAAGATTGGCAGGATTTTCTGCTCAGGGATTGGTTGATTTTGTGCTCAGTTGGTTAGGGGCAGAGTGCGTTTTGTTGGCTCTGGTTTCAGGACCACAGTGTGTTTCTTTTACTGGCCCTTTTTAACATTTTGGCTCTAGTTTCAAGGCCAGGATATATTCCTTTGACTGACTCTTGTTTCAGGGTCAAGGCTGGCTCTGGTTTCAGGGTCAGGATTATTTCTTTGGATGGCCGTCTACCCTACATTCCTATTTTTTATCTTCAGGATCTGCGAGTGATGGCACAGTCATTTGTGTGTTGATGTGGCATACCCATCCTTACAAATGGCTCCATAATGTAAGGTTGCATGACAGCAAAATAACATAAGGCATACTAAATTTCATCAATGTATGCTGAAAAATGTAGACACCTAATAAAAATAGCAGCCTAGTTTCTCACATGTTAACTGATTAAGAAATACTCAACTACTGTAATAACAATAATAATTTTTCTTGGAAAATTTCAATTTGCTTGTTGATGTTGGCATTTTGGTCTGCCCAGGGTGCCATAAGGAAATACCATAATTGGATGGATTGAACAGAAATTATTTTGTCATAGTTATGGAGGCAGGAAGTCTGAGGTCAAGATTTCATTGAATTTGGTGTCTCCCCAAATTTTCCTGGGCCATTACTTTGAGGAATTTCCCTCTCTTTTCATAAAGACCAATCATATCAACAATCATACCAAGCAGTGTCCTGTCTGCATGGCTCCATTTAGCCTTAGCTATCTAAAATGCTATCTACAAAGGTATTCACTCTAAGAGCTCGAGCTTCAGTAAACAAATTTAGGAGGTGCACTGGTCAGACAGGAAGAGTATAGGAAAGCATCTCAGACTCTGAGTTACTGGGAGATGATTGAAGGAGGTTATCTGAACTCAAGGGGCAAATTAACACATTCAGTGGGTATGATGTGCCTGTGTAGCTCTGTTCATGGGTGTATGCATGTGTGTGCATTCCTAAGCCACTCTGTTCTGCACAGTGCAAATTGCTTCACTCTGCTAGTGGTTTTGGCAGAGGAAGTCATACATAAGCAAATATGAAGTTCATGTTAGTGCTCACATGGGCAGACATTATATTCTCACAGTCATCCCAGAGAAACTGATAGAACAGTAAGTATAGTGGTAATGAGGTGAGTTATGGAGCCCAGGCAGTCTGAATCCATACCTTCTTTTAAATAAAACCCCATAAGATCTTGGAAAAATAGTTTGGCAACCCTGAACCTATTTATTTATAAAATGCATATTAATCGTGGTTACCCCATATGGATGTTGACTTCATATACAGAGGTGTATTGTACCTAGTAAGATTGTAGTGAGTGTGAATTACTTTTAATGTTACATGTTTTCTGTCATTAGTGAAGTTGAGGAAATGTGTGAAGTAGCAAATAGCTATTATGCTTCCACAGCCTACTCTTGCCAGAGCTCCTTCAGAGCCATAGCTACCCCGCTTAAAAGGAGTAGCTTTGGTGTTACTGTTTTTGTGAAGAGGCTTTCAATTTACAAAGAAGTTCTTATATTCTTTGGAACCCAAGGAGGCAGAATCTGCATGAATCTGCAGAGCTATTGATTGGAGCATTACACCCACATGAGAAAAAAAGATACAAACCAACATGAGACCAGAGCCTAGGCACCATTGGCTTGCTGCTGTGCAAGAATTTGACAGAAATGGATGAGAAAAGGTGTCCTACTTCAGCAGGGAGCAATGCCTGCTGTGTGTGCAGAAGCCAAGGCTTTTGAAGCACCACATGAGAAATGTCAGAACATGCAGTGAATATCTTTGAACCACAGAGGTTTAAAATCTGCCCAAGTGATCCCAAGAGGACACAGTTTGACTCTCCCTTGGGGAAGGGGGGGGTCAAAGCCTGGTGCCCAATGCCTCTGGCCTCAGTAAAGCCTCATCTGCTATGGCAGGACAGTGTGATCAGCCTTAGTCTTAGTAGGTCAGCCTGGCTCCTGGAGACATGTGCCCGCTGTTTAACCTGATCACTATTAGTTCTGCAGACTGAGGTAGCAATGCTCTTGAACAAATTTGAGGGTAGGCGTCTCGTGCAACTGGTTCACGTTCTTGCTCAAGTTGTGTTACCTTGGTGAATAAATTCACCCCGCCAGATGCTGCTGCTACAAAAGGGAAATAATAAACTCCTAATTAGAGAATGATCCTGGGAGCAAATGAGATAGTGTATGTGTAATGTGCACATTGCTGTGTCTGCTTCCCTTTCCACTGAGCTCACAAAGCCGAGTAAGCAAACATTTCTGGGACTCACAGGGACAATCAATTCTACTTATAGCAAAGCTGTCCAACATCTGAGCTAGGCTACCATTTCCTGGGGTGAGTAGTGCCCTTCTCCTCCAGTACCTCATTGTTGCTGCCTTCTTAATTATTCTGAATTTTGTATCCTAATTTGCCATCAAGAAAACTGTTTTAAGCCAGACTTGATGGCGTTTCTCTTTAAAAATGTAGACTACGCTACTTTTCAAATATTTATTTTGCTTGTATGGGTGTTTTGCCTACATGTATATCTGTACACCTGTGTGTACCTGTGCCCAGGAAGGCCAGAGGAAGGTACTGAATCCCCCTGGAACTGGAGTTACAGAGGGCTGCCAGCTGCAGTGTGGGGGTTGGGAATCGAACCTCTGTTCACTGAAAGATCAGCCAGCACTCTTAAGTTCAGAGCCACTTCTCCAGTCCTGTAGCACTTAATTTTAATCCCCATGTTTAGGAGACTGAGTCAGGAGGACAGTGACTTTAAGGTCACTGGCTATACAGTGAATTTGAAAAAGTCAGTGACTTTAAGGTCAGCCTGCCTACACAGTGAATTTGAAAAAAGCCTGGGATACAAGGCAAGACCCCATCTCAACAAAAACAACAAACCAAATATCAAAACAAGAAAGAGAGAGGGAGAGTTGCATTTTGTGTTGTGGGAAAGAGGGTCCTTGTGGCTCCTTCTCAGCTTTCCCCAGGGGCAAATTTGTGTTTGCCTTTGGTTTCTTTCTGGCTGTTCATTGCCCTCTGTGATTCACTCATGGTATTCATATTCCCATCTCAGAGGACCAGCCTAGAGTCCTGAAAGACTCCCCAGCCATTGCTGATGTGACTGATAGTCTTCAAAGTTGGCAGTAGAACTTTACTCCTGAGGTTTGAGTGCATACTCTTGTGACTGAGTAAGGAGCAAATGTAGGGCTGTGTAAGATGGGAGGTGGGGCATGGGCGTTTTGACTAAGAAGCAGGACACAGGGCTAGTTCTCAAGTGGGAGGATTTGGGCAGATTCCAGATGATTATAGGGTCAGGGTTAGATTATTCATGGACCGCTCCAAATTTAAGTTCATAACAAGCCTTCTATGTGGTAAGAAATTTAACTAAAAGAGAATCAGGTGAACCACCTTCATTTTAAATTCAAAATGAACTATTGGAAGCATCTACACAGCAATTGGGATTTGAAAGCAGTAAATATGTTAGAAGAATTATTTTAAAGTGGTCTACTGTTGCTTGTCTGTATATGGTATCTTAGCAAGTGTTTGATGGAAGATTAGGGGGACTGTTCTGCACAGATCTACTGTGCCTGAGGCTATTGGTGGAGGTGCATGCATGCTCCCTTACATCCTGTAATCTGGTTAGGGTTAACAGAATTGACATTAAAGGCCCATATCTCAGCCATGCTGCCTAATTCATGAAGGTTCTGATAATCAACTCCTCTATTCAGTCAGGGATAATGAAATAACATGCCTTTGGCTTTACTGTCATCTGGCAATTTCTTATAGATATAGTGGGCACTTAATGGTTGTCTGAGTTTTACATCTTGGAAATAGGAGAGAAAGGGGTACTTACTGAAGCTAAGTGAAGATGTGATGAGGTTTCTAAATCTAAACAGCACCTCAGTGTAAGGTGTTAGGTGTCCAAAGCCCCTCTTCCCCATGGAGAATCTGGGAAGGAAGTGGTATAATGACAACTAACCCCCAAGTGCCATAGCTTATTGTATCCAGCTCTTCCTGAATTATTTCTACTGTGGAGGGTCAGGGATGGCTCCATAGTACTATATGGAATTGTGATTAGAACAGATACAGAGGAGGGGGTGGGACAAGGCTTATTAGCCCACAGAAGATTCCTTCCTCCCATGATCAAGGTGATGCAACCCTATGGAGAGAATCTTTTTTTTTTTTTTTACATATCTATCCCAGTTCCCTTCCCCTCCCTCCCTGTCCCTCCCTCCCCCCTCTCTCTTAGCCTCTTTCCCTCTCTCCCCCTTCACATGCACCCCAACCACCATCCCCTCCCATTCCCCCCCCCACTCCACATGTATGGTGATGCCATCCAGGCGGGGTCATTTAAGTCTGTCAAGTTGTTTGGAGTAGGGACTACGACTCCTCTCCTCTCTCTAGATTAAGGGAGTATCCCTCCATGGGAGATGGGCCCCCAAGGTCCTTTTGTGCACCAGGAATACATTCTGGTTCCACTCTCTGAGGTCCCTTAGACTGTTCAGGCCTTCTAGCTGAGACCCATGTTCAGGGGGTCTGAGTCAGTCCCATGCCGGATTCGCAGCTATCAGTTTGGGGGCCCGTTAGCTCCTCCTTGTTCAGGTCAGCTGTCTCTATGTATTTCTGCAACCTGGTCTTGTCCTCTCTCTCTCTCTCTCTCTCTCTCTCTCTCTCTCTCTCTCTCTCTCTCTGCATCTGGATTCTAGTTCGACTCAGTGTTTAGTTGTGGGTGTTTGCTTCTGTTTCCAACAGGTACTAGATGAGGGCTCCATGATAGTGGATAAGTTAGTCGTTGATCTCGTTATCAGGGAAGGGCATTTATGGTAGCCTTTCAACTGTTGCTCAAATTGTTAGTTGGCAGCAGTTTTGTAGGTCTCTAGACATTTCTTTACGTTCAGTTTTCTCTTCAAATCATCTATAATGACTCCCTCTTTTATTCTCTCTCTCTCTCTCTCTCTCCCTCTCTCCTGTCTTTTATTCCTCCCCTGACTCAATCTTCCTAGTCCCATGTGCTTTCCTCTCCTCCTCTTCTCTTTCTCCTAGTTCCCTCTCCCCTCCCCATGTGCTCTGGAGAACTTGTCCCTTCCCCCTTCTGTGAGGAACCTTATATGAACCTCTCAGAATACTCATTGTATCCTAGTTCCTCTGGCGGTGTGAATTATAGGCGGATGATGATCCTTTGCTCTAGGTCTAAAATCCATATATGAGCACGTACATACCATGTTCCTCTTTTTGTGACTGGGTTACCTCATTCAGCGTGGTTTCTTCAAGTTCCATTCACTTGCCTGCGAATTTCAAGATTCCATTGTCGTCCCCCCTCCCCTGCAGAGTAGTATTCCATTGTGTAGATGTAACACATCTTCTTTATCTATTCTTCAGTTGAGGGGCATTTAGGTTGCTTCCAGGTTCTTGCTATTACAAATACTGCAGCTATGAACATAGTTGAGCACATGTCTTTGTTGCATGGATGTGGATCATTTGGATGTATACCTAAAAGGGGGGGTTTGCCCGGTCCTGTGGTAAACTGATTCCCATTTTCCTGAGGAACTGCCATACTGATCTCCAAAATGGCTGTACAAGTTTGCACTCCCACCAGCAGTGAAGGAGTGTTCCCCTTTCTCCACATCCTCTCCAGCATAAGTTGTCATTGGTGTTTCTAATTTTAGTCATTCTGACAGGAGTTCCCTGATAGGTAAGGATGTTGAACACTTTCTTAAGTGTCTTTCAGCCTTTTTGATTTTCTGTATTGAGAATTCTCTCTTCAGTTCTGTACCCCATTTTTCAATTGGGTTATTTGGTGTTTTGTTGACTAGTTTCTTGAGTTCTTTGTTTATTTTGGAGATCAGCCCTTTGTCAGATGTAGGATTGGTGAACATCTTTTCACAGTCTGTGGGCTGTAGATTGGTCTTGTCAACTGTGTCCTTTGCCTTATTTGAGCTTCTAAGTTTGAGGAGGTCCCATTTATTAATTGTTTCTCTCAGTGTCTGTGCCCCTGGAGTTATGTTCAAAACAGCTAAAATTCTACAGTGGGGCAAGGACAGTATCCTCAACAAATGGTACTGACATAATTGAATGAAGGTGTATAGAAGACTGCAGATAGACCCATGTCTATCACCATGCACAAAATTCAAGTCCAAATGGATTAAAGACCTGAACATAAATCCAGCCACACTGACCCTCTTAGAAGAGAAAGTAGGAGGTACCATTGAACAAATTGGTATAGGAGACCGCTTCCTGAACATAAATCCAGTAATACAGGCTATAGAGAGAATATTAAGCTTTCCCCTTACCATACCCATTGGATGTTTTCTCTACAGGAGTGATGGCTGATGTCCTCCTCATTCTTTACATCTGTCCCTGCTATTTAACTGCTGGAGACCTGGGTCCTGAGGCTGTGCCTTACTTGCCTTTTCATCCCCATGGCTCAGCATTATGCCTGGCACTTAGGAAGATTCTAGTAAATATCTGTAGCATGAAACAGTTATTTGACACTTTGGGGACTAACAAATTGACTTTAACTGGAGAAGGGAAGGCTGATAGGGAGGGGACAGCAAGTGGGGAGGGCTGAGCAGTAAATTTGAGGATGATGAGAGTGGTAGGTAGAGGGTAGAGAATGCCCTGGAAGGTGCAAAGGCTGTTGCAGAGGGTGGAAATCTTGGTGTGTTTATTTGTGCAACTCTAATAAGCATGGAGAAGGATGAGCAAGGGCAGACAAAAAGCAGATAAGGCCTGCTTGACAACCTCACACTGTGTCCTCTCAATACTGAGGCTTGCCTGCCCTTCTGCTCCAGTATGGCATTTGGGCCTGCTTTCACAGAAAGGTCATGGTTGCTGAGGAGCTCACCTCAGGGCAGAGGTGGTTTTGTGTCTTCCAGCCTCTTCTGACGTAAGACAGAGCTATTTACAATACATAGATTTGACATGATATTCTGCCACACCCTGGAATTTATGCTATAGACACTGAAAATTGAACATTGGAAAAACCCTAAATTAAATTATCATCTTTCTCTTACCTATGCCTATTTTGTCTTGCTTATCTAGAAGTCTAGTGCTCTATCCATTAGACGAGATAGGCAAGTTAATTGTGTCATGTTTTACAGAAAAAAAAAGCAAAAAAACAAAAAATTACCAGATACGGGACCAATGATGATGGGTATTGCACTGTTAACTCTGTCCTGTGCAATAAAGTCAAACAAAATTAGTTTAAAATATTCAAGTCAACAGCAACGAACCCAAGAAGATTTGCAGGAAAGCATGATTGAGTTTGCAAGCATCGGTGGCCTACTGAAGACTTGAGGCTAGGGATGTTCCAGGAATTCCAGAACAAATCATCTACCCTCAGAATCTCTCCACTTCATTTTCCTGTTGGTTATGGAGGACTAGTTACACAGAATGGGGATTGATGCTTGACATTAATCCCTATTTCCTAGTGCACAGAGTTGAGGAGGGACATGGAGCATGGCAGTTTAGTTCAGAGTCACACAAGCATCCAGCTTCTCTTGTTCATGTCTGAGGCCTGATGTACTGAGTGAACTAGCAAATGATATTTAAAAGTATCCATATCTAAAAGTCAGTGAGGATAGATTTCTCTATATGTCTATTTTAATGGCTTTGTGGGGGCAGAATCTGTTTTGAAGCATACAGCTTGAGATACATCTGTTTTACTTACCCAGTTTTCGTCATTAGAAGGACCAGTTTGTATCCAGGGAGCTTGTTGCCATACAAGTGACCATTGTGTAGTAGGATTCATCCAGATCTTCCTATGATGTCTGTACTCATTATTGTTCCAGCTACTTGGAGACCCAGTGAGTCTGGGCTACTGTATTCACCCAGGAGCCCTCACTGAGCTGCCTTCTTGTCTGTTCTCAGTGACTGGGTAAAGGTAAGGCTAGGACTAGGTGGATGGCCGGTGGGGAAGGGGTAGTGGAAATACTTTTCAGTTTGTATCAAGCTCAGTACAGTGGCCTGGAGATTGGTGCACATCTGCAGAAAAAATGGAAACCACGTGAGAAATCTTCAGTGTATGAAGAAGGGGGACTGGGCTATATTTTATGGATTAAGAGATGAGGGGCTGAAAGCTGCAGGTGGCATATGTTAATGACTAAATGCAGAATCTTTCTAAGGCTGTTATCTACTTGTCCTTTTCATTCAACAGTCTTTTCTTCCTTTGTTCATTGAGATAATGCTTTTCAGGCTGGGGATGTAGTTCAGCTGTTATAGTACTAGCCTAGATGTTTACTCCAAGTACCTAGTAAACTGGATGTAGGGATACATGTCTATAACTCCAGTGCTCCAGAAGTAGAGCCATTGAAAATCAAAGTCATCTCTACACAACAAGTTCAAGGCCAGCTTAGGCTACATAAACCCCCAAAGAGGCTGTTCTTATCTGTGCTTTTCTCTTTTGTTACAATTTTAATCATGGAAATATGTCCAACTTGAACAATTTTCAGTTCTTTTTTATCCCAGTTCTAAAATAGGATATGAAGTTAGATGCATTATTTCCATTTGATTGACTCGACGTGAAAACACTGTCCCCTCAACAATTATGAAACATGTACATGAATTCTGACTAAATACTTGATATACCAAATCAGAAAGCACGCTGGTTTTAAGTGTTCTTTCTTCAGTACTTACAGGGTCAGTGAGCACCTTTTGAGAACTTGTTTCATGTTGGGTTCTGTGTCAGTTGCTAGGCAGAAAAACAGGATGTGTTCCCTTGATAGACAACGATGCTGTCTCCTTAGTTCACCCCAGGATGTAAGTTCCTCATCTGTACCATGGGACTAATAATCTCAGACACTGAAAAGAAGTACTGTAACGATTGGGTAAAATAATTCATAGCACCTAGCCAAAACCCTTGCAAGAAGCCAAGAAAAATAGTAGTACCATGTGTTTTATCTGGACTTTATTTCTGTCAAATCCCATTTAGTTTTAAAATATAGTTATAGTTACTCTTTGAGAATTCCATACTAGCATACAGTGTGTTTTAATTTTGATCATATTCAGCCCCCATTCATCTCCCTAACTCCTCATAGATTCATTCCATGTCTCCCTACCCTTCCCAAATTCATGTACCCTTTCTTTATTTTTAAAACCCACCAGGTTTGGTAGGTTTGATGTGATAACTTCTGTCAGAAGAGGTGAAACATACAGTTCTATTTCTTCTTCCTCCTCCTCCTCTTCTTGTCTTTCTCCTCCTTCTTTCTTATCCCTCCCTTCCTCCCCATTTTCCCTTATTCTTCCCGTTCTTAAAAAAAAAAAAAAAAAAAAAAAAAAAAAAAGCTTCATTGTTGAGGTTAAGACCATGGTTTTCCTAGTTTACTGACTTCTTAAGTAGTATGTTATTTGAAGCCATGATTCTTTATTTGTCTAAACAGCAAGGTGTGATCCTTGTGCTCACAGTGGGAGGTTTGTGTCTTCAGCCAAAATGTCAGAGCACATATGGTCAGTATGTGGAAGGAACAGGTTGTCTTCACTCCTTCTCTGTTTCTACCATTTATGTACCTGTTCATTATTAGCGTCTTCAAACTTAATATGGATTGAAATGGTTCCTTGAATTAAAATGGAGCTGTACAGTTAGTCTGAGCACTTGTTTTGCCAGTAATTAATAAATGTCAGCTCTTATTCCATTAAGAGTCAGTGGTAGTAGTACTAGAATCATCACCTGAAACAAAAAGGGTGGGGGCTCACTAGGTAGACCCTTTTCTTGAACAAGTTTTAGCTTTTGTTAAGGATTTTATGAGGCTCCCTAATAATACAGCTGTCACACTAGGGAAATGTCCAGAGATCTGCAAGGATGACCCTAACTAAGAATCTGAGCAATAGTGGAGAGGCTACCTTAAATGCTTTTCCTCAATAATGGGATTGATGACTATCATATATGCTATCCTAGAGCCTTCATCTAGTAGTGATGGAAGCAGAAGCAGATACCCTCAGCTAAACACTGAGCCAAACTCCTGGAATCCAGTTGCAGAGAGGGAGGAGTGATGAACAAAGGGCTGAAGAAGCCCACAGAAACAGCTGACCTGAACAAGGGGGAGCTCATGAACCCCAGTCTGACAGCTGGAAAACCAGCATAGGATCAACTCAAACCCCCTGAACGTGGGTGTCAGTTCGGAGAACTGGGCAGTCTATGGGGCCTCTGGTAGTGGATCAGTATTTATCCCTAGTGTACAAATGGACTATGGGAGCCCATTCCACATAGAGGGATACTCTCTTATCCTAGACACAATGTGGAGGGCCCAGACCCTGCTCCAAATGATATGACAGACTTTGAAGATCTTCCATGGACGGTCTCACCCTCCCTGGGGAGCATAAGGGGGATGAGATAGGGGAATGGTACAAGGCAGGAGAGAAGGGGAGGGAGGAAGAGGGAACTGGGATTGACATGTGAAACGAGATTATTTTTAATTTAAAAGTTAAAAATGTATATACAATATAAACAAACAAAACCAAAATGCTCTAGGTGGGAAGAGAAGCATTGAGTCCGCTGACCCGCTCTTGTCACTTGCCTTCGTGCGGCTTGTGCTGCCACGGAAGACCGTGTGCTCATCCTTGCCCCTTGGCCTTGTCCTCATGCTGTTTCCCAGCCTAGTGTGCCCCTCCTCCTGCCTTCCCTGCTTAACAAACATCCACATCAAGACTCAGGCCAGCCTCATTTTACAAACCACAGCTTCTTTCTGCTGCATGTAGTTGTGGGTGTCCCGAGAGGACCTGGAAGCAGATCATGGGGGCATATATGACCTCACCTAGCCCATGAAGGAGGCAGGATGCCCTCATTCTTCTTCTCCCCTTCGTGTAGCTTAGAAACAATAACATCAGCTCACTGCTCTTCCTTAACATTTCTTCTTTGTCTTCCAATCTTGAAAATTCCTTCAGGGAATTACCTCACATCACCCTCATTGAATACCTGGCCATGCTTGCACATAACTGGTGCACAGCAAATGTTTCCAGAGCACATATGAGTCAACATGGGTGTTTGGGTTGCTAGCCATCCAGATATGTATCACATTGTTCATTTATTCTGAATGCCTACCACATGATGAGCAACCCTAAACAGTGCTTGGGATATGGTTCACATTTCAGTGGCAAAGGAGGTTTTAACAAATAAGTAAAACATACAGGCTCAAACTGTTTTGGAAGAAAAACAAAGTTGAAGATGGGGCATTTGTGGATCGGGGATGGATATGAGCATTCAGGGACAGTGGGGGATTATTTCCAGAGAAAGTGAAATTGGGCCTGGCCCTGAAGGGGAGGTTAGGGAACTCCTTTCAGGGTAGAAGAACCATTCATTGCAAATGCTCATTGAGGAGTGTACCAGCCAACTTGAGGTCGGTAAGCACTCAGCCGAGCTGAGGCAAGGTGGTCAGGTTGTACACAGCCTTGTGCACCGCTGTGAAGACTTCGATGTTTGCCCATAGCTTAGGTACTACTGTTGAACCAAGGAAAGGTGTGGTGCGATGAACATTCTAACAGGTTCATGCAGGCTGTGTTCACCTTTAGCTGGAGGTAAGAGGGCAATGACAGAGGTCAGGTGAAGGGGCCAGCTAAGGTCATAGTAGTGGAAGTAATTCAAAGAGATTGTATTAAAAAATACTTTCTAATGTTTTGGTTTCTGAAACTTTCAAGTATAATAAAAGGAAGGAAGACTATTGTCAATATCAAGTCTTTATCACCCAGAGCCACCTTTGCATGTTTGTTTTACCTTTAGCTTGTTGAGTTCCTTCATAGCCACTTACATACATTGTTAGACTATGCTTCAGTATGACTCTTAAAAAACATGAATATAGTGCTACATGAGCAGAGTGTTGGCCTTAGGAAACATGAACATGATGCTGTGTGAGCAGAGTGCCAGCATCATTGGAATCTCGTGTATTGCTCCTTTCAGATCTGTTATGTCCCCTCCATGTCCTTTATATTTACATCATTTCTAGAGATATGATCCCAAAATTGTTTGTCAGAGATAGTCCTGACCACCTCGCTTGTTTGCTGTGAGGAGCAGGAAGGACTTTAAGATGGCTGTTGGGTTTAGTTGTAACAGATTAAGGGAATTGTCAAGTACTGAGCTGTGGGAGAGTCAGAGAGGGACAGAAGATTGGATTTTCATTTTCCTCATACTAAGCTTGAGGAATATTTGGGAGATTTTATGTGGAGGAGTGCCAGCTGCAGCTGGATAAATGAATCGAAGATTGGGGAAGTTTGGCCTACAAAAAGAAATCTGGCAATCTTCAGTGACTGTGTAGCATTTTTACACCCCCAGGACTAGCCCTGAGACCTTGTCTGGGATAGTCAAAAAACCAACACAGAGACTAGAAGAGAACCTGTGATTGGAGAAAGGGTGTGAGAGACCAGCTGTGGGCAACAGTACTGATGGTTTGTCACACCCAGATGTCTATGGTGTCTGTTGAGAGCAGTTCAGAAGGCAAGGGAATGGAGAAACAAACTCCTCCTACAGGGTTTATGAGAGGAAAAAATTATAACAGCGAGTCCCCAAAAACTTCATTACAGGGTAAATACTGAAAAAGTGGATGACAATTATAGGGGGATGTGGAGCTAAGCATGCATTCATTCTGTGAGATAGAGTCTAACCTACCTTGCCAATGCTAGACTGGACCGGATTCTGCTTGTCCTCTTGCAGCTGTCTCTCTAGTGTTGAAAGTAACCATGCCTAGTTAAGCAGAATAGTGTAACAAAGGGAAAATGATGACATGTTTGTGTGCTGATGAGAATAATCTAGCAAAGAGAAAAAAAAAAAAAACCTGAAGAGAAAAGTAAGAGGTCTGAATTGTTAGCTAGGCAAGCCAGGCAGTGCATCCATGGTAACAGGAGGATGGGTTGTCAGGAAGGTAGGCAGTTACTTCAGATTCTCCTGATTGCTTCTTTTGTCCCAGGGAGATGACCGAGAGGCTCATCAATGGAGACTGAAAGGGAGCAAGAATTTTGAGGATGATTTGGAAAATGGAATTCTCTGCAGTTTCTTTGTATGGAGTGTATGTGTCCCTGTGGAGATGTCTGGGTAAAGCAGGCAAGGAACAATAGTAAATTGCCTTCTGTGGGATAAGGGAGATGGTTACTTCCGGGTTACCTTTTCTCAGTCCAAAAGGACCAAGAGTTGAAACTTTTCTGCTCAGTAACTTTTAGCCCAGAGAAGCCAATGAGACACTAATTAAAAAAATCATGACAACAGAAAAGACAGGGGTTTTATATGGACCTTTGCACTATAATTTCTATGGGATTCTGTAATAGGCCAAATGGATACAGACACAGCTTTGGGGTAGACATTTTATAAGATCAGTTTGGAACTGACACTATCCATAGGCCATCGTTGTCATTTCCAGAGTCATTATGTGGGAGTTGGGTGGGAGGTGCTTCAGTAATCCTGTACCTTTGAAAGATACCAAGGCCAAAATAATTTTGCACGTGATTCCTTTAAGAAAACATTGTCATTTTACCAAAGCGTCTTTTTGTTCACTGTTGAAAAGCTGCTGATGTCGGAAATCATGGCTGAATTGGAGGCTGTTCCTTTCACATATGCTGACAATTCTCAAGCCTTTACGATTTCTCATGAGCTCTGGCTGATGTGATGTGTTAGACATTTTTATTTAACTTATGCTTTTAAATCTAAAAGACACATCCTGTAAACCAGGTGGCTTCCAGATGACATATAAATAAGAGAGGAGAAAAGTCAAAAACAGCAAAGGGCCCATTTTTTTTTTAATCTTTGCAAATTCTTTTGGCTTATCCTTCACACATTGTATCCTTATTAGTTATTTTAGATCCAAAACTCACACTTTGAAGATACAATTTCCATTAAGATGAAAAATAAAACAAAAATTAAAAGGTAAATGGAGAAACTGTAAGGGATATATATATATATATATATATATATATATATATATATATATATAAAATCCTACGAGATTGGCATTTTTGTTACTGGGAAATTAATTTTACCTTTCTGATCAGTAATGAAAATAAAAATTAGCCTGAGATTATTGAATGTTAATTGTCTACACTTAACAGTAAGTTATTTGGTGTCTTAGCTCAAGCTATAGATTTATATGTAATAAAATATTCATCTTGAATGAAAGTACCAGTTCTGTTATTTTTAGTTTTTTATAATAAGGAGAAATAGTTAATAATTACTTTTCGTTATCTATGACGAAAATTTTGTGTTCCTTTGAGTGGGGAATAGTTTGATACATTTTGAAGTTGCCATACAACTGTGGCAATGAGAAATATTCTGCTCTCTTCTTGGGTAAATAGTTCTGGGAGATAGGATAGCCCAGCTAGCAAAGGCAAACTCAGTTCAGTCTCAGGAAGCCACATTGTGGAAGGTGACAACTCACTCCAGAAAGATGTTATCTTCTGACTTCCGCACTTGTGCCTTGACATCCGGAAGACCCTCCCCGCATATTCCCAAAAGGGGATTATGGGCTGTGTATTTGAAATGAAATACAGGACTTGTTCTAGAGGATTTTCAGTGGCCCTGCCCATTGGTCCTTCTGACCACCTATCTGGATCCACCCTTCCTGGTAATGAATGGCTGGTCACAGTTCTCTATGCACTCTTGCATTTGAAAGGTTGCTTTTGTTTTGAAGTTCCACCAACCCCTCCCCCCTCCTGGCACAGGTATGCCACCTTGAGCTCCCATGCAAGCTCTTACCTCTTGTATCTCTGCCCTGGAGTAACTTATAAACTGGCATCACCTGCCTGTGGGGCTCAGCAGGGTCCAGATCTTGACCATCAAGCTCCTTGACGTCATCCATTCCGATTCGTTGTGCTCTACTGACATAAGGTGCCCGTGTGGTGAACTTGTTCCTGTATAATGGCTTTTGTTTGAACTCACTCTCTTCCAAGAATCTGTTCCACATCATCGACTGTCTAATTTTCCGCCAAAGCCCCTTATGCATGCCTTTCAAATCCAACACCACTTTGTCCTCAGACATAAAGTCGTAACAATTTTTGGATAACCACCTTCTTAATGTTCCTCAAGCTCTTAACTCTTACATATGTACTCTAAATAGTGTAGCTCTCACTATGTGGAAGCACGGTATGGATAGCTTTGGGTATGTTTTATTTTTGTGATACTCGTGCAAAGTAGAACTTTCTGCATGCCAGGCAAAAGCTCCACTGATGAGCTGTAGCCCAAGCCCTCTTTTCACTCTCTATTTTGAAGTAGGGTCCACCAAGTTGCTGAGACTAGCACTGAACTTACCTCAGTCTGGTGGGTCTTGAGCCTGCGGTTCCCCTGCCTCTGCCTTCTGGGTAACCACAATTTACAGTTGTGCACCATCAGGGCTGGCTTCAGATGTGTGTCTGATTCCAGATATATCTGATAAGAGCATAGTGGGATTTTGTTTCAGCCTGAAAATGTGTTTTCTGTTTTTCTACCAGATCTTCACCCATAATGACATAGAACCCTTCTGCTATATCTGTCTTGTTTGGTGATCTGTGCTTCTACTTCTTTTCTTTCTTAGTTTTGATATTACATAGTTGGTTTATAAAGTCTGAAATATTTCAAATGTTTCAGATCTACTGATTTATGCTATTTGTTTTTTTTTTTTTTTTCTTTTGAGTCAGGGTTTCTCTGTACAGCTTTGTAGACCAGGCTGGCCTCGAACTCACAGAGATCCACCTGTTTCTACATCCCAAGTGCTGAGGTTAAAGGAATGCACTACTACTGCTGGGGATTTATGCTATTTTTACCTTTCATTCTGTGTGTTTTTTTGTTTTGTTTTTAACTTGAAGGTATTAACCTGAAAAGCACAGGGACCCAATATTATCATTCACGTGTGTGTGTGTGTGTGTGTGTGTGTGTGTGTGTGTGTGTGTGTGTGTATGCACATTCTCTGATTGGTTTGTCTCTCTCTTTTGTAGTGGCTAGACTTTCCATCTAAAATCACGTGGTTTTTGTCTGAAGATACTTGAGGTTTACTAGAGATGAAATATCCTAGCCTTTGTTGTCTAAAATGAATTTTCCTTCTTATCCCTCAGATGTTTTTTTTTTTTTCTTCTGAGTACAGAAAAAATACAGGCTGTGTTAGCTATTAGCAGACATAGGCACCATTCCACTGTTGCCTTGCTTATGTGGTTGCTAGGGAGAAGTTGATGGCCAGTCTTGTCAGTCCTTGGAGCATAATGCCATTTTACCTTCTGTGGGTTGCATGAGTCTTCATTCAGTCTTTGGCTTTCTGTATTTCCAGTATGCTACATTTGGATATAAATATTTTATGAATATATTCTTCCCAAGAGTCTCTAGAATTCTGAAATCTGTAGATTGCTACTTTTTTATCAATTTTTGAAAAATGTAAGCCCTTACCCTTTGAAATCCTGTCTTTTTCCTGCACGTTCGCTTCTTCTGTAGTCACTGTTAAGTGTAGTATGAATAATAAAATCCTAGAGACAGATATCGGCGTTCAAGCTGAAGATCAGAAAACCAAAGCAGCCAGTCACTAGTGAGTTCTTACCTCTACCAAAGCTGGGGTGAATCCTGTCCTCAGAGTGTCTGGAGACTGAATGCCCCATGAGACCCTGAGCTCCTGTCTTATATTCCTCTCTAGTGCTGGGATTAAAGGCATACACCACCACTGCCAAAATGTCTCTGGCTAACTAGTGTGACTATGGGGATTAAATGTGTGTGCCATCACTGCCTCACCTCACCAAAGCTATCTGTGGCTAGCTTTGCACTCTGATCTTCAGGCAAGCTTTATTAGGTTATGAACATATATCACCACAGTTAAGTATATTTTATATCAGCTCTCTGTCCTCGTGTATCTAAATTTCCTTTTCATACTGTCAGATCTGCCTGTTTCTGTGATTCCATGTTACCTGACCTCTGGCATATTTTAGAATCATGAATTGTCTTTTAAATGTTTCTGTTTTTATCTCTTCTTTTGCTGGTTCTTAACTTGGCTGTTACAGTTTTCTTATTTGCTCTTTTAAAAATCCTGCTTTAAAAATAAAATCACTCCCTATTCTCTGAGGATTCCTTTTTCTCTATCCTTTGTTTCTTTCATAACAAGAATAAGAATAGTTGTTTTATAATCTGATATAATATGTGTTTATGGGAGTTTTTCTGATTGTAGCTCATAGGCCCTTTTCCCCTTTAGTGTTTAAAGTTGTGGTACTCATTGTTTTTAATATGTATTATATATAATAAATATAGCATATAGTTTATATTTATGCACTGAGGCATTGAGGCTGAAGGGGAAGGTGATATTGTCGTAGATTGATGAAATGTTTTATTCAGCATATCATGACACTGCCAGTCTAGGACCATCTCAAACCAAATCCATGGCCTTCTGCTTCCAGACCAAGTAAAGGAGCTTCAATTGCAACCACAGCAGTGGGACTCTAATTACAGTGTATAGTTCTTTTCTTTTCACATTCCTTTTTGCTCTCCCTCCCTGTATGTCACAGTCAGAGCAGTGTGCGGCAGCCATGCCACAGGCTGAATGTCATATTGTCTTGTGTTTCCTATGCCAAATGAATTAATCCATTGCTTTAAAACTCAGCCTCATGTAAGTTCTCAGGACATGTTCCTTGCCAAGATATAGCAAAAATGGCCTAGGATCAAGTTGCAGAAGGAACCATTGCCCTCTTGGTACCTCATGCATGGAGATGGCCTTCACTACCACTGCACCTATTGCTATTATGGTCTTCCTTCCCAACTCCCACCGGAATAGCTTGCCAAGTTCTGCTTACAGAATTCTAGGATTTTTCATGACCAAATTCCAGACTTTTCTGTATTCCTTCTGTAAACCAGTTCCAGAGGCTTAGGAACTGCACGGTCAAGTCTGTCACAGCAGTGGTCTAACTTCTTCATGCCAATCCTCTCTATTGTCGCCTTCCCCATGAGTGAGACAGAATACCTGGCAAGAAACAGTTGAGGAGAGGAAGGGCTCATTCTGGCTTACAGTTAGCAGGAGCATTTCCGTCAAGGCTGGGAAGGGATGGCAGCAGGAGGGGAAGCAGGAGCAGGAAGCCATCAAGTCACACTATGGCTATAGTCGGGAAGCAGAGGCTAGGGTGTGGCGCAAGCTGCATAAGGCCCACCATTTCTGCTGGTCCTCATGGTTCCACAGCCCTACTGAGCCGGGCACCAATTGTTTGAGCACATGAGCCTATTGGAGACGCTTCACATTCAGAATACAGTACCTTCCTTTTTTCTTACATTCTGCTTATACCCCAAGTGACTTTAGAGATTCTTCAGCTAGGTGTTTATGTATGATTTATATTCATCCTGCGGATGTAATCCTTTAGGGTTCCATCATGAGATGGAGACTGTCTCCTGTAATACCTTCTGCAGATTCTTCTCCTTCTCTCCAGTGGCTGCTAAGGGAGAAACATGGCCCTCCACTTAGGGTCTGGGTGCCAGTATTCCTTAGATTAATAACCTCTGAACTTCTTACTGTCTTACTATCCCTGATTCTTTAAGGGGTTGTGAGTGTGTGTTTTCATGTGTACATGTGTGTGTGCATGTATGTGTGTAGACCAGAGCATAATCTCAGTTGTTATCCTGATTTTTGCCACCCACTTCCTTTGAAAAACGGTCTGTCATTGGCTTGTGGCTCTCCAATTAAGCTACACTAGCAGGAACGCTCTGCCGCCAGAGCTCTAGGATTTTTAAGCATGCACCACCTCATTTGGCATTTTTAAACTGGATTCTGGGGATCAAGTTTAGGTCTTCAAGCTTGCAAGGCAGTTGTTTTATCAACTGATCTGTCCTCAGAGACCAGGACTTCTCTTTTTAGAATTTTAAAAAATCTGAGGTTAGCAAAACTTGATCTAAATAATCCCCATTGGCTCTGTCAAAAAATAAAGTAGTAAAAGAAGAGTTGAAATCTAGTTGAGTATTGTCTATTGGAGGAAAAACAAAAACACCATGTGGAGTATGCAGACAGGCTTCCAACGCTTTAATGATACAGACTTGGAAAGCCAGGGTTTTTATAAACTCCAGTTTTGTACGTCCTTTAAATATTGTTGTAAAGTTAAACAAGGTCAGTTTGGTCTTGGATCGACTACGTTTAATAGCAGTGATTTAAAAATACTGCACCCCACAGCCTTAGGTTCTTGGATTCATGGTGAGGCAACCATCTTTGCTCAGCACTTATTGGGTGGTCACAGTAGACAGAGTCCTTGATGGCCGTGGTCTCTTTAAGGCAGCAAACGTGCAGATTTCTCTACATTGTTGTCTGATGCATATTAGGAAGTAAATGACAGCGAGGTTGTTGCTTTACATGTACCAGAAAACAATGCTGGCAAGACTTGCTCCACACAACAACAGATGTAATTTAATCAGATTTGGCTAGCTCTGGGGATGCTGGTTGTGTGTATGCAAGATTGATGTCTTTGGCAGCTTTATGCTGAGAATAAGATCTGTTGAAAATGACAGGAATCTTCAGTAGGATTTTGAATAGAAGAGCATGCATCTGTGACAGAACAGGCGATACACAGAGGGTGTCCAGATAGGCAATAAGGGCTGACACATAGCATAGCCACCAGGAAAGTGCCTAGGAAGTGAACTAGTAAAGAAAGCCATGGAAGAGGAAAATATTCCTTGCTGATATTCCAGAACAGCCTGAACATGAAGGGGACAGAGCTTGACTGCAGCTGGTCTCGCTTGTCACCGCCCCTTGCTTTTTCTCCTTCCAGACTCTTAGGAGACACAAAGTGGGTGGCCTCCCAGGGTCTTTTATGAAGTTCAGCCATGTACCTTGGAAAGACTTCCAACATACCAGGCCTTCATATTACCAGCATTTTAAACTTTGGAGAAGCATGGGCTTTGTGAAACAGGGCCTGTGGAGAGCTGAAGGACCAGGACACTGCAGTTGGTTAAAAGCATCAGCATTGTTTTATCTGTATCCTTTAATCTGTTCCCCCATCCTAATGAGTCGTTGCTATCATCCATGGTATAGAATTGACTGTCTTTCAGGAAAATGAGTACTGATCTGTGACGGATGCTTTCCCTGGTCTTAGGAATATTCTGTTTGGTAATTGTTTTAATGTTTACTTGATGGTTCCCTGCCATCCTAATCACAAACATTTCTTGATGGGTATTGTGTACCCAGTTCATCACCACAGTGATGTTGCTTACATCTCACTGCATCACACTGGGTGACCAGTTAAACCGTAGTTCAGAAAAGCTACACATTTTGTGTAAGTTCTGAAATGAGAGTCAGACTCTGTGTGTAATTGATTCTTTATCCTTGCCTCTTTCTATACATAACTACAGATTGTGCAACTTTAAAAGTAGATTGGAATTGCATGGGACTTCTAAGCTGACATTCTCTACAGAAACAAGGTTGCTGGTCATTCTTTTGTTGTTAAATCATAAGTATAACGGATACAACTAGTGAGCTAGCGTGAGGAGGTGTGTGTATGTGTGGCTCTGTGTGTATGTATGTCTGAATCATAGGTATGATGGATATAGCCACTGAGCTGCAGTGAAGCTGAAGGTGTGTGTGTGTGTGTGTGTGTGTGTGTGTGTCTGTCTGTCTGTGTATGTGTCTGTGTGTGTGCAGTGTGTATAATGTGTGTAGATGGGTATATGCACATGCATGTGGAGACCAGCTATGAATTTTGGTGTCTTCCTCTACTAGTCCCCACCTTTTTTTTTTTTTTTTTTTAATGACTGGATCTGTTACTTACTGAACCAGACACTAATAAATTCAGCTAGACTTGCTCGCCAATGGGCTTCAGGGATCCACCTGTTTCTCCTCCTCACCACGAGCACACTGGGGTTATATACCTAACACTGGAGTTATAGGTGCACACTGCAATGCCTCACTTGTATTACCTAGGTTCTACGGATTTGAACTCATGCTTGTATGGCAGGTCTTCAATCCATCTTTACAGCCCAAGACTGGATCTTTTAAAGAAAACATTTTCTTAGGTTTTTTGAGTCCTGTATTTTTGATGTTTGTTGTTTATATGTAGAAAACAACAGGCCCTTTGGTAGTTTTCAGATTATCTGTCTATGTAGTCAGATTTTCCAGGAGAGGATGTTGCTGTGGGAGGGGAGATGATGCTCTTTGCTAAGCAGTATATCCAAGAGTGGGTGCAGGTGCATGTATACATGATTTTGTGGTCTCACCGAGTCCCAGTCTCCAAATTTCCCATTTCACTAGAGACCGCTCTCCTAGTCTTTCCACTCGACTCTGCCCCAAGGCTTCATCAGAACAGTGGCATGTGGTGGTTTGTAGTGGGAATTCTTCTGCCAGTAGTTTTGCAGTGCCAGTCTTAGGGTGTTGGAAGAGGAGGGGTCTCGCTCACTCTCTCTTGGGTGGTGGTAATTGTTTTAATGTTTACTTGATGGTACCATCTCATCATAATCACATAATCATTTCTTGATGCTTTTATTGTGTACCCAGTTTATCACCACAGTTATAAAGATGGTCTGTCAGACAGACATTCTAGGCTTTAGCCAGTGTTGGCTGCCCTGACGTTATTGTGAAATCTTGTGTTAAGACAAGATAGTCACAGCTATTATCCCCAAATATCTTAGGGCATATTAGGTACAAGACTTAGACTTTCTAGGATAGGACAGCTATGAGACAAATCTCTGTTAATGCCATTTACCCATGGCCTGGACATTTAGTATGTGTTTCTTGCCCGATGTTGCTCTTGCTGATTGTAGGGCTAAATTTGTATATGCTTTTATCTTTCTTTCTCCTGGACAATACTCGGTATCTGTTACTACTGTACATAGTTTTTGTATGAGGTTTAGAAGAACCCTCTTATTTAGACAAAAGGCGGAAGTGTAGTGAAAATTCACTCCGCCAATAGTTTGGTACCAGTTTTATGGCATGGCTTCACTGTGCAGATGTGATCCCTTATAAGGAAGACAAGGGGGCTCTCACCCTCTCTCTCTTTGGGTGGTGGCCTGAGACCTGATTGCAGCACCCTGCGGCTCTAGGAAAGAAGACCTTGGCTTTTTACCCTCCTTGTGTGAATGTTCCTCAAATAAATAAATACATACATACATACATACATACATACACACAATATATATATATACACACACACACATACATACATATATATACACACAATACACACACACACAACATATACACACAATACACACACACACACACACACACACACACAGGCGTTCATGGACTTCCTTAGTCCTGCCGCAGTGTTTGAATGGGGAATGTTCCATATAGGCTCGTGCATTTGAGCACCTGGTTCCCGGTTTGTGGTACAATTTGGGGAGGTGGAGCCTTACAGAAGGAAGAATGTTAGGCTGCTGGCTCTGAGAGTTTGTAGCCCCACTTACTGATCTCCTCCCTCCCTCTCCACCCTCCCTCTCCCTCACCTCCACCCCCTCTCTTTTTCTCTCTGTCTACATCCTCTATGTGGATGTAATATAATATCCCCGTGCCTTCTCCTGCCACCAGGCCTTTCCCTGCCCTTATGCACTCTGTGCTTCTGGAACCATGAGTGAAAACACCCCTTTCTTCCTTAAGTAGCTTGTGATCATGGTATTTCATTCGCAACAACAGCAAAGCTAGCTAATATAGTAGGAGCGAGCCACCCTGTCGTTGAAAGTGGGATGCTCTTGTTATCTTTCTTTGACATGAAGTATTTGAGACCCATTTCTCTCTCTCTCTTCTGCTAACCTTAGATGTTAGTAGACAGGCCCACTAGACATTCTTTGTGGTGGTGGGGTTGTTTGAATTTGGTTTTATGAAATAAAATAAATGTTAAAAGTCGTAATTCAGTTTTTCTGTGAAATGGTCAAAAGAAATAGAAAATATGTAAGTACGTATTATCAGTGGGTTTGTGGCTCTTCCCTCTGCCAATTTTGATATTTTTTTTTTTTTCGGTAGAAAGACTGGCAGCAAGAGCTAGCAGGACGCACTGCCTGTCCTAGACGCAGCTGTCTATCCCAGACTAAGAAGCCATTGGTTCTCCCACTTGAAGTGCAAATGACTGTGCATGTGGCATGCGTTATTTGACCCATGGCAGAAAACGCCTGGCTCTGAAAGGAGAAGGGGGATAGCAAAGGACAGGAAGACACAGAGGTCCAGGGTATGTTAATGTGTGTGTGTGAAAATGCCACAATGAACCCCAGTTATTCTGGATATTTTGTTTATTTGTTTGTTTTTTGTTTCTCTATATTGCTTTGGAGGCTGTCCTGGAACTCACTCTGTAGACCAGGCTGGCTTCAAACTCACAGAGATCCGCCTGCCTCTGCCTCCTGAGTGCTGGGGTTAAAGGCGTGTGCCACCACTGCCCTGCTGTTATTCTGGATTTTTAATATGCACTTGTTTTTAACTCAATGACAAAGTAGTTTTTAAAAATGTAACCACACCGATACTCTTATCCCCCATCACACATCTATCAATAGCAGCGGAGTTAAGAGCTTGCAGGATGCTAAACATACTCAGTGGAGTCCAGGTGAAGTTGAGGCCCTTCTGTTTGTTGTGGTGTGACTTCGTTCAGTGACCGTTGTATATTGAGCAATGAGTACAGAAGGTAGTGGCGGGAAGCACTATGTCCACCCCATGTGACTGGTGTCCTGGCTTCTTCTCTGCTTACTGTCTTTCCCCTAAAATCATGAACTAATGCTTAAGCACTCAGACAATGAGGCCTGGTAGACTTGGACCACAGGGCTGTGCTTCCCAGATTGGCTTGACTTCCAAGCCAAATTTGCCTCAGGAAAACTGCATTACTCCAAGTACATGTTGGGCAGTAGAAGGCCAGCCATTCAGGGAACAAGCTATTCACTGCGCCTGGGGCTTAGCAAGTCTGTGTGGATTTTAACTATCACTGCTGTAGTTTCAGTAATTGGTATGATTATAGGCTGGCCTCAGGGTGTGAGGAAAGAGGGAAAGTGTTTGAAATACATGGGAGGAATGTGGCTCCTGGGTCTGCCAGAGGGCTGATTCAGCTCATAAAAGGTGCACTGCCAGCCCACAGGGAAATCAGTAGGCCCCATCCTCTGAAATCCTGAGCTGCAGGGCTCTCTGGGTAACTGTTCTTTTTCTAGGTGCTATTTAATTTTTAAAGATTCATATTTGGGGCATTTAGGGAAAGAAGCAAAGTGTGATTTATGTTGACTTTAGTCATATTTATCACAGTTGAGCCTGGGCTGGGTCATCATGAGGGAGAAACAGAAGTGGTTTGTTGTAGAAGATATCTCTTATTGGGCATCCCTCTCACACAGTAAGCTCATAGGGAAAATTGCTAGGACCATCTGCATGAGGAAGGTTTTGCTGGCCACTGCTTGCACATTAAGGGATGGCTGTTGCGTTCAAAGCTATGGCTTTCATGTTGCCTTTTGACAGGGATAGTTATCTGTTATCAACTGTGACTATGGAAAAAGCCAAACAAACCCAAACCAACTTTTGCTTTTCTGGAAGCAATTTGGAAAAGGTTAAGCTTCAGTGAAGACATGTGGTGTATGTCTTAGAATGATCAATATAACATAATTTAAGGAATTTGAACTGAGACCTTTCCGTTCCAGCGTATTTTAAACTTCCATTTAAAGAAGCATAGCATGGCGATAAGAGGATACCATTAGGACTCGTCGTCGTTCTTACTAAAAGTTACCCGCCCTCAGTTTGAGCAAAGCCCTGCTCTAAGGGACTTGCTTTAGTTTTAATCATAGTAAAGCATACAGCACAAAGATAACCATCTTCACAGACTGCACAGTGTGTTCACAGGGTTGTGTAATTAGCCACATGATCCATCTCCAGAACACTTCACCTTGTAAAACTCAAACTCCGCACCCCTGAGCACTGACTCTTGGTTTCCTGTCCTCAGTGCCACCCTCTGCCCTCTGTCTCTGTGGGTTTTAGGCTCTTCTTGGTGCCTCCTATAAAAGCAGAAGCACAAAGTATTTGCCTGTTCCGTGGCTGGCTCTTTTCACGTAGCATCATGCGCTCAAGGGGTCACCTGTGTGGTGTGTGTCCAAACCTGGATAATTTTCCAGTTTATGTATAATGTTGCATTTTGTGCCTGCTGTGTGTTATACCCTTTCCTCTCCATGTTCCTCTCTTCCTAATAAGTATGTGGTCAAAGACTTTATTCTAGATGGACCAGTTTACTTAATTTGTTAATGCATTAGAGGGGGCAGGGTTATCTCCATCTGAAGGAGGAGAGCATAGGAAACAGAGGCAGGAGTGCTGGTTGGTAGTGAAGCTGCTGAGCTTTGCATCCAGCAGCACAGGTCTGGTCCTGGGCTCCAACCACTGTGCTGTTTCTGCTTCTCATTATACAGTCGCTGCAGCAAACAAACAGTGAAAGAGATGCTTATGGCCACAGGCAAACTGGAATGTAATTTTAAAAGGGCTCATGCCTTCTGGTTTGTTCTAACACTTCCTCCACCCCACTTAATTTATTAGCCATCTTTCTAGGTCACAACATATAGGAAGATGTACCTCGCTCTGATTAACGACTGAATGTTGTGGAGATTTAATTTGTTAACAAAGCTTTTCTAACAAACAAAGAAAGATTCGAGGAACATTTTTGTATGTGTACATTTTACGCTATTTTTTTCCAGAATAATTTTTTTAATGGAATTTCTAGTTAAAAAGTACACATTTCATGTTTGGTCTTGGAATTGAACACTGACACGCAGACCTTGCCAAATACCTTGGTAAGAGAAACCCTGACTGAAGCAAGCATGGTTCTGGAGAAGCTTCCAGGGTTCAGAGAATTAGAACCCATCCCTAGAGAGGTTTCAGCTGGCCGTGGCTGGCTTCAGGAGTGTAAATTACCAGCCAGATGTTTGGCCCACTACATCTGTCCAAATGGGCAAGAGTATGACTGTTGGGAGATTCCCGCCCCGATCAATCAGAGGAAGTCATAACAATGGAAGTAGAAGAGGGTAGCCCTTTTCCCATGAAGGCTGTGCTTATTTGTTTTTTTTTTTTTTATTTTGGTATTGTTAACTTGGTTCAATAAATAATTTTAATAGACTGTTATATACGTAATACTGTTAAAGAAAAATTACTAAGAAGGTATTCTATTTAAACTAGCAGACATAATATACATAAAAATAGAGCTATGTATTAATACACAGACATATTATCCATGTATATAATTCCAGTATATGTTAGAAATACATTGTACCTTTTAATGCAAGCCACTTGGTAGTGATGTTTTAAAGTAAAATTTTAATAAAGTACAAAACTGTAGACTTTTGGAATATAAAGTAGAAAAGGAAAGAATATTCTAGTGTAGTAAAAACATTTTTCTGTGTAAGACAACCAAGAGTGAATCAAATGACTTGCCTTCATTCTCCCCAATCGATGCCTCTTGTTGCTTCATGGACAGGGCCACAGTATGCTGCTGGCCCTATACACAGTGTTTTGTATTTTAGTGATGCAATCTTGCACCCAAGCAGCTTACCTTTGGCAGGCTCTGATGAGGCCTGTGCAGCCAGGAGTTCTAACATATCACATGCAGTATTGTTAATTCACCAAAACCTTCATTGAGGAAAATGTATTATAACCAGTAGACCTTTTCCCACTGACATTTAGATTGTATCATTTTAACTACAAGCTCTTAGTGTGCTCTTAGCAGAAAAAAAAAAGTTCCTCCTTATAACATGTTCCTTGGTTTAATTTCATCATCACAAACATGGATGAGAACAGATTCTAGAGGAGTTTTTTATGTTTGGATTGCTTGAATACTAATAGCTATAACAAAGGAATGGCAACCTAGAGCTTTTAGATGAAGGTAATGTGGGCCCAGAAATAAGTGCACTTTGTGAACAAACAAGTTTTCCACACAGAGGCCCTAAGGCTGGGATTTAATTAAAACAAAATAGGGGTAATCAATCAGATGAGAAAATATCAAGATTAAGATATTAAAACTTACATGAGAAAAGCCACCAGTTTTTAACAGGGTGTCACACAACATATAAGAGAGTTCTGGTAACTTTTGATTTAGGAGGGGGAAGATATGATAATAAAATAGATGATCCAAGTTAACCGTGTATGCTTTGTTGGGTTCTAGATTTAAAAGGCCATTGCCCTCAAGAGAGCAATGTTGTTAAAGAGGAGGATACAGTGGACAAAATGTTATTTCAGACAGACCAGGAGCGAATGCATTGAATTCTAACCAACGGAACATGGAGCATAGGTAGAAAATACCTCACAGCCCAGGTTGGAACATGAGTAGGGAGGCTCACCCCAGGACAGTGAAGGAAAACCTGTTGGGTAGAGCTTAGACCTGGGGAAGGGGTTGGGAGTTGAAGAGCAGACCAAGCTGGGTGGAGCCCTGAATCCTGCAACAGAAGCCTCATCAGGACACAGTGTTTGTGCTGAGCTTTGGAGCAGGGTTTGATGGTGTGGTACTTAGCTATCATCCTGACCACAGAATGCAGTGTAAAAGTGGGGTTTGAGGCTGGTTTTCTGCAGAACTGTTGGGGCTGAAAGGTTGGGTACAGTGGGAAGAAGACATTTCAGCCAAACCCAAGATGGTCTGTGACCAGTAATTCAATGGCTGTACCTCCCCCGACCATTTTTTCTTTTTCTTTTCTTTTCTTTTTTTTTTTTTTTTTTTTTTTTTTTTCTTTTTAGCAGAGTGGGATAGATTTTCCTTAGCTTTGTGCTACTGAGAGTAGATAGGGCATTTTGATAAAAGTACCTATTCATCAACAGTTTCAGGAAATTGACCAACTTGGAATGTCATTGTGAACTTTAGTTCCTATTGAGGCTTTAGTAAATGAAGATAGTAGCTGAAGTCAATACCCATTCATTATGTTATAGTTTGAAAGCCAAAAGGTCTGGTTTCATTGGCATACACACAGGGTATCAGGCAGGTTGCATTGCTTCTGTAGGCTACAGGGAAAAGTCTTTCCAATTCTCTTTCCAGCTGTTGGAAGCTGCCTGCATTCCTTGCTCCACAGAAGGCATCTTCATATATCTCCAAAATTTGGGGTCTACTTCTCATCTTCCCCCTTGACTCTGATTATCTTTCTTTCCTGCCTTTTTTTTTTTTTTTAGGGATCCCTATAATTATATTGGGCCCACCCAAAGGTGTTTAGTCTTATCAATCATGTAAGGGTCACAGGTTCTGAAGAACAAGCTATGAATGTATCTGAGAGTCTGAGTCCCTGAGTCCCTGTGGGAATTACAATGCCCAGACCAGAAGTACTTTCCCTTGGAACTCCCCACTGTCCAAATTGCAGTGTTGAAGTGCATAAGTTTGGAGGGAAAAAAATGGATTTTTTTGTTCACCTTTTCTCATGAATGCTGCTTGCCTCTCCAGGTTTTGAAGGTTTTTATTGTGGGAATGGTGCTTATTGGTAGAATTTATTTAATCAATGGTTTGTCCGCATCCATGTGTGCATGAGGGTCTTTTGTCCAGGAGCAGGTGCAGAAGTACATGAGTTTGTCAGTTTCGCTTAGTTCAAAATTTCCAGGAATTACACTCAGTTCGTGTGTGTGTGTGTGTGTGTGTGTGTGTGTGTGTGTGTGCGCGCGCGCGCGCGCATGTGTGTGTGTAACAGAGGACAGCTTTAAGGTGGTATGCCTACGGTGCCATCAGCTACCCTCCCTTTTAAAATAGGGTCTCCAGTTGACATAGTACTCACCAAGGAGGCTAGGTGGGCTGGCCAGTGAACCTCAGGGATCTGTCTGTGTCTCTAGTTCTAGCATTTTAAGTACATGCCACCATGTCCAGCTTTTGTTATGTGAGTTCTAGAGATCCAGCTCACAGCCTCCTGGCACAAGGCAAGCACTTTACAAACTGACTGTTTCTCACAGTGTATTGAGTCCTATCATCATCTAATTGCATCCAGACAAAACTCACTGGATTAGGTTCAGACATGTCTATTCAACATGAGGATGAAGAAATTTGACGCTAAAGGTATAATAAGAGTAAAAGACACAGGATATTTAAAGGGCAGCTGGAGGTGACTAACATTTTTGGATTTAGGGGAAATGTGTTTCTTCTGTATATTTTTACCAATAAGCAAGACATGTCAGTACTACTTTTTTCTGTCCTTTTCTCAACAGTTTGTATTTTGAAAGTTAAAAAAAATATATGTGACATGCAGAGGGGATTGTTATTTGGTCAATTGCTACTAAATTAACTGGATTCTTACCTGACTCATACATGTACTTCATCTTTTGGAGTACTTTTATTCTGTTCATTGGGATAGTACTCGAAGTTTCTTCACATATGGATATATTAACCTCTTTGAAGTTGATTAGAAGCTTTTTAGATGAAAATAAAAGTTACAAGCAGATCTGTTGGGAGATGCCATTATGTATATATGTTTCTCATACTAGTTAATAATAAAGAACTGTTGGCCAATAGGAAAGGAAGATAGGAGGGACTAGGAGACAAGGAGGAAATTGGAAGTAGGAAGGAGGAGTCAAGATGGAGAGTCTGAAGAAAGCAGTATGCCGCCTGCTCCCCGGTAAGAGAAATATGTAGATCAGCGGAAATGGGTTAATAATTTAGGCAGAGCTAGCCGATAAGAAACAAGTACCTGGCCAACAGTATAATATCAAATACAGAGTCTCTGTGTGTTATTTGGGGCTGGCGCAGTGGCAGGACAAGACCAGGTGGCGGCAGGCGGAAAAAACTGTACTCCTTACAGATGGCGCCCACGTGGCTACTAAGAACTTCCACTTAAAATTTAACAAAAGCTTAAAAAAGGGTTTTAGAAACAAAATAACAGAGACAAGCAAGGTTTCTTGGTAGCAACATTTTTCTCAGTTGAACTCTGCTTTGCTAGAGACAAGCAGATATTCGCGCGGCTCCTTTAAGGGAAGATTCCTGACTCACCATAAGCAGCAAAAAACCGCACAGCTTTTAAATAACTCTGCTAACAGTTTATTGGTGTGTATGAGAGATGGCAATGGCAGTGACCACATCTCCAAGCCGGCAGCATGCTTTCTGGGTGGCAGCGCAGACCAAGGCGTTGAGCACAGCTTTCCGTTCTGGCGGTAAAAGTACCTGCCACCATCTTTGGTAAACCGCGGCTGACACAGCTATGACTTTCATTTTAGCAATGTTGTTGTTTACCAGATAAAAGACTTGTGGCCAGACGAAGATAAAGATTTACAGTAAAGACAGATTCATATTAAGAAAAACCTCTAAAGGTTTACAGTGTGTTTTAAAATATACGTAGACATGAAAAGAAAAATGGTTTCAAAGAGACAAAGAGGAACTGGGTGTTGTAGCACACGCCTTTAATCCCAGTGCTCAGGAGACAGAGGCAAGCAGATCTCTTGTGATTTCAAAGTAAATCTGGTATGCAGAGTGAATTCCTGGACAGATAAGAGTTACACAGAGAAACCTGTCTCAAAAAATAAAAAATAAAAGAAACGGAGTAATAATAAAGCCACGTAAAGATGAAAAGCTCAGAGAGAATCTGGTTACTGTATGCTATTGTGTTGTCTCTACATTGTTTGACTGCTGAGAAAATAACAACAACTGATAAAGGAAATGCTGCTGCATTAATTCAATTTATATATTTTAAAAATGCTTTGACTCCAACATTTAAGTTCAAGGACAAGTTACTGGGGAAAAGGATTTCTATTTTTGTTTCCACAGAAAATGAAAAGCTGTGGATTCCTTCCAGACTAATGTGGTTTGATCAAGCCAGACCCCCTGAAACAGAGTTGCTGGTGATACAATGTTCAAAACAGCTTGAACAAGGCAGCCTTGCAGACTACTGCCATCTTCTCAGGATCCCCCATAACAGCGCCCCCTATCAGCAGGAAGTAGTTTGGAAAGAACGACGCCCAAATTCCCAAATATTGTTTATAAATGTTTGTTTTCATTTAAATGGACTTGGTTATAAATGGTTAATGATCACAGCCAGTTCTTTTTAAAGGTAAAAAGGGGATTATGGTATAGATATGAATACTTTGTTTTGGAATGGATTTTCATTTATTGATACAATTTAAGGTCAATTTTGTGATGTATATATTTCTCCTTTTGTTTAGGTATTGTGTTTATAGAGTTCATTCAGAAACATATTGTATAATGTAGTACAGATTATAGATAATTACCTATGATAGTCAAAGCTTAGAGTTAAGTTAGTTAGGTTTTCAAGATACACAGAGATGTATTTGAGATAAATAGGCATTCTTCAAACCTTTCAAAGACCTACAGAATATGGCATTTAAAGTGGTTTAGGGTTTTCGTGACAGTGAGACATAATTGCTCTTGGCAATACTACCTGCACCAGAAAGGAAGATGGACATCGAAGAAATGCATTATGAAGTTTGCTTCCAATATGGCAAGACTAGCCATTTGGACAAGATACTGCTCTTGTCTGGACTGTTTGACTTTATGCTATATAAACTGGACATGCAGGACCCACAGAAAAGTGACTGCTGATTCAAGATGGACATTGCTACAGAGTTCCTGCTTCATGGAAGAGTCTGCGAGACAGTATGCAGGACACAGAGAAAAGTGACTGATAAACTGCCAATACAAGAAGACAGTTTAAAGTTTCCTGTGTTGCTGAAGAGTCTGCTAGACACACTATGGCCTATGGGCTGAAGATGGAAGATTACAAAAGAACCTTGGGTGACCAGGCAGTGAGTTGTCTCTGTCATTTCTAGAGCTTATATATTATCCTTCTGTGGTCTTTGAAGGAGTTGAAGACAGATAGTTATGGTTATAGTTTTCCTTAGTCAGGGTTAAAGATAAGTTACATATAGGACTTTAGATTCACAAATTTAGGATAGATGATAGAATAGTTTCTTTTAGTCTTGCTAAATGTTAATGGAATAAATATTGTTAGCTGTGATTCTTATTTGATAACTGATGTGTTATATATTTTGCTATGTTAAGGTTAAAATACTTCTTTTTATTTAAACAGAAAAGAGGAGATGTTGGGAGATGCCATTATGTATATATGTTTCTCATACTAGTTAATAATAAAGAACTGTTGGCCAATAGGAAAGGAAGATAGGAGGGACTAGGAGACAAGGAGGAAATTGGAAGTAGGAAGGAGGAGTCAAGATGGAGAGTCTGGAGAGAGCTGGACGCCAGCCGCCTCCCCGGTAAGAGAAGGCCATGTGAAGATACATAGAAATGGGTTAATAATTAAAGGCAGAGCTAGCCGATAAGTAACAAGTAACCGGGCCAACAGTATTGTATCAAATACAGAGTCTCTGTGTGTTATTTGGGGCTGGTGGCGTGGTAGCAGGACAAGACCGGGCAGCAGGCGGAAAAACCCGTACTCTTACACAGATCAAAGGATTCTGCAAGTATTTTGTTCTCTAAAACTTTATAGAATAATGTAATTTCTTTCAGAGTTCTCTTTTAGACCCTCATGAAGGTTTTCCCACAGTGATATACTCTCTCCCACCCTCCCTCTCTGTCTGTCCACCCTCCCATATATACATATCTTAGAGTGTGTGCATATGCGTGTGTGTGTGTGTGTGTGTGTGTGTGTGTGTGTGTGTGTGTATGTATGTGTGTATACAAAATTTGCTCAAACTATCCACTGGCTCGTTGAATTCTCGTGTAACCTCTTCCTTAGCACTCATCATTACCATCAATCCATGTTAATCTGCTTCATATGTCAGCAAGTATGTGGAGTGCCGTGACACACTGCTTTTCCTTGTACACGACTTCTACCAGCTACCTGTTACTTTCATTTTGTTTCAGGGCTTTTAAAATCATGTTAGATTTCATGCCCTTGGGCTTGTGTTAATGCATTTGATTATTTCATTTTGTCTACAGACAATATCCTCAATAATTTCCCCTTAAGAAAGAAAAAAGTACGCTTTGCGCAAATTCACTCCTTGTGTTTAGAAGAGTTATTTTAAGTCAGTGCTTCTAAAAGTTTCCTGATTTTTTTTTATTGTTAATATCTTATGTAAATCATTTGATGCTTGCTTGCTGTATTTAGTGACTCACTCATCAAATGATACTCACTAGGTAGCAAGACAAGATGAATAATAGGTAAGGTTCGTTCATTCATTCATTCATTTAAAAGAAGACTACAGTCTGGGCTGCCCCAAGCATCATCTTGTTTCTGTGGATGCAGCAGTGGACTGAGCACATGTCCTACCTTGTTGGATTTTATGTTCTCAGACCTCACACTGAGGCAGAAAGACAAGGGTGTGAACCCAGATGCCATTCACAGCTCCTCAGTGAGGTGAGGCTGAGCAAGGCTTTTCACATATCTGATCCACAGTGGGTTTTTTTTTCCCCGTAAACAGGGGGAACAATACACACTCAGAGTTAAATAGCTCATAGATATAAGCCATGCCCCTACAGAATGTGGCATGGAGTAAGCTGTGCTGGTTGTGGTTATTTTTATCATTCTTTGACAAAATGCTACATCCTGAAAATACAATGGAGGAACCGTGCTAATGTTTTCATGTGGAAAGTTGAGACATTATAAAAAGCATATCCCCTTTCCTTATATCCTCTGTTTAATTTCCTACTTAACCCTTTCCTACCCATGCCAGTCTGTGTCCTCCTCTGATGTGTCTCCTGTGCTCCCCACAACCATCTCAGTCTGGCTCCATGTGCTCTGTGGTCTACGCCCTCGCAGTACAAGGTGGGCAGGTGCTTGCCCTTCTCTGCATAACCCCTGCCTGTTTCTGCTTCAGCCCATGAACCTGCTGTTCTCTTTTCCTCCTTCATGTCCGTCCTGTGTCTCTGCTTCAAAGCCCAACCCATGTCCTGGTATCACCATGGTTACACTGCTATCCTTTCTCACACAAATCTCTCCCAAAGTTCCTCTGTGAACTCCTGTAGGGCTCCCAACTAGCAGTGTTTATTTTAGCTGCTGCCCACTATTTACAGTTTTCTCTTACTTTGTTTTACACGTTAAAATATTTGTCTTTTCACCAGCTACACTGCTGTGCTCAGTACATTATATGAGATTTTGCCAACTGATGAACAGTGGGCCTAAAGAATACGCCCCCTTCCTGTGAGACCAAGAGAGTTGCCTGGTGCTGTCTGGGGGCTGTGGGGATGCTTGTGTAACTTGCAGCTGATTCTCAGGTTCAGTGAGGCCGATTAGTGAAGGTTGCTGCTGCCTCTGCTGAAACTTAAAGGGCTGCCTTTAGAGCTGGAAGTGCTGTTACTACTGAGCCAATCCACCACTGCTTTTCCGGAGGTCTGCAAAACCTGAGCTCAGGCTCATGCCAGCGACAGCCTCACAGGAGACAACGGGTGGATGTTTATTTTCATTCAGTGCTTTGGTACTTCCATACCCAGCTGCTGACTGGCAGATGCTGAGATATTTGGGAGAGTATGTGCCATGTACAGGGAGGGGCTATTGTATCATCTAAGATGTTGGCCTGTGCTTTCTTTTCATGTTGTTTCTGCTAGGGAACTAGGCTGAGTGCTTTGGGAAACATAAAAGTCAATAAATTGACGCTGAACATATAAATGCCAACGTTTTTCTTTCCCTCTTTTATGAGATTGTGTCACTTTACATTGAAGTATTTCTTTAAAAAAAAAAAAAGTTTACTTTTCCAAATGTGTTGACAGTCTCATACATGTGTATAAAAAAATGAATTTAGTCATTTTGTCCCCTCCTATTCACCTCTCTCATTCCCCCTTCTGCTGAAACCATTATTCGTCCCAGGGAGTCCCTCCTCTGATTTCTTGTTGCTTTTGGTCTGTGATCCACTGAGTTTAATTAGAATTTCCCAAAGCATGAACAACTGATCAGAAGCCACACTACTGTCGAAAGTGGCATTTCCTTCCCCAATAACCATTAACTTCCAGTAGTCACTCAGGGAGACGGAGGGGGGGGGGATGTCCTCATGAAACTCTCCCCCATCCATGTCCGTCAACTGCAGTGAATTTATGAGTGCAATATCATAACCAGAAGACATCCTTTTGCAGCGCACCTCCCTATCCTCCAGCTCTTTGGATTATGCCTAATATCAATTTTCATTGACATGTTTGAGTCCCAACATTATAATGTTAACTTTAATTTAATATGAGGCTGATAGTAATTAAAATGAGTTTCACCTATCATTTGACATCATTATATGTTCAGATATATTGCAGCAAGAGAACTTAAACGGTTTAAATGGATACTATCTCCATATTTTCTTAAACAAACAAATAGGCTCTAGTGTTGACATAGTGTGTATGTGTGTGTACACTCTGTTGTATATATGTATATATGTGTATGTAAATGTATAAAAGAAGATTTGATGAGCTTAGTATGTATAGCAGACTTAATTGCATGAGTAGAGTTAAGTGAACTTCATATTTTCTTTTCTAATGTAAGTAAAGACTTAAATTATTAACAAGAGCTGCTGTCAACACTCACTATTGACCCCTGTTCAGGCCTCTGACAGAGACTTGGGTTCTACTTTTGAGCCACAAAGGAAAAATGTTAGGTGGACTGTAAAATGTGGGCCTGCCTTAGGTCCTCATCGAGGGCACTATGGTCATTGGTGATCACAGGAGAATATGGAGTGTATGTAGTGGTACCTTAAATGGTAGAAACTAGGTTAAGTAGGAGCAGTTTTTTGTCATGGGTCATTTCATTTTTATTTGACTTCCTGGCCTATTTACAGAATGTTCTGTTCAAGTGAATTCGAAAGGACGGCATGGCAGGACAGCTTTGGAAGGACAGTGGTGCAGGAGAGACTCCTCATTCACTCCAGTGGCTTGATTCCTTGCCTGCAAGCACTGAGGTATTAGGGGACCCACCTCTTTGTTAGCACACACAATTTAAAGTTAAGAGCATAGATTCTGAAGTTAGTACAACTGTCTGTTTGCTCTGAAGCCAACGTGAAAACTCTCTAATCACAGCAACGCTTGTAAATAGATTTGAAATGCAAGTTTATTCCGTGTGTCCTTCCTAATTCTAGAACTCTAGGAACTGAGCCTTGAGGCCGCATTCTGACCTATCTGACTCACTCTCACATATTGCTAGCAAAGCTTTCTCAACTGCTTCATACAAAGATAGGTGAAGGTGGGTATTTTCCTATATAAAGCAAGTCCTCTCCTTCCCAAGGAAAAACATTCTGGGGCCCACCCCTTTAGAGACAAGGTTGCATGGAGTCCAGGCTGACTTCAAACTTGCTGTGTAGCTGAGTATGATTTTGAACATCTTAACCTTCTTCATCTGCTACCTAAGGGCTAGGACCATGGCCTCAGACCACCGTGGCTGCTTTGTTCAGTACTTAGGGTTGGTCCGAGGGCCTTGTTCATGCCAAGCAAGCATTCTGTGAACTGAGCTATATCCCCAGCCCTTATGTGTCCACTTTGGAAGATGAAATAACATCAATTGTATGTTAATTACACTAATCGTATGCGTATATGGGAATGTTGAGTCATTTTACTGTCATGAATTCTACAATCACATTCAGTCTTTAACATCAGTGGAGAAACTTTGGAATCCAGGAGGAAAGCGGCAGACTTGGTACTTTTTACTCCCATTGAAGTTGTGTTTCGTATCCAGTTTTGAAGTTGTTCCTCCAAGTTTTATGTCATGCCCAGCACTGCTTTACTTCTCTTACGCATTTTATTTCTTATTCTTCCTATAGACCTATACTAGCAATCTCTAAACTGTAACTCTTTTCCTTAATGCATTTCTTATTAAAAGGTTTCTTAAAAGGCTGTTATAATCATGTTCAGTATGGACAATTACATGGTCATGACCCTAGAATAGCCAAGCTCTTTTTTGTTGTTGTTGTTAAAATGCCTTTGCTTTCTTAAAATAGCTGATTATGTCAGCTGACCTTCCTAAGCATCACAAACTAGCATTGATTGAGGAGAGTGAGTGGCTTCATTGAAAGAATGCTTCTTTGTTCAAAATAAAGTACCCAAAAGAGAACATTGTAAATAAGAGACTGTGTAAGAACTTAAGTGTGTGACAACCTCATCCTTTTGGAAAGGAAGAAAGAAAATCCCCATTACTCATACTGCAGTAATTCACAAAGGGTTTTCTTTCTCTCTCCATGTCCTGCACAATGTTTATTTTCTTACAAGCCATTCATACTTTTTGTAGAGGATACCTGGCATAATCAACTGGCTCATTAAAAGAATGAGGAGTTTTAGTAGACTAATGATGCCTCTTCATACATGCAAACCCTTTATAGATAATGCCATTTATAGATAATGCATGGCATACTGGGAACCATAGGGAATTCAGCTATAGGGTTAATGAAAATCAGATCTTAATTTCTAGAGAACGAAGAACTCAGGACCCTCTCTGCAAGATTTGTATTAATCTGATGTTCTCCAATAGAGCAATATCCTTTAATCATTGTGTCATAACTGAACAATTAATAAGAATTTGAACTTTTTTTGTGGGGAGGATCTGGTAGATTTTGGGAAAGGAGGTATGTAGGGGAAAAGAATTTTCCTGGGACCAGGTTGTGATAATCTCTCTCTTAATATCTTTTGCTGCCTCCAGAACAAGAGAAACATGTGCCTAAAGAGCCATGGAAAGTGAAGTGAGCAGCTTGTAATAGCAGCACTTGACATTTGCAAAGCTCTGTAATTCCCAAGGCTTCTTTGTAAGTGTTACTAAATCTGAAACCATAGCACCTTTCTGGTACAGAATTGGGTAGTAGAGAGGTTTCCCTCTTAGTCCCTCTGTGTTTCCCCTTCCCCCTTTTAACACTTAGGGAAACGCAGGCTCTGAGAAAGTAAGCAAATTGACTGAGTAGTCACTTTGCAGAGAAAAGTCCGAGTGGGTCTGCCCCCACTGTTCTCATTTCCTGTTCACACAGCTTGTCGCTCATTTTTCTTTCATCCCAATCCCCCCCCCCAAACATGGAGGATAGTTACAAATGTAATTTAGAAGTGGTAGCCTAGGGATGCTTCCTATGAGTCATTGCTTTATAAAGAAGGGCAATAAATTCTTGACCTTTCTCTATTTTCCCCAAAATGAGAATGTAGTTGGGAACAGTTAAGAACGAAGAAAATAACACTATATTTAAAAATAATCATTGCCAGAGTAAATCCAACTGTGAGCTTCTGGAGTTTATTATCTTGTCCTGAAAGATTTCTGACAGTACTCAGGTTAGTGACTGTCCCTCCCCTAAAAAGTATCTTTTTTAGATTAAACAACATTGTCATCAGAAGACAATTCTGGAAAGAGATAGCTTCTTGACATTCATTTGATAGTGGTTCATCATTTGTTTGAGACCTATAGAAAGGGTTCTGTGTGCTTGAAGACTTGTGTTTAGAACCCTCTGTAGCTTTCCGGAACACAGACTACTACTCTGTTAGCAGTTGTCTCAACTTTCATGTCTGGTACCCGATTTACAGGACTTAGGTGAATTAATTAAGCATCATCGATAATAGCTGTTGGATCCCCTGTACATCAGGAAGTAGAGCTGGTGATATATAGATATTAACTTTCCAGGTTAAGACACTGGTGGCACTTTTGAGGGTGTGGGGATTTGAACCTAGAACCTCAGGCATCATAGGCAAACATCACACCAGCCCTAAACCTAGCACTTTCCAAAGAACAGCAACTGTATTTGTGGACTTGATATAAGCTTTTATTCTCTTGGGAAATAAAAAGAAGGTTATTTCCTTTAAGGGAGTTTTGAAAAAAGGAAACTGTAGTAGCCATCTGTAGTAACCGGTCATTGTAGGGCTTCAGTAGGATCCAGCTGACTTGCCCGGTTTGTACCTGAGTGGGGGAGTGTGGATTGAGAAACAGCAGGTAAAGACTAAAGGAAAGGGAGGCACAGAATAGAGTCAGGAGGGCAATCCAGTGAGTACTGAATGCCCCAAGATTATTCTTCAACATTCTTAAATATGCCAACCAAAAAAGGGGAAATGGCAAAAGACTTTTTTGTCAATATACAAGGAAGAAACAGACTTTCTTCATTGATTTTCCAAGCATTTGGTAGTCACACCTTAGACTAAATCTCTTGTTATTTGGCCTTGAGGATTAAGAGTAACTACACCACAGACTAAGTCTCTTGTTATTAAGAAAAGAGATCCATGCCTAAGACCAAACAGCCTACAGTAGCCACACCTTAGATCTTTAGGCCTTATGACTTTAAACTTGGAAGAGTAAGGGTAGTTTTGAACTCTCTGACCTTAAGCCAAGATGAAGTGGAGCCATCTCTGTGGGCCCCAACAGGAAGCTCTCTAATCTGTGTCTAATCTACAGTGTCAAATTTGATTTGACATAGAGATAAGCCAGTTCCCCTTAGAACCCTTTTGCTATTGAGAACCTGGCATTGAGAAGGGACACACCTTTTTCCCTCTTCCCCTCCAGCTGTCTATTATCTTCAAAGACATACTTTTAGCTTCCTTATAAATTAATTTAACAAGAGTTTAATTGTTACTAATGTTTTAATATGTGATCTGGCTCAAGATGTTTGCATTTTTATAGTTAATAATTTACTTTCCAAAGGTTTTTTTTTTTTTTTTTTGTCGCTTTAATAAGATTTTTCAGATACTTATAAAAATGTGGGGCTAGAATAAGCCTTGTACTCAGCTTCACCTGGGATAAAGCCAGGTTGTACCTGGAAGAGCCCAAGATTCACTTGCCTGATTGTATAGATGCTTTATATCTTTGAGATACTATATCTGATATAATGTACCCATAGGAGACTGCACACTTGAGTATCTTCTCTGTCTTGACTAGTTTTATGTCAGTTTGACACAAGCTAGAGTAATTTGGGAAGAGAGATTCACAATAGAGAAAATGCCTCTCTAACATTTGCCTGTAGGCAAGTCTGTAGTCCATTTTTCAAATCAGTGATTGATGTAGGAGGTCCCAGCCCATTGTGAGTGGTTTCTTCCCGGGGTCATGTGTAAGAAAATGAGCTGGGAAAACCACAGAGAACAGACGTATAAGCAGTACTCCTTCATGGCGTTTGCATCAGTTTCTGCCTCCAGGTTCCTGCCTTTACTTCTCTGGATAATGAATTTATAAGCTGTGAGGTGAAATAAACCCTTTCCTCCCCAAGTTGATTTTGGTCATGGTGTTTTATCACACCAATAGAAACCTTAATCAAGACACTCTCTTTGCCATCTCATTGTAAACACCATAAAGTCTGTGCCTGCCTAGCCCTGGCTTAACCCACCCAACTTCTCATTCTGAATTAGAATTACGAAATTGTTATAATTGTCTTAGAGCAAAGGAAAACCTTCAGAGTTGCTCTGGAATCTTTGCGTACCTCTAAAGAACTAGGGAGAACTTTGTTCTACTACCTGACATCACATTCTCTGGAGCCCAGAGGCAGCTTGATGGCATCTATGCCACATGTCATCTAGAGCTATGGTTATCTGTATATTTATTTCATCTGACCTATTAACTGGAAGTTATTAAACCTTTGTCAAGGTTTTTGTTTTGTTTTGGTATCTAGCAGAATGTTTTGTTCTCACTAACTCTTTGTATTAAATTTTGATCTGGTATCCTTGTTATGCAAGGGTTAACTACCACCCATCTCTGCCAATACTCTACAAAATACCTTCAGTGTATCTGTTAGCATCATCTCCAAACAGACTCCACAGGTTAATTCTTACTAATTTCCAGAGAAAACACAGAATGATCTGTTGTCAGATCCTCACAGTATCCACAACCCAGCACTAGTTACACATCAGCCTACATCCTGTGACTCAACTAGGCAAATTGGCTAGATGCACTTTCCTTCACAAAGTTGCCTAAAAATATCCACATCAGCTGACAGAACCATTGGCTTTCTCTTACCAGCCAGAATGGCAAGAGGAAACAATAGCAAGCCTCCGGAATCTTCCACAGAAACTTACAGCCTACTGTGGGAAATGATTTTGAACCAGCACAGTGTAATTTTGCCTCTCAGTGCAAAGACCTGTTTCTTTCAGTGATGCTAAATCATGCTTTCATTTATATTTACTGATAGTCTGTATATTCATATGCTGCTCGCCTGTGGACCTCTTCTTTCTAAAGACAGGCACCCATGGTGGATTCTGGTTAGTTTCGTAAGACAAGCCATCCCCACAGGCCCACTCTCTCATGTTTATAGAGTAAGAAATTGACACTTCTCAAGTAGTCACCAATTTCTTGGCCTTAACTTCCTACATTTAAAAACCAAATTTAGTTCACAGATTTATATTTGCATATAAATTTGAGCTTGAAAATTTAGAAACAGAACATTTCAAATGATTTCCAGAGAAGGAAACACAAATGAAGTGAAACTTACTATCATTCTAAACCACAAAATGACAAACAGTTTAAAAGAAATTCCAAGTCAGAGAATTTACACAGGGTTCTGGGGGTGTAGAGTACACTGTGTATAGGTTTTAAAACTGATATCGATGATACAAAAAAAAAAAAAAAAAAAAAAAAAAGAAGGTGGTATTTGCCAAATATTGTACAACATGTACACTAAAGACCATTTTCCCTCTCCTTTTCAAGGCTACTGATTTTCATTCTTTTTCAGATTAAGTGACACAGAAAAGTTGAGTAATATTAAACAGAATTACTTAAGAATGTGTCTCTAAGTGCAGCTAAAACATACATGAGTTATTGAACTTAGAACTTCAGTATTTTCAGGGCCTCCTGAGGCCTGGGGCCTGTGCATGCACGGGGGGGGGGGGGGGGCAGTCCGGACAGACTGGCCAGTCCAGAGCCAGACAGCATCCTGGTTCCTCCTCCACCCACTGCAGGAGCCTGACTTCCAGTGCACTGCTCAGAACCTCCTGGGGACTGGGGACTGCATACACAGAGCCCATCTCGGTGGAACAGCCCATCTGGAGTCTGCCTGCATCCTAGTCTCACCTCCACCCACAGGAGGGGCTAAGCATGGGCCTGTTTCTGGTCTGCCTTCCCAGGCCCTGCTTGGAACCTCCTAAGGCCTGGAGCCTGCACACACACAGGGTAACCTGTCCCAGCCGACTGGCCCATCCAGAGTCTGTCTGCACACTAGTTCAGCCACTAGCCACTGGAACAGTAGAAGGATTGGAGGGTTGGACTTGTTTGTACCCACTAGAAGAGAACCTTGTTCCTGTACCCACCAGGAGAGGGAGAGACCCCCTCCAGTACACACTGGAATAAGGCATGGGTAGACGACAGTATAAGAACTATGACACCACCAGAGTTTAGGCACTCCACACCAGCAAGAACTGAAAATCCCAACACAGATGAAACAGATTAAACAACTTTATGACAATGATAGAGACACTCAAAAAGGTAATTAAAAAATGCCTTAAGGAAATGGAAGAAAAAACAAAAACAAATTCGAGAAATGGAGGGAAAGACAAACCAAAAATTGTAAAAACAATTCAATTAGTGCAAGGCTTGAAAGCTGAAATAGATACAATAAAAAACAACAGTCTGAGGGAATGCTGGAAATAGAAAAACTGGGCAAATGATCAGGAACTACAGATGCAAGCATAACCAACAGAATACATGAGATGGAAGAGAGAATCTCAGGCATTGAAGACACACTAGGAGAAATAGATTTATCGAACAAAGAAAATCAAGTCCAACAAATCACTAACACAAAATATCCAGAAAATCTGGCAGAGAAAAGGCCAAACCTAATAATAAGACGCATAGAAGAAGGTGAAGAAACCCAACTCAAAGGTGCAGAAAATACATTCAACAAAATCATAGAAGACTTTCCCAACCTAAAGAAAGACATGCCAATTAAAGTACAAGAAGCTCACAGAACACCAAATAGAGAGGACTACAGAAAAAGTCCCCTCACCACATAATAACCAAAACACAAAACATACAGAATAAAGGAAGAATATTAAGAGCAACAAAGGAAAAAAGGCCAAGTAACATATAAAGGCAAACCTATCAGAATTACACCTGACTTCTCCATGGAAATTATGAAGGCCAGAACGTCCTGGATAGATGATATTCTACCAACATTAAGAGACTTCGGATCCCAGCCCAGAGGAAAATACTCAGCAAAGCTTTCAATCACTATAGATGGAGAAACCAAGATATTCCATGACAAAACCAGATTTAAATAATAAATATCAACTATTCCAACCCCACAGAAAGTTCTGAAGGAAAACTCCAACCCAAGGAAGTTAGCTATACCCACAAAAACATAGGTAATAGATAATCCCACTTTACCAACAGCCAAAAGGAAATCCACACATAATAACACCAACAAAAACAAATCCAAAACAAACAAGAATTAACAATCAATGGTCATTAATATCCCTTAATGTTAATAGTCTTAACTCACCTATAAAAATACACAGGCTAGCAGAATACATATGAAGACAAAATCTATCCTTCTGCTACATACAGGAAATACAGAAATTAAAGACTTCCTAGAATTCAATGAGAATGAAGACAACATACCCAAACTTATGAGACACCTTGAAAGCAGTGCTAAGGGGAAAATTCATAGCACTAAGTGCCCACATGGAGAAGCTGGAGAATAGACACACTAGAAAATTAACAGCACAACTGAAAGCGCTAGAACAAAAAGAAGCAAATTCACTCAGGAGGAGTAGATCCTAGGAAATAATCAAATTGAGGGCTGAAATCAATACAGCAGAATCAAAGAAAACAATACAAAGAATCAATGTAACAAAGAGTTGGTTCTGAGAGAAAATCAGCAAGATAGACAAACTTTTATCCAAACTAACTAAACCGCAGAGAAACAACATGCAAATATACAAAATCAGAAATGAAAAAGGGCATATAACAACGGGCACTGAGGAAATCCAGAGAATCTGCAGGTCATACTTTAAAAACCTGTACTCCACAAAATTGCAAAATTATACAGAAATGGACAATTTTCTGGATAAATATCACCAAAGTTAAGTCAAGAACGGATAAGCAATTTAAATAGATCTTATAGCCCCTAATGAAATAGAAGCCATCATCAAAAGTCTCTCAACCAAAAAAAAAAAAAAGAAGAGCTAATACCAATACTCCTCAAAGTGTTCCACTCAATAGAAGCAGAAGGGTCATTAAAAAACTCTTTTTTTATGAGATTGCAATTACCTTGGTACCCAAGCCATACAAAGACATAGCTAATAAAGAGAACTGCATACCAATCTCCCCCAGGAACATTGATGCAAAATTACTCAATAAAATACTGGCAAATCAATTCAAAGAACACATCAGAGAAATCATCCATCATGACCCAAGTAGGCTTCATGCCAGGGATGCAGGGATGGTTCAACATTTGAAAATCCATCAATGTAATCCACCATAAACAAACTGAAAAAGGAAAACCACATGATCATCTCAGTAGATGCTGAAAAAGCCTTTGACAAAATCCAACAGGCCTAGGCCCTGCTCCAAATGATATGACAGACTTTGAAGATCCCCCATGGAAGGCCTCACCCTTTTTGGGGAACAGAGAGGGGATGGGATAGGAGTTGGTGGGGAGACAGGGCAGGAGGAGAGGTGAGGGAACTGGGATTGACATGTAAAACAAGCTTGTATCAGATTTAAATTAAGAAATTATTTAAAAAAATAAAAATAAAAACAGAAGAAGAACTTCAGTACCATCACAAGATTTCCAAGTGTGGAAGTTGTATTACCCAGTTGCTAGAAGGAATAACTTGTATTCAGTGTTTGTAATTTTAGTAAATAACTTACTCAAGTGGATAGACTTTTTATAAGGATCATCAAATGTCGATGTAAAGCATTCAGTATTATTCAGTGCTATTATTCAGGGCTTAAGCTAATAATTCACACATGTTTTATGCTGCTGAGAAAGAGAGAAAAATAAGCATCTGCAGCCTTGTGGTTGATGGATATCATTCACTTGCAGCTGACATCAAGGACATGGAAGCTGATGTGGTGCAGTTCTGAGGGATGCTAGTTCTGCTTGCAGAGAGCAATGGAGCTTGGGATTTGACCTTTGTGATTACCGTTTAGGACACAGACAACACTTGCAGTCCCAACCTCTCTGGTTTGAATAGGTTTCCATTAACTTTTTTTTTTTTTTTTTTTTTTGCATACCCATCCATGTTTTACGATTTTTTTGACATGATCAAGTCTATAAATCATATCGCAACACATTGCATGTATGTCAGTCTATAAAGTGCTGTTTTGTGAATGCATCATTTTCCTTGAATATATACAGGAACTGGATATTATCATATCCCCCTTTAGTGTCCTTGGTAGTAAACCATGTCTGTGACCTTTCATTCTATTGAAGGAAAAAGAAAGTCTGAGTTCTCTGGTTCCTTCTCTCTTAGCTGTTGCTCCTTGGACTTCACCTATGAATGTCTAGGTGATATTTGTAATACCAGGATATTTTGGCTAATTACGGTTCATTCTGAAAAGTAGGAAGTGAAATGTGTTTAAAGGGTGTACTGAGAATGGAGAGAGCTCTTTGTGGGGTGGAGGTATATTTTCAAATAATTCTGTTTAATATTACTAAACTTTTCTGTGTCTCTTGATCTGAAAAAAGAAAGGAAGGGAGGGAAGGAGGGAGGGAAGGAAGAGGAGAAAATCAGCTCCTTTGAATAGCTCTTTAGCCCTATCTGCAAAGCCACCTTCTCAGCAGCCATTCCATGCCTTTTGTAACATCTACCCATGACATGGGCCCTAGCTCTACATTGCCATTTTGGAATGTTTCTATTCTATCACAGCTGCTTATTACAGACCTGATTGTAATTTTAGCTTTATAAAGAAACATCTCTAAAAACTAAGCTAGGCTGCGGTTGTTGAGCCAAGTTATAGTCATGAGGACTTGGAACCCGCTAGAGCTGAGAGCAAGGACTCTTGGTGTCAGAATTCCAGGCAAGATTAAGAAACAGAGAATAGACAAATGTGCAAGTCACTGGGTTGGTTTTGTTTGCTTTGGTCCATAGGCTATATCCAAATCAGTCTACAGGTCATAAATATCAGAATTTTATTGATTGAGGGTCTGAGATCAGAAGTGAAACTAAAGGCTTTTCATGTATCAGTATAGTAGAAACATGATGAGCTGTTTCTATATAAAGATGTGAAACAAAATTACAAAGAAAATGTTAGATCTTAAAAGTAAAACACACACACACACGTACAAATTAGTAAGAACAAAGCAAGATTTCATTTCACATAGTAGTTTTGACACACACAAAAAATAATAAATACATTTTATGTAATTCTATTTTTTTCTGTAAGGGAATCAGAAAATTTAATTTGCTTATTTTTTTAAGGATATGGTAATATTCTAGTAGAGTTCCAACTGATAACATATATTCAAATACATCAGATTTCTAGAGATCTTAATGTAACCTTGGAACATATACAACAAATTCATACTCAAAAATACAGGCCTAATATATGTGCCTCTTTGACTTCCAGGACCCTTTGAAATCCCAAAGCTATAGTAAATCAAAAGAATTTTCATTTTTAGTTTGAAAAACATATAAAAGGTAAAAGCACTTGGCAAAATAGAATTAGAATCTTCTCAAAATAACACAAAAGAAATCACAAAGAAATTAAAGACACAAAATACACTAGATCATCCACCTGGGACAGAAAGATGTGTGGGCGGATAGATCACAGTTCTCCATAAGGTCAGACCCAGGAAACCTCTATATTTATTTATTTGCCTACTTATTTATTGACTTTTATTTCCCTAGTACTAAGGTCTGAATTCAAAGACTTTATATGTGTTGAAAAATTTCCCAATTTGAACAAGAGAACCAAAGTTTTACCTTTTTTCCTAATTCTGGGAATTGAGACCCCTTAAACCTTTTTGTTTATTGGAAAACTTTCCAATTTGAATGTGGAAAATCAAATTTTATTCAGGGTCCAGTGTTCCCTGATATCTGTTCACTGTCTACATAAACCTGAATTGTTTGTTTTCATGTGTAACTGTACCAGAAATTGTGTGTCTCTTTGACCACCAAGGCTAGTACTGTAACAACCTGTGGGAAGCAGCACAATTAGTTACCAGTACTGGTTCAAACTTCTGGAGCCTGACCCTGACTAGTTTATTTTAGGCATATTTAAGAACAACACAATTTGGAGAAAACTTTACTGCTGCTAATTAACTCATTCCCAGGTACACAGTAAAACATGCACCTTGAAAAACAAAGCAAGCTAAATAAATGTCAGATGTGATGCATCAAAACTCTGTATAGTACATGTGACACTTTCTATAAAGATGGGTGCTTTAGACTGACTGAGAAAAACAAGCTTATGATAAGGGCCTGGGGAAGGGTCTGGTGTGGACTCCAACCACACAGATAGCAAAGGTCACCAGGCTAGGATGCATGTCCACTCTCAGCCTTCTTGGCAGATAACAGGTTATACATTCCTTCTCTTGATGGAAAACCTTGTGTGCTAACATACCAGGTTCCCCTAGTGCTTATCTATGAGCACAAGGGCCTCTGTGTACTGCTGGCTAGTGGTGGCACAGGCCTTTAATCCCAGCACCTGGGTGACAGAGCAGGAGGGTCTCTGTGTTCAAAGCCAGCCTGGTCTGTAGAATGAGTTCAAGGACAGCCAGAGCTACACACACACACACACACACACACACACACACACACTGAAGGAAGGAAGGAAGGAAGGCAGGAAGGAAGGAAGGAAGGAAGGAATTATGAGCCTCTCTGAAATTCTTATATAACATTCTTAAACCATTCACAACTACCCTAAACTTTGTCTTCATCCTTGGTCTTGCCTCTCCTAATTTGGGATCACAGTCATCTTTAGAGGGAAAATACCAGTACCTCCTGCCTTCCTCTCAACACATTTTTCTATTTTATAATTATCTTCATAAAACATGTCATGCTCTACTCCCATACTGAGTTGTTTCCCCTTGCTACAAATAACAAATGCCTCTAAATATGTAAACCTTAAATATCTGCCTAATGTTTTAGTGTTTTAACTCCTTTAGAAATAACCTAGACACCCTGTCTCAAAACAAACAAAAAGAAATAAATAACATAAAAAAAGAAAAAGCTGTTAGAAACAAATATTCTGTAAGGGAGTCATCGCTCTCTAAGAAAGCAAAACAGTGGTTTGTGTATTTTTACATTATGGGAACCGGTCTTAATACGGTTCTTCTGAGTTTATTCTTCTTTATTAACTTTGTCTTCCAAATGGAAAGTTGGAAGCACTTTCTGCTGTAAGTTGTAGTTACTTAAAAAGGGTGCATATTTCAGGAATAACATTACAAAGGTCTAATTCTGCATTGCTGCAACAAAGTTTGTTTTTGCAAGTTATGGGTCATGCTGCGGCTCTGGCTGTATGCTTGAATAGGGCCTATGATACTAGCTGACAAACTGGCCAATCAGTCAAACCTGGCTCACTGCAAACTGTTACGTAGCCTATGAGATACAATTGGGTTTTTTTTTTTAATGCTTGCATTTTAAGTGATTATGGGTATATATTACATAATACCTTTTCCCTCCCTTCTTGATCCACTGATCTTAAAATATTTACTAACTGACCTTTCCAGCTAAGTCTGCCAGGCAATCTCTTGACTTTAAGAGTTAGTCTTACTCTTTTGTTCAACTCTTTTTCTAGTAATAATAATAATAACAATGCTGGTATTTTTTTTTCAGTACAAACATAGGTCATTTTTTGGAGGTAAAATAAAGGATTTAATGCTAAATGTTTTTTAAAAAGTTAAACAATTGTCCTTGCAATATATTTTAGATGTAAAGGAGAAGAAAGCACCAAACTGCTCCCACCTTGAAGGAGTCCATCCTGAGATTATGCCAAATAGAACATTTCCTAATTCTTTGCTTCTATCATGAAACACATTGGTCACCAGTTTGCTCTAGGTGTTTGCTTTGGATTTTGAATGTATGATTGTTCATCTTGGTTGTCAGACTGACTACATCTAGAAGCAACTAAAATTCAAGCATGTGGGTACCTGTGAGGGGTTTTCTTTTTTCTTTTTTTCTTCTTCTTTTGCATGTTTTAAATTATATCTCTTTTCATACCAAATCCAGTTCCCTCTCTCTCCTGTCCCCCCACTCTCCCCACAAACCCCTCATCTCACCCCTACCCACTCCTTAGGGAGGGTAAGGACACCCATGGGGAATCATCAAAGTCTGTCACTTCATTTGGGGCAGGACCTGTTTCTAGGCTAAGAGATTATCTCTCCATAGGCAATGGGCTCCAAAAGCCTGTTCATACCCTAGGGATAAATACTGGTTCCATAGCTAGCAGTGCATATATTCTACACTCACATTCAGGGGCCCTGATTTGGTCTTACTCAGGTTCTCCAGCTGGCAGACTGGAGTCCATGAGCTCCCCCTTGTTCAGGTCAGCTTTTTCTGTGAGTTTTTCCAGCATGGACTTGACCCCTTTGCTCATAACTCCTCCCTGTCTACAACTGGATTCCAGGAATTCGGCTCAGTGCTTAGCTGTGAATCTCTGCTTCTGTTTCCATCAGCTACTGGATGAAGGCTCATGTTTGTTTTTTTGTGTCTGGGTCACCTTACTCAGGATGGTTTCTTCTAGTTCCATCCATTTGCCTGCGAATTTCAAGATGTCATTGTTTTAATTGCTGAGTAATATGCCATTGTGTAAATGAACCACATTTTCTTTATCCATTCTTCAGTTGAGGGGCATCTATATTGCTTCCAGGTTCTGCCTATTACAGATAAATCTGCTATGAACATAGTTGAACAGATAGGCTTGTTGTATGAATGTGCATCGTTTGGGTATGTCTAAGATTGGAATTGCTGGGTTTTGAGGTAGATCGATTACCTTTTTCTAGAGAAACCACCATCCTGATTTCTAAAGTGGCTGCACAAGTTTGCATTCCCACCAGCAATGGAGGAGTGTTCCCCTTTCACCATATCTTAGAATGGCTTGAGTCCAGGAGTTCTGGGCTGTAGTGAGCTATGCCCATCCAGTGGCCTTACTATGTTCAACATCAAATATGGTGATCTTCCTGGAGTGGTTTTTCTTGGTTGGATCATTTGAAGTCGGAAGAGTCACCTGTGGTGGCAGCCCACCTGCAAGACAGAAGGAAGCTTTTGTGTTTTGTTTATTTGCCCTCACCGTCCTTGGCGAGTTCATCCATCTGTCCTACAGCTGAGGGATTATTTCAGTGGTATTAGAACCTATTTCCTTGTGATTCCTATGTAGATTGAAGACTGGCTGAGGCATCCAGACTCCTGAACTAAAGTACTCAGAATCTTGGATTTCTCATCAGACATTGTTGGACTAGCTGGACTTCAGCCACTTTAAAAGAAAAAAAAAATCACGCTTTTGATATATACATAGATTCATTCTATTAGTTCTGTTCCTCTAAAGAACCCTGGATAATATGGAAGGTATCCAAGTGAGAGCCTGAGTCATAAGCTGACTCCCCAGTGAAGCAAGTAGAGCAGCTGTAGGCAGCCAGAATAGGAGACCTACATCCAGAAAGAATAGCAGAATGGGCACAGAGCCAGGAGCAGAGGCAGCTCGGATTGCCTGCTTGCTTGTTTGTTGTAACCTGTTTGTTAAGACATAATTTACATAGCATGAAATCCATCTGTCTTGAAAGTACAATTTAGTGATTTTTGGCAAATTGTCAGTGTTATACCAGTTTTGGAACACTACCCGGAAAATATAAATTGCCCTCATTTGCTGTCACTACATGTCAACATTGACTCCTAGTTCCAGGGAACCACTAACCTATCTTATTCTCTCTGTAGATTTTTCTTTCCTGAGCATTGCATATAAGCAGATTTATCCAGTATGCAGTATGTGGCTTTATGTGCTGACTCCTTTCACTCACCATGATGCTTTTGAATTCATCATGTATCTTGTAGCATCTATCAGTACTTGTTTACAAGGCCACACCTCCTTTGTGTATCCATTTTTCATTGGATGCTTTTATTTTGGTGGTTGAATAATACTGTGCGTGTGTGCACGCTCACACACACACACACACACACACACACACACACACACACAGACCTCGAAGACCACATCTTGAGTTTGGCTTCCAGCTCCCATGTTACTTTAGTCTTGCTGTGGTTGGAACAAACTTAGATTGTTCTGTATGGATAAGTAGAATTATATATGAGAATACACTCAGAAGTGGCTCTGTCTGTTCTTGTTTGATTTTTGGTGTTAAGAATGCATGTCTAAAGACCTGAACAAGACAACACCAACAGACATACTAAAATGGAAAGGATCTCATGGGGCCACAACTCCAAGCAAAAACAAAACCAAAACTACAGTCAACTAAGGAAGGCTAAATGTGGAGAAATAGTCTTCCTCAGAGATGTGCCCCCTGATTGTTTATTCAGTACCAGGTGGTCAGCTCTGAAATCATGTACATATGTATAACATATACATACAAATAATATTGTACAGACCAAGCAGGTTGACTTTACATACTTAGGAATATCAGCAATTAAAGAAAAAGAAGCCATTAATTTGAGAGAGTAAGGAGGGTTGTCTAGGAGGTTTTGGAGGGAAAGGAAGATGTAATTACATTTTAATCTAAAAAATAAAAAGATATTAAAATAAATATGTTGCATGTTTAGCAAAGGAAATAAAATCCTGCAAAGCTTCCTCAGAGTTGAAGGTCAGGCATAGGCCTGGGAGAGCAGGAAAGTCCTGTAGTGGCCCTCCCTCCAGGGAGCGATTAGCCCAGGGCTATCCCAAAAGGAGTACAGGGCGGGCTCTTAGAAACCAAATTTAGGAGCTTAAAGGTGCCATTTGCTTCTTGGAAGCCCTGAAGGCCAGAAATGACCCTTTAGTTGTCTTCCTAGTCCTTTTCCAGGACTCTGTCTGGCTATATGCAGGGCAGATTTTAGAGTTACAAGCCACTTCCCAGAGCACTGCAGGCTTTCATTATTTACCCCTTTATAAAGAAGTCCTCCTCTCTGGGGTTGGTTTTAGAAACATCTACTCTGCCCTGACTAACCCGAGCTTCCACATCAGAAAGCTTTTAGAACAGCAAGAAACTGCTCTATGTTCAATCATAGGTGAAAGAGTGCATGTTACTATGCTACCCACTATGTTCCAAATATGTGTGAACAAGGAACCATGTGAGATTCAATTTCCTATAGAATTCTGCTTGTTTGAAGTCCATAGCATGCATGTTATAGGGAAATAGTGAATGCTTTGGTTATTTGTTTTCACTTTAATATAGCATCATTTGAAATGCTCTGCTGTATCTGATCTGCTAGAATTCTAGTTGTAATTCCTGACTGTACTCATACACCTATTTCCTTTATCATTGCTCCCTTTGTACATCTTCAGATTAAAAAAAAACACATATACAGATACAGATACACACACACGCATGCACGCACGCACACACACACACACACACACACACACACACACACACACACACACACACACACATATATTTTCAGCCAGGAAGCTACATCCATGAAATCTCAACAGCCTAGATGCATAATCAAGACTTGAACAATTCTACCACCAATTGATACCCTAAGGTAGATAGGAGAAACCCATCCCTAGATAAAGAGCTACAAGCAATTGACCACTGCTAAGAAATGGAGAACTAGGACCCATCCAGTACCGAATGGTCAGCCCTAGAAACATACATGCAGGCAACACTGAGCAGGCTCATTGGGTTGTATTTATAAGTATGTGTAACAACAGTGGTTGCAGAAGAGGAAGCTGTGAATTTGGGAGGGACGTGGGGAAGGGGCAGAGGGAGGGAGAAAATGAAGTAATGATATTTTATCTAATTTTTAAAAGCAACAATAAAAAAGGTTTTTAATATAGGTTTAAACTTGAGCATGCCTGCAAACGAAATTTATTATCAAAACTTTGGCAATATGATAGGTATTTTGCAATAATTCTCTCTTTTTATTATTCATTGATACACCCTTTGTCCTTTATATTTGAAAGGAAATGTATGACAATATGGGCATGTATGTGTATATACTTACAGATCATATGTCATACATATATACGATTATTTAACAACTCCCGTAGCCTTACATTCTTATCAAGTTTCAGATGATACTAGGAAGGGCCCTGCCACCCTCAGCTCCCATCTGCATTAATTCTTTCTTCACTGCTGAATGATTTATTTGGAGCAGGTACCTTTACGCTGTTACTAACAGCCCTTTCCCCTGTGTTGGGAGGGGTTATATTATGCCTGTAGTCCTGCTCTGTGTTACTGCCAGCATCTTGAAAAGATCTAGACCCTGGAAGCTCATAGCCCATTGGAGCCTTCTGAGTTTCATACCCAGCTGCCCCTCTTCTGCCTTCTTACCTAGTCCCTTGCCTAGCTCATCTACAGAGGGGACACAGTGTGATGCTATCTCCACCTTCATAAGATTTCCTAGATGGAAAGACTGCTCTAGTTCTCAGAGACATTATGGCAGGATGACCTTGAAATAAAAATCACTTTTTGATATAAACTAGAAGTGAAGACATAAGATGTGAATAGATGAACCTAGATTTAGAGCCAAAGTCTGTCAAGACCTTTGTAAACTGTCAGTCCCCTAAAGGAGGGACTGCAAATATTCATACTCACATGAGATATTCTTGCCATTTAGTAGGTATTTAAGGAATATCTACCTGGTCAATTGTACAATCACAGGTAAAATTTCTTTGATTTAATCTTCCCAAGTGTGTTGCATGATCATTGTTCTGAGAACCGAGTAGTATTTATTAGAAGACAAGAGTGAGTTGTTTCCCACAGAAAATCTTTGCATTACCAACTTATGTTCATCTGTTCATCTCAGAAGCACATTCATGCGTAGATCACCACTGGCCATGGAAACTCACTGTCTCACTGGATTCTATTCTGAGTAATCCTGGAGCTATTTGTAAAATGTATGGATATAATGTAGTCACAATTGCAAGTGGATTTTTAACACTGAATAGTAAGTGCCTTTAAAACCTACATAAAGTCAATAAAAAGGCAATGGAGTCTCTCATTCACATGACCTACCAGTCAGCCACGTGAGAAGAATGCAAACTTCCTCTGTTACCCATGTCTTCTTCACAGGTGATGTGCCACATCCCTGGGCGGAGAACCATATTCTGATGAGGTAGTGTTATGTCGCCATTGGCACTGAGACATAGTTAGTAATAAAAGTGAGTTAGAAATTATTTATTGGATGCATTCCACATGCCATCTGCTAAAAACAGTGAGCATGACAAGTTATTCTTTAGTGTGTGCCATGTGTCACTTGTATGTCCATCTATTTCTGATGGTTGCTTCATTTTCTCCTCATTCAAGCCCATAGAAGTAGTTGTTACTGTCTTCATTTTCAGGTCAGCAGGTACATTTGCAATGCCACTGATTCCAGACTGTGAGAATTATGGAAACTGTGCCCCATCCATGTGTCTGAACACAGCTACCCAAGAGCTAGTCCTGGCCAGAAGATTTATGATTTAAGATTCTTACTAGGGACTGAAAGATCCAATGATCCAGTTCGTCATCAGACACTTAAAGGATCTATTAGTGTTAAGCCAGCATCATATGGGGACAAGAGCCTTGATAGGTAGAAATAAGAAGGAAGTCCAGAAAGATTATGAATAGTCAGCTTGGATAAAGGAGAAGACATGGTTGTGGCTTAAAGAAGGGAGAAAAATAGGCATCAACATGTTCAGTAAATAGAGTGAAATTTGTGTGGTCACACCAAAGGAGCAATCACAGGGTAGTGCTAATCCTAACTCCCTCCTTTCTGATTGCATGACCTTGTCAAACCACTTTGTGCCTTCCCTGGGTGCTGGAGTGTGTGCTAATTCTGCAGAATTTGAGAGAAGCCTTCGGAGGCAATGCTGGGTTTGTGTCCTCGTTTTTGTCACTAACCAACTGTGTGGCTGGTGCCAAAGGCTCTGTTGCCAACAGAGGGTCCCAGTAGAGAGTTAATAATGGGGTCTGTCCAAGTGTCTGTGTCCCATCAAAGTGTAGGATTCGGGTTGTGGTTCTGCCAGCTACACTAGTGCCCTTCTCTTCTCCGGCTTCACAATGAGATGTCTGGCCTCAATCCTGCTTCCTTGTCTCTGGGAGTTCTTGCTTTCCTAAAACCAATAAATAAGAAATCCAACTTCTGCTAGTTTAGCACTATATAAGTAAAGGCACAGGTAATTTTTGGCATAACCATTTTTAATGAGGACTCATCTGTTAAAATTTTATAAAAATATTATTAGTTGCATATCTCTTTTTATCAAAGCAGTATTGTGTATAACAATGATTTAATGTTTCGCATCTTTATCCCTTGTTTTTACTAATACAATCTCAGAATTCATCCCTTGGTTATTGTTAAATATTTTATGTTGTCCCTTAAGAACAATAGCTTTAATTGGATGCTTAAATTTAGAAATTATGTATATTTCTAAGTTTACACAGCTTATTTTATTCTAAAATTATGTTCTTTGAGTTCTTAATTTATATTGTATATTTTGGTGTGTAGAAATTGACCTGAGTTACTTTTTTTAAATTTCAATAATTATTTTATTTAGCTACAGATTTATAAAAATCTTACATTTGTAAATATACAAATGCATGTGTGTTTATTTTACACACAGAACAGGACACTTACCGTTTAATGAAGGTTTACAGAATAGCACAGTTTCACAACCTTTGATTAAGAGAGTACTTCTTAAATTCCTTTGGCTGGGCAGTGGTGATGCATACCTTTAATCCTACACTCGGGAGGCAGAGGCAGAGGCAGAGGCAGGCAGATCTTTGTGAGTTCAAGTTCAGCTTTGTCTACATAGAGAGTTCCAGGACAGGCTCCAAAGCTCTAAAGAAACTCTGAAATCCTGTCTTCAAAAACCAAAAAACAAACCAACAACAACAAAAGTCTCCTGGGCTGGCTGTGGCTTTCTTCAATGAGCGATTCCCATTTTCAGCGTTTGCTGGTATACAGGAGAAATTAAAGACCATGAGGACATTTGTGTCCCTGATAGTGACTTGTTTTTATTTGTTTGTATGTTGCTATGTTTTCTTGCCTGAATACAGAAGGATTCTTCATTTCATTTTTACATTAAGACTCAATTTTTTTTTTCTGAATGTGGCTTTAAATTGGTCTTATTTAGAACATAATTTGATTCTTTTTTTTAAAGTTCTTTATTTTCAAATGTGTCATTGGTGATTATTTCTGTCAGTTTTTACTGTAGTTTCTAAGAAATCATTATAATTAGGTTATTTTTTCTGGCCCCAAGATCTATAGCCCTTTATTTTCTCTGTTGATCTCTTGGGATTGTTCACCATCTGTTTCAGTGATTGAATTTCTTCTGCGGATATCTTTTTTTAATTAATTAATTTTTAAATTTAACTTTTTTTATACATTCTATTTTGATCATGTTCTTTCCTTTCCCCCGACTCCTCCCAGGTCCTCCCCACCTATAAGATTTCGTGTTCTTTCTCTCTATCCTCATCCTAATGTGGGTAGTAATTCTAGGCTTCATTTTTCTGAGTCTGTACAACTATTCTTTAGTTTTCTTCATCTATAATCTCAGTTTTACTCCGATAGTTTTAAAAATTGATTTATGCTTTCCTGCTTCTCTATCCACTTTTTTAAAAAATGTATGTGTGTATTGTGTATGCATGAGTAAGTGTGTGTGTGTGTGTGTGTGTGTGTGTGTGTGTGTGTGCAGAAGCATGTGTGAGCTCATATTTAGGGGGCAGAAGACAAACTCAGGAATGAAGTGTCTTTGAAACAGTGTTTCTCCTTTGCTTGGAGCTGACCAATCAGACTACACTATCAAGATTTTCAACCTTGTTGAGGTTTATTTGATTGTTTTTGCTTTCCCAGCACTGGAATTATAAACAGGGGACACCTTACCCAAAGTTTTTCATGGGTTCTGGGGTTAAACACAGATCCTTGTGATTTTAGGCTAGTACTTTACTGAGGTGTAACCTTAAGCCCTCTACAACGTTTTTTAAAATCTAATTTTATTCTCTTACTGTTATAGCAAGAAGCCTTCCCTGCTCCTAGCAGAAGACTAAATGCCATGTATTCCTGTTTGTGATTATATGCAGCTTTCCTTATCTCTTCCTAGAGAAATTTTAGTGAAAGTCTGGGGGACACTAAACAAGCTGGAAGCCATCATTTAAAACTGTAACTGATATGAAACTCTGTAAATAAAGTATTTTTTCATGTTGCAGAATGTTTGCAAATTTTGCTTCCTACATATATTTTGTGGAAATAAAAAGTCTGCCTTGTAAATATTCATTGCAACTTGTTATTCAAATAAGGTAGGCATCAGTGTTCCTGTACTAGAACCAGTGTCTTATGAAAACTGGGTCATGTTAGTGATAGAATAAAATGCAGACATATAAATGATGGTAAGAATTCCAATGACTTCTATAAAATTTTTATTATACATAAAAGATGTTTGATCATTGCCTACTAACAATAGTCAGAATTGAAACAGCTGTTATAAATCATTTACTAGAGCTATTGCAAATTCAGTTGTCTCCAGAGGCCAGGAAAGCAAAGCAAATTCTTGAAGTACACTCTTTCAGTGTAATAGGGAGAGAAAGGGACTGAAATAAAGGTTACTCTAAAGATGACCAAATCCTTGAATTACCATTATGGAATAAACTCACTCTCCCTGAGATAAAACTGAAATAAAGGGATATTAACAGATTTGCCTAAAATTAAAAGATTTTTTTTGTTACTCATCAGAGCTAAATAATCTGCAGGGCCCATTGGAGATAAAACCAGGGACTGTTTAACACTTACTTGGAATTCAATATGGTGACCGGAAAGCATCCTATTGGCCTGAACCCTGTGTAATTGAACATGGCCCATGTCAGCCCTGGTTTTAGTTCTGACCTAGAATTTGTACACAAGATGGAAGGAAACACACATTCACCTCCAGAAAGCCAGTCGTGGATGTGTGGGTGAAGCCCATGGTGGCTGTTCACTCTGTGTAAGCAGCCATTACAGAAGGGGCTTTCACGTGAGGGTGGAGTCAGCGCTTTTCAGTTTTGTTGGGTCTTATTGAATCACTCCTACTTCTGTCAGGTTTTGTTGTTCCTTCTTAAATTCAGACTTTTATGAGTTATTTGTTGAAGACTTTCAACTACGAAGTTCAGAGCTCTTCTCTTAATTAGTTCTGCCTTAGAGTTTAGAATGTTGAAGAGTGCATCTGAGGGATGCTTGTGTATACTGGTGAGTCAAAGCCAGTGGTTAGAGGTTTCCTACTACCAACACTTTCTCTACTGAATGCAATTCTCATTTCCTTCAGATAATTTTATGTATCATTTTAATCATCTAAAGCCTGTCACTTTACTTAAGAATTTTAGGTTCTTTGCAAGCAGTTTGTCTTCTGATGGTATGAAGTCTATTCTCTGATGTTCATCTTCAGTCTATAAATCCAAGGTTCCACCAACCTAGTGACCTTCTAAATACAGTTGAATGGATCCTGGCCAGTTTTTAAAAGCATGATATTCATGTTCAGAAAGTAAGTGGAAGGCCAGAGAGACGGTTCAGGGTAAAGGTGCTTACTGCACAAACTTAGTTGGCTGAGTTTCATCACTGGAACCATACACACACACACAGAGTGAAACTCATGACCACAGATACAAACGTGTACACACTTGTGCCCGTGTGGGCAGGTGCCTACACCTGCACACACACACTTTTAAGTAAGTTTTCATGGCATACAAGAAATAAATTTGGTTTTGAGGACTAGGACAAGATGCTTTTTGTAAATAAAAATTAAATATTTTCATTTGATGAGCCTCACCCTTCCATATGTGTTCAATCAGAGATAATTGACAAGTTGGGAAAGAAGAAAGTCAGATGGGCACATTTGCTAACTTAGAGAAAGAAAAGTTGTGAATAATGATTAATATTTTTTCCTTAAAGTCATACATAGGAATGCTTATGTTTACCAAGTTCATCCCTTGGTTAAAGGAACAGAAACGTAATTAACCTTTTCCTCACATATTTCAGAGATACTGTGAAATATATAAAACTGACTGTCTTAATTTCTTCAATCTTCTACAGGTGGCGATTTTCCTTTTACCTCTATGTATTTAGCTACGGAGTCCGGTTCTTAAAACAGGTAGGCACTGCCAAATTACTTCATAAAATTCTTAGTGTCTATAGGCCTAAGTGTCTAATTTTCAATATGTAACAATACTTTAAATAAGTAACAGCCTTCCTAAGAATTCCTAGTACATTTTAAATTTGATTTATAAATACACATAAAATTCACTGAGGTGTATCTCTAAAATGTTTAGAAAAAGCAAGCAGTTTGTTTCTGTTTTGAGAATGTGAAGTCTTCACTGTGTTCTCTGTGGTTACTGCTTTTATTTGTTTATTTATATATTTATTTATTTATTTTGTCATGTCTAGTTGATACTGTGATACTGTGAATAAGGTTAGCTGGTTTCTATGGTTTTCTATGCCTGTTTTGTCTTTGCTCCTGGCTCTCTGACTGCTACTTGAACTAGGCCCCGTTAATGTATGAAGATCCTCCTTTATCAGGTGTAGTCTCCTTCCACCTGGTGGTTGCCATCCATACTGGTGTTACTGATAAATCAGAGTGTGTTGTGATATGTCATTTATGATTTATTAAAATTGCCAAGGATTCAGAAAGTAAAGCCAGCCTCAAGCTATAGGCAGTGGCCATATACACTTTTAATTCCAGCAGCCATAGAAGCCAGGCACACCTTTAATCCCAGGACTCAGGATTAAGAGGTAGATCAATCTCTTGAGTTCAAGACCACCCTGGGCTACCGGAGAGTGAATAGGAGCTCACGCCTTTAATCTCAGGATTTGAGAGGTAGAGAAGGTAGAAGCATTCAGCCTGAGTATTAGTCTCTAGCCACGCTGAGGAGAGCAGAGCAGTCTGAGTGAAGCTGAGGAGCAGTGGAGTCAGGAGCAGTCTGAGGATCCCTCCTTTGGTCTGAGCTGAGTTTGTGGCTAGCTGCTTTGCTTTTCTGATCTTCAGCTTAAAGCTTGAACTCCAGTATCAGTCTCTGGGTCTTTTATTTATCGTGCTATATCTGAGTGCTTAAATTCAAGACTCATGGAGATTTATCTTCTCATATTCTTGCTTGTATTAACAATGGTAGCTTGGTGTAAAATGGAAAGTTGTATTTAAAAAGTACCTTATACTGTTACCCTCCAAAGTAGTATCAATGGTTTGCTATTATTTTATTATTATTATTGTTATTATTATTATTATTATTATTTTTATTATTACAACAAACTATCTCTAAAATAGGATATAGGTCAAATAGCATAAGCTACTAGCAAATCTTAAAAACACTGATGTGAAATTTTCAGATAGGTTTTGTTTTTAAAGTTGAATCATTAGCTACTCTCTGCCTGTAGAAGTGGTTGTGTAAAAAGTGGTCACTTTCCACTGTTAAAACTCCTTGAAAAACTTTTCACTGCTTTCCACTTCCTTGGGTATCTGTGCTAGCTGTCTGTTTGTTTTCTACTAGTAAGAGTGTATGGTCCAGGGCCCTTTGAGTAAATTTAATGGATGAACTTCACTCTCTCAATGGAGATGTTTGCAACTGGAGTAAACAAACTTGGCAAAAATATGCTTAATTTGAACCCTTACATTTGTGTTTTCAGACTTAGAAAAATTGAGCATAAGGCATTTTGTGCTTATTGGAGAAGATACCTGTAGATTGAATTTGAGCTGATGTGACAGATTTGCCCTTCATGGAATGTGAAATTGCTAACAGTACCATGGTTTGGGGGGTCTACACTGGCTTCTGCTTGTAAGAGGTTTTGGGGGGAGGAATAAGGGGAGGACAGTGGAAGCTGGGACCACTCTTTGGTCCTGTACCTTCCTTTCGTTGGATAGTTCCATTGTCCCTGGCATGTTAAGTGTGGCCATCTGACATCAGAACAGGAATCACTTTGACATAGATCTAGTTCATTCTGCCCCTACACAAACTGAATGGCATGAAAATACCTTTTGTCCAGACTGAACGGATCAAGAGTGGAAGGCTAGTGGACTGCGCAGGGCCGTAAAGAAACTTGTCAATAGAGTGTTTGCTTGGAAATTTTTTCTCCCTTAAATTTCACCAGTTTTATACTAGTTTCCTTTTAGGACATAACAATTGCTTTTAAAAGAGTAAAGGACCTACACATGTTCTGGTTGAATAAACTTGTACTGAGGTTTCTTTCTCTAGTGCTGACTGAACAGCATTTATTTGGATAACTCCTCGGCTTAGCTTCAATCACCTAAAACAGAGTGGTGTGTCAAAACAACTGTGCACGATGTTGCAACCATCTTGTCAACCCTGTTTCATGGTTAAGTGAGTAGAAATTCAGTTACCATTCTGGAGGTCACACTGAAGTTCACTAATGGTGAACCTCAACTTAAGTACCCACGACTGTGCCATACTCTTAGCCTTCTCACTTTCCCAGGCTGTACGGTTCCCACATGACTTCTTTGGTTAAGAACGTGACCAAATTAAGTCCTTACTCCAGTTTAAGTACCTTAAAAACTTAAATATTTTAAATATTTGTATTGTAATATTTGTATTGTATTGTATATAAATATTTGTATTGTAAAATACAGTGTTATTTACTTGTCTCAAACCAAAAGAGAAAAAGAAAATGTGGATGCAGCCTCAAAATTAAAATGAAAATTTCAAAATATTATAAATATTTTAATATGGAGTCAATACATCTTACCAAAATGGTCCAAGTTCACCTTTGTGTTTAGATTTTTTGCAAGTACTGTAGTAGGAATATTCTCATAATTACTAAGTAATAAACTCATTTTTATTCTAGTGTCAAAAGTGTGGGTTATTTCCTGGCTTGTGGGAAAATGCTTGGCAATCTACGATGTCCAGTTTCCCTCCACCCTTACTTAAGTAAGACAAGTCAGCTGTAGTTCATCTTCTAGGGCCACTGAGTGTCCTCTCTGTCCTAAAAGACAAGACAGGACTATGTGACATTTATCGTACAGACAGCTAAATAAACTATTAGGTTATTTCTAGGATGAGAAATGCTTAAATTAAATTTGAAGTAAGCCCAGGTCGATATTTCTTGTTCTGTCAGTGTTATCCATGGGTAGCTCTCTGCCCACACATGTGATTGACAGGGACAAATAAATGCTTTTGTAGAAGGAGTTGTTCTGAAGTTCTGCAGCCAACTCACACAAATTGACAAGCTTTCTTGGGTCCTTAAATAAACCAATCCATTGTTCTGCATGGGTATACATTTGTTGTGAGCCTAGCCTTTAATAGGGGAGCCATCTTCCCAGCCCAAGTATACATTTGTAATCCCATCACTGAGGAGGCTGCAGCAAGAGGATGGAGAGCTAAGGGCCAGTCTGGGCTATTGTTTTTTGTTTGGTTAGTTTGGATTTGGTCACTTTTAGATGGAAATTTCTGTTTAGCAGAGTATTAAAAGATCATGAAGGGGAAGAGACAGTTAACCCAAACATGTGGGAACTCATGAACTCTATACTAACAGCTGGGGAGCCTGCATGGGGCTGAACCAGGTTCTCTGCATGTGGGTGACAGTTTGTAGCCTGGCCTGTTTGTGGGACCCCTGGCAGTATCCCTTGTGCATAAGCTAGCTTTTTAAAGCCAATTCCCTATGGTGGGGTGCCTTGTTCTGCCTTGATGGGGCAGGCAGGGGGAGGGCGCTTGGTTCTACCTCATCTGAATATGCCAGGCTTTGTTGACTCCTCATGGGAGACCTTACATTTCCTGAGGAGTGGATGAGGGTGGGTTGGGGGTAGAAGGGGAGAAAGGAGTAATGGTGATTGGTACATAAAATGAATAAAAAATAAAATAAAAATATAAAAAAATTGAATTCCTCATAGAATCTACATGTTAGGCTAGTATGTTTGTAGTTGACCATTTTGTAATCCACTTTGTAATCAAGCATGCCTATAACTAAAAGAAAAACTTCAACATAAAACTTTTCTCTAATTTCTGTATCAAAGCCTGATAAAAGGCAGAACCCACAAGAAGCATGTTAGGAGTTACTTTAATATTCAAAACGACAACAACAACAAAATGATTGGTCATGGGGAACCACTGAGACTGTTGACAAGGTCAAACCAACCGAACGGCTAGCTACCCGTCACTACCCTGCAACGAGAGGCCTGCACCCTGAATACCTGTCAGCTGACTGCTCCTTTTTGAGATGGTCTGCTGGGGCTGGAGAGATGGCTCAGTGGTTAAGACAAAGTCTGCCTTTGAACCAAGCAGTGTACGCAGTGATGTTAATTAGCTTATAAATCAGTGTTTACACTGCCATTGTGAATCAGTAGCAAACATCTCAGGGACTGGTCCTTTCCTTAGTCCTCCCTTAAAGGTAGTGATGGCAAGAAAACACTAACACTCAGGGTAAGGGATTTCAGAAAGAAACTGAAAAGCACAAGGAGCCAAGTAAACTTTCTGAAGAAGGGATGTGCTGGCCAGCCAGTGTCCCTGAGAGGAAAGCTGGCCCTGTTTTTGCCATGGGGTAAAGATAAGTCACCGGCAAGATAAAAACTGGAAAACAAAACAGAATAGACGAAACTCTGTCCTTCCCCTGCAGCTTCCCAGCCCCATAGTGTTTCTGAGATATCACTGGCAAGACACTGGTACTGTGGAGCCAGCAGGAGTGTGAATTGCAGAATCCAGCTCTGAGCTGAGAACAGTATCTGGGTAACTAGTCTAACCTCCCCATGTTGCCACTTTCTGTGATGAGCTCCAGTAATACACTGTATTTTTTAAAATACACTGTTGTAGGTGCTGGGGAGATGTCTCAGTTAATAAAATGCTTGCCACATAAGTATGAGGACCTGAGTTTGCATATTCTACACCCATATGAATATCCAAACATGCATGATGGGATACCCTTGCTATCCCAGCATTACAGAAGCAGAGCCAGTAGGATACATGGAACTTCCTGGAAAATGGGAAAATGATACTTTCTCTGAGATCCCTGTTTTAAGTTATGTATGAAGCTTTGGAAGGCTCTTCTGGACCTATTCAGCCTTTTGACATTACAACCCAACATTGCCATGCGCAAACTTCTTGCTCCAGAACCATGGAATCAAGTGATGAGAAAAAATAATAACCCCCAACATATACACACTCAAAACCCCCACAGTGTGCTCAGTAACTCAGTGATTTTGTTAGGTCTCGTTCATAGCTCTCCTTGATTGCATGGGCCCGTGGGCCGGACACACCTGCATACACTAATTATTGCTGATTAACAGTTGGGTTCTTCAGGGAATTATGAATTCTGAGTCTACTGTAACCTCTACATAGGAGAATTGATGTATGTACCGCTGGGGCCCCCTAGTTAGTCAGTGACACCTTGCTGTAACTGTACCTGATATACTTTCTGGAACAAAAAGTTCAGGTCACACTTCAGAGCCGCTTCCAAAGTGTTCCCTCTCCCCTTGTGCCCCATCACTCTCTCATAGACCCCTTTATTCAGCTTGTTTCTTCTATTTGTCTCAGTCTGCTTTCCATCTTAAGCAGCTGCAGCTAGCATTCCTAACAAGGAGAGCCTTCTGAGGAGTGAGAACCTCAGGGGAGTGTGGCACAGAGAAGGTGCTGAAGCCATACTGTCCCCAAAGTACCATTGCTCTCCCATAACTACTTCTCCCTCCAGTCAGCTGCGTGGCTTTAGGCAAGTCACCCAATCTCCCTGGCATTTCGTTGTTCTGACTTTGAACTCAGTCATGTGGTCTAAAGCAGCACCATCAGCTTGTATCTGATAATTCCGTGGAGAATCGGAAATTGGGACAATTATGAGAAATTGATACAATCTGCTTGAAAAGCAACATGGGTGATACAGAATACTTAAAAATATGCTCATAATTTACGACCTGGAAGCTTACTTCCTATAAATTCATGCTGAAGGAAGAATTACAAGAATTTAAAAGTCTCAAGTACGAATATGTAAAGTTATTAATCATATTATGTGTCTATATGTATGTAATAAGAACCACAAACCATTTAAAACATTCTTAATATTTGATATCAACAGAATTGTTTCACTACATTATTATCAAGTGAATAGAGTAGCAGGTAGTTCTTTGAAAATGAATCCAGCTACTGCAGTCTTAATATTTTTGTATCATTCAAATGTCTATAGACTGTATATAGAAATTCTCCTTATGAAACAATTATGAAGCACACTTTCTCTCCTGTAGCATACATATATTTGCTTTCTGTGATATGGCTGGCAAATCATTAATATACTATTTGCAGTTTGCAGCTGGTTAGAGAAAAGTATTTTGTACATTTGGGGAATCTGTTTGGGGTGAGTTTGCCCATTGCTTCAGTTGTTCAGATGGCACAGGTGTCACCTGAGGTGATGGCTCATAGTGACTCAGTTACAGTAATACTTGCCCTTTGGTTTAGTGAAGTGTCCTCTAAAGAACTTGGGAAAGCACCCGCCACACACACACACACACACACACACACTCACACAAACACACATACACACACACATCTGGAGAGAATGACATCCATGTACTGCTTGATCCCCAAGTACAAATGGTCACTCTGACCTTACAATGTGATGGACACTTTTCTGTAATTGTTCCAATCACTTCTAACTCTGCTAAGTCTTTTCCTAGTTCACTCAATGTCCTACCAACTTGTAGAAACTCCAGGACTGAAGGGTGTTTCAGAAGTTACCAAAATAACACTCATTGAAATCTATTCATTATGAGTCCCCTGAAGGCATAGACTCCTTGTGAGTCTAGAGCAGAGCTTGATTGTGAAAATATTACTCCTCATTTGTATGCTGTGACGGAGTTGTCTTTGCAGACTTGAGCTGGCTACAGGCAGTACTTGATGACTGGATTGCATTAGTATTCATGTCCCGTTTCCATGGGGACTAGAAAAGTAGTAGTGCGCAGGAGGGTTCGGGTAATTAGAGATGAAGTATCGATCTGTGAATCAGAGCCCGCACCTGCATTAGTGAGTCATCATCAGGGACCTCTCTGCCACACAGGCAAATCACACGCTGCGTTCCACACAAAGCTTTTTTTAAATTCAAGTATGTTGTACTAAAATTTGAGAGCTAATGGCTTTCACATACAATAATCATCATGAAACATATTCAACAATGATAATGAAACCACCAGATTTTTTCCCCTTAAAAGTCATCTTTCTGGGAGAAATAAGGACATGGAGCCCTTCTGCTTGTGACAGCGTGCTAGTTTTCATGGTCTTGTCTGGGAGTGAAAGGTGCTTAGGACAAAGCATAGGGGTGGGTTGGAGCATCTGACATTCCTGGCCAACCAACCTGTGCTGCCATAAAAGACCTGTGCATTGTTCCAGATCATCAGGCCCTGGGTCTACTACTGTCCCCATAAGAGTGGGACAAATAGCTGCTTATGCTTTGTTTTTTAAACTCCCCCTCTTCATTAACACAAAAAGGAATATGCATGCCTGACTGGGACTCACATTGCTGTTGTTACCTTCATTAGGTTGACTATTTTAAGACTATTCCAAGTCCAACATTCCTTATGTTGAAGGAATTTAGATATCCATGAGTAAGTGGAGAACAAAAGTTAGCAAAGTTAATCAATACAGGCGCACTGTAAAGAGGGAGGGAGGCATTGGAGAACTTGCTAGAGTAAGTTTGGCAGTGGATTTTGTGTTGCTCTTGATAGTGGAGATCAAGCTCAGGACCTGTACCCCCAGCCTGGAAACATTCTTACTAAGGGCTGTGGTGGCATAATGTATTTGTAAACATATGTAGATGGGCATCCAATTTCTCAGCCCTTAGGTCCATGTACTTTGCTTATCTAAGTTATGCTTCAATAAAATTAAACATCTGATAATTTCCTAGCCGCCATATAAAGTAGACCTTGAAAGTTGCTACATAGAAATGTAGCCACGGGTATTTGATGGTCAAAAGTTGTGTTTATGGCTGTCTTATTTATGCCTAAGAATTACACCAATGCACACCACATCCCAGCTTCCACAGGGTTCAGGAAACATTGGGGAAAAGGATAGAAAGATTGCAGGAGCCAAGGGTTGTGAGGACTTAGATGAAACAGTGTCTTATGACACAACAGGATTACTACCCTCAGGAATTCACAGCAGCTGTGTTTTCCTATGCAAGACCCACCCAAGAACAAGCAAGTTAATATGCTCCCATGGAAAGAGAGGAGCCTGTGGGCCCCCACCCCTAACTGAGGAGCTATGAACAGTGGATGGCTGCTCGGAGAGGAAGAGTCAGATATTTTTAGAGGTGTGGTCCTGGTAGGTTGATTATATTCATCTTGATGATTCCGTGTTCATTCAGAAGGCAGAGTGCAAGGTGCAGGAGAGGAAAGGTGTGGCCTTTGGGGTTCTTAGATCCAATGAAAGGTTAAGGTTTGTCTATAAAGATGATTAGACTGTGTTTATGGCCACACAGGTGGGGGAAATGCCACATAGAGCAGCAGCAGACACAGGAAAAGCCAGATCTGCCTGTGGATTAGGCTTACAAGCATGTGGAAAAGCTCCATACCTTGAAGAACCTTCAGTAGAAGCTTCATACCCAGGTTGGGGACCAAATCTGGCCTCATACCACAACAAACAAGCATTCAGAAAAACAACTTGGTGTAGAGAGATAACTGTCAGTAAAATGCAAGCAAGAGGACCTAAGTTCATTGCCCAGAAACCATGTGAGAAAGCCCAGTGTGATGTTGCATGCTTTTAATTCTCCTGTTGGGGAGGCAGAAACAGGCAGATCCCCTTAGCTAGCAGTTCAGTGAGTTCTAGGTCAAGTGAGACTGTCTTAAAAAATAAGATGCACAGCTCTTATGGAATGCAACAAGTTGACTCCTTGCCTACATGCACACACACACACACACACACACACACACACACACACACACACACACACAGAGGAGAGAGAACATTACAGAACTACAGATTACTTGCCTTGATTTAGTATAGCCCTTTAAGATAAGAATTCTGAAATTGAAAACAGAATTTAAGCCTTGACCTTGGTTCATTAGGCTCATTTCTTCTCACGATATCAATTCATTCAATAATTTTGGCATGAAACCTGACTTTGACAAAGTTGCATTTTGGGTAATATGTTTTTCAGAATTATATTGGAAATGATATTCTTTCCCCTTTTGTTTTCCTTTTGACATATATTTCATTTATTTTCAAAGTTTTTTTTAATTCTTTTAAGTTTCGTTTTATATTACAACCACAGTTCTTCTTCCCACCCCTCCTCCTACCTCCCCTCACCCCCACCCCCAGCCCACCCACAGCCTACTCTTCCTCACAGGTAAGGGCTCCCATGAGGAGTCAACATAGTCTGACACAATAGTTGGGGCAGGGCCCCTCTCTCATGCATTAAGGCTGACCGTGGCTTCCCAACACAGGGAATGGGCTCCAATAAGCTAGCTCATGTACCAGGTTTGTATCATGGTCCTACTGCCACTGAGCATGGCATCCCACCCTAAGGAATGGGCTCCAATAAGCTAGTTTGTATCATGGTCCTACTACCAGGGGCCCCTCAGGTAGTCTAAGTTCCACAGCTGTTTCCCACATATTGAGGGCCTAGGAGCACATTTTTAGTATACCATTGAGAGCTGTACATAGTTCATGCTACCAAGAAGTGGATCCAGAAAGCTCCCAAGTTCAGGGCCAGCCTGGGCTACATAGGGAAACCCTGTGTCTCAAAGCAGCCATTGAAACTTTTATCCTTACATGTTCATCATGGAAATTTTTGGCCAAGAAGTTGATAGGAGTGTAGAGTGCACTTCTTCCTTTTGATGCTGTGGGAAAAAGGGGCACTAATTTATGGCTTAGTTTATGAAAGCTATTTTTGGCAGCCAGGGGAAAAATACCCTACTTTTCTGAGTAGCTGACTCGGAATGAATTGATTCATATTTGACTTTTTCAGTTCAAACATTTATCCACAAATGAGACAGACTTTGAATTAGTAAGGGCTCTTTCATGTTATTTTGAAGGTGTTTTGCTATCTGTGCCTTCATATATTTGGGGTGGGCTTATTTTTCACATCATGTTCTCATAGCATTTGTTTCAAAGGGGTGGTATTCCATTAGTTTAGCTTATTTCATCCTTTAAAATGCCTGACGTGCTGTTTGTAACCAAGTTCAAAGGGAGAGTGTGGATTCACTGGCTCTCAAGCTGGAACAGGCCTGGAGTCATTGGAGTGCTTGTGAGCCCATGGATTTCTGTGTCCTTTTTTCAGTTTCTGATTCTGACTGGAGGAAGACATTTCAAAGAGCAGCCACAGTGTTGTGATGGTAGCTGGCAGGTGGATGGTGGGTTGGGAGCTTCACACCCAGTGCTGCTATGTTCTGTCCTGGTATTTATTTAGTACTTACCTTAGGCATTTCTTTACTATGGTGGCTGAAACACAACACGTGTAGGGGCTTCAAACAACAGAACTTGTTTTCTTCAGGTTCTGGAGTCAGTGGTATGATTTCCATTGCTGTGAGTAAATAGCTAAGGGTCTGTTAGGGCTCTGTCCTTTAGGAGACCCCAAGGTAACTGCTGGCTCCCAGTGGCCTGTCCCTTGGCTGGTGGGCCCTGCTGCCATCTTCACAGTGCATCACTGTGGTCTCTCCTATCAGCATATCAGTTTCCTTTTTGCCAAATCTGCCTCTTACAAGCCAAGTGACTTCATTATGTAAAGGTCCTTACCCGAGTCACTTCTGTGAGCTTCTCTGTGCCAGGTAAAGTGGTATTCCCACCTTCTGGACATTAGCCAACCCTTGTGTCTTTGCAAGCTGGTGTAGAACATACAATGATAGGAAAATTTCATACTCGTCTCTGCTGATCCTGTAGCAGTCATGCACTGGAATGTGAAGAAGGAAATGTCATTTAGAACATTACAACATTCTCATTTGAAACTGACAAGAATTTCCAGATGGCAACATACAAGTATCTGCAATAAAGGATCATATTATTCTATTACCTTGAACCACCATGGGAAAACATATTTATAACAATTTTAATAAAGTTAAGAGCTGCTGTAAATTTTTTTTATTAAAATTTCACGCATTCCTTCCACGCTAGCTAATAAAACATGTGATGCGCGAACAGTTAGATTTGCTGGTACCACATGATAAGGACAGCAGTGGCGCTGCAGGCAGACCTCTAGGATTCGAGCAGCGAAGGGGGTGCATATTCAGGAAGCTCAGCCAAGTGGGAGCTGAGGAGCGGGCGAAAGTTGGAATGATAAAGGGAGACTTCGACTGTGAAGATGAACAAGCAACCGGGAAAAAAAATGGTGCTCGGGAAGAGTCAAAAGAGAAGGCTGAACTTGGAAAGGATTGTATCTAGGGTCAAGGGAAGACAGGTTTCAGGCAAGAAGGGTGCCAGGCAGCACCCATGTCCGTGATGGACAGGTCAGGACTCCAACTTCCATTGAGAACAAAAACAAGTAACAGACCTTTGTACCAGAGCAGGGGAAGGGCCACTGGTTTCATTGTGAGGAAGGAATGGGAAGCAACAAATGCTGGAAGTGTAGGAGCCCTGCAGCCGCTGTACTGTCTGTGGCTTTCGGCTCAGCTCCAGAGTAGCTGCTTCCTCAGAGTCAGTTTTGTCTCCCTAGGGACGCTCAAGGATGATCAACAGCAGGGCCAACTTTGAGCACTTGGGCATGGAAAGGCTGAACACTAGAAGAGAGGAAAGGGGACATGCAGACTATTGGTAGTTTATTAAGTTCTGAAAGGAGAAAAAAGTGAAAAGTATGCCAGGAGGCGGTGGCGCACGACTTTAATCCTAGCACTCAGGAGGCAGAGGTAGGTGGATCTCTGTGAGTTCAAGACCAGCCTGGTCTACAGAGTGAGTTCCAGGACTGCTTCCAAAGCCAAAGAGAAACCCTGTTTCAAAAAACCAAAACAAAGGAAGGGAGGGGAGGGAGGGAGGGAAGAGAGGGAGGAAGGGAGAGAGAGTTTAGAAGGTAGGACTCCTCACCTGGGCTTACAGTTCAGTGGGAGAGCTCTTACCTGTCCCATGCAAGGCTGTGAGCTCATTCGCCAACTCAGCAAAATCTGAGTGAACAAGTCAGGAAATAAATCCCAGCGAGAGCTCTGCCTCCTTTTCCTTCCCTTTTCCTTCCCGTCTTCCTTCCTCCCCTTTCCTTCCTCCCCACCTTCCGACTTTCTTTCCTTTTTTCAGAGAATGACTGTTTGTTGCTTAGTTTAAAGAAATGCGTTGCTGTTTCACTTAATGATCTTTACCCACTAGGGTAAGGAGCCAATTTTTCATCTAAGGGTCATGCACATTTCATCTGAGATGTCAGATAGCATAGTGAAGGTGTGCTCCCTGTGCTCAACGCTGAAGGTGGAACCCCAAGCCTCATCCATGTGGGCTGTATCTCTAACCCCCTGGCTTGCTTTTTTCAAAAAGCTTATGCTTAGAAAATACAAATAACTTTTCAATGGGCTCTGTGTTATTTGTAGGAGAGCAGGCAGCTGGTTCAGGGAAGGCAGAAAGTGTGAGATGGTGTGTGCTGGAACATGATGAGTGCTAGCTTCCTCGTGCCTTAAGCTATGCCTGCTGAGACCTGTAATGTCATAGTTCAGAGATCTCCTTGGGCAGGGGTTTGTGTTACCCCACCTCTAACAGAGAGGTTAAGGAACTTCAAGAGTCAGGGCTGGCATTCAGTCCCAGGCTGTGTTCCCGATCCTTATCCACCTTCACCGTTGTCATACAGCCTCTCTGGGGAAGAAGACTGCTGCTCAGCATTGTGTCAAATCCTGCCATGCCAGCCTACTCTATGATATTATACTTTGCCTTCGGTTGTAGTGGGGGGGGTACCATTTTTAGCTTTAAACATGCTAAGTGTCTACCAAAATTGCATTGCATACGGTTTCCAGAAATTCTTTCATACTTTTCAACTAAGGAAAGCTTTTCTTACTGTACTAGAATGTGGAACATAATACTTTTAATGGGGAAGGTCTGCAACTGCCCCATCCCTCCTGGACACACACTTTAGCAAACCTGTTTGACCTGTGGTAACCTGGATGATGGATGTCTTCCATGCTGTGACCTCCGCTCATCACCGCTCTGTGTGACACAGAGGACACTACAGAGATCCCTGTGAGCTTGCTGCTTGCCTCCCTGTGCACCTGTAGCAAACACTGTCAGTATTGCAAGCACAGCTCCTCTGATGCATACCAGATCTGCTCCTTCTCTGAATGGCAGCTTGCTTAGACTCATGGAATACATATTACAAACTGAGCCAATTTGAAAGATAGAGGAGAGAAGGAAGAAGTGGGAAATGAAACATTTTGGAATTCCTTTTCAAAATGAAGCTGATACCCCACATAATACCTTGCTTCTGTGTCAAGGCTGACATTGGAGAGCAGGTAGTAAAAGTAGGTAGACCATTTGAGGGAGACTGTATATTCTGATTTCCTGATTTCTTTTCAGTGTCTCTGGAGGGGAAGGGAAAGCAGGAGACACAAATGTTATGGGACATGTGTCATCCTGGTAGAGGTCCAGAGTGTAAAGTGCCTTCCACTCATCTCTACATCTTTCTCTACACCCAGATCATTGGCAGAGCTTTCATTTCTTTGCCCCAGCCCTCCTGCCTGCTCCCAACATATCGCGTGGCTCCTCACCTTTCTATTTTGGGTTTTTGTTTGTTTGTTTGTTTGTTTTGCATGACCAATAAAAATCAGTTCTTCAAACACAGTAGCCACTACTGAAGCCTACTTATAGTCCCCAGGCTAATTCAGAGAGTTCCCTGGGTCAGGTTAAAGAGATCCCCCACTACTGTACTCTCAACACATTGCTCTGGCTGGAGCATCTGAATTGCCTTTGGAGTGAGATTCCCAGAAGTCTCTTGGGTCTGTGCTGATGGCACTTACATCACACACACACATGTAGGCCCTGAGTTATTCCTTGAAAACTCCTCACAGGAGCCCTATAGTTTAAAATATGATTTCCATTTTCTCTTACTGCCAAATGGATCTCTCTCTCTCTCTCTCTCTCTCTCTCTCTCTCTCTCTGTGTGTGTGTGTGTGTGTATAAGCAAATGGTATTCATTATGACATATATTCATTGTCTCAAATACCATTTGAGTTGATAACCACAATTAATATAAAAGTAATTTTTTCTTCTGCTTTCAGAATTGTGGGAATCATCGTTTGTGGGGTGGTGTTAGGGGATAAAAGTGTATGGGAGCCTCGGAAAGTGGGTGGGAAGATAAAAAGAATGGATGTATAGAGGTAGAGGAGGGAGTTCTATTGGAGCTGAATGAGAACTTCCTCTTGGGGGCAAGTGTTCAATATATGTTGAGACTTTTATTAAACAGTAACATTTGCTAGGGATCCATATATAGCAATTCCAAGGCTACAGAGATGTAGTTAGACTTGTGATAACTTACGGTGCGGTGTGTTTTAGTCATGCACTTTTGCATAGCAGTCCAATCTTTGTGTCTTCTCCAGGGAGTGGCTTTCTCCTCCTCCTCTTGTTCATCACCAAGCAAAACTCTAAACAACGTAAGCTGTATGTTTCTTATCCAAAGTGGTCACTATATTTACATTAACTATCCCTTCTACAACCTTTGGGGAAATTACATATTCATTTTACGACTTTGAGGCAAGAAGAAATCTCCTATGACTTTAATCTTTGTACGTATATGTAACCCAACCCCTTTCCCAAGCATACGTCTTTCAAAATAGTGACTGATACCCGTGTTATCAGGTGCACTGTAGAATAAGTCCCTGCTGCAGTCATGGCCTCTTGTTGCTCACATGTATCATTCCCACATAGGCAACCTGGCTTCCTCCTTCTTTCCTTCCTTCCTTCCTTCCTTCCTTCCTTCCTTCCTTCCTTCCTCGTTCCTCCCTCTCTGCCTTTCCCTTATTCATAACTACTGTCATATAATTCAGATTTTATAAGAAGTGATTTGATTTTAACTTTGTGAATTGCACGCACATGTGCTAACAGGAAACTGGTGAGCGTGATCTAATGAGGGACCTCAGTTCTAGGGAACCAGTCATTGGGGTCTTCAGTGCGTCTGTGGCTGGCAGCCTCGTGGACTTGGTGACTCTCGCTCTCTTTGCCAGCTGGCCTCTTAGAGTTTTACTTCTGTTCGGCTTAGGGATCAAAGCTAAAAATGGGAGCACATTTATGGCCGACTGGTACATTTATCGTCACAAGCTCAATGCCAGTTTGGTTACTTACGGTTTGAACATGGGAATGAAAACATGTAGTCACTATGTGAGCTTAGATGTTTTCTTTTTAATCCAGATACTAAAAAAAAAAAAAAATTTAATGAACCACATATTTAGTTAATGGTCTCTAAATTCCTAGACCTTGCCTGCTAAATAAATCAGGTTGATTGAGGCATTAGAAAGGGAAAGGTTTGTGAATTGCTAATTTTTTAAAGCTTTCTTTCCATTAGTTGCACATTAAGTTTAATGAAATCTGAACGTTTGCAAACAGGCAAAATAATGGGAACAACAAAGTCTATTATTGATTCTGGGAAATCTGGCTTTTCCTCCTCTGCTGCCAGTCTGTGTGGAGCCTTTTACATATCTTAGAGGAATGGTGTTCTTCCTCCTGCTCCTGCCTGAGTCTCGAAGACCAGCAGACACTCTTGCACATGTGCAGTTTTGTCATATAAAGGTGATGAAGGGCCATGCTGAGAAGAAAACCTAGAAGCTTGTTCCATTCGGGACAGACTGCTGACAGTCCTTCTCCCCACAGATACCTCTGCTCCTCAGTCTGCCTGTTTTGATGGTGTATAGCTCTCTGAAAGTAGCTGGTATAGTGTTAGCAGGCTGTTGGAAATAAGTGAGTATGAAGGAAAGGGTTGGTTGGTGGTGAATATTTGTTCTGTGTTTTAAACAATGAACTATCATTAGGACAAAGATAATCTTTTGAAGATTTCAAGTTCCTTTGAGGAAAAGAAACACCCTGGTGATATTTGTGAATGACTTTTTTTTTTTTTTTTCAAATGAAACCTTAAAAGGAAGAGCTGTAAGCCCAGAATGGGCCCTGGTGGGCTTACTATTTCCAGTGGCAGCCTCTAATTTCTTGATGGGTGATAGCTCTGACACAAATAGTGTGTTACCACAGGGGATCAGGGGACTGTTCGTAAAACAAGGACATTGGTGTGCAGGTAGAACTTTTTTCTCCTTGTAGCACAGGATTATAGCTGGATATCTCTTCAGTGCACTGTGGCTGCAAAAACACGGTGTCTTGTGCCAGCAGTGCTAACAACTGTGACACTAGATTTCTGCCAAAGTTAATAATGAGCTAGGACTTACAAATCCCGGTCTTAGCCCTGGGACATGGAAAATATTTCTCTTCAGTAGTTAGAAATCATTGGCTTGTAAGTGGCTGTCAGATTGCTCCTGGCACCATATTACTGTTTGAAAGAAAGGTTCCTGGAATAAGTTGATGCTGATTATAGAGTATCGCTCACTGTGTCATCTTACTAACGAATCTTAAAGTTGAAACTTTTGCTTTTAAAATTCAAAACACTCCTACTTTGAAACTTAACACACACACCCTTATTTCAAGTACCCAGAGATATCAGTGTCCTGGTTATACTACTGATATAGGATATTATGTAAAATAATTTAGAGTTTGTTTTGAGTTAATGGATTAAGGTGTGGTCAAATTCAAGGTTATAAATACTGTCTGTCATAAAGTCTATGAGTTGACATTCCATTTTAGGGGTGCATTGCTCTAATCTCGAAGCATCTAGACAGTTGTTGGGGATCACTCACTTAAAACACAAGCTTTAGCTCTCAGGTACTAAGAGAGTCTCATGGAAAAGTTTTTTTTTTTTTTTTTTTTTTTGGTTTGTTTTACAACAAGGCTCATGTCCTGTTACTTAAAGATAAGTAACCAATACTAAAATTTATATAGGATGTTTTACTTTAGAAAGCACAAATAACATTCTTACTATCTCAGGAATCCTATGTTAGACCAAGTGTCTGTAGGCTAGGAAATTTTATTTACCCAAGGCCCCTTCAGACACACACAAGACTTTAAGCGAAGCCTACTCAACTTAGTTAAGGACAGCCATGCTTAATGAGTATGTGTATTCATTAAGCTAGTGTGTACTGAGATCTTCAGGAGGAGAGTACCATCTTTGCTTCTGAGTTTCTTGTCAAGTTTCCCTGTCATAGAGGAAGATGGACATTTATCCCTTGGTTGGTTTCAGGGGTTACAAAGGATTCAGTGCTGGTAGAGAAAGCCTCTTACTCCAAAGTCTAAAGGCATGAAGCAAGCGCTGCTTTACCTGAGGAATTGCTATGTTATCAGAAGAAGCATAAGACTTTCCAAAAAGAACAGCTCTGCCTTATAAAAAACCCCAACACATCTCTTTTGGTGCAGGTTGTGTAACTTGTAACTGATGGTGTAGTGTGTGGTATTGTGCATAACAGAGTCAGCCACATTTGTCTCCTGGATTTATAATTAAGCTATGCTTAAGTATATGATAGTATGATGTATGAAAAGTTGTTTAACATTCCAGTGCCTCAGTTTCCTTATCTATAAAATGAGATGGTAATAAGGCCCACTTAAAGTCATTGCAAGAACTAAATGGCCTATAGTTAAGACTCAGTATAATAGTTCACATATAACTGGACAGTTGGTTTTTCCTTACTGGGTTCTTGGGGGATAAATGGTGTAGACTGGAATGGTGCTGTGTAGAACTCTCAGGACTCTTTTGCCCCTGTGTTGGCATGATGGACTGTACTCACAGCAATTTTTAAAGAAATATCTTGGCTTTGTTTCTGAATGCTCCATTATTCATTTCAGATTATAGGCAGCCCTCTCTAGATTATGCCAGAGCAAGTTTCCTCCATAGAAGAGGAAACCTCTGCTGGGGGCCAGGAGACTGCTTACTCAGCAGAGACTCTGTGAGCATGCTCAGTTCACTAGTGGAGTCGCAGGTGAGAGACAATTCAAGGATCATTGTGTAAATAGCTACTGAAGATTGCAGGCTAAATGGCCTAGGGCCAAGCCAAAATTTATTTATTTTTTTCAATTACTTTTTTCCCACAAATTCAAGGTGGCAGATTAAAGACTTAAAGTTCAAAAAGTCAGATAATTTATCCAAATTATTACAGCAAATTTGTGGTCGTACCATCATTTGAATTCATGGCATCTGGTCTCTGAACCTTGCTTTTAACCAGCGTGCCCCAGATTTTTACATAGAACTGACCCTATCAGAAATGCTTTTACAAATTACCTGAGGCATGGAGCCATCCGTTTCTGCTAGGGACCATTATGCAGATGAATCTTGTGAAACATTTCCCTAAATATCACAAAAATAATATCAGGGTATTTCATATCATATCTGGACCATGAGAACTCCTAGGGGAATCTTCTCCTAATTCCTAGCAGTCTGATTGGGTCCATTCCCTAAATAAATTGGCCATTTTCTAATGTCATAACCTTCCCTAGTTGTAATTGGCCATTGTAACTTACCAAATATGTTCATGGGGATTCACAGGGAAACCTTTGAGAAGCACATGGCAGGAGGTGTGGCAATCATAATGTTGGCAATCTTAGCCTGGTGTCCATCTCCTCCAGAGGGGTCCGTCTGTTGCTATGTTGTATTTTTACATTATTCCCTTTCTTCTTCTGTTTGGTCCTGGATCTTTTTAGAAGAACATGTTATCTGTGTCATTTGGGGGGAAAATAGTTTGTTACACTATGGAAAGAAAATAATTTGAGATGGAAGCAGTTTCGCAATTGTCCATCTCTCTGGCGGGATATGAGCTTTAGAGACTTTGAGGTTTGATGTTGGGACCAGGAGGCATGATCGTGGGAACAGCTGGTAGGCTGCATTTCTTGAGTCGGCGGGGTTCCTCTCTGGATGGTGGTGAGGGTCAACCTGGGGTACTTCCATCCTCCATAGTTCTGCAGCACCTGTGTCCTAGAAGGCCACTAGGTGACTCAGGGAAAATAAAGCATAGACACAAAACAACCACATGCAGTATAGTTATAACCTGACAAAGAACTGCTGGGAAAAAGCCTTTTTTTTTCAGACCCCCGCTGTTTATGTCCTTCATTACATTTTTAATGCAGTGAAGATCAGGAAATCATTTCCATTAGAGGATAGCACAGTCTGCTAGCCTAGCAACTAGAGATTGATGAGGTAAACGTAAGGAGGCAATCATAAGTGTCTCCCCATGTAGAAAGTGTCCTGTTTGTAGACCAGCTGTTACCACTCACGGGCAGCCGTGGAAAGCGCCCATCTGCTCACACTTTCCAGCTCTAAGTGGCAAGACCTTCCTCCCCTCTTAGGGTTGCCAAAGACACTTCATATCTCTTATCTTCTGCTTGTATTTCCTCCCATTATTCATCAGTAGCACAGAGGGTTATTGTTTTCCTGGAGCACATTTATTTAATCATGGCATTTTTCACTCCTTGGGGTTAGTATTGGGTTTTGTCTTTGTTTCATGAATTCGAGGCAGGCAGTATAAAGTTGTCAGGAGTACTAAGCTACGAATCATCAGCACCATTGAAAACTATAGTCTCTCAGTGAGCCAGACACACAGAGCAGCAAAAGACAGCATCAGCTCTAACCCTGCCAGCCACCTACAGGGGTGACATATAAAGTCTGTGAGAGCTGTACTGGTGCAGCTTGGCGTGTTGGCACAGTGCGATGTCCAGGCAACCTCCATTCCCATTGGGGCTTTATCTTGCTAAGAACCAGAGGTAATCTAAAGAGCATTTCTACCTAAGGCTTTATGAAAATGGATTGGCTTACAGATGCAACTGTTTTCTTTAAATAAGAATATTCTATGCTCTAACAAAAACAGTTGGCAAGATATCAAAACTATTCCAATACCTGAATTCCTGGTTATAATTATTTGCAGCTGTGATCCTGGGGTCCCAATGTATCATTTATGGCTGTCTCCATTTCTAAAAATCATGTGCCATTTTTCATTCCTATAAACATGGATTTTGGTTTTACTAATTGGCTATACTCTCTCTTGGTAATTTTAAACATTGTCAGGGAGACCATACAAATTCCATACTTTGCTGTGTTGTTGGGTCCAATGATACAAAGGGATATCTAAATTTCACATTATGGTTTCTATTAACTGATAGAGTTACACACTTAAATGAAAAAAAGTAGAAGAAAGTGTTCAGGAGAGAGAGAGCGCGCACTGAGAAAGGAGAAAGATTGGTGAGAAGACATAATTCTACAAGAGAAGCAATGATTACAAACAATCCCTGCGTGGTGGGGTGACAGACCGAATTGTGAAGCCTTTGGAGCAGCCTCTCAAGCATTCTGTGGCCATAGAGTAGGAACATAGGCTGCCGAAATACTCATATGTGCTGTAGAGAGTGGTCAGGCTGAGCTAGCAATATCCCAGTAGTGCTGAAAGAGTGTGAGTTTCATCTGTTGCAGTGATGGCGAGAGCTTAGCATCTGATGAACCTGTTAGTGGTTTGGTTTCCTGGTACCTGCTTCAGTTCTGACCCATAGAAGACTAATACTGTTTCCATCTGGTTAGCACCGTGTTTTCTTCCTTTGAACACTGATGGCTTGGAGAGGCAGGTTTCTACGAATGCTTCCACACAACCCTTCAGTGACATACTTACAATCCCCCCCAGGTAAAAGTGGTAGTACTTTTAAAATGATTAATGAGTGATTCCCAGCTTTTATACCCTTGCAATTGGGTATGATTAAGGATTAGAAGTATTTTTAAAGTAATGCAAAACATCACAGGAAAAGACAAGAATAGTCCAACAGTTACTAGAAAGCAGGATTTTAATGTATGTTTAATTTAAAATTCATTGTATTTTCTATGTATATATTTTGGAATCTGTATCAAATTAGTCTATTTTCATTACTACTATTAATATACGTGTGTTGCCATGTTGCCTTGTTCACAATTCACTGCATCTTTTTCACTCACATGGTAAATATATCTCCTGACTCTAAATAATATTTCAAAGTATTATTTCAGTAATTCCATTAATATTATGTGGATTCATCATAACTGACTTCAGTATTCTTTCAGTATTATATAATGCAAACTCAACAAAAGAAAGTCTGTATCTTAAAATGTGCTGGTTTTATTTATCTCCGATAGACTTTGGGCCCACTTTTAAAGTGGGAGAGTGCTACTTTCCAGAACAAGTGAGCAATTTTCCATTCCAACCTGATTTCCTGACATCCCACTCGGCTACCAGATGAGCAGGGCAGCCATTTTGTTCATCCTCTGAATAGTGTACTGTTGCCTCTCAGGGCTCATTCTCCCTGGCTCTTAGTGGACAGAGAGTCCCAGCTCAACGAGCCCTGTTTTGTCTACAGGCATGAGCCTACACAGTGTGTTGATGGTAGTAATATTCAAGAGAAGAAGTGTAGAGAGGGGGCTATTGGAAAATCTCTATGAAGGTGTCTCCTTCCTCTTTCTCTGGCCCCAAGGGCAATGCTGGACTTCAGAATCTAAGTCCATCCTAGGAATGCTGAGGCTGTGAGCAGAGAGAAACATGGGCCCCTGATGGTTGCTGTGACCCTCACAGCAGCCTTGAGTAGCCTGAGGCATACCTCCTTCATTGTAAGCCAATTTCTTTGAGCTTTTTCTGTTCTTCATGTTTAATCTCCACACAGTTGCCAAACTAATGTTTTCTAGAATCCATCAACACGTGAGAGTCCTTGGCAGAAGTGAAATGAAAGGTAAATTAAAAGATGGTTTTTGTTACTGAGCCACCATAAATTCCACAAGTGTTTGTTATCCTTAAAATATGAGTCTTTTACTTAAGGTATTGAAATTTTAGATTTCCTCATGCTCTAGCATTTCATGAAAAAAAAAATAAGGAAATAAAATAAGGCAGGTATTGTTAACATAAAAGTTATCCAAACACTGTCATTTACTTAGAAGAGGCCACTCTGACATAGAAGGTATTCATTGCCTTTGTGCTGGGCACAAAGTTCCTTCTATGAGAGATTGAATGGGATACACAGTACACTTAGATGGTGGGAAATATTATATCCTCTGCTAGCGGGTGAAATTGTTCCCTAGCTACACATAATAGCCCCGATGGCCCTTAACGTGCTCTCTCATTCATTCTCTGAGCACTCATTGCTTTCTCACATCATGTAATTTACTTTATTTGGGAGTTTATTTTATTTATGTCTATTTTTAATTGCTCTGGTGAGGCAAGTATCTTTGTTGGCTGCCATCCACATACCTACAATAGTGACTGATAGGGTCACTTAAATTCTTATAAATTATGTCACTTGCTCAAGGTTGTATAGCCAGTAACTTGAAGTTCTGTGAGTTGTGACTAGACAATCTAACTCAGAAAGTATGTCCTGTGGCAAAGCACTTGCCTAGCATGCTGGAGGTCCTGTGTCACAACCCCAGCACTGAGAAAAGTAATGCACTCTGAATTCCTATAGTATACCATTTTTCAAATTGGTTTTCATTTCTTCTGACAAAGAATTGAGTTAAATTAGTTATCGAATGATGTGGAAGTAAATATTATTCTCTGAGATTGTATGTGTGTACATCAGAGGAAAATTGAACAGGAAGAACAGAGGATTCTCATGTGCCCCTCCCTCCCATGCCCAGTTTCCCATTACTCACATTTTGGTCTTACTACTGTAGTAGTCTTGTTAAAATTGTCAAGCCAGTGTTGAAAATCTATCATTAACTAAAGCTTATAGCTTATGTTGCTCTTGTCTATGGGCCTTTGCAAATAGTTAATGGCATGTTGTCACCGCTGCAATAATACCCAAAGCTGCTAAAAACTTGTGTACCGGTGCTTGTGTAAATATAACTCTGCTCCATTTGGACCAATACCAAGGAGCATGGGTGCTGGGCCATGTAATGCAGTTCTTACTGTGTCTTTTCAATGGCCTTCTTTGGGGAGCAACACTGGGAAGCATTTGACATTGGAGCAAGACAGAAATGGTGCTGAAAGTTTCCTTTCTTGGGTTCGGTTCTCCTAGAGTCTCCTGCAACTACACATAGTGGCCTGAGCATGTGCATGGAGCTTGCGGGCATTTTTTCAAAGGGGCATGAAGTAATTCTCATGTTGTCAGAACTTGACAGTATTAATAACACATTGCATGTGCTTATATTGTACATGTCATACTAATTAAAAGGTAGTTTACACAAACCAATAATCTCTGCAAATTCTCAGCAATAAGAGACCATGTCACAAACACTTTACAAAAAAAAAAAGTGTGTTCACACATGTCATGAGGAAGGCATGTTTACTGAACTCTGGTTTGCTGTTACTTTATTTTGTCCTTTTAGAAAGAGTTTTAGTTAAGTGGTGTTTCTGGCTTGGGGTTTGCTGTATTTAGCAAGTATGTGGTCCCTGATATCCTTATGGAATTTAGAAAAACCTTTTAAGGAGGACTCTGATCGCATCTGTTGATGTCTTGGTCATGTCATAGCACAAAGCTCGGGGTAAGTGAGTAGTATACTTAGCACCTGTCCTGACAGATATTCAGAAATTCAGCTTGCACCTGGCCATGTGAGGGTTCTCCCATGATGCTTCTTTTCATCCAGGCCAGCTCTGCCTCCTGAGCACCAAGAGCTAAGCCCTGCCTCTCTCTTGTTTGCCTATACTGAGCTGGGCTGTTGATTCTGCATTCTCCATGTGTTTTGCATACAGGTTTTCAGAGACAGGAGCAAGTCGGTTTCCCTTTTTCCTTATATAAAAGTCTTCTGGTTAATTAGCTGTTTGTAAGATGGTTTATCTTCCTTCCTTCCCTCCCTCCTTCCTTCCTTCTTTCTTTTTCTCTCCTGTCATTTTGTTATCTACTTTCTCTAGGTAAAAGCTACCACTATATTATCCACCCACCTTGAGAACTCAGGATTGCTATTCACTCTTTTCTGTGTTCCAGGTAAGAGATGAGAGCACAGAGGAAACAAACACAGAGGCAGGGAGCGTAAGCCTCCACTAATGAACCGAGTATGAGAGTACAGATCAGTTTTGCTGCATTAGCTCCACAATGATAGATAAGGCTTTAGAGAGTTCTCTGTAGCATAGGAGGCGGCTAGCCATCAGGTATTTGCACCACAGTGAGAATGGGAATGAAATATACACAGGGCACATGACTTTGAAACTTATTTTGGGGAACTGGGAACAGTTCTGCATATTTGTATTTAGCAGTGGCATGTTAGCCAAGAAGGATACACAGAGAGAATCCAGAAGGAGATTAAAAACAGGTTAGCAATTGCCTTGAACACATAAGAAATCTGAGCTTTATTGTAATTCATGTTGAAATCATGAAATGTGTTTTTTGAAAAGAGAGAGAGAGAGAAGAAAAGAAAGAAGGAAAAGAAATGGGAGGTGAGCCTGTATTCCCAGCCTGTTTTCCAGTTTTCATTTAGAATTTGCACTGAAACTATGAGGCGTTACAAGAGTATATCAAGTTCATAAACAAATCACTCTTCCCCTTATTTGCCTTCCCTGTCTTAGTTTTGGTCCTCATTATCTGCAGCATTTGGCCAAGTCAGAGATTTTAAAAAGAAATGAAACAAAAGGTTGCCTCTGTGCCTCTAACTCAAAGTCCCAAGTTGTCCTCCTGGCTGGTGTTAAGGTTACATTTGTGTGCCACCATATTGGAAATTCAAAGATTTTTGGTGTCACCTTCACATCCTCCCAGTTTCCTAACAAGACAGCATATCCACCAACTCCTCCTGTGAATGAGAATCTAATTCCTCTATTCTCCATGTTTTTAGTTCCCAACGGTCCTGTAATAGGGCTACCTACAGTCCCTCTAGCATTGTCAGTTGCTAAAATGATGCTCAGCCTTAGTTGAAATCATGGTTCTCATGAACAGCATTTGGTGACCTGTTTCTCAGGAATGACAGCCTCTGTACTCCTGTGCTCCTGGGTTACAATGAAACATAACTAGAGAGCTTGCCATAACAAGTCTAACTCAGCATGTCTGATTGTACCAGAAGAAAGTATTATAGAAAGAGCAGAGGTTTTTTTGTTGTTGTTTTTCTTTTTTCAAAGTCAGACATGAGAAGGACTAGACACACAGCTGAATATATTGGGAAATCAGGTATTCCTCTTATAGTACTTTGAACGTAAAGCTGTGACTATGGCTTCTGGCTATGCTGTCAACATAATTTCTCCACTGAATTCATTTTCACATCACTCACTTCATTACTGTCTTCTATTATCACAGAGTGTTGTGACTAGAGTCATACAAGGAACACAGTCGATGGATGACTTGTATTCCTAGACTGTTTTTGCTTTGAAAACTCCCTTGACATACTCAGAAACCCTTTCAGGATAATCAGCATGGCCACTTTATAGAATAGGAAATTGAAATAAGAAGATCACTGCCTTCTTAGGCTGACTTGTTGCCAAATGGTCTACAGTGTTTTAGTTTGTCATTTTTGTTTTTCCCTTTTATTCTCCTACTTTCCCAGAGAATGTCAGCCCTTGAGAAAAGCCTGAATGCCAGTTCCTACTACCTCTTAAGTCTCCTTGCCCCCATCTAAATGTTCTTTCCAGGAACTACAGTCAAAATGATCACACTTCATGGTCACAAAATGCACACAAAGTTGTTTGTGTTAATTCAAGTCTATGCTAATTAAAATTAGAATTTAAGCATGGAGAAATAGCTCAGTCAATAAAGCATTTCTTGCACCAGGATAAGAACCTGAGTTCAGATCCCCAACCCCCATATAAAAGCTGGACGTGATGCTCATGCCTACAATCCTATTACTGGGGGACAAAGAAAGGCAGATCCCTGGGCTCACTGGTCAGTGAGCCTATCCAAGTTCATCAGAGAAATTGATCTCCAAACACTAAGGTGTAGGACAACAGATGAAGGCAACAATTTTAAGCTCTGACTGCTACATGTACACACACACACACACACACGCACACACACACACACACAAAATGAAAACAGAAATTTTGTCTTGGTATCCTTTTTCCTGCTGCTGCCTCCTCTGCTTACTTTATTTGCCTATTGTCCTTCTTTCTTGTCTAGTTGGTGTGATAAACTGCTTTGACAAAAGCAGCTTAAAGGAGAAAGGATCTGCTTTCTCTCACAGTTTTGTAGTGTAGTCCATCATGACGGGGAAAGTGTGGCATTAGACACTTGAGACAGAGAGAAGCTAGCAAACAAGGAGGACCCTAAGAGAGACATACATGGTCCCCCAGAGAAGGGGAAAAGGACAAGATATCCTGAGCAAATTGGGAGCATTGTGGGAGGGGAGAGGGAATTAGAAGGGGAGAAGAGGAGGGGAGAGGAGGCCATGAGGAAGCAGGAAGATTGAGTCAGGGGAAGAATAGAGGAGAGCAAGAAAAGAGATACCATAATAGAGGGAGCCATTATAGGTTTAAAGAAAAATCTGGCACTAGGGTAATGTCCAGAGATCTACGATGATAACCCCAACTAACAATCTAAGCAATAGTGGAGAGACTACCTTAAATGCCCTTCCCTGATAATGAGATTGATGACTACCTTATATACCATCTTAGAGCCTTCATCTAGTAGCTGATAGAAGCAAAGGCAGCTAAACAGCTGAGCCGAACTCCTGAAATCCAGTTGCAGAGAGGAAGGAGGGATGAGCAAAGTGGTCAAGACCATGCTGGGGAAACTCACAAAAAACAACTGACCTGAACAAGGAGCTCATGGACCCCATGGACCGATAGCTGGGAAACCAGCATAGGACTCCCAGATCCCCTGAATATGGGTGTTAGTTAGGAGGGCTGGGAAGTCCATGGAGCCTCTGGTAGTGGATCACTATTTATCCCTAGTGTATAAATGGACTTTGGGAGCCTGTTCCACGTAGAGGGATACTCTCTTAGCCTAGACTCATTGGGGAGGGCCTGGGCCCTGCTCCAAATGATATGACACATTTTGAAGATCCCACATGGAAGACCTCACCCTCTCTGGGGAGCAGAAAGGATATGAGATAGGGGATTGGGAGGGAGCAGGGAAGGAGAGGAGGGAGAGGGAACTGGGATTGATATGTAAAACAAACTTGTTTCAAATTTAAATTAAAAAAAAAAAGGAAAACATGGACAAGCTGGCATGGTTGCTGGCCTCAGAGACCTTGCTAAAAAGAAAGAAACTTGAGGCGTTGCTGGGTGGTGGTGGCACAAGCCTTTAATCCCAGCAGAGGCAGGTGAATCTCTGAGTTTGAAGCCAGCTTGGTCTACAAAGCTACACAGAGAAACACTGCCTGGGGGAAGAAAAAAGGGGAGGGATGAATGCAAGTGTCAGTTAGCTTTCTCCCTTTTGTTCAGTCCAGCACTCCAGCCAGTAAAATGGATCTGGCTACAGTGAGATGCATCTTCCCAACTCAGCTAAACTGACCTAGGTAACCCTCAAAGGTATGCCCAGAATGTTATCTCCTAAGTGATTCTAGATCCCATCAGTATTAACCATCACACAAATAAAGGTACAGACTTTTTAAAAAAAAAATGCATAAAAGTAAAATCTCCATGTCAGTGAGTCCCTTCATGACTCTGAAGCTGTCATTCCCAAAGCCTTGCTGGCCACTCAGATGGCAGCACCTCCCATGCACCCCTTTCCTTGTTTGCTGTCTTCGGATGCCATGTGATAACCTATGGAACTGTGCATGTTTTGCCTGCTGACTCTCCCCACCGGAACATCATCATTGCTATTGTGTTGATCCCTGTATCCTCAGCACCTGGAACCCTGCACAGCACAGAACAGATGCTGGAAGAGGGAATTTGATTGGGTGAATACCTGGGAAGTCTTTGGAAATGTAATCATCCCATGATTCAGACTGATTATTTCTTGTGCAGTTTGTTAAAGTACCACCACTTAAACAGATGAGAGCAAACTGAAGAAAACCCACGGTACAGCTGGCCTGCTAGCTCCATCTTGTTAGTGTTGGCACTTGTCACAGCTGCCAGATTTTCCTATATTTAGATGCTTGTTTTATTTCTTCCTGTTTAGACTAACTGTAATTTTCCTCTCCTTGGGCGTCTTCTTTGTTTTTCCAAGGACAAAATTACAATGAGCCCCATTATAAAACCAATTGATTCACAATGATTATATTCACTTCCGTCTTGGATTAAGTTCTGTTCATTGGAACAGGACCTACATATGTTTGTTCTTGTTATTGTTGTTAGTTAAAAGCTGGATGTTTTTTTGTGTCTGTAGCCAATAGTATTTGAAAACTGAGAGTCATTCTTCCAGGATGAAGATAAACTGGGTGACCTATCACTCAGTGTATATTTAAAAATGTGTATTTTTCTACATTTCTAACTACTGACACTAAGTCAGTGATAAGCAAGCTACAGTCTGTAGAACACAGAGGTTGGGTACAGAGTAAGGTACTAGGTTGGGGACAATAGATCTTCCTAGGAAAGGGAAATAGAATACATAGTTATGGGTGGACAAGGGTGGGGGGGACAGGAACAGAAGTATCAAGCATGGAAGATGGAAAAGGAAGGGAGATACGGGTAGGAGATAGGTAAAATTAAGGAATTTTGAGGGGTAGTACAGAAACTTAATACAGTAGAAACTTCCTTAAATATATATATACATATATGAAGGTGATATAAATGAAATAACGGGGGAGACAGAGCCCCAACTGGACATCTCTTGTCACTAAATGAAATCTCCAGTACCAGAAAGGGGTAACACATAATTGACGATTTTACCAAAGGGGCGAGACAGTTGCCAAAACTACAAGTTGCTCTCCATACTAGTGGTAAGGCTGTGTTGCTGAAGACAACATCTACACAACTCATTGAACACAAAGAAGTAGAGCTGTTGCCTACATAGAATCTTCAGCCCCCCCCCCATGGGCTAATATTCTTGGTACCAGAAAATACTCTGCATGCTACCAAAGGAGAAATGTTAACACCAATCCAGCTACTGGTCTACATCGGTGGCCTGCTTGCATGCTAGTGCAATGGTGGCAAAAAGCTTGTGGGAGTAACCAACTGATATCTGATTTGACTGAAGGCCCTCTCCACCAGATGGAACCCATACCTGATGATGCTTGGTTGTTCAAGGACCTGAGAATAGATAGACCAAGGACAAAAGTAAAACCAAATACTACTGTTCTACTAAAGGAACATAGCAGTAAAATGACTGCTATATTTATAGATCAGTGCTTTGCTCAACCATCACCAGAGACACCTCCTCCTTCAGAGATGGGAACAAATATAGAGCTCACAGCCAGACAATATGCACAGAGTGAGGGACCTTGGAAGACTCATCCCTAAAAGGGATGTCTCCATCAAATGCCTCCCTTCAGGGCTGAGAGAACTCTGCAGAAGAAGAAATGAAAAGAGCGTAAGAGTCACAGGGAATGGTAGGTACCAGTGAAACAAGGCCTTCTAGACGCAGCAGGACTGATATGCATACGGACTCACAGGGACTGAGGCAGCATGCATGCACCAGATGGGGTCCTAAAGCTGAAAGGAGAAGTAGACACAAGCCCTCATCTCTAACCTAGAAGTTATATCCAATTGATAACCATTTGCAAGTGAAAATTTAGTTTTCACCAAGACAGTCTCTCGCTGAACAGGTTACTGTTAAGGGTATACCACATGCCCACCAGTAGATGGCCAACAAAAAATTAACTCACTGGAAGCTTTGGGGGCTTGTTTTCTCATAACACTGTGCCAGAGCTTTGTCTTTTTAACTTAATCTTATAAAAAAATGTTATATTCCTACCTCTCTCCTTTCTCATCGCTCTTGTCTCTCTCTTCACTACAGGTTCCTTGCCCCTGGTTTTATGAGATTCCTGATTGTGTGAATGAGTGGGTATTGACATCTATATTTGTCTTATGCCTTTTCTTGGGCTCTTTTCCCTCTGGTTGTTTGTTTTGTCTTATTCTGGTGTGTGTGTGTGTGTGTGTGTGTGTGTGTGTGTGTGTGTGTGTGTGTGTTTTGTAATCATGTTATACTATATGATAATATAGTATATTAATTATAATTTCTTAGAAGCTTGTTTGATTTTTAATGAGAGACAAAAAGTGGATGGATGGGAGGGGAAGTCGGGAAGACTTGGGAGGAGTAGAAGGAAAGGAAAACATAATCAGGATAAATTATATGAAAAAAATCTATTTTCAGTAAAAAAAATAAATAAAATAATTAAATATTATAAACTGAGTTGTCCTCATAGAGATAAAAAATATTATCATGTCCAGCTGGGGAACCTGCATAGGACCAAACTAGATCCTCTGAATGTGAATGACAGTTATGTGTCTTGATCAATCTGTTGGGAGTTCCCTGGCAGTGTGACCAGGACTTATCCCCGGTGTATGAACTGGCTTTTTGGAGCCCATTCCCTATGGTGGGATACTTTGCTCAGCCTTGATACAACAGGGAGGGGCCTTGTCCTGCCTCAACTTGGTATGCCAGACTTATCTCCTCCGAGGAGTAGATGGGAGGATCTTTAGGGAGGGAGAAGAGGAGGGAGAGGAAACTGGAGTTGGTGTGTAAAATGAAAAAATTAAATAAAAAATATTGTCATGTCATTTAAAAAACCTCTAATTATGAAATTTTAGAAACCAATTGAAAATCAAGGATAGCATTGTCATTTGACTCAGTGATGCATTTCTAAAGTAGTAATTGCATGTTAGCCTGATATGAATTTTCTAGATAATAGTTCCCAATGATAACAAAATAATGTGTCTTCTCAGGTCATTTGCTAAAACTGTTTACATTGGAGCCTGTAAAATGTCATTGTCTCATAGTCATTTCTCTTTTAAAGGTTACTCCATGCATGCAGTGAGCCATGCATGGCCCTTTGAGTGTAGACTGAAGCCATGAAGCCATCTGTATACTTTAGCCTGGTGCCCAATGGCTCCAATTTGGTTCAATTTAATGGACTCTCTAAGCGTTGCCAATTTTTACTGCAATAATAGCCTTCCCTTTCAGTTGTTTGCACAAGGAAGTTTGGTAATTGATAGTGTGTATGCCTGGAGAATCAGACATCTGACACAGCAGTAAGTGCAACCCCAAGAGAGTGTGTGAGCCAAATGACAAGAAAGCAAACATTGATAGGTTCATATTATAGCTCAGAAACACCCTAGGTGTAAACATAACAAAGAAGCGTTCAAAAAACACAAGGGAAAATATTCTGCCTACATGGATCTAGACTTGTCAGTGAGACAGAGTGACTAGTTCGCCCCCGTGTTTTGTTTCCCAGTAAATAGAGTGATAATTTGAGAGATCACATTTTAATATCATGCCAGTTTCATTAATCACCCATCCCTTCTGTCTCATTGACTTTAATAACTCTCTCCACTGATTGATGCCTTATCTTGCATTCAGAAAAACTCTACTGTATTGCCAGTTCAGCCCCCTTGATATGGCTCAGTGGCATCAGTCTGTCCTACTTGTATCTTGCGTCACCTCCCTCTAAAAGCTGATTACACATTTGGGGTAGATCAGAAGCTGTGAAAAGAGGAAGACATGTGTGATTAAAATCCAAAAGTGATGAGCAAAATTTAACTGCTTGGAGATCAATTCTTTGTAATTAACTTGGCAACTCATGAGATAATTTCTCTATACTAATTAGGAGATAATTAGAATATGAGGACTTACCATTCACCTAATGGGCATGGTTTGATCAGTTGTCTTACTAGTATTGAGTAATGGTTTAAAAAAAAAGTTTCAATCCTTTGATGAATTTTAATATATGAAAGTGCCTGTAAGGAAAGGGAGGCAATTACTTTCCTAAATTAAAATTGCAAATTTTAATCACAATTTAATTTAAAATTTTTAAATCTTTAATAATAAGCATAATACAGAATAGGACCCTCACAGAAGACATACTAAGAAACAATTACAAACTTGATGAGTTTTTTTTTTTTTTTTTCAAAATCACAAAATAAGACCGAATGGGCTTTTTATTATCTTGTTTGCTAATAATTCTCTGTTGTCTTTAATAAAGGAGACAGCTTTGTACTTCAGGCCTCTCCATTACAGTACATGAACAGGGTCCCTAAATAAGAACCCAGAGATCTTCCTATATGTAACATTTGCTTTGTATGGGGACAGAGTTGGCGCTGTGGCCATAGTGTGGCAAAACAGGTTTGTCTTTTGGAAGAAAAATGGAGATGTCTCAGGACACAGCCCAAGAAATGAAGTCCTGAGAGAATTCCGAGTGCTTGTGACAAGAGTCTTGTGACCTCAGTTTCTTCATAACACAAAATTGTTCTTGGAATGTGGTTGTGTGCTTCTCCCAGGTGTAGTGGATCAGAGCGAGTTTACTTCAGCTATTGTTATTCATATCTGCATTTGTGGAGAAACATGTTTTTGCCAGTTGTGATTGTACACTTTACTCGGGTGACTCAACCTGAGATTATATTGTCCGAACCTCTGAATAAAGTTGGCTACTACATGAGACTTTAGTCCCGTTTCATTTTTAAGCCCCACTCCCCAGGTTCATGGCGCCAGCTAGAGCAGTAAATGGGTGGGGGGAGCAGTGAAATACGGGGTTGGATAAGATCTTAGAAATGACTAGGGCCAACTCCTTGTTTCACACATGAGCAGCCTGATGGGTGAATTTATTGGCAGTGTCATCTGCTCGCTAAGGGCAGTTGAACCCTGAGAGAAGGCTTTTTATACTCTTTCTGCCCCTCTTCTTTGTTATGTGTTCTTTCTGTGATTACAGAGAAGGGAGCCTCCATCCTCTACTTTTACAGTTTTCTACCGTCATCATATTCTTGCTCATATATAACACTGTAAGTGCTGGTCATTGGACTTTATATTTCCTTGTAGCATTCTCAAATAATGATGTCATGATACATTAATGTCCATTCATATAAAATACTCTCCCTCTGTAGCTATTGTGACCATTTCTAGGGAGAAAATCATTGATAGCTTCTTCTAGGATAAGGAACATAGACCTGTTTACTGTTAATAGGTTGGAATCTATGATTCATCTAATGTGACATGTTATTTGTAGGTTTCCAGATATGATGATAAATTAACATTTTTTGAAGCAAGTTAATTGTCATATGCACAAAAAGTCAAGCTTAGCATACTCTGTATTTTGAAGAAAGTCGAAAAGGGGAGCTTTTCGTTGCCTTTTGATGCAATCACTTTGAAGTGTTCTTAGGAAGATGATTTTTATGTATGTAGGGCATAGCTAAAGGTAAAGGAAAACAAGGATACCTGTGGAAAATCCTGAGGATCATTTAGGCTGAACAGCCTCAAAGGCCAATTCTCGTTCTCTCTTACAATTAAAGATGGTCACAAAGAGTCCTCTTCTATCCACTCTGATTGGTTTGACTCTGACTTTTGTTGGAGAAGTTTGGGGGAAGAGATGCATCAAGCTGAGTACCAGATGATGTTTATTGACGGTGATCTTATATATGATGAATGACATTTATTTGAATAGCTCAAGTGTCTCTTGTTGCAAACAAGAGCTCTTGCATGTGCTTTGCATGCTCAGGTAAGGGTAGCAAAGAAAGCCAACAGCACGGTGGCATAAAAGACTAAGAAATGTATCTATACCATGTGTAAAAACTGTTAGGAGTAGCCTGGGACATGTCTGGTCACTGTGGTTGTCAGAGACTTGAGTCCTTTTCTATTTGTTGATTTGCCAGCTTCTGAGCAAGTAGTTCACAAACTTCCAGGTTTGAATCCTTTGTATTTAACAACATCAGGATTACATAAACTCTTAAAGAGCCCTGTTTATATTATTGACCTTAGACACTGTAATGTCTATTGATATTTATTTATTGGAAATTAAAACTGAAGGACTTTAGACTTTTCTTTTGAAAAAAAATCTTTAAATTAAAAGTCTTTTAAATTAACGTAAATAAATTCTTTACATTTAACACAGATGACATTTAAAGAAAAACAACTGTTTTCTAAAATTAAAAAAAAATGGATGGTTTTGCGGTATTCTTCTTTAGTTCCAATCAACTAGATTTGTATTCCTGTTCTTACAGTCAGTTGTGATATATTGTCTTAGTAGAAGAAATTTAAATGAAATCTAGACTCCCGTGATGCATAATTTACTCAAGCAGAAATGTGTTGATGGTGCCTATCAGGGGATCCAAAATAGAATTTTTCCTCTTCCCATGAAGTATTTATTTGATTTGAAAGTATTATGCAGGGAGTCTTACTCCCACAGCTAGGACACAGTTGAGGGATGCTTGAATTTGGGTCCTGTTGCTTGGGCCTGTTTTCTTTATAGCTTTTGTGATGGTTCCTATGAACATCTCACACAGCACAGCTTAGATGGGGTCTCCCAATATAAGTTTATTTTTCACCTGCCTCTTTCTGCTCATTGGAATGGTTCCATTTCTCTCTTAGGAGAAATGGTTCCTAGCCTGCTGCTTTTATATGCTTAGAAGTCTCCTCAACAACTGCCAATGAGGCAAACAGTCCCAGAGAACCTGACATGCTAAACCTATATTAGAGGCACTTTTCAAAACTGAAGCATAGTGTGTGTACTAAACTCCTCACGGTTGACCTTTAATAGAGAGTACGAGCTCCAAGGGGCCACAGGAAATGATTTCTGGAGGCAGAGGGGCAATACACTGGAGCTCAGAAAACTGGGCAAAAGCTACAGGGCGCCAGGCAAGGAGCTCTGTGGGTAAGACACAGAGGTAAGTGTTAGGTAGGCTGCTCACAGCAAGGAACATGGCCTGGAGAGACCAGTAGACAAGTGAGGAATAGACTTTTCTTGTATGGTTGCAGTGGACAACCAAGCCATCAAGAGTCTAGAATGGCAAGAGGTGGGTTCTACCTGCTCAATCAAAAATGAGGACAGTGAGCTAAGTTTTTTCCTCTCTGGAGAATAAAGTACAGGAATGGATAAATAGAATAAATGTTGGAGCTATGACTCCACCTTCAAAAGACAAGGATATATTTTTATTTTCACCCTTCTATCTACTGACTGTCTTCTATGTGCTTTCTGTTCCAACCATATGACACTTTCCAGTAGAGTCCTCCCTCTCATTACAGCCTCCAAGGCTGAGTATAGTGCCCTCATGTGTACTATTTTTTTTCCATATTGTAGTTATAGCTGCTATAGTTCATAATGTACTTGTTTTGGTTACCTTGGAGATGGCAAGATTGCCCAAAGATAGAGAGCTTGAAGGTGACTAATTCATGTAAGCCACTCAACAAACACATGAAAGACTGCATAAATACAGACGACAGCACAGAGATGCCAGGTTCCAGTTGGTGGTTCAAGAGGAAGTACAGTTGGTGAGGAATCTTTTGGGCACAAGAATAAATGCTTTGTGTTATATTATTTGCTCATATTAGTCTCCCATTCTACTTTAGATTGAGAATTTAGGATTAAAGTATTAATAGTATGTTTATACTTTGAATAAACCTATAAATAAGAAGAACCCTGAAGGCAGCTATTTCCTGTGCTAGCTTCACGTTTAAACCTAATTATGATTGTTAGATAATTTGAGGGTGGCAATGTATTACTAATCTCTTAATGCTACATATACATATAGAACAAATGTCTTTTATAGGATCATTGAAGCTTCATAGGCTGGACTTACCATATTTGAATAAAACTTAGTCACTGCAGAAAATGGATAGATGTGACAACTTGTATAATTTAATATTGACATACAAAGGAAATCACGTGAGAAAATCACTACTCAGAGATTGTGTATGTGTGTAAAATAATAGTTCCTTTTCCATATCCATTGTTAACTATAGTCAAAGATTCAACCAATTATTAATAAAAATAATGCAGAAGAATGGCACATGTATTGAACATCTATGGTCTTCTAAACACTTCACTGGATTAGATATTAGGCTTAGTCTAGAGAGGCTTTACACTGTGTGAGGAATATACACAGCAATATATAAGCAAATGATACCCCAGTTTATACAAAGGTCTGAGCATCTACAGACGTCAGTGTCTTTGAGAGGTCATGGAATCAATCCTTTGTGAATATTGAGCAAACACAGGGTCTGCTCTGTACTTTAAGTGTGTTGTAGACTCTCCTTGTAATCTGGTTTTCACATAAAATATGTCTGTTATGCCAATCCTCCTTGGCCCACATGACGCTAGCACAGCTTGGATAAACAGTTCTGTGCATCTTTGACAGCATCCCCCATGACATTCCAGCTGTTGTCACCTCCAACACTCTACTTCTTCCAGAGCTGTGGAGATCGGTTAGGCTCAGGAAGGGACAAGCTGGAAAAATGGAGAAAGTAACACTGTAGCTTTCAGCCAGTAGGGGAAGGGAGGAGTGGGCACATCGCAAGTGTCCCTGCTCTGAGTTGGGACTGTCACTGGACGCCAGGGAGGAAGAACTACAGGGGCTTTCCAATGGGAGTCAGTCAGATAGTGCTACTGGCAGCAGGAACCAGCTCATTTCTACAAACCATATCACATTTCCTCCTCATCTGTCTTGCTTTCTCCTCACCAGCCTGTATCTGGGATCTGCTTTTAAAGGAGGTCAGACTCAGAAAATTTCCAACCTCATATTATTGATAATTATATTTGTTTCAATCTTAGGTTGTTGGAAAAAACCTGTAATAGAATTTATGTACCAGAGGTCTTTACAAAGAGGCCTGATGTTTTGTGGGTTACACACACACACACACACACACACACACACACACACACACACACACACACACACAGAGTAAATGCTCGGTCAAGGGCATGCAGGTTTTAGAGGCTCTTGATATATGTTAATTTGCAAAGCATTGGTTTCTGTTTGCACTGATGATCCCATGATCATCAGTATTAAATACATGTAACGCCCTGCAATGAAATAAAAAAGTCTGTGCAAGTTTGTTCTATAACTTTTTAATATTAAAGCATAAACATGTTTTATTTAAATGTTGCCTATTTGTATCTTTGCTCCATTTTTCCATTATATGTTTAAGTCTCTTATTTGGCATTTGATTCCTTTGCATATTAGGGCTATCAGTCATTTGTTACATGTTGTAAATTGTTCTGAAGATGTCTTTGACTAATTTGTGCTTCTTAATAGCCACTCATTGGCTTTGTGCCCAAATTCTTTATTAGCCTGAACATCTGCCATCCCTGGTGTTAACATCGTCACCATTTTCTCCTCTATGTAAATCTTTCATATTCTTTCTGCTTTGTCTGGCCTTTTTAACCCAGCTTCTTCTAAACATGGAATTAACCAAGTTCATCTGGTTTTTTTACTGGTGGTTGCATGGAGAAGTGTCCACATCAGCACTGACTGGGGTAGCCTGATATGTTGATTCTTGAGAACCACGGACAGCATACCTTGTGACTCTTAGGTGTGCTGGGAACCTTCAGTTGAACAAGGTCAGAAAAGTTGAGGTCTATTGACTAGAAGGAACACCATTCACATTCCCTCATCTTTGTTTTTCTGGTAAAACCTTCATAGAAGCCCTGTGGCCTCAGGGCCAAGGACCATTTAGGGATCTTTTAATTATGTGTGCTAGGCAGATATGCAGATTACTTTCAAAATTGATTGCAAAATGTCCTGAAGACCCATGCGAGAGCAGCTCTGCAAGAGCAGCATCCCTGTTAAAGCCTGATCAGTGTAAAAGGCTGCTGTCACCGGGTCAGTTCCAAATCACATCTTCACGTCTCAAGAATTTCAAAGCTAACACAGATGCCATGAGCCTCCAGGGAGAAGTTACCACTTTGCTTTGTAGATTTATAGTCATATGTTTCCTGGTCGCGAAAAGGCCTGTTACTTACTGCTGAGCATTCCAGGCTACTCAGTACCTACAGCATAGTCTTTAGGATGAAAGACAGTTAAATACAGTTGCTTTGGCATCGTTTTAAGATCACAGAATGCGAAGTGTATCTTTTTATTCCATTTTAAATTATAATATCTAGATTATATACTAATTTGATATGATTTATAACAAAGTATACAGTTGAGCATACACGGACTGTCAATGTTTATATAGTATAGATATTAAACATTATTAAAAATACACTGAAAGGAGAGATGCAGAGATGTTGAAAGATGGCACAGTGAGTGTAGCTGAGCTTCAGGTTTAGATGTCAACTTCCCAAAGCCAAGATGCAATGTCACAAGAGGTGACCTTATTCTCATGTGTCAAAGAGACATGCTAAGCTTTCAGGGAAAGAAAAACACAATATTTTTCCCTTGAACTAAAAAGAAAATTCTTCACTGGGACTAACTTTAAAAGGAAAGATATCATGCAGGACTTTAGATTGAACTCAGCATGAACAAAGAATGATAAGTTTACTGCCAACACGGAAGCATTTTCCGTATGTCTGTTTTTGACAAGTAAGGCCTGGATAAAACCAGAAAGTATAATGTTGAAATATTGCAATATTGCTTGGTTGGGATGTTTTCAAGGTAGAAAAAAAAAGCAGTTTTGTAAAAGGATTTGTAGTATTTATACGTTATTAATTCATATCTCCTTAATTCAGGGAGTATGAGTCTAGCATTTCCATGTATAATCCAAAGATCTATACATTTATTGCGTAAGCTACACAGAGCAATGTATTTTAGCTGTCTTCCTTTGGTCATGAGAAAACGAAAAGGAAGTTTTGTTTGTTTGGGTTTTTTGTTTGTGTTTTTGACACAGGGTCTCACTATGTCGCTCTCGCTGTCCTGGAACTCGTTATGTAGACCAGGCTAACCTCAGACTCAAAGAGAAGCCTCTGCCTCTGAAGTGCTGGGATCAAAGGCATGCACCACTGCATGCACCCAGCCAGAAGGGAGTTTGGGTGAAAACAGGAAACTGATATTTTGCCTCTAAGATGCTAACCTTGAATACAGACCACATATCTTTTACATCTTTGATAAAGAAACACATATAATTCATATTCAGCATATTCAAAGAAACATTTTATAATTCATGTTCTCTTTTTCAATCAAAATAATTACTTTGAATGAAACTGCTATTGCTCTGAGTTTCAAGCAATCACTACTTCTCTAAAATGCATAAAGGTGTCTATATATGAATGATTGTATGCATGTATGTTTATATGTACCTGTATGTGTGTTTTATATTTTTTATTTAATCATTGAACCCTTGCCTGGTAAACTGCATATTCTTTTCTCTGGTTGTTTACTATCTTTTTTTCTCTTTAACTTAAACTGACATAATTATTTCAGATGGTAAAGTGAACAGACCTTATCTATCTATTTTTATATTAGATTCATGATGGGATCTCTATAGCACAGGAAATAAAAAGAAACCAGGTAACTTAGACTTACTTGTTCTTTAGATAAAGAGTAAAAGAGTAAATATCATTCATGTACTTATATGTGTAAATAAAGACTCCAAGGTTAGCCCCAGCAGTACTAGGCCTCCCTCCTGCTGCTGGGATTTGGTTTGTTAGGGGTGAAAAGGAGCCACATATGTGTCCCCTGGGGCTCTGTATTATTGATGAGTGTGCATGCTTTTGAGTTGGTGTCTGTGAGCAGATGTGCATAATATAATGAAAAATCCCTTCGTACATTGTGGTTTATACTGAGGGTGTTAAAGGTAATTTTTCACACACTATAATGTGACCTTAGTCTTAATAAGATACTTTGTAAATTAGCTTAAAATGAAATCAGTTGGTTTGTAATTCAGTAGCTGGTGAGAATCATTTGGGAGGCATGGTCTTACAATGCTGTGTTAGCTTAGACTGATGTAACAAAATACACTGGCTGGCTGAAATGTATTCCTCACAGTTCCAGAAGCAGGAAACTCCAAATGAATGTCTGGCAGGCACTTCTGTCTGGTTAGGGCCTACTGCCCGGTGTGCAGATGGCCACCTTTGGCTGTATGCTCTCTTCCGAGCATGTGTGAGAAGAGAAAGAAAAATATGTAAAGGAGATGCCTCAAATATGGAGGACATTAAAAAAAAAAAAAGTCCCCACATCAATTCAGGGTAAAAGCACAAATCAGTCTGTGGTAGATTTTAAATAAATAAATAAAAATAGTTAATTCAATATCCGTTGACCAATTCAAATATGGAGATAGCAAGCAAATATGGAGATAGCAAGCCTAGGCATCTTACACAGATAGTACAAAAGTTAAAAAAAAAAAAAAAAAAAAAAAAAAAAACAATGACTGGTGGAGAGTCCCTGACACCAATCTCAGTAGAGCATCCATCTCAGAACCCAGTTTTCATTATCTCCCTCCAGTGGCCATGAAGGAGTGTGACAAACTTATTCCCAGTAAGGAGCAGCACCAGGAAGTATCTCAGAAGTTCTGCTCACAGCCCTTCTGCTGGACGTTAGATACATGGCTATTGTAAGGGAGGTTGGGTGAAAATTGCTTCCTCTAGCTATCATTTACTAACAGAGATTCCCTAGTGCAAATAGTTGTTAGAACTAATTCAGTTCATCTGCCCTGAATTGTAGAATAACAATGAGTTGTTTAGAATCAGCCCTTTTAACATCCTGTACTACTAAGCCTGGTCGGTGATCTAACAATTCCAGCATCACTTGGGAGCCTCAGAAGTGTGGAATCTCACGCCCTCAGCCAGATGTACTGAATTTGCTTTGTTGTACTATTTTAGCAATGTGTTGAGCGCTGAGCTGCCATGTTCTTTGTAAATCTTTTAAGGCAGACACCTGCTGACTGTATTACTTTGATACCTGACAGGTTGTATGTGGATTAAGTGAGATAATATGTATAAGTTACCCTAAGTCTGTACAGTGCTTCATGATGTTATTTACATGTACAGGTGAGAAGCAGGAAGAGGCTGCTTCTGACCTACGAAAACAATAAAAATTGAGAATTATTAGAGTTCTCAAATTTCTTAATCTTTTAAAACTTCATACATTAATATAGTCTATTTTGATCATATCCTTTCATCATCACCTCCCCCAAATGTCCCCTTTTCTCCCACCCAGTCTTCTAACTTCATGTCTTTTTAAAAATGTGTTTATTGATAATTTCTTATATGAGTATTGTACTTCATTCATTTTCCCTCCTTGCCCTTCATCTAACTCATCCCGTGCCCCCCATTCTCATTGCTCCTTATTCTTGTTATACACATATACCTGTTTGTTTGTTTATAAACACAGCTGATGAGTCCTCTTAATGTGGTTCCCATATATGTGTGTTTAGAGCTGATCAGTTGGCACTTGTCCCTGGAGAAGGTAGATTTCTCCCTCTCTCTTCAGCCATTGATTGCTTGTAGCTCTCTATCTAGGTGTGGGGGTCTTTTGCAATTTTCCCCATCCATGCTGGGATGTTGACTGGTATTCTCATTGTACAAGTCTTGTCTAGGCAAGCATATTGTTGAGATTTCAAGGATGCAGCCTCCTTGTCATATATAAAGACACTCTCAGGAGATGTCCTGGCCCCTTACCTCATACAGCCTTTCTAGGCCTTCTTCTGTGACGTTCCCTGAACTTAGGTGTAGAGATTGTGTTGTAGATGTATCATTTGGGGCTGAGCACCCCATGATTAATTGATCTTTGCATTTGACCAGTTGTGGATTTCTGTAATGCTCTATCTGATGCAAAATAAAGCTTTTTTGATGAGGGATAAGAGCCATACTTATCTGTGGCTATAATAGTGCATTTAGAAATTATACACATTAATTGGTTTTCTAGGGTCCATGGCCTCATCAGTCATGGGTAGTAAGCCAGGTTTGTAATACTAGGCATGAGTTCTCTCCTACTGAGTAGGCCTTAACATCAAATATGATGGCTGTTGGCTACCCCCTGGATTTAAGTACCACAGTTACATGTTTCAGGATATATTGCTGTTCTAGTGATGTTGTGGTTTGGAGTTTTTGATGAGGTTTACAGAACCTGAAATTAATTCCTTCCTATGGAACAGGCTTCAGATCCAATCAGAGAGCTGTGAGTTGTCACCACAACAGTTGAACCAAATTGCAGCAGTGGGCGTATCTTGTCTGATAGGTGGTTTTTGTAGCTCATAAGGCGCATAGATGGGTGAAAATACTGATGCCCTTTCTTCCAAGAAGCCTGCAAAGCACCTTTGAAGGTGAAGAAGGCCCCTGTAGAGAGAAAGCTTTCATCTTGGTTTCTCTCTACCTTGTAACCAAGATGAGTGGTATCTTCAGCTACAGGATCTTACCATCAAATTCTGGTGGGCAACCAAGAGCAATAGATGGTCAGACACTGGACTGTTCTGTGGGCTTCAGAAGACTCTAACAATTCATTAAGGACATACCACAAGCCTGGGTCCAGATTTTTGTGGCTCCTGGGAGTGGCATTAAACTTTGATCAATGGAGAAATTGATTACAGAAATAGATTTTTAAAAGTTTCATAAGATAAATTTAACAAAAACAGTTTATATGTGGGGTTGGAGAGGTGGCTCAATGGTTAAGACCACTTGCTGCTCTTGCAGAGGACCCCATCAAGTCCCATACCACCCATTTGGCAGCAAACAGTGGTCTGTGACTACAGTTCAGAGGATCCAACACCCTTTTTTCTGGTCTGTAAGAGCACTGTATGTATGTGGTGCACATATACCCTAAAATAAAAATAAAACATTTTTAAAAGTTATGTGTAAAGTAATCTTATTACAAATTGTAGATTCATATGCCAGTATGTATCCATAGGCTGAATATTCATTCTCAAAACATGGAATCCAGAATTACTCAGATTTTAGTTGTTTTTTTTTTTGTTTTTGTTTTGTTTTGTTTTAAATTTTGTAATGTTTGCATAGTTGTTAAATTTTTAAGGTTTTGGATTTTGGAGCATTTCTTATTTAAATTTTATAACCAATTCTGAACACAAGAGAATCACCTTTTGCTGTGGATTTCTGTTTTGTCTTTTATCTATACATAGGGAAAGACATTTGATCTATCTGTCACACAGTGTTTGGGGACATAATGTGAGGTCTAGAAAAAGTACTGTGTGAGCTTCTGAAACCTCAAATATCCAGTGACATACCTTCTCCAACCAAGCCACACCTACCTCCTCACCCTTTCCCAAACAGTTTCACCAACTAGGGACCAAATACTCAAATATGTGTGCTTACAGAAGACATTCTCATTCAAAGCACCACACACCCCATAATAGTAAACATCAATGGTATTGATAAGAGAAATGAATGAAATAGATGGAGACAGCTCAGAGCCCCCAAGAAATCAAGGAGAATAGGGATAGTGTTAGATCCATAACAAATGAAAACCCAAAACAGAGTAAAAGTCTCAAAAGAAAGAAGGTGGTAATGCCTTCCAGGAGGGATCAACAAAATCTGATGGAGGGAGAAGGAACTGGGATCTATGTAAAATAAGAAAATAAATAAATAAATACATAAATACATAAATAAACAGAAAGAAAGAAGGTGGACAATGCTTAAATGAAGAGAAAGTGCATAGACTCCCAGACTTTTAAATTTTACTCCATGGGGTGATCCTTTTCTTCCATTCAGTTTTATCAGACACAGATGGGATATAGTGTCCCAGGGGACCATGCAGTCTCTATTTGATTGCAGTTTAGGCACTGCTGAGCTATATGACCTAGGAAGTTTTTCCTGACTCGGGGCCTGCATTTACCTACAGAAAAGAAAAGAAAAGGACAAATAGCAGTAGCTGCTTTAAGGATTAAATGAGTTAGTAGGCATAAGTACCACCACAAAGTGTTAGATATAGATGGGCCTAATAAATATTAGCTGCCAGAAACTAACCACTTTCATCCTTGTGGCTCCGGAGTGACAATCAAGGAGATGAATAATAACAGTACAGATGTATCAAAGGTATAGAGATGTGTTCTACAGAATTGATGGCTGACAATGGAAGAGGACAGCAAACCAGGGATAAAGTCAATAGAAAAATGTGAGGGTATTGATTCTGATATTGTTGGGTGGTTCAGCTCTCTGTCTCTATTCAAATCAATCCATCATTGGTTACTGTGGGTTTGGGATTTGTGTGTATACTCATTTTTTAAATTATATGTTTTTATAAGACAAATAGTTGCCATCAAAAAAGAATGATTTGTCCTAGAAATTAAACAAGTTGGGAGGCAGAAGGTAACCATCCTGCTCAAGTGAAGGGTGTCAGTGAACCATGGTCAAGGAATAAGGAAAATGGCTTTGTATATATTGAGGCCTAGGAATTCCAGAGTAGGTTGAGCTGTTAGCAATGTTTTTCCATAAGTGGGATGGATAATTTGCATATGGCTCTGGAGGCACAGCTGTTGAGGTTGCAAGGATATAGCCGAGTGACCAGCAGGATATATAAATCTCCGGGTGTAAAAGAGAGCTCCCTTCCAGAGAGCATGTGTAGTGGGATGCCTATTGTTTTAACAATTCTAAAGTATGTCAAATGTGTTTCTTTGGTTTTCTTTTTCCAGACCCCTTGGTTGTGGAATACAAGACACTGCTGGTATAACTACCCCTACCAGGTAAGGAGATCTGACTTCTGGAGTTTACAGCTGTAAGGGATTTTACTTAGGTCAACTTCCTGGTATCAGGCAGGCTGCAACAGGTTGAGTTGCTACTCACACTTTCGAATTGCACCTGCTCGTTAATGTCAGCCACAGCCTAGTAAAGACAAGGCTTTGTGTGTTCTCAATGAGGTGCAGAATCCAAGTCTGCTTGCTTTAGCAAGTGGAGTAAATACGGCAGGCTCTTTTGTTGGAGAACGGGATGTAGTCTCTTCAGTGGGTGGTGGGTTCCTGTTTCTCAGGACAGAAGAAAGTCTAGAGACCTGCTGACAGTGCAGACTTGCCTCCACAGCAGACATGAATGGTTGAGTGTGGCACTGGAGCAGGCCTGCCGAGTTCTGTGAACTTTGTACCTTAGATAGAAATGGCCTCTAAATACACAAACCAAGCACCATTTCTCCAAATGCAGAAAAACACACTAATGACATTACACCTGGATGAACTGTTTCTGTAACTAAAAACGAGACACCATCTTTGACGACTGAAATTAAACCATAGCCCTGAAAGGGGGTGTTTCCATGTCTGCCCACTGCTGTGCATTCGCATCTCCCCGTGAATTCAGTAACATTAGCACAAGCCCTTCTCACCCCTAGATCAATTAATTTTGATTAAATCAAAAACATGCATAGGTTTAAAGAGAAATCTGGCACTAGGGAAATGGTCCAGAAATCGGCAAGGATAACCCCAACTGACAATCTAAGCAATAGTGGAGATATTACCTTAAATGTCTTTCCCTTATAATGAGATTGATGACTACCTTATATGCCATCCTAGAGCCTTCCAGTAGCTGATGGAAGCAGAATTGGAGACCCACAGCTCAGGAGACCCTGAGCCGAATTCTTGGCATCCAGTTGTAGAGAGGGAGGAGTGATGAGCAAAGGGGTCAAGACCATGCTGGGGAAACCCACAGAAACAGCTGACCTGAACAAGAGGGAGCTCATGGACCCATACTTGGAAACCAGCATAGGATGTTACTAGGCCCCTTGCATGTGGGTGTCAGTTAGGAGGCGTGGGCAGTCTACAGGGCCTCTGGTAATGAAGCAGCTTTTATCCCTAGTGTACAAATGAATATTGGGAGCCCATTCCACATAGAGGGATACTCTCTCAACCTAGACATATGGGGGAGGGCCTAGGCCCTGCTCCAAATGACGTGACAAACTTTGATGATCCTGCATGGAAGGCCTCACCCTTTCTATGGAGCAGAAGAGGGGTTAGGTGAGGGGCATGGGAGAAGGAGAGGGAGAAGGAACTGGGATTGATACATGAAATAAGATTGTTTCTAATTTAAATTAAAAAGGGAAAATAAATAAAAAATAAAAACTATCAAAGATGGAACTAGAAATTTTCTATTTTGTCAAGGTATGTTCTAGAAGGGAAGCAACTAGAACTAGGAACTGTAATGAGCGCCTTTGGTTTTTAAGTTTGGGATTGCATTTTAGAGACTAGGACTTCCTGTGTGCATAGGGTTAATGGGAAACTCTGTCCACTTCCTCAGTGTTGTCTACAGAGCCACCACCGGTAGAGGCTGACACTGCACACTCCTTCAAGGCTAAAGACACATTGAAATGGAATCCTAGTTTGCATTTGAGTTCCTTTATTTAGATTAGGAAAGAATTTATGTAAGCAGCATGATGTAGTTAGAGAAAGCTTAGAGTTCCTGAGATAACTGACAGAGACTGGGCAAAGGTGGGAAAGAGTCCCTTTACCTAGCATGGTTGTCTCAGACCCAGCAGCACTTTACTCTCCACACACATCCTTGGGATTAAAGGCTCCTGGAGATCTTAATTGGAGAGTTGGCATGGCAGCTGCTACAATGCCCTACACTTAAAAGGTAAATTCTGCAACATGAAAGGCATTGAGACAAATGTCATATAAAATGTAACACTTAACCTTGTTTTTCACTAATGTAGCCCAAAATAACTTTCACATTCTAACTGTAGCTTTGAGATTGCTTGGTTTGAGGTGAATGTGTAGGACTGTGGCCCAGATTGTAGCTGTGGGTTGTCTCCCAGACTGCACCATAGATTTAGCATGAAAGGCTGAGTGGCTAGGAGAGAAGGTTCTATTTAAAAGTAGAAAATATCATTAGTATTAGAAGAAAGATAACCCATCTGTGAGGATTTGGGTCAAGAGTTGTCTTCTACTGGTTAAGCTAATACTGAGTGCTCCCCAAATCTTAGATGTTTTCATGATCTCTTATGGAAACAATGGCTATCTTTGACAAGTGCCCTATGCTAATAAAATTAATGACTTTCTTTGTGTAGGGGGTATAGGAAATTAAATAGTGTGTATGCAAGTATAATGCTTCGCAGTCATATGTATATAAATATATATAGCAGATTACAGTTCAGAGTCTATCTCAAGTCTTTAGTGCACTTTAAAAGATTGAACATGCTCATGATTTATTTATTATGTCTTTAACACATATATTACATAAGTAGCTGAATAGATTTTTAGGTGAAAGGTAGTAGTCTGCTTCAATTTTGAACACACATTTCCTCTTTTATATGAGCATGCTTATTTGCTACACATATAATACTTTTATATGGGTGTGTATTTTAAAGCTTAACGTAAGATGAGGTTTATATGCAGTTGGCCCTTGTACATCTCGTTACCAGGAGCACACACTGGGCAGGAGAAGCCTCAGTATAGAGGTCAGGGGCCTCACTGGCTATGAGACCTGGATGTGGCCTCTGAGTTAATTGATAGCAGTTTTCTGCTGGCTCTGTAATCTGCATGCAGAATGAGAGGAGTGATTTTATAGATTTCAGGATGCTCAGAGGGAGTCACGCGTGTGTTTCACCAGCTGTAGAGTGGTTGCTGAGAGCCGATGACTGTGGTGCTCTCACGTGGACTTGGCACTTCTAGATGTGATCTAACGTGTCCTGTGATGCCTCTGAGGTATTATTCCAGATAATGATGCCAGGAGGCAGGGAATCTCATCAACACCAGAATCTTACCTTGACCCAGAGGCTGCAGCCAGAGCCCTGTTTTCCCAGACTGCATTACTGACAGCATCTGAAAAGCATGTCAGTGGGCAATAGATTTCTTTCAAGGTACCCCTGAGCGCTGATGCTTCTTTCATCCCTCAAGGAGAAACTGCTCCATTCATGAGAGTTCCCCTCTCGACCTAAGTACTGCCCAACAGTCCATCCTGCAAATTCCATTACATTGAATATCAGGCTTCAACACGTGGGATTGTAGAGACACCAGCATTCAGTCTATACTGATTTTCTTTGTTATTTAAGAGTTCAGAACTGCTGATCTAATATCTTACAGTGTACCTCATCAGAAATATGAGAGAGACATAGTTTTCCTTGATGCCTGTACTGAGTGAATAAGGGCCATCTTGTGACAACCATCCATTATGCCATGATTGGCATATGGTAGATATAACATTAATTTCCTTTGCAATACAGGTTATTGCCTTTTGAACATTGGCGTGAATATGTTTGAAGAATTTCAGAGGTTATTTTTTTTTCTTTCCAATAAACCAAGACAGTTCATTACAGCTCAATAAAAAAGAAAAAAATTCAAAAGCTAAAAATAGCTAGCTCATCAGCATGTTGTTGAAAAAAAAACTTTTTATTTTTATGGAGTGTGTGTGTGTTGTGTGTAAAATACACTTTGCCTGCCCTACTATCTCTCTGAAGCAGTCAGAACAGGCATTATCCCCTGCCCCCAACCCCACCATTTTATAAGTAATTTTACTACCAAGTTATATAGCTGGACCTAGGTCTCAGACTTCCTGGCTGAGTGTCTGCCTAGTCATGTATATTTTGTAGTCTTCTTGTCCCTCTGATAATTTAAGTATGTTTGAATCACTTGCTTTGAATATTGCAGTAAAGTGACCATTTCCTGAAATACATAACTTTGTGATTAGTGCAGACCTCGAGCCTATGTTCCGTTGACCATTATGGAGCACACCCCTACTACCTGCACTCCTTGCTCTGTGCTTTGGACGCTCACAGCTCTGTGTGTGTGCTTTAGGACATGTGCTGCATTGCCTAAGGAATCTTGCAGCTGCTGAATGTGAAAGGACCATAGGTGCTATTGTTACACTCAATAATGAATAGGATCCCAAACTGTCATGCTGGCCAATGCTTCCTAGGTTTGAGATGAACTGAAATTAATGGCAATGAAGCTGTGCTCTATGGGCAACCAAGAGAGTGCCATTGTCTGCCAAGAAAAGGATGGGAATTGCATGTGTTCAGCCTGAGACTGGGCTGCCAGTCAGCGGTGAGCTTGTGGCATTAGGGATACAAAGTGTGTTTCCTAGTAACTGTCCATATTCCCCTTTTCTTCTTCTCCCCTCAGCCGCTCACTGCTGACCTTCACTACTACTACATCCTGGAGCTGTCATTTTACTGGTCTTTAATGGTTTCCCAGTTCACTGATATCAAAAGGAAGGTAAGAGTTGTGATGTCACATGGGGCTTGACTTAACGGTCCTCACCATGTGGGTGAAGAGTCTTGAAGGCATCACCGAGTCCTAGGAGCTCTCGATTAGCACGAGTTCCTGCATCGTTACAGGACTTCGTATCTGTAAGGTGGGTATAGGAAAACTACAAGTGTAAGGTGAACCTTGGCTGTATAGTGGGGGGGGGGGGGTGAGAGTCTGAGGCCAGCCTGGGCTACAGAATGTGTTATCTCAAACACCTGAATACACACACATGCATATGCATATATGTTCCTAGACATACAAACATGTATGTGTGACTACAATGTATGTGTAGAAATACCAACAAAGCCCTTATCTTTTCCAAATTAAATAAAAAGAAAATTTTTATGTATTGCTTCAGAGAGAGTGTGAAGTCTCAGTATTCCCACATGCAGAATGAAACCTCCAGTTAAAGAATTATTAAGTGCAGTGGTTCTCAACCTTCCTAATACTGCGACCCATTAATACTGTTCCTCATGTTGTGATGACCACAACCATAAAATTATTTTTGTTGCAACTTTATCACTGTAACTTTGCTACTGTGGTGAATCATAATATAAATATTCTTGAAGCAGGAAGTTTACCAAAGGGTTGTGGCTCAACTTCCCAAAGACCAGTCAAAAATGAGGGAGCTATAATATAAGCAAAGGGGTCAAGATCATGATAGGGAAACCCACAGAGACAGATGACCTGAGCTAGTGAGAGCTCACTGACTCCAGACTGACAGCTGGAGAGCCTGTGTAGGACCTAACTAGGCCCTCTGCATGTGGGTGACAGTTACGTGTCTTGGGCAGTTTATGGGATCACTGTTAGTGGGACCAGGATTTATCCCTAGTGCATGGACTGGGTTTTTGAAGCCCATTCCCTATGGAGGGTTACCTGCTTCAAGTGATATGACAGACTTTGTTGACTCCCATGGGAGGAGACCTTGCCCTCTCTGAGGAATGGATGGGGTGGGGGCAGGAAAAGAGGAGGGAGGGGGATCCTGGAATTGGTATGTAAAATTAAAAAAAAAAAGCTTGTTTTAACCAGTGATCTATAGCACAGAAACACCCTTCCTAACTTGCTTTTGCCCCTCTGCTCCACTGGAGTTGCTTTTACTGATAGACTGTCCCCATGAAATTCTGAGCATTGCATCCATTCATTCTGGTCCCATCCTTCCAGTCCCTGGATACTTACGCTGTACACTGTTCACTTCCTCTGTGATGTCATTTTCTCAAAATTCCCATACTTCTATCAATTCCTTAAAGTTGTCTTGCTGGCATCCATTTAAATGGATAGGAGAAAGACAGGTTATTACACTTTAAACATTTATCTTTGTGTGTGTGTGTGTGTGTGTGTGTGTGTGTGTGTGTGTGTGTTTGTGTGTGTACGAACATAGGTGCAGGTGCCCTCAAGGGTGGGACTCTCTCTTTCCAGCAGCAGCCATACGCTTGGCTAGAAGAAAACAGAACCCATCTCCCATGATTTTTATCAGTACATATCCTCTGATCATCAGAAACGTATGGTCCCATCAAAACTCAGTTTAGGTAGGCATAGTGGATGACTCATTAGCACCCACACTGTGCTTCCCTTATTCATTTTACTAAGCACTCTGGAAACATTTAAAGAGTCTCCAGTGATTGCATGCCACCTGGATCTCCTCGGCCCTGTGAAGAGCAGTGCTTCCTCTGGTAGTCAGAGTATGCAGACTGATGGATGATCTGCTCTGAGCCAGGTTCCAGATTAAGCTTACTTTGTGTTTGCCTTTCCAGTAGCTCATTTGTCCTGGAAGTCACATAAGTCACACTTACATAGCATGGAGATGCAGAACATTCTTTCTGTTATTTATTTTTCAACGTGAGAACATTAATGCCGAGCGAATCAGCATAAATCTCCCAAGGACATGCAATGTGGGAGTGAATTAGAGCCTGGGCTTGCCAAGCAAGGTCTTGAGATTGACTCTTAGATTAGACACATTCCCAGTGCCCGCCTTGCCCTGCTGTGCTCTTGGTGTAAGCTGCTTACAGCCTCTTGTAGTGCTCCCATGTTTTATTGAATCTCCCTTTGCCTAATGAGATTTAGGGCTGCCATCTACAGTTGGCTACATTCATATTCATTGGAGAGTGGTAGCTGTCTTTTGTTTCCAAGTCCGGAGACATTCCTGTTCCAGAAGGTCACTGAGCACCTTCCACTTGCTTGAGCATTTCATTGTTTATGGGACCTGTCTTTTCAATGCACAGGTATATTCAGGCAAACTCTGTTGTAAGCCAGATAGGCATTATCTCAACCATTTTCATAGGCAAATTACTTTCAAACATTGAAGTGTATAGCTTTCTTTCTTTCTTCCTTTCTTTCTTGTGTGTGTGTGTGTGTGTGTGTGTGTGTGTGTGTGTGTGTGTGTGTGTGTGTGTTTATTTAAAACATTAGGTGAGAAACACTTAAGAAAGCGATAATTTGATCATGAGGTCTGAGGAATTGAACCTAGTCCTGAGAATTGTCATTGTTTAGAACTTGATTTTATGTTGGGTTTTTCCCCTAAGCTATTAAAATGCTTGGCATCTCTCTCCTTGTTTGGGCAGAGTAGTTTTGTATATTCCTGGCACAGCTGGCGTACTCTGGTTCTACAGAAAATGGGCATTTGGCCACTGCCAGACCTGTTTATTAGTTGGCACAGGTGCTAATATGGAAACTGTTTCCCTCTGCTGTTGTCTGCCATTGGACACGTGTAGGTCCCATCTGCCCCTTCACCTCCCTGACTGCCCCTGTGGGTCAACAGCTCTGCCATCATCACACTCCCACCATTGGTGATTTATGGTTCCTACTGGCTGCCAGACACACCCTCCCCCTTCTATGTGGAGGCATCAACTTGGCTGTCTGAAATCACCCTGTCTTCCTAATCTGAGAATGGACCTGTTGAAGCCCTGCAGACAGTGGAGGGTGAAAGCAGCTTTGGGAAGCCAGCTGTGGTGTGGGAGGTCCTCAAAAGTGATTAGCAACACTCTGACCCTCCTGGTAAGTCATAACAAGCCAGTCATTTCAAAGACCAGGGCTTACAAATGCTAAACAAGAGTTGTGACTCAGGCTCTTTAAATCAGTATCTTAAACACAGTTTATAAATAATCTCTCAGTCTCTCTCTCTCTCTCTCTCTCTCTCTCTCTCTCTCTCTCCTTTTGTTTATTTTGAGACAGGGAAAGTTTTATTATGTAGCCCAAATTGGACTCAGACTTCTTGCCTGAACCCCCCCCCCCAAAAGTGCCAAGATTACAGGCTTGAAACATCATGTTCAGATGTAGAAATCAATTTTTTACTGAGTCGTTTTATGAATCTTTCTAAAATGATCTGGATTTTCAAATGGTCAAATTCTTTTTCACCATTTTTTTTTCCAACAAGAATCTAGAGGTTAAAAATGAAGGGAGAATCTTTCATCCCTTCTGTGTGTTGAGAAAGAATATGACATTTTGATCATTTCCAAAGTTAGTTCTTACTTGGTCAGTCAGGAAAACTATTAATCTTACCAGAAGGAAGGCTCTGGCAAACATATAATGGACTTGGAATGTAAATATGTGCTACAAAAACACAAACAAAACAAACAAAAAAAAAACAGTGTAAACCTTGAAATTTTTTTCCTATTTTTTGTTTGCTTTTTTTTTGTTTGTTTGTTTTCCTCATATTTTTCTTTTGTCAGAAAATTGTTAAGATACCATCAAAAACTCCAAGCATTTTCTTGGTTCACAACACTAGAAGACCTTACTTTCCTCGAGGCTTGCTATCTGTTCTAATTCTGTGCTGCGGCACCTGTTCTCAGTGAGCATTTTCCAAGGGGAGCTAATAAATACTCTGTTCACTTCAGAACAGCTTGCTAATGACTAAACCGTGTGTCCCTTTTAATGGAGCTGTTCTGTGGCTTGGAGACCTGGGCCTTTAGCCAGCGGGCCCTGGTCGTGTTCAGGCACACATCTCCATATCCTGGCTGGCGATAATCAGCCTGCAACTTTCTCTTATTCTGGGGGGGAACACTACATCTTGTCAAACAACCTTGACGGAGAGAGATTTGTTGATGAAATATAGCAAAAGAAAAAAATTAATGACTGGCTTATTCAGTTGGTTCTCTTATAACTTTTTACAGAAACAAACTTTTGTCCACTGCTGTGGCGCTTTAACCCTCTTATAGAGGTTACCTACATCCCAGATCTTTCCTTGAGACTAAAAGGAAATGCATGATTTAATCTTCCTACAGGGACCCACTGTGCCATAGATGGAATTGAAGCAATACACACTCAATTAACACTGTGTTTGACCGATTAAAAGTAACAACAGTATCTGGAATATAATAACCAGAATTTGGCTGACTCTAAGGCAAAAACTGAAACAACCCAAACAAACTAGTGTTCATAGAGTTAATTGTTCAGTCGGTCAAAATCAACACAGCGAATCATAAAAAATGGAGGAACATATCATAAACAGTTCTTTCTTTTTCCAAATAAGAAAGTTTGAAAAGCAGCTGCCATTAATTCATAGGGAGAGACTATGCTAACATAATTTAAAAAAAAAAAAAAAAGGCCATTTTACAGTAAAGGGTGATCCTTCAAATTCACCATCATGAGAAAGTCTTAATTTTCTCATGTGTCTGGACTAAGAAAACATTAAGGGCAGTATAACTTAGAACGAGAGGCAAGGACTCTGGAGCCCCTTACCTGACCAGCACTGTTCCCAATGTAACCTTGACACTGCTTTGCCTGTGTCTTGCTTTTCTGAGCAAAGAAGGGAGGTCCTAGAACCTGCCCCAGGGGAATGTCGTAAGCGTAAATAAGCAATACCTAAAACCGGGCTGGTTTCTGGCACACCACAAATGCTCAGTTCACATTAGCTTCCTGCAGCCACCTGTGTTGCCAGTTGCATCCCCTTGGGCATGTCTAGAATCATACCTCCACCACACACACAGCCTCCACTGGTAGAGAGTGAACATAATTTCTATTGCTCCTATGCTATTTAATTGCTGTGCTGAGACCCTCAAGAGGGTTTGCTTTCCTTCTTGAGTGGTGATTGGTGCAGTTTGAGATGGGTCTGTTCCATGAGCCGAAGCCCCTGAATGACTGGCAAGTAGACCCTTCTTCTCCTTCCTTTCTTCCATCTTCCATTGGAAGCTTGTCATTAGTAAGAAACCTTTTGTCTAAACGGCTGAGGTTTGGGGGGCTTTGGTTTTACCCTCTAACCTACTTTATCCTGATGGAGCAGCTGTTAAAAATATGGTGAATTACAATTTCTGAGAACTGTGTTTGAGAATGGTTATCCAAATCAGCAATTCTCAAGATCTGGTTGGCACATCTTGGACCTTGGCAGTCACTAAGATCTTTTCTGGAGGTCACAAAAGCAAAGCCATTTTCTCATGGGCCACTGAGATCCCATTTGCCTTTCTCCATGAACAGAAATTTGCCAATGTAGCAGTGGGCAAAGCTGCTGGGTGCAGCACCAGGATGGTCCTGTGGTCACTGTATTCTCCAGTACTACACACCGGCGTAAGAGGGAAATGATATTTAACTTGAGAAAACTATGGATAAGGCACTACAAATGTTCTGTTAAATCTGTGTTCTCAAATATGCATTAAAACTTTGTGTGTGTATGTGTGATGAAGCAGGAAGTAGACATGGAGAATATCACAGTATACAAAGGTGTATCAAGAAAAATGATAAGCAGTTAGCTCTTTGCACTGTAAATGAAACTGGCTGTTCCCCTCCCATAGAATACTATTTTTAATTTTAAAAACTATAAGAAGCAATGTGGTTCCACCTTGTGTGGTCAGCAGGCATTTTTCTGACAGTGCACAGAGTAAGCTAGCCCAGTTGGTTATGTAAAGCAACTGGCACCATTCATTAATGATAAAAAAACTTAACTTAAGGTTTGGGGCAAAACTTACATGTCTAAAAGAAGTGTCTACCGGTGAGAGCCTGATACCCTCTCAGTCCCTAGAGACGTCATTTGTAGGTGTATGAAAATCCCAGAACACTGCTATCACTTTGTGTGCTAACATAAAAATCATTTAAAATATCAAACAAATGTGACTTAAAAATGTTACGGGACAAAATCTCATTAACAAGGTGAACCAGTGTTTTCCAAATGTCTTGTGCATGCTGTCTGACAAATCACCTGTGAGTGAAACAAGCATTTAAAGTAAAAGACAGACCAATTAGTGTAGCTGACTATCAAGTGTCACACAGACACGCTAAGAATATCTGACCTGCCAAATTGTGGTATTGTATCAAATATATCTGTAACTTTCCAAAAAGACTATTAAGAGCGTATGACAGTAGATTTTTTTCAGTTACTTCAACCAAAGTATCTCACTTGGGATGGAAAGTGCATGTATTTGTGGGACTCCAGCTCTCTTGAGTTAAGCCAGACACTAAAGAGATCTGTCATAATGTGAAACAGTTGCCACTTGTCAGTTGTTTCCACTTTTATTTTAGGAACTGCAGTTATCTTTCATAAAAACATTTGTTGATGTATAGTGTGTTGTGGGGGGGTGGAGGGATTATTTGACTTCTAAGATTCTCAGTTTTAACCTCTAATGGTGTGAATACTGATCCTAGCTACATTAACAAATCTCCCCTGGGAACCCTTTGCTACCACAAGTGGTAGGGTTAGAGCTTGCACCACGGCAGCACTAATGAGCCAAACTTGGCCAGCTATCTTCAGGGAGCCACGTACAGAGACAAATGGATAGAGAAGCAGAGTGTCAGGGAGATGGCTCAGTTGATAACACACTTTGCTGCATAAGCGTGAGGACCTGAGTCTGGATTCCCAGCACGCATGGGAAAGCTGGATGTGACAGTGCAAAGATAGGCATTCAGTGTGGCCAGAGAGGTCCTAGTGATATCACACAAATGCACGTGTATAACACACACGTATCTTTAAGGTTTAAACAGAGAGCCAGAGTATGCACAGCTAAGCAATTCTGGTCAAGGTGTAGTCTACACACGATTGATCCACCATTGTCTTAGCTCCAGTCTCTCATCGACTGTATGAAATCTCTTCCCGGGAGACTAGTCCCTTCCTTACTGGTACTGGGCTTCGGCCTCCTTTTTCTCCTAGCATGAGATTCCTGGAAATTTTCAGTTTCTAGAAACCATTGTTTTCCATGGTTAGTAGGCAAAGGAAGGGACAAGTGTCTTTTCCTAAATGTCTTCATTTCTGCCAGGCTGAGTATTACCTCTCCAAAGCTTCTTAGGAATATAAAAAGTGTCCTGAAACCCTGACGCATGAGCCTTGCTGCTCTAGACACAGCCCTATAAGCTGCAAAGGGATTGTTTTCTTGCTACGTTTGTAGGATGTGGAGCAGACTCAGCGTCTGCATGCCTTTGCAAAGATGAATTATCTTTGCGTCTTTCGGTCAGATGACTGGCACTGGACAGCCCTGGGGTTGTCACAGACTCATACGCATATGGTATAGAGGGTGACAGGAACTTATGGTCTGTAGGGCAGCTAGTGTTACACAAGGACCCACACCTCAGTATCCAATGCAGTGCCGCTTGCTAATTCAGGGTTGTGTGTCTCAAGTCCAGGGCCTCAAGAGTTCTGCCTCTCTTGGGGTATTCCCCTTTCAATAGGGAAATTGTTACTCAGCCTCCTCTGGGGCAGTTCCTCTCAAGTCATTCTGGAGAAGTCTGGAAACACCTCCATTTTGGCTCATTGTGACTCTAACTATCCTCCTGGAGTCATGACCCCTTTCAACCCCCCCAGTCTCATTAAGTACCAAGAAGTACATCTTGGAGACTTTGTCCTCCCTGTAAGCATTGTGCCTCCCACCCAAGGCTATTCCTGGCAGCCTGGTTCTCATGATATCCTTGTCATCTCCCAGGAGCAATCCTTGTTCTGTGTGTTTGCCTCTCACTTAGATGGATTCTGCTGCCTCCTTCTCACCACCAACTTCCCATGCTCATTTGTTCCCAGCTGCAGATATGGCGCTCATTTGCCTGAGCTCTAGAGTGCGCACACTGGGTTTAGATCCAGCCCTAGCACTTTGTCACAATGTGACTGGAGACGGTGGCACCTCTGTGCCTCAGTTCCCTTCTGAAATAATACTCACAGTAATGCTTGCCTTATGGAACTTCCATCACAAGGAAATCACCTCTACGCATGAAAGTTAGTAGGCAAATTAGAAGGAATGTAGACATTTATACTAGGTAGTTGGTGGGAAAGTGGGGTTTGGAAAGAGGAGAAACACAAGCATTCTACTCTAGGAGATCTACGTAGAGGTAAAAGAAGCTTGGAGAAAAATCCCTCAGCTGGGATTCAGGATGTGGGAGTGGGCACAGCTGAAAGACGAAGAGGAAGGAGAAGATAGAGTTGCTGACAGAAAGAGCTCCCCTGAACTCTACCTTAGCCTGGAGATGTTTTTCACCCTCTACACAAAGCACAAAATTCAGTGGCTGATTGCTCATTGTCGTTTGGACCTCAAGACCTTGGCAGTACACATGACGATTTTGGCTGGAGTCCCATTATAGTAGCTCTGATTTCAGTTGAGCACAGGCTGCCCCCTACTGATAGTGTTGGACGCTTTCAAATCAGGCGGGTTTTATTGATTGAGCTCCCATGGTAAGGTTTCCTTTGTTCCTGGGGATCCATGCAGAAAATGGAGAGACTCATCTGTGAACTAATGGAGTTCTTCAGACTTGCATAAACTGTGTTTTTAATATCTCAGAATGACCTTTTCCTCATTAAGATTCATCCAAGCTAATATGGCCTGGTCAAGGGTAGTTTAAACAAAATCCAGAGGATACATTATAATGACCTTTGATTCCAGGTGCTTGCATATTGACAGCTTATGAGAAAAATAGCATGTGTATTCGATCAAACACATTGACGCCATTTGCAGTCAGAATAGGTTCAGGAGTCTGCTTGGATGAAAAGCAGTGGGAGACCATGAAGAGCTCAGGGCACTGCAAATCTAGCACTGCGCTCTGGCTAACCCCACCAGAAGTGACTGGTAGCACTATCATATTGTTTCTGTTGTGCAAATAACATTGTGATCCTTTCTGTTATAATAAAATCAATTAAAGATTAAATATTAACTAATTCACAGTGGACAAAATTAGGAGTTCTCAGTCTTGAAAGGGCACCATAAATGTTGTATAGGAGAAAGATGGAGTGAATGGCACTTAGACAGCAATTCCCTGTTTCTTTCGTATCTGTTTCCAGAAGCCATAAAATAATGGTGCTTCTAGCAGCAAAGAACCTGCTCCTGAATCTAGACACACAGCTGCTGCTTTTAGACGCTGGTGAATCCACTGCTGACCTTTTGCATTGTCTTGAAGTTGTAGTTATAATATCATGAGACTTTGATGAGGATCCTCCCAGAACTCCTTATAGTTCTATGTGAATTTCAAGGGTAATATTAAGTGGGTTTGGATTGCTTCAGAATAGCTATGAAAATGGATATCTTACAAATTGTTTTCCAGAAGAATGGGAGGCAGAGACTATGCAGTTGCTACAACGCATAACATACCTGAGTTTCTCATATGATGTCCTTTAATATGAATCTAAAACAGTAGTAATCAAAAAAAATGTTTTTATGAGGATGGGGTAGTACAGTAAATGTGAGTAGTCTCTGTTGCAGTTGTTTAACTGTGCTACTGGAGTAAGAAAGCCACCTAAGACAAAAAGGAAACAAGTGGGTCTATGGGTGTTCTAGTAAAACTTTATTTATAAGCACAGTTCTGCAGTTTTCCTGTTTCTGCTCTGAAGTGAAATACCTTGTGAGCCTTGAATAAGGAGAAGAGGGAGAGGAGAGGGAGGAAGAGCGATACAGAGACAGGGCCAAATCATAAAATGATGTCAGTTGCAAACTATGTTGTTGTCATCCTATCTTCTGGAGCCTTTGCAATCTGTTGAGTGGGTAACTGGTCTTAAATACCCAATTTCTATTCTCTGAACAAAATTACAAATTGTTAATTGTATGTATTAACTTTATTCAATTTAAGAAAACTAAGTATTTTCTTCGCACCTGAGCGGAAGGCTTTTCCTTTGTCTTGCTCTTTAGAAGTATTTTACAGTCGTCACTGTCTGTACAAGTCTAAAGCAGCTCCCAGGTAAAATCTCAGAGGTCTCACTCCTTTTATGAGACAGCTCAATAATGATTTTTTTCTCATTTAATTAGGCCCAAATGAAAATTTAAGGAAAAATTTCTTACACAGAGACAGTACCTATGATGTAGCTTTTTATGATGTAACTTGTCTTAATAAAGATGGGTGCATTCAGATGAATTCGTTGGTCCTTTTATAAGATAGGATATTATTTCAAAGACTCTGCAGCATGGCAAACATGGAAGGAGCTGTGTCATCTAGAATCTGGCACTTAGGCTTTGTTGTGCTAATGCTTTTTTGGGGTCTATAATTTCCCTCGAGGAGTGAAGATGCTGCCACTTCTTTTACCAGTTGGAGACTGAACCCAGGTGGCTGCATTCTGTGTGTCCAGGTGTCTCTGACAGAGTCCCACTGAGACACTGTCTTTTTGCCTATGTATTTATTTACTGTTTGGAAATATAATGGTGGGGGCAGGGAGAACTTGGCCTGTCTTACTAAAGTTTGGCATAAGATGGATGACTTTCTTGAATTCTTTTATATCAGAGTCCTTCCAATGGAATTTGGATCAAAACCGCAACCTATTCCTTTCTTCTTGTCTCTGATAACTAATGTGTGAGGAGCTACTGACAGAATGGCTGAGACTCTGGGAAATGTCAGGGAGCACAGAGGGAACTCTTGAGGAGGACACAACAATGTCAACAAACAACAAACAACAATGATAACAAAACAAGTAGTTTGGATCTTTGTTGAGGAAAGGGGTGGCACTGATCTCTTAGGAATCAATCATGGACCTGAAGGCCAACAATGAATCTCAGTCTCTGAATTCATCCTGGAGAAGATGCTTTGGAAAATACTGTCAACCTAAAGCCTAATATTCTTGGAGCCAAGCTTGTGTCTACAGACACTATCATTTCCAACAGTAATGAGTAGGAGAATGGAAATTCTCCTCCAAATTGACAGCTTGTTTAAAGACAGCTTTTTGGATCAAAGAAATGTGTTGGGATGACAGGATGTGAGAGACATGGCGTCGGGAATGTGTGGCTTTTCTTAGAGAAATTTGCTGTGCCTAAGACTTTCTGAAGCAGAAATGTAAGACAAGACCATTATTCCTGCTTTTTTACTATTTATGTAGATATGAATATAATGGAAATTGGTTCTCTGCTATGGCTGCAAGTATGATAGTAAAACAAACTTTTTCTTTTTTTTTTTTTTTTTTTTTTCATTTTTTAGAACAAGGGGATTTATATCAGAAATCATCTTCACAAAGGAAATTTTATCTGAAAAACGGGGCTTTTATTTTTGAAGGTGCCTTGTTATATTGACGGGCATTGCATTGTTATTGACATTTATATCAGATATTAATTAGGAAATTTAATTAGCAAGTGGACCTAATCTTCCATAAGTGCTCTAATCAGTTTACATGTATTCATATTTTTTTTTTAATTAACAAGAAGTAAAACCTTTTTTTCTCTTTCCGTAAACTGAGAGCAGCCATTCGGGGCTGAACAGCTGAGAAGGTGAGATTACTATTGTGAGGCTCCTTGAATGTCCAACGCTGTCTGTTAAGCATAGGCAAATATAAACTCACTGGGCTCATGAACCAAACACTGTTGTGTTTTAATTTATTCCTGTATAACAAGTAGTTTAACATACCGGTTGATGGGCTAACTCTGCTTTAGTTAAGCTAACGCAAGTGTTTTGTCTAGTAAAACACCATTCTCTAAGTGGTGAGGAACAGATTGCATCTTCCATTGAAAGACATCACCAGGGCAGTTAGTGATGTCTTCCCAAGGTCTTTGGCATCATCTGCCTTTAATAACATAGGGAAGCTCTGGATACTTCAAAGAATGGAGGAATTTCCGTAGCTTCAGAAACAGCTAAGTTGCACCTGTGTGCAGTTACTCATTCAACTCAATGTGCCCATTGTTTCTCATCTGTCTCTGAGCTAAGAAATAATAAAAAGTCTCCCTGTATCCAAGGAGGGAGAGTGGCTGTGTGTTAGCAGGTGACATGGATTTGTTCTGTTGTGGGCCAGAGTGTTAACAGAGGCAAAACAGATTATTTTCCTGCCACTGGTGGCCACTGTCAATGCCATACCACACTAATTTAGAGACGGAGTTAATTGAAAATAAATCCACATGTTTTAGTTATTGATTATCTAACCTCATTGAGGGAGCTGGCACATGGTTTAGATCTTAGTGGTAAGTCCTAAGTGTGGTTACCCACGCAAGGCAGTTTCCTGGAAACCAAAGTACCTTAAGCAATCTTCACCAAAGTGAACGCAAACCTAAAACTACTAAAGGTGTAGAGGGAGGCTCTTCAAAATGCAGTGTAGTGATATCAACAGCTACTGACTGTATATAAGATAGAGGAAGGGCGGGGTATTTAATGGGCTTGTGCATGCTCTTCCCACATGAGAGTGGGTATACTTTCTCAGGCTCTTTATAAGTTAGACAGGTCTGAAGTTAGTAGATTGAAGACTTCAAGGGTCAATCACTGGAGCTTCTGAGCTGAGAGTTATCGAATTGACAGCTAAAAAAATCTGATCTAACATCCTCATTGTAAAGTAAGGGAGTTGGTGCCTTTACCAGAAATTACAAAGTTGGTGCTTTGGAACCTAGGTAGATCCAAAGCTGTCCCTCATACAGTGTGTGCTTCGTAAGTGTCCACTAAGCTGAGTAAGATTCCTGAGGTCTTTAGGAGTCACCCTGGCATAGATTCCCCCCATCATAATTCTCTTGAATGTTCATGATTGAACCACAGTGGTGGAAATGTCTAAAAAGAAATTGTTTAATTGAGTTAAACTAGAGACTAGAATTTAGGAATAGATACTTTTCTGAGTTATAGAAAGGGTGAGTGTGGGACCAGAACAGTTAAGTAGGAGACCAGTAACAGAGGCCCTGTATGCAAAGTATTTATAGAGCGGAAAGAACAAGATGACTCGGGAAGAACCTACGGCTGCTATGTTCCACTGGAGCAAATGATGAGTTTAAATCAGCAGAGAATTGAGGGTGGTATCTAAGCTAGTTGTTCATTCCTCTGTGTCAGAAAAAGTCAGTGTAATTTGGCTGAATGAGGAGTGGCAGCCTGAGGACTCTTGCCCACACTCCTTCTCAGCTAGAGTAGTCCCAATAGAGGGTACAAGGGGGGAGGTGAAGGCATGGGTAAAATGCAAACAGCCTTGCGAACTTACAGTGCAGACTGGGAGTATTGGAAAGGAGTACCTGCAGGTACTCGATAACTACTCTAGTGCCATAAATAAAATCACCTTTGAAGCCCCAGAAAGAATTTTATCATTGTCATTGGTTTATCAGCACAGATATTGGTCACCTAGGATAGTTTCATACCAGTGATTAAACAATAGAATGGTTATTTTTTTTTTTTTTTTTGAAGTGGTGGTAGTTGGGGGCTGGAGAATTGGCTCAGTGATTAAAAGAGCTACCTTACTGCTAAGTTTGGTTCCCAGCACCTATGCCAGGCAGTTCATAAAACAAGGAAAATTTATTCCTTCCAATTCTAGAGGCTTATAAGTCTTAGCTCAAAACACAAACAGGCTTGGCATCCTGTGAGGGCTTCTTTCCTGGTTCATAGTCTCTAGCTATGTCCTCATGTAATGGATGGGCAATGTTGCTGTTTTGGGCCTCTAATTTTAGAGACACTAATACTTGGCATGACCTAATCAATTCCCACCCCCTAACACCTTCATCTATGTCATTAGGATTTTAACATGAATTTGGGGGCAAAGAAGACATAAGCACTTAGAACATTGCATTACTATAAGCCTGAATATGTTGTTTATTGGGTTTCATGTAACCATCAGATCCATCCTAGGAGTCAGGTCTCTTTGTCTCCTTACTTTAATTGGATATTTCTTCAAATATACCACATGCTTAAAAATAATATTGTGTATATCTGAGCCTGGTGGTACAGACATGTAATCCCAACTACTGAAGTAGCCAACACTGGAAAATTGCAAGTTCAAAGCCAGATTGGACAACTAATAAGAACTATATTTAAAAAAAGAAATGGAATGAAGATATGGAAATATAGAATGTTAAGAGTGTTTCTCTAGCATGTGCTAAGCTCTGTATTCATTTCCCTCTGTGTGTGTGTGTGTGTGTGTGTGTGTGTGTGTGTGTGTGTGTGTGTCTATGTCTGTCTGTCTCTTTGTGTTAGTGTTTGTGTGTCTTCCAAAACTGCAATGACTGAATATCAAAGAAATACACATGTACTATTATACCAAAGATATTTGTTACCTAGTTTTCTGTTACTGTAACAAAATACCTAAGACTAATCAATTTGCAAGAAAAAAAAAACAGTTGGTTTAGGTCCAATTTTCAGAGGTTCTTTCTAGTCAGTGGATGATTGACATGTCTTGGGGTCTGTAGCAATGCACTATATTGAGGAAGGAGTGGATAGTGGTATAAGCTGTTCACCTTGTGGCAGCCAGAAAATAAGAGAAACTGGACGTGACCCAGGTTCCCGCATCCTCAAGAGCATTCAATACCCTGACTTCATCCCACTAGGCTCATCTCCTGGTTGCACCTTGCACTGGGTCTAAGCCTTTAAGCATGGGCCTTTGTTGGACATTTAAACATGACAGAGTGAAAACCAAGTCTAAGTAATATTTTTCTTTGCTTGAAATCCTGTGACAATTCTTCCCATTGTGATCTGACTTTCATCACAGAGCTAAATCCTATCTCTGTGGTCTGGTCACTTGTGTGTCTCACTTGGGAAATCTTAAAAGGACAGGAGCTACATCTTAACCACTTAAATACCCCAGTGCTACAGCTGTAGAGGTTCTCTGCATGTGTTGCTTAGAGATTAAATGGATTGGTGGAAATACCATGATGTTGCTGAACACTGACTTTATTTTGTTTTTCCTTCCTTGAGGACTTTGGCGTTATGTTCCTGCACCACCTTGCAACTATTTTTTTGATAACCTTTTCATATGTCAACAACATGGCCCGAGTAGGGACCCTGGTCCTCTGTCTTCACGACTCAGCTGATGCTCTGCTAGAGGTAAAAATTTTTCCTTTATCCTGGCAAAGACAACATCCAGAAGTCACCAAAGTCCCCATACCAGCAATCCTATAGTGTGGTGGAAGATGCTTTGAAACTGCTGGATGTTCTTAGTGGGTTACAATGGCATGAAAACAGAGTAAGCTTTGTCAGCATCCTCCGGTAATGGGAAGCTAGAAGCCCTTGAATGGTTGATTTTATAACAGAAAAATCATTGTTTTAATAGATTTTCTTTTCTAAAAGTCACACTTATCTATTTGAAAACTGTATATAACCTAGTGTAGTAGTCATAATACAATTAAGCAGTTTGATTTTTTTTTGTTACCATTATACATATTATACTAGTGGTTTTAACAATGCAAAGGGTATATGAACCCTAAATTTTATGCCAAAGATTTGTAAGAATTTATCACTTAAGAATTGTGCTCAATAATGTTATGTAAGTCTTATCACTTTATGCTAAGAAATTATATAGCTGGTCAAAATTAACTTAAAAGATTACAGAGTTCATGTAGAAGTGATTCTTGGAGTCATTTTTCCCCTGCTGGACCATCATTCTATTGCTGCAAAGACAAAGGTTTCCTTGATGATCTGTTATTGCAATAGGAGCCACAAATGTATACATTTAATCTTTCATAGAGGCAGTGAGTTAAGGTTTTAAACCGGGTGTAAAACCTCATCAAGAATTCTGGCCCCTGAAGGTTATAAAACAAAGATAGTTTCTCTGCACTGCATAAGTTAGAAGATAGCTTGTGGCTATGATTAAGTGACTCAAACTAAACTTCAAGGTGTTTTTAAAAGGTGAAATAGATGCAATAAAAAGGAAGTCTTCTGAAATTCTATTATAGATTGAATTATCCTGTGTGCGCTTAGAAGTGGACATTTATGCCACAGCCTACACGTAGAAATCAATCCTGAACCAGTCGCCAATGTTAATTCCTGTAGAAATCTCTGGCATGCATCTTGGTTAGAGCTGTAGTACAGGAGATATTAGTTGAATCCACTACTTTCATTCAAAAAAGATAATAAATCCAAGAATCCAAGTATGTGGCTTAAAAGCAAAGGGATTTTATAACCTGGATTGTTTTTTGACATCATAGATAACGCTCGGAAATGTCCAATTAATGAAATTGAAAAATAGTGTTTACAGCATACACATCTCTGTCAAGTTGGTGCTGTTGCTTATTTGTCGCTACAGAAGAAGGCTGAAAGTACTTTTCATTTAATGTAATTCATGGTGTTATACTTCAAGTATTTGGGAAATTAAAATCTTATAATTTTAACTTCCATTCAGGTGATGGATATTTTCTCCTAAGACACATTTCTCTCATCACTTTGTGCACTGCTTAGCACCATTAAATGACTCTCTCCAAGGATGCTACCAACAGTCTTTTCCAGTAATTAATCTTCCAAGTCATAGAAAGTAATATTGTGTGTGCAGAAGAGATCTATAGTTTCTAAGAGTGCTTAGATGTTGTGGACTCTGCAAACCTGCAAGAAGTGAGGAAGGAAAAAAAATCCATTTCCAGGCCCACCTGGTCTTGGTCTGTCTTCCAGTCGTTTCAAAGTGGTAGTGGAGAGGAGAAAGGAGTGTGGTTGCCTCCCTGGACTAATTTATGATGTGTGCGTGCATGTATGTATGTACATATATAGTCACTGAAACTGCTGGCATCAGCATCAGTCATAGAAGTATTTCCTGCAGGCATTGAAACATTAATAAATTTTACCTAGAAAATGAGCCTGTAATATGGTTTGAAATTCTCCTGAAATAGATTCATTGACATGATAATCATGACACTTTCCTCATCTCAGTGTTTGTAAGAATAAGCTTGGAACACGTTTCCCCACAACACCTCTGTGATTGTTAAAGTGAGCACAAACCTCAAAGCAGATGGAAGGCAAACACAGAAAAGCTCTGGGGACTCTGTGTAGTCTGTGGCCTTGCATTTAGGGTGCAGTGAAGACTTCCCACATTGACCTGTAATGTGATTTCTGTCTTGACATCTCTGGCTTGCTAACATCACATAATGCAAAAGTTTGTTATTTGTCCTCTCTGTTTTCCTGAAATTAGCCATATAATTGAATTTTTCAGGTTACTAAATATGTTATTAAATTTGTGAAAGTCGTAGTTCTACATATAGTTAATGTGCATTTCACTCAACTTTTGAGTAATTTGTAAATGCTGGTGTGTGGCATGTGCCATTTTTAAGCAGCAGACATTCTTATGCGTGTGGTAAGCTATACCTCATTGATAAACCTCATTGGGGGCCCATGCATGTGAAGGAAACTTTTCTTTTATCATTTTAATTGATAAGTTGCATTCCTTCCTCTTATAGGCTGCCAAAATGGCAAATTATGCCAAATTTCAGAAAATGTGTGATCTTCTGTTTGTCATGTTTGCCATGGTTTTTATCACCACACGGCTGGGCATATTTCCTCTCTGGTGAGTATGTCAATCTTTCTGATAAAGGCAACCCCTCCACGGAAACTTTTCAAACATTCTTCTCCTGAATTATACTCTCAAGTCCTTCTTAAGAGATGCACAGCCCATAGAGAGGCAACTGAAGAAGCAGCTCGATGGTGCTGGGGAAATAGTCCTGCTGGGACAGTGTTTGCTTTGCATGCATGAGAACCAGAGTTTATTCCTCAGCACCCATGGTAACACGCTTGTAATTATAGCACCGAGGAAGTGGAAACAGAAGTATCCCTGGGGTTCCCTAGCCAGCCTGTCTAGCCTAATCGATGAGCTCCACAACAGAGACCCTGTCTCAGAGGTTGTAGATGGCATTTTTTGAAATGACATTCAAAGTTGTCATATGGCTTACACATGCATACACATATGTGCACCACAGACACATGAACACACCACACACACACACACACACACACACACACACACACACACACACACACACACAGCACTTGATATCATGTTTCAGGAGAGCTGTATACTTTACTAATACTTTGATGATATCAGGTGTGTTTAAGGTGGCATGACCATGGACAACTTTACTAATACTCTGTACAGCATAGTTAGAACGGGATGTGGCTTCTAAAGCTTCAGAAGCCCACTATTCTTTCAGACACTAGTCTAGAATATGACTTAAGGACCTCATCCACGGACGGTCTGAGTTAAAGGCCTTGCAGCCATAGGCCAGAAGCAGCAGAACTCATCGGGTGCACAGATTCCTGGGCTTTGCCTCAGCCCGGTAAGCCTACCTATCTGTGCCATCTTAACTCTTCAGGATGATTGTGCTACTTTAGAGTTTGAAAAACACTGTTCCAAATAAGTCTCTTCATCAGCTTATGCTTATAGCTAGCAAGAAATGGAAAGTATTTTAAAATAACCCTGAAATTCTTTGTGGCTCCTTAATGTCTAGGTGGCTTTTGTTTTGCTAAGAACTAAGGAGAAGGTGTAACAGAATGCTGGCATTTGACAGAAGTTTCTGGAGATGTATTGATCTGGGAGTGGGGAGAATGAACCCTCTAAGCCACTTTAAATCTACCATTGATGGTAGATTTTTTTTTCCCCTTCCATTTTGAAAGATCAGTTTGAGTGGGAAATTTGAACTGTGGGATGTGAGTAAAGTAGGAAAATGAAGATGTAATAATACTTGAGGATGCAGTAGTGTCTATAGAAGACTAACAGCCATAGAGCTGGGGCCTTTATTGGGTAGGTCTTTCATTAGGACTGTAATAATGAATTGTTGGCACAGCCACACCTTTTCAGCCACAAGGCAGACAATATGACTTCTCCTTGAGATTGACAGCCTTGTTTGGCAACAGACATTTATTAACCTTGCTATAGTTGAACATGAATGTAGGTTGGAAACACTGGAATAATTTTAAATATGATGCATCTATAATTATTTCAGGGTTGTGGGGGGGTGACTTTCAAAATTATTACCATAACTAGTCATAAAAACTCAAAGTAGAAATACAGCATTGAAGGGATGATTTCTCAAAATGATGGAAAACATTTTCAGATGAGTGAGAATCTCACTCTTGAAGCAGGCACCACTCGTGATTTGATTTACTGCTTCCCTTTTAGAGAGAGAGCTAAGATTTACATGTTTTCCCTACAGAAAACATGTTAATGCTCTTGGGGTTTAAGCACTGGTGAGACCTACAACATAGGCCCACAGAACAAAGGAATCCTACCTCAATGTCAGTGAGGGTACTCGCAGATAACAAAGGCCTGCTAGCTCCTTAGAAAAATCTCTGAAACCTAATATAAATGTCTTGCAAATATTGGGGAGCTGCTGCACCTGGGACCAAGGCTGTAGCCAAGCTTTTGAATAGAAAAATTTCTGTTTCTTGTAAGAAATAATCTTAAATTCACTACCATAACAGTTGTATAGTTAGTGACAAGAAATCTTCTTAGATACATCCAGGAAGTCAGGTTGGCACCTTGGTGATCCGTTTGATACTGATAACTACCCACAGTGTCATGGGCATCACTACTATTTCACCCTTTCACAAAGAGAGCAATAGCAATGTGTGTTTTAAATACTTGATATTGTGAAATTACTTTGAAACTTCTTTGGAATTAAATCACACTTTGGGAAAAGACCTTATCGACTGCAGACTCCTCCCTGATCCCTCTGCTTGTGATAAGTAGAGTCACTTTTCCAGGACAAGAATATTCCTTTTGACATCCAGGGGGAAAACTTACTTTCTTCTATCAAGTGACATCTGGGTCTTTATAACTTCTAAGCCACGGACTTCTAAGCTCAGTGTGAAATATTGTGAGCATTGCTTGCACATACTTCCAGGGTGGAGGACCAGTGGTTCCATCAGTTTGACAGCTGTGACTTCTTCTTTGCTCAGAGAAGTGCCTTGTGGAAAACAGAATAAGTGTCCATTCACCCAGAGTAGAAAGCTCTCCAGGGTGTGCAGGTTTCTAGTACATCTTCTGCAGAAAGTGTTTGTAAGTCCTTCAGCTATTCCTAGGTGTTGTTTCCCTATACTTGTTTCCCTGAATTCCTCCCAACATGATCTTCCAACCTCATCATGAGAGAGAACAGCACATATGATTTGGCACTCACCCACCTCATGCCATAGCATGAGCTTTAAGAGTGGCTTCCACTTTGCCCTGTGGTGACCAGTACACATGGGAGCTGTTTTACGACTCCCTGTCCTAAGGTCAAATCACTTTATACATTTTTCTTTTCAATGTGGTGAATTTACATACTCCATTACACAGCCTACATTTGTTCCTCTCAGAGTTTGCCCTGCTGTTTTCAGATACCATGCTACAAACCATACAGTGCCTACCCTTCCAGATTGGTGAGTTGGAAGAGACACCAAAGACAAATATTGACTATGGAAGGATTTCTTTAAGAACCAACAACCAAGCTTATGTGATTTTTTTTCCCTACTCACTATGAAGACTTCTGAGCTCCATTATTGCAGCCTCTTGCTTCCTCATACTTCTCTACTGTATACAAAAGACTGTGCTCAAAGTCCTGTGTAAATCAGGAGGACTCTTGTTTTAGGCACCTTTTGTGCATGTAGAGACTAGACTATTGAGGACAGGAAAATGGGAGTGGTTATGAACTCCTTTAATCCCAGTCACTAGAGCTACTGAGATAGGACTGACTACCATGTTCAGAGCCAACCTAAGTAACACCAAACCTTGATATCAAAAGAAAAAGAGAAGAGAAACAGAGGAGAAATCAGAATAAGCTAGGAATATAGCTTAGTGGTAGAGTGTGCTTGCAGAACATATGTGAGGCCCAAAGTTCAATACCCAATACTTAAAAAAGAGGGATAAAGTGAAACTCCAAAGATAGATTTTTTAAGGACCTTACCAATCTCATATGTGTGTTATTTGCCTCTTTTTATTGTATCGGCGTAAACTTTTAACTCAGAAGTCCTTCCATTTTCATGTATTTGGTGAGGAGTTATAAGGGCATTTATTAGGCAAGCGGGATGAGCAAATGTACTGAACTTTCAGTCAGATATGGGGTTGTCCTCTGAGCACTTCCCAGTTTGAATTCCTTCAGGTCCTGTCAGGACTCTGGTTTATAGTTTGAAAGAGAAAGCTGCATACAAGTTATGAGATGTTTTCATAAGCATTTAGGGTACATCGTAATATAAATGTTAAATTGCCTTGCTGCACATACTGAAGAGCTCTGTTGGCTAAATTATATATCAGACAGGATATATCAGGAAAAATACTAGGTTTTCTTTTTAAAGAGAGTAAGAGACAGTATATTCTGAAGCCAAATATAAGTTGCCATGGGCCAGGAACAGACCCAGGTTATCCGCAAACTGTATTCTAACATGGTAATCCTTTCATGAAAGTTTTTATTGTAACAGAACTAGGAAAATTATAAATTACATGAGTAGAGATATCTGGCAAGTAGGTTACAGCAGGCATTTGTGTTACAAGCATCAGATGGCTAGCTGGTAACATCTGTGACTTTCGGATTGCCACTTGGTATTTAATATACCAAGTGTTGCATATACCGAAGGATTCTGCCGGCTAAATAATATAGTGTGCCAGGGTGTGTCACATTGCTAGAATTCCTCTGCTCCTCACTCATCTGTCCAGCACCCTTCCAGAACACCACAGTATGGTCTTCATAGGAATCTTTTATTTCCTAGTGGCCACATTCATAAGTGATAGCCATTCAGGTAGCTCGTTTGTTTAACGAGCATATTCAAAATAAATCATTTCATGCACCAGTATGTTAAACTGGTCAATGCTGAAAATATTGAGCCATTTGAATTCTTTTACACTACATCTTTGACAGCTATATTTACATTGCCATTTGTTTTGTGTTTAGCTGCATTCAGAGTACTCACTCTCAACATTCAGCTAGAATACTGGATAGTACCATTATAGAAAAGATTTCTACCACAGCTTTTGGTGGGGACCATGTGCTACACGTTTCCTGATGTCTGGTGTCTGTTTATGTTTGTAAGCCTGCTGGTTGCTACTACTCATGTGAGCCACTTAATATTGCAGTTAGTAGGGACATTGAAATCAGAGTGTGGTCTCCAGTCTTGATTCCACTGCCTAATTTACTTAAGTGTGTTGAGCACTCACATCTTAACACAAAGGAAGATCCCTGTTTCATCATATTGCTGCACTAAATGAGTTAATTTACCTACAGAGTTAGGACAAATGTCAGACTGCTAGCCATTGCTTTGAAGTCTTAGATTTTTTTTGAGTGACATGATTTGTTTGATATGAAAAGAGAAACCTTTTAGAAGTAAAAAAAAAAAGCTCCATTGCTCACTGGCAATATTGGGGGTGCCTCTAATGAAAAGAGTTCAGGAAATTATAAATGAGTAAAGTATAAAACGACATCTGGTTCTTCTCTGGAAGTCTGCTAGGATTCTGGTGTGAATCCATCCAGGCCTGGGCTTTCTTTGTTGGAGGGCTTTTCATTGCAGATTCAGTCTCCTCTCTGTTATGGATATGTTTAGGCTGTTGGTATCTTGGTTTAACTTTGGTAATTTGGATGAGTCAAAAAGTTCATCCATTCTTTAGCTCTTCCCTATTAATGGAGTATACATTTTTAAAGTGTTCTCATAATATTTGTGTCTTTGGCATCTATTGTAATGAAACCCTGTTCATCTCTGACTATGATTCCCTGTTTCTCTTTCCTTTAGTTAGTTGGGCTGAGGGTCTTTTGATCTTGTTTATAGTCTCAAAGAACCAGCTCTTAGAATTATTGATTCTTTATATTTCAATTATTTCTGTTCCATTAACAGCTTTGTTGTTGTTGTTGTTGTTGTTGTTGTTGTTATCTTGCTATCTACTGCATTTGGTTTTGGTCTGTTCCTTTTTTCCTCTACATCCTTGAGTTGCATCATTCCATCCTTCATTTGTGTGATTTCTGGTATTGTACTTAGGGCTGTACACTTCCCTTTTAGTACTCTCTTAATGTGTCTCATGTTTCATTGTTTTATGTTTTTATTTTACATTTTGCTCCCAGAACATTTTGATTCCTTCTTTGACCCATTCATCATTCAGTAACGAGGTCTTTCATCTTCATGAGTTATACTTTTTACTAGAAACTTGTTTGCTGTCAGTTTAAAGTTTTATTACCCAGTAGTCAGAATACATGAGATTACTTCAGTGTTTCTGTTTTTATAAGGTTGTTTTGTGTGTGCACACACAAGTGCACACACACACAAGCACTCCAGCATGTGGTCTGTTTTAGAGAAGCTTCTATGTGCTGCCAAGTAGAATGTATATTCTGAAAATACCTGTTAGATCCATTGTAAAACACCATTTAATTCTGAGGGTCCTCTGCTTACTTTTTGTGCACAGACCTATCTTTTGAAGAATGTGGGGTGCTGAAATCTACATTATTGGGTTTATGTTCATTTCTGTCTTTACTTCCATTAGTATGCTATTTATGAAATTGTGTACAGCACAATTTTGCGTGACATATACCTGATAAATTGATCATTAATTGATCCCTTGATTAGAATGAAGTACTCTTCTTTGCTCCTCTAATTAGTTCAGATTCTATTATGTCAGATGTTACTATGAAATGCCTGCTTGCTTCTTGATCCTACTTGTTTGGGGGGTTGTTTTGTTGTTGTCTTCATCATTTCATTTTAAGATTGTGTCTACCTTTAAAGCTGAGTTTCTATTTTTAATTTATTTTATTTTTTAAAAGTTTTCATACAATATATTTTCTCATATTCCTTCTCCCCCCAAATCCTCCCATACCCTCCCCACTTCCCTCCCACCCATCTTAATGAGTTTTCTCTCTCTCTCTCTCTTTCTCTGTCTCTCTCTCTCTCTGAAAAAAAATCAAAACAAAGAAAAACAACATAAAATATGGGGAAACATCACTGAGTTATTTTTATTATGACCTTCCCCAGATGTGGTTGATATACTTAGTGACACTCCATTGAAGACAACTGATTTTCGCTTTCCCAGCAGGTATCAGTTGCAAACAGTTTTGATTTTTGGTTAGGGATGGGACTTGGTATCTATCTCCCTTTCTCTGTTCTGGTATTTTGTCTTATTTGAACCTATACAGGTTCTATACATGCTGTCATGGTCTTTGTGAGTTCATATGTGTATCCTATGGGGTCTGGATGAAGTCATCCACCACCTCTGACTCAGAATATGTTCACCTCCTTAAGCCTTGAGGGGAGGGGTTTGATAAAGACATCCTATTTAGGATGAGTGTTCCAGAGTCTCTCACAAAGTCATGAACATTGTCTACTTGTGGGTCTCTGTGTTACAAGAAGAAACTCCTCTGTTGAGGATTGAGCAATGCACTGAACTTTGGGTACAGCAATATGTCATTACGAGTCACTTTGTTTCCTTAGAGTCTCTTCACTGTGCTTGCTCTTTAGTTCTGCCTCCAGCACTACATTTTGTGATTTCTTACTGGATATACAGCACCATTTTACATTCACTCTACAATGTACGAAGTTTCTACCCTCTCCACCACCTTTACCAATATTTGTTGTCCATTTTATTATAGTAACTCTGAAGGTAATAAAGTGTTATACTATTTATTATGGCTTTGATTTCATTCCACATATTTTATTCACTTTTAGTTGGATTGTCTTTCTATCATTATGGGAGTTGGTTATGTTACACCAGCCACACTGTTGCTTTTACTATGCTTGTCTCCATCATGTAATGTCATGTCATGTCATGTCATTGGAACAAAATATTTTTTGTCACTGTCCTCATTTCTTGCCCTTATACTTACTGGCTTGACTTCATTTCTGCCTCTTGGAATCATTCTATTTTAGCCAGACTGACTCATCTGTCCTATGGGAGACCTCTTTAGCCTAATGAGCCATGAACTATGGATGCATTTACACCACCCTATCCCCCTCTCTGAAAGCTGAGATACTAGCCAAAGAACTGGTGATGATTTCTATTCAAGGGATATCTGGGCTACATTCCAGCCCCACCACACACAGGTCAGGAGAAGAGTTCTCTCCACATGATAACCTTCCTGATGACGTCATTGTCTGGCCCTTCTTTTGTTGTCCCCTGAACATTGACTCACTCCCAAAAGTAAAACATTTATATCCACTGTGCAGCCCTTGGACCTGCCTACCTGCCATTCTATTTTGGAAGGAGGGTATTAAAGTGGCTCTGTCCTTCTTAACTGTCTTCACAGAGTACACAGTCCCACTCTACTGCAGGATGGAGAAATGAGAAAAATCTAATTTAACAAGAGCCTATAGCTGTCAGTAATTTAGCCACTGCATAGATAATTCCAATAAAAGAAGGCCCTCTAAAGGCAGTGTCTGCCATATTTACATAGCAGTGTTTACTGCCCAGATTTTCTGTGCTTCAGTCCTGGTCCTAACCCTGACTCCTGTTCCACACCACAGATCAACAAGTATCTCATAACAACCAAAAAAGGAAAAACCTTACACCCCTGTTTCCTAGTGTAATCAAGATAAATATTATAAATTCTTTCAGTCCCCTTTTTCAAGCTTGTCTTGTATGATTCTGAACTTTACTATGTCAACTCAAAGGATGTTATGTCAGCTCTTCAGAACATAGATTCCCATACTAATCAAATGAGTGATACATTGTTATTTCAAAGTAATAGTCTTTGGGATGACAGCATAGGATGACACTGAAATGGCCTTGTTAACTCTATCCTGTATTCTTTCAATTATATGATTGTGTACTCTACTAATACACCATCTTGCAATTTTACAAACATAAAACCCTGGAATTCATAATACAAGCATTCAGGAAGCCAGAAGAATTGGCTTTCATTTTCTGTTCTCAGCAATAACTTTGTTCTGTAATGGATTTGTGGTTGTGTGTAAGAATAAAGATAGGAGAGCTATACTAAGTATTTTATTGCTTCGCTGGTTTTATCAAATCATTTATGGAATGGCTCAGGACTTACTATATAGGTTTTACTTTCTAATACATCCATGTATAATTTGATTAGTTATTTATCAAATGGCATCTACAAATTTAGGAACCCCAAAGATTGCTACAGTTAGAAAGACTTCCTTCCATATGTATACCTCTTCTAAATACATATGACTTTATGCATAATCAGGACCAAATTTAAACAAAGCGTAGTAATTATTTGCTTTAAAAGATTTGGTATTGCAATCAGTATTCCAAAACCTGAAGAATACATGTCAAATCCTTGCTACACTTTTACCATCAAACCTGCAATTACTGGTGGCCCAGATACAAATGTTCATTATGATAGATAGGGCCATCATCCAAAACAAATATTCACTTAATAGCTCCTCTTTCATTTAAACTTTAGTAAAGTATATCTGCTTGGTTTCCCTTGATACAAAAATCCGTGCAGTTGAACACTCAATGATTTGATCTTTTCAGACTAAGCCCACCCGTTGTTGAAAGCAATGACCCTTGTCATTGGTCCCTCTTTTTCTTTCTTTTTTTTTTTTTTTCCTGTACTCCATTTATGTTTAAGTCCTCAAGTTCCTGCACTTCCCCATGTTTTGTGAAGCTGTAATTTCAATTTGGCCTAGAGTAGACTGTGCTCGGTCTCATGACAGCACCTTTCATAATGCCTTGCTCAAAATGACACCTTAATTCCAAATGATTTCAAATCTTTTTCCTTAGTGATCTCCTTAAATCTTTGCAGAGTTCATTGAGTACAGTTTCTCCCTTCTCATACAGGGAAGCGTGAATTATTGTATTGTCATTCACAGCTCTCTGATTCTGATCTCCTAATGTCAGTTCAGCCAGCTCTTACTATTTCCATTTTGTCTTTCTACAGTAGAATACTATCTTCTTTAAGGCCACCCAAGAAGGCGTACCTTTTGAATAGTTGTTAAATAAGCTGTCATTTAAAAATCATTTCCTATCATTCTGCCTCCCCAGTCAAATCATTTTGTAAACAATTTTCACCACCCACCCATGAATTAGAATCTAGTAAAGAAAAGGAGGAAATCCAGAAAGACTCTGAGAGAGAAGTACCATGGTACAACTAAGAAAGAAATGATTCACCTTGAATTGTATTCCTCCCCATTTTGTGTTTGATTACTGCATATAGATTCTCCAGTAAATAATTAAGAGCCCATCTTACCAGAGAAGCTAAAGAGTAAATGAAATATTGTTTGTGGTGGTATTTTATAGGGGTACCAACTAAATATTGTTTCAAATACTATTACTATTAGAATAGAAAGTCCCATTATTGGCTATCTATATGCCAAGCTGGTGTGTTTTTAATAGTATTTGATTTTATTTATATCTAATGAAGCATAAGTGACCTTGAAATAAACATCTGAAACACTTTCTTTGGTCCTGTGTCAGTTACATCTTCTCTCAGTACTCAGTGGGCTTGTGGTATTGAGCATGCAACCCTTTGCATCCTTCTCCCAGATCCCAGGAGACCTAACTGAAAGAGACCAGAGTTCACAGAAGTATTGGTGATTTTTTTCTTGTCCTGACAAGTGCCGCTGCCGCTTCCAGCACCAAATGAACACACAGAGGTTATATTCATTATTAAACTATGGGCCAAAGGCTAGGGCTTCTTATTGGCTAACTCTGCCTTAATGATTAACCTATTTCTATTAATCTTTGTTTTTCCATGTGGTCTTATCTTACCTGAGAAGGTTCTGAACCTCTTACTACTTCGGTGGCTACATGTCTTCTCCCCCTAGCGGCCTCTTCTGCCTACCTTTCCCAGAATTCTCCTTGTCGCCTACTCCTGCCTATCTTCCTGCCTCATAAGCCAAACAGTGTTTTATTCATCCTATATACAGAAGGACACCCCCATCACAGAAGCTCACAGTCAGCAGCTGTGTGTTAGGCTACTTCTTTCCTTGTTAAGTCTCAGGTTCATGTTCATTATCCAGCCAAGGATGGACATGTTGCCAGGAACTCTGCAAGTGGATTTTATATCTCCATATACACCCCAAATATCAAATCCTTCTGAGAAATTCCCCATCATCCTGCTCCCTCAGTATCAATGTTAGCAGAAATGTTTACCTGCACAAACTGCTACTTCCTGTTGAGGACCCACTGTTTCCTTTTACAAGCTTTGAAACTCATCCAAATGCATAGTGGCATATCCGCCTTTGATTCCTTTCTGCAAATATATCTTTCAAAGTAACAAGGCTTACATGCTTTTCTGAGTAGCTGATAAGAAAGAGATTAGTCTCAGTTCACAAGTCTGGAAAAGCTTACCCTCTTGCTCCTGAAAACTCTCAGTGACTGTACTCTCAAACTTGTATTGGTGTTCTTCTGTGTTCAGTGGACCAGAAAGGTGAGGGTGAAACCTAGAAATGCTTCAGTAGATAGGTAACTTGGCATGTTTTTTATAACATTCATGTATGATAGCACCTCTGAGGTGAGCCAGATGTATGCAAAACCTGTGTACTGAAAGACTGTCTCTCTTCTTGTAAACATGGTGATTTTAGCTGAATTCCACAATTGACAGGCTACACCAAGAATTCACAAACTACACCTTGTAGGACAAGTCAGCACATAGCCCATTTTTATAAATAAAGTTTTGTTGGCACACAGCCTTGCCCGTCTGTCCTGCGTTGTCTGTGGCTGCTCTCTGCTGAGTCACTATTGAGTAGTTATGTCAGTGTTCAGCAACGCAGCATGATATACTTATTATATGGTCCACTAAGGATGAATTTTTGCCAAATCTTTGACTAAATCATTAAGAATTTGACTTGGAATGAGAGTAACAATTCAGAAGTCGAGTAAGATAAAATGGCGGGGGGCGGAGGGGAGGGGAGTGACACGCTAAATGCATTTAGCCTTGAGAAGTTCTCTAGAGAGTTTTATCTGCTTTCAGCAAAAACATGTGTGGGTGTTAATAATTCTGTGGCAGGAGGGAGGGATATTTCCCAGTCTTTTCATCAACAAGAAAACGCAGTATATTTTGCAACACTCCAAACACAGAATTAATGATGTAAGTATTTCCATCCTCCATCCTTCCCAGTCACCTACCTTCATGAGCAAAACTCATGTCAATCCAGCTTAATTGTCCTGATTCTTCTTTCAAGTTTACAGACTATAAACTCACACTTAATTCTCACACATCCTTGTGTCTTCCAGGGCTTTGTGTCCTGTATAGTCCTAACTAATACCTTAAAATGAATTGTGGTGAAGTAAATGGATGTTTAATATGATTTGTTGGTGGCCAACACATTGTGCTGTGTTTGAGTTATGTATTTGATAGTTATGAGGAAATATTTTTGGTAGAACTCACTGAAATATTTATTAAAACATGTCCAAGGGGCTCAGCAGTTAATGCTCTACCAGAGAACCAGGTGTTCAGTTCCCAGAACCCACATGGCAGCTCACAACTGTTCCAGGGGACCAGTTCCAACAGCTCCAGTTCCAGGGGACCTGACACTCTCATACAGACAAACATGCAGGCAAAACATCAATGCACATTAAATAAACTAAACTAAAAAAAAATTGTCCAAAAATACTGAAAACAAGTCCAGAGAACTGGTATTTGTTAGTGTCCATGTAATCATCTTATGAAATAGTCCCAAATGTTTTAAAATTCTGAGCAGTTAAGGAGTACTGTCTTATTTAAGAGTTTTAGATTATCTTTTTAATTGAAGTATAAATTCAGTGGAAGATAACTAATGAAATAGAATTTCTATTAACTTTATTTTACTGCATACCAATGGGTATTAATCACATCAGAAATATGTGGGAATGTTTATCAGTATAACATCTAGGAAGTGCTGAGTCACTTCTATTCCAGTGCAGTCTCCTACCTACCACACCTGTTGAAATCCACAGTCAGACTGGTGTTAAGGGGGCTGATAAGATGACTCAGGAAAGGGCTGGACTATGTAAACTGAGTCACCATTGTTTGAGCCCTAGAACAACTCACATAAATATTTAAGGCAATGGTTTGCAACCTGTGGGCTGTGATCCCTTGGGGTCAAACAACCCTTTCACATGGATTGCCTAAGACCACCAAAAAACACAGGTATTTATGTAATTATTTATAATAGTAGCAAAATTACAGTTATGAAGTAACAATGAAAATAATTTTGTAGTTGGGAGTCACCACAACATGAGGTCACAGCTTTAGGAATGTTCAGAACCACTGGTTTAAGGAGAGACTAGACTCCACAAATTTGTTCTCTGGCCTTCACACACATGCCTTGGCACACTAACATCACACACACAAATAATAATAATAATAATAATAATAATAATAATAATAATAATAATCACAACTGATGTTAAGGTTGTTAAACATCAAATAATAAAATATTTTAAATTTTATTATTAAGCATTTAACCAAACAATACAAAGATACAGTTAATTTCTACATTAATTAATTAACATAACTAGTTGAGATTTGGGCTCACCAGATTTTCCTCGTTTTGGGTAGAAACTGAAGGGTGTTTTGTATCTTGTCTGCTACTATCGTCAAACCCTGTAAAAAAAAGCAAAGGACATTTTAAGTTGACACGAAGGTAGCACCCGAATGTATCCTACTCCATCAGTTCTCTGTGTGGATGCCTTGAAATTACCATTGTTCCCAGAAAGTACATTACATTAAGAGCACAATTTGCAAAGTCAGCACTTTGCAAACAAGGGTCAGCACCCTTCTCTTTGCATTAAGCTTATAGTCAATCCCAGACATAGGTTAAAGCTGTGCAGAAAGGGAACAGAGAAAACAGCTTGGATAGCTAAGTAGTGAGTTACTCATGGACCTTCACCACCTTTACTCTGCTAGCTATGTGATTAATTGCATTTCTCCTAATTTAAATTTAGAGAAGTCCCATGCTCTCTGTGGCAGCCACATGGCATCTGCCTGAAGCACTGTTCTTGTGGTATTTAATAGTCATTAGCTCTTTTTTTCACCCTTTGACACTTAAGAATAAATTCCAGCAAGGCAGGAACCCTGTCTCTTTCTCCATATATGCCCAGTACCATGAGTAGTGGCTGGTGCTGATTTATCTTGCCAGAGAGCTCTTATATTAATTCTGTGCCTTGATTTAGGAGTTACTGTAATAAAGGTTGTCTTCCCATTTCAACATGATAGGTAGAAACATTGCGAAGACAGCAGAAATTCCCTTCTCTCCTAAGGCTGTGCCTTCTACCTAATCGATTGGCCCTCCCCACATGTTGTCCCCTGATGGGTTGTATTGAACTCTGTATCAGGTGTAGTGTGTAGGGATCTGGAATTGGGGTTGCCTATATCAGACAACTAAGGTGTCTGTGTCTCTTTGTTTTGTTTTACTTTTTTCCTACCCATACTTCAAAGGTTTGTTCAAGGTCCTGAAAGTTTGCTTTATTCTAAAAGTAATTCCCCTCACAGCTGGGATCATTGTTTATTTTGTCTATGACCTACATTTCCCCACAACGAGTTCAAATGAAGTAATTTGTTGTTTGCATTGTTTGTATAGGATATGGACAGATAGGTGCATGTAATACATGTATCCCTGATATATATATAGAGAGATCAAATACATATCATTCATACAGTCAAACTGAAAACTTAAATACTTTAGGGGAAACCGAGGCAAATCGACACAGTCCCTGCTGATGTTGAACCAATGTGTGTGCTCTTCTTCGTGTATAAAAGGGGGGGATCAGAAGAGATATCAGAATCCTTGTAGTTCAAAGCTTCTGGATCCTACAATTTGGCAATTAGAAGGGGTCATGAACTTCTAGTAAGAAGTATGTATGAAGTGATGGCTACAAGGGGCTTGGGCAGCAAAGAGTCCTTGGTAGTTAAGGAGAGGTAGTAAACATGGCCCTACTGGCTTTAAAAGTTGGTGGCCTGTGGAAGCAAAGAAAGATGGTAACCAACAGTCAAGGAGACCATGCTTCAACTCAGACACTGGGTTTGTCCTAGGTTCTGTGGCTGGAGGCTGCCAGCCACCCGTATTCCTCCCTGCCAAATGGAGAGCTGTGTTATGAGGAGAGTTCTCAGTGGCTTATACTCTTGGTATACCCTGTGCCGCTTTTAAAGTGTGTGACTTGGTCATGAATGAAACAAACACATCAGTTTGGCAGTGAGAGCCCATCTGTCATTGTCAGCAGGGTTAGTCAGACTATATTTGGGAACATATTTGCTTAGGTTTCTTCTAAATACCCTTAAGTTTTCGCTCTGAGAAACCCAGTTGATTTTATTCTGAAAAGAGTTGATGGTAAAGGACTCATCCTATATCAAGCACTTTGGTATTAAAGTTGCTTAGCAGTAGGACAGAAATGAAAAAAAGCAATTAAGTTTATATTTAGTGATCTATCTATATACATCTGGAGCACATTTGGGGATGAATTCAAAAGGGTCGATTCATTTGGTGCCTCCTGCTACAAAATTGGGAGTGTGGGTGTCAAGCTGCGGCTTTCACGGCATAAGACATTTATTGTTGACTTTAAAAAGTTCTCCCACTTACATGTAATTACTATCCTAGCAAATGACACTGTAATTTCAGCTTCTTAAGCATAAGGCAAAGCAGTCCTTTAAAAATAAAACAAAACTTAGGCCTTAGAAGATAAAAGTGAAGAGTCAGTTACCCCCAAATCAAAGCACTTATGCACACGCCTTCTCCTATAAACCAGTTCCTTACAGTGTATGTGTGCTGTTGCTTGCCAAGACCAATGTGTCTTCCTTAACAGTGTAGCCTGTTGGTTATTCATTCAACACTGGACTTTGTGGTTTTACTGGGCCTTTGTAGACGCTATCAATACTGGTGCAAATTAATGTAAAATAATGCATTTAATAGACTTCTTTCCCACACCCTTATCCCCAAAAGGTCTGTAGGGGTGTGTGTGTGTGTGTGTGTGTGTGTGTGTGTGTGTGTGTTACACACGTGTGCACATGTAAAACTCATTCAGTTAATGGTGTGGTAGATTTAGATATATGCACTGTAGCAACCACCTTAGTCAAAGTCTGTACGGAACAGTTCTCTCTTGGTACGGGGTGGCTGACACCCTAATTCTTTTTCTTCCAGTTAGCTTGTGAAAAATATTTATAATCAAACCACTTCAGGCTCCAAGAGTGTGAGCATCAGACTAAAGCCATTTCTGGGTGCAGCGCATCAAGTGCTGGTGAGATTTTATCACCACACCACTTGAGAAATACTTTTCTAGGCCGACAGCTCAGAAAGAAAGAAAAAAATGATAAAAGAAAGTAACTTATAAACACAATGTTCAGAGGTTTGTGAAAACAGAACAATCAAGTGTCTTGCAACCGTATCCTTGAGGAGCTATGGTGGCTCATACCTATAATTCCAGCACCAGGGAGCCAGAGGCAGGAGGATTGTTGTGAGTTTAAGGCCAACCTAAGCAACGTGGTGAGTTCTAAGCCAACCTGAGCTACAGAGTAAGTCCTGTCTCAAAAACAATAACAAGAAAGCATTAACGTTGAATGAAATGTAGGTGAGATTATTCACAAAGACCCAAGGGAAAGTCATAAAAATGGGAACTTCTCCACTTAGATTTCTTCAGAATTACCTGTTTTCCACTCAGAGAAACCCAGTCACATTTGTAGAACTTGCAGTTGAGTGTATTGCAAGGAAGGCTGGCAAAAGGGGAAACCTTGGGCCCCACATCCAGACAGTGAAGTAAGTCATAAATAGCAGCAGGTACCAAGAAGAGCAGAAGGAAGCTGCTGAAGAAAGGGGGTAGGGCAGGGTGATGGAGGGAAAGAGGACAGGAAGGAGAGCAGAAACCCAGCTTGCTTGCAAATGCATTACTTAAACTGAATTAGATGTAACTGGTTTTTAAAAAATTAAAGAAGATATATGTACATTTATCCTAATTATTGTCCAGTCACTAAAACTACCACTGTCAAGTGAATCAAATAGTGATGAATCAGTGTGTGTGTGTGTGTGTGTGTGTGTGTGTGTGTGTGTGTGTGTGTGTCTTTGCTATAGGTTGCAGCATACTAGCTAAGGATATTTGATAACTATTTCCCCATAACTTATGGGTGATTGAATTTTTTTTAAGTCTCTTAGTTGAAATAATAAGGAAATGATGTTAGACTAGGAATTAAAAGTCCTATCCAAGTTTTACTTTTGTTACTAATTATTCAGTGCACTTAGCTTGTAAGTCTTTCTCCCTACTTTTGTGATTTCCACTATAAGCAAGTTATTAAATAAAGTCCTTCTCTCCAAAGGATTTTGTGTGTATTAAGAATACACATTGATAGTACCTCGAGAGAGTCTTGAGCACTGTGTCTAATGGTTGAGTGCAGACCCTGTCAACACCTATAGGCTTTAGATGAGAGCTGTAGAGTGGGATAGAGGATGGGGCTACAAAGAGTATTTGAATTAGAATGGGAAGCATTAAGAATAATTCAGACACGGCATTGTGTTGAGAATTTTCTCGATAGCTAGCATTTTCTCATGTGGTCTTATATCAAAATGATACATATGTAAAGACAACAGAGCCCAGCCAGCAGGAAGGTGTCAGCACTCTGGTAACAGTGCCCCTGCCGCCTGCCCTTTCCCATCAGTCCCCATTATCCCAGTTTTTCTTTGCCCTCAGTAACTTCCAGAGAAGTCTGTTTCACAGCCTGGCCCCTGGTCCTGGTCAGGGAGAGGTGTGGCTCTGCAATTTGCCTGCAGCTTTGCTGCAGCTTGAAGACTTCATGGCGTCTTTCTCCCCAGCGCTTTTGTTGTGTGAGCAGCCATTGCTTCTCATGCCTGTCTGCCTTAACCTCCTCTTGACCTGAGAGCATGCAGCCTCTTCAGAGGCATGAACAATTGTGACAGAGACCAGACTGAGGAGTAGGATGCCAGCATCTTCCACTAGAGCCATGTGTACTGGGAATGTGTCTGCAATCCTTAAGAGGGTCTGAGGAAAAACACAATGGAAACCTTTCAAGACCGATTCAATTAAGTGCCTCCCGAGAGAGTGGCTGAGTGCCAACCATGGAAGATTCAATATTGGCTTACTGAAAGACACTACATCTCCCAAGTACCTGTCCCCCACCCCCATCATGTATAAAGGGAAATATTCTGCAGCAACCTTTTGGAAAATATGTCAATATTTTTTGCAATAAAAATATACACCTCTCTCAAATTCATTAATAAATTAAGGAGATTATAGTAAGTTCTTACAATGTGTAAAACCAATGAGTTTTTCAGATCTACAGTTAAAATTCTGCATGAAATTATCTGCACTTGTGACCAATGACAAAATGAGTGGCAGGTAAGTGTGATGTAATAGTACAAAAGACTCTGCCCTTTATCTTGTAGTGAATGAGGGACTGTAATATTTAGCCCCATACTCCAACAATTCAGTATCAGGCATCATTGAAAGAACTGGCTTTTTTCTTTGTCCTTAAAGTGCTATTTTGATAGCAGGTCAGTACGAACACACTACATGCGTGGTCTCTGAGCTGTTTACAAGGAGATGTTGAGCAAGTGCCATCTTGACAGCACCATCCAAAATGGGGCAACTGTGTGAGTGTGAGCTATTGTTAGTGTCTTCACATGTGAAGGGAGGTAGTCCAGAAGAGCCTGCTATTTATAGATTAAACACTATAGTGCCAGGGCCTTCATCGCCATCCATGTGACAGGATGCTCTGACTTTGAAAGACAGGTGAGGTGAGGGCTAGGAAAGCACAATTCCATGTTCCCCAGCTTAAAGGAGTTAGCAGAGTGGGCAGATAGGTCTCCCCACCTTATTTTTGCTATCATTTTATACTGTTGTTAAATTTTATTCTTGCTAAGCATAAATCATTACATCCTCTATTAAATGTTACATGATGCAAATGTGCCACTGTCCAGCGTGGTATGAAAAGGGTGTTGAAGGTGACTGTGGGGGCTGTGCCTTCATTCAGCTCCCGGTCCAAGTTGGCTGAGTTTGAAAAGTTGACTATCGTCAGAAGAGGAGCAAGGGGAAATGAGTCCTGCCCTTTTCCAGAAGTTAGACGCATTGGGAACACAATGAGAGAAAATTCCTCAGGTTTTTCACAATGTGCGTGCTATTCAAAACTCTTCACCCAGCGTTGGCTCTCAGCAGATAAAAAAAAAGGAAGCCTTCATCAAACACAATTTGAAGAAAAACTAGGAAGAAGCTTTTGCTGTTTTATTATTTTCTGTAGCCCTTGAAATTCTGCATTGTCTGCAGAATCAGAAAATATTAACACCATTCTAATTATGGAAAAAATTTTTCTTTATCCTAAGAATATTTATAAGTTTACTATTTTGGAATGTGGGCATGTGTCTCTCTGCTACAGTGCAGTGGGTTCTGTAGAGGGCCATCCATCTAGCTTGTGCCAAGCCCCAGCTGCTGCTTGCCTGAGGAGTGTCCTTGAAGCTGCCGTCTGAAGTCAGGGGCCTGTTTGCCTACTGGGTACTTAGGGGTCTTCTTGGAGTTAAGCAACAACTCTGAGATTGTTCATGGCCATAGTCATAATTTTAAACACAGTGTGGATTATCTGACCAGCCTCGTGACAGCCACAAGCTTTCACTGCTAATGTTGTCCTCTTATTTCCAATCATTAGGAACAGTGTCTCATAGGAGACTTGGTGTATATTACATGCAGGGCCTGTCTTGAGTGGAGTTGATGGATTAGGGCAGAGTGGTACTAGACAGTACATGGACCGGTGGCTTTTGGAAAGTTGATAATGCATGTAGATACAGTAACAGAGGGGGCTGTGGAAAAGAGACTGAGACATAAAGGGTGATGATGACTTAAGTGATTTATGAGGAATGAAGCCATTAGTGGATGTAGAGGAGGCGGTGATTGGGAAAGTAGACTTTGGGTAAGCCCTGTGTGTGTTTGAGTCCTGGCTCCGTCGTCCCCTTTTGCACTAGGGTCACTGTCTCACTCTAGATTTGCCTTATTAATCTGCAGAACTGGGGGGTGAAAGTAGCGTATCTCTGAAGTCCCCGTGGTTAATGACACAGCTGCCGGAAGCAGTGGTGGAGGAGCTGGGGATATAAGGACCAAGGCTAAATATGGAGGTGCCTCGTAAATGCCAGGAGGAATACAGAGTTAGCAGTTTATATGTGAATTTGCAGCTTTAAGAAAATGGAAACCAATGTGGAGAATCATCCAACAGTCTTGACTATGGGATTGAGTGTGGAGGTAACAAGGCAGTAGACTATAAATAAAGGGAATGTTGTTCTGCGCCACAGGCAGGCATGCTTCAAGGCTCTGCCACTCACGTGCCCATCTGTGCTGCATTTGAAATACAGCAGTAGCATTGTAAGTACTGGCCCTTGCTGCAAGGGGCATGTAAATAATCCAGAAGCCCCCACCTAGGGTGTGACATTGGCCTCTGTAAATACTATCAACATAGGTTTCATTTCCAAGAAGCAGCTGCTCTGTGCTTCTCAGGGGCTCAACTTCGGTCAGAAAAGGGGCAAGTGAGCTTTGATTTGACTGTCATTTGTCTTACCCTGAAGAGGAAGAGCAACCATGGTGGGTAATGATAAAAATGCACTGCATTAGGATTTTGTTGGTGTAGCAATGTACTTTGCTGCCTGTTGCGCTGTTCACTTTAAGCAGCTTCCAGCAGCATCACTTTGTATTGGCCTCAACATGAAATTCCACCGTTACTACCTACCATTCTAATAACTGTTTCCAGGATCCAAATTTTCTCATCCTATTTTTTTTTTTCTGTTGGATGTCTAATGTTCTCCCTAAAACTAGTTGTTGTGGTAAATAGGCGTATGGCAGTTGTCACAGCACAGTGCACTGGAAAATCATGCCTGAGGTAGAAACACTGAATAGAAGTGTAAGGAGTAGCCCTGTTTAGTTCTGTATTTAACCTTCTGAGTGTCCAGCAAGGATGTTCTGTGAGCCACTGTGAGGGTCTACCTCCTCTGTCCATTTTCTTATAATGAAAACTAACCACAAATCTCCCCATTATCGGCTCCTAGCATTTTAAGAGCCTTGGCAGACTTCCCAGCGCATACAGTCACTTCTGTCTTAGAGTTTATGCTTCACGGCACTAGCAATGAGTACCTAATGTGAAATAGGCATTCATGAAGAGCCAGGTCACAGGAAGAGGGCAAGCAGAAGAGCAATGAACCCGTGTGGGAATTGTTCCAAAGTCCCAGTGCCCAGACTATACCTGGGGTTGTGAAGTTGTTCCTAGCCCCACCAATGGGAATGGCCTCACCTGTCCTTGCTATAGAAAGAAAGAAGGTGGATACCCAGGAAGAAGAGAGGCGCCAGTGTCCAGATGCAGAACAACAGACGAGGGACCTTGTGTGAAGTGTTTGAGGTTCATTTTAATTTCAGTTGTCAGTCATTAGCAAATTTAGTTCTAGCCACCATGATTGTCCTTTGACACCTTGGTTGACATTCTCTGGAATGAAAATGTTTTAGATAATGAAGGTATAGTTTGGTGCAGAGTCTTACACTATCTAGAGCCTGTTCTGACTTTCCCAGGAGAAGGAGAGGAATTTATATGGAACATCGGGGGCCTTAATTTACACTGTTATATTTTTCATTTTTTAATGCAAGATGCAACAATAAATTGTGAGTTAGGAACCTTTTAGGAATTCTGAATATAAAAAATCATGAGTAAGGAATGGTGGCAAAAACTGTATTCTCAGCAATTGAGACAGAGGCCAGAGGATCCTGAGTTCAAGGCTAGCCTGGGCCACCTTGGAAACCGTATTTCAAAAGAAAGGAATAAAAAAAAATGCAATCTATTCTTATATAACCTTCTCTGATGAATTGGAAATAGTGAGCCTATGCCCTATGCTATAGTTTAGAAAAATTGATAGTATTGAAGAGACCTAAATAGGTAATCTATATAACTGGAAAACCTATATTTTTATGAATTATTTGTTACAGTGCCAACAGCTGGCTGTTGAGTTAAATGGGTCACCTTAAAGAGCAAAGGGATGGGTGTGGTTAGAATATGGCTGGCACACGGCATTTGCCTTCTGGTACAGGAAAGTACTGTACACAGAACGTTGATCTCTCTTTAGCAGCATGAACGGTAAGTAGCCCAAGTCTTTAAAATAGGAATTTTGAATCATAAACACCTACTCATTAGGTATTTAACACAGGCTAAGTGAGCACTCCAGGACCCAGAGTATACCAGGGATACCTTTACAATGCCTTGTGTCTGCCTGGAGATGGACTTTGTTGCATGAAAAACAGAACCTTGTAGGGGTTGCCAGGTGCTTGCTTAAAAATCCCTCTTACTATAGCTGCCTGCGGGCAGAGATGAAGACCCCACTGTCCCCTCTTCCTTGGGGGGTCTCTTGACCTGCTGCTTTGGCGTCTCTCTCCAGGCTTTACTTCTCTGATTGAGCTTAGAGACTCGTGTTTCTGACCTTTGCTTTAAGACCCGGGAAGTTTCAACAAGAGCCTGGAATGTCCCTCCAGGGAGGAACTGGAAAGAGTGGGAGTCCAAGTGCTCCAAGCGATCTGTGAGCACGGGCAGGGCTGGGGCAGTGGGGACACTATGGTCTTCAACACACACAGACATTAGAAGACCCATATCTCTACTGAGAGAGCAGGGGTAGATGAATAGAACGTTACTCGGAACTATTATTCAAACTTTCAGGTTTTAAGGACCAGAGAGCTGGCTCAGCCGGTAAATAGCACTTGTCTGACAACCCGGGTTCAATCGCCTATGACAATTAATGGCAGAAAAATATAACCAACTTCACAAGGTTATCCTCTAACTTCTACACGTGTTCTGTTGCATGCATGTGTGCATGCCAGTGCATGCACCCACACACAAACACATACTGTACTAAATACACTAAGATTTTAGATTTTAAAGTGTGAAGGGGAAATAGAAAGCAAAGGGAAGAAGGTGTTGCTTAATAGAGTGATTCCCAAACTCGTTTATGTATTGATATTGTCTGGGAATTGTTTTAAAGTTCCAACGCCGAGGCTATCCTCCAGATTATGAAAATGTACTCTCTGGAAACAGGTCAGACATCATGGGTTCGATGCTGCTAGGTGGTTCAAATGACGGGGAGAAAGGGGGGACTGTCCGTCCTGTATAGCAGGCATTTTGAAAAATAAGGCACATTGCCAGATTTCTGTCTTATTCAGAGAAAGGAAAGTTAAATGTTACAGAGAAAAGCACTGTTACAATTAAAAGCTGATTTTATGGTCTCAGTAGACATGTTGTGTACTATTGGGCATCTTAAACTTTTTCCACTAGCAACCCATTATAACCCAGGAATTTTTATGTGACTAAAGGTGTATCTCCAATATTTACTCATGATAAAGCATAAGGAAATTTATTTTAAAGCAGTTCTTTGAAATATATGTAATTTTGTGATCTATTAAAGAAAGATCAGAACAAATTTGCATACTAATGGAATGCATATATTTGTATGTTTTTGTGTACAGAATCAAGTCTTGGCTGAACACAGTATTGCAGGCTAGATCATCCTCCATGTGTCCCAGAGTTTATGGATGCTTTGGTTTTATATTGTCAATTTCATAACAATGTGTAGAACAAAGCAGCAGAAGTATGTTTAGGGCCATTCTAGAAATTGTTAAAAGTTCTGTTCTGATCCCAAGTCAAACTCATTTAATTTTTTTGTTTGTTTTCAATGAAGCTCAAGTCAACAAGTGAGACAGAACCTTTTAAAATCAAACCTATATGGGGGCTATAAGGTTGGTTCAGCAGTTAAGAGCACATATTACTCTTGCAAGGACTCAGGTTCAATTCGCAGGACCCTTTTCTAACCTCCATGGACACTGTGGCACACATACAGGCAAAATACTCACGTACATCAAATAAATCTTCAAAATGTTAAATAATACTATAAAATGAAATATTCTAATGCAATACAATCCATTGTAAACTTGATATTTGCACACTGAAGAATGATAGTAGTCAAATATTGAAAGACCCTGTTTTCTGTAATTGAATCATTATATAAGCAGAGAGCTTTTGTTGTATAATAAAATCCCTGCAGCTGATAGTGTATGGTATTCTCCAGTCTGAGATGACGGAATACAACAGTGTTCTGTAACACTGTGCGTGTGGTGACATGTGGCTGTAGTAAAGTCATGTCATGAAACACAGCCAAATGCAGACAGAAACAGCTCGTGTTCATTACACATTTTGTTTGTTGTTATGTTTTGTTTTGGGGGTCTTTTCACAGTCAGTTACCAGTCCTCACATGGTGTCATGATGACCCACAATTTGGGAAGCTGTGATATATTATACAGACTTCAAAAATCTCATGTATATTTATCAACTAATCAGGAAGTTTGGTTTTGGTTTTAAGAAAAGAGCTATAGAGCATTGTTGTGTGGCTAAGCGCAGGTTCTTAGTGTGGACAGTGGAGGATCTGGGACAAGAGCACAATGGAAACATGTACCGTATGACTCAATGCTTGTCTATAAATCAGACTGTCAAATACTATCAAATGGTTTCGTAAGATCTTTTCTTTTCGATACCAAGTACATCCTCTAGAGGAAAAGAAGACACTATCCTCTTGTACATTTCCCATCATGCAAAATATTAAACAATCTTCTTCAAATTAGTGCAACCCTTGCCTCACCCCTTGCCCACACAGTGCAGCTGCACAACTGAGAAGGACTTTAGGATGGATTAAGACACAGTGCTATACTCAAGAGCTTACAAAGGCATGTAATACAACCAGACAAGCACAATGATATTGATGTAGAATGACTTAAGTATAAGCAAGGGCATGTGCTGGCTAGGAGAACAAAGAGTATCCACAAGGATTTCTGATCAACAGGGACCCCAAGCCTGTATTCAAAGCAGAATGCTTGGCATCACTTTATGGAAAGTTTTCCTTGTGAGAAGTTTGAACTCATAGGCTTGGAAGTGAGTGTGTAGGTGGACTGAATTATGACAGGGTGTGCCCCATGGTATCAAGTTACAAACTCCATGCAACAGTCTTGCACACCGACTTAAAATTAGATACAGTAACATAATAAAAATCTGTGGCTAATGGCAGAGGACTGTGGGTTCTAAGTTCTGGGGCTAAGTCATGCCTGGCCACCCTTTGCGTTCCTTGTCACCTTATCGATGTGGAAGCTGCAGAAGCTTTGACAAGGCACTTGGTGGGGCAACTGCACCATGGTTAAGCAGAGTGTTTGCTAGGAATCCCTGAAGCTGTTGTGGTCTGCTGAAAGCTAGCTGCCCCACACCAGAGTGCTGGAGACAGAGGTATGAAAAGCTTTGTTCTTGTAAGTAGAACATTTGCTCAAGTCCGTGAGTATTTCATGAGTTCCTCCTAGAAGTGTGCCTTTATCCTTGCCTTCTTTGTTTGCTTTCTTACTTGACTCACACAAAACAAAGCCTGTCCTTTCTTCTTGGCCTGCTTAGGCTGAATTCAAAGTACCAATGAGTCACCTAAGGATGAGGCATTTGTCCATTTGGGGAATTTTTGCATGAAGAAAACAATCAGTATGCCTGGAACCAGATGTCACGAAGCTTTTTATGTTGTTGCCTAAGACATCTTTAGTAATCACATTGTCTTAGGCCATTGCCTTGCAGATAAGAGAACTCAGGTTTGTAAAAGAATAGTAAGGCAACCAATTGGCAAATGCAAGATCTGAGCCTAGAACACAGTGTTTTGACTTCTAGTCGAAACGTAATGTGCAAACTGTCAGCTCTTTTCTGAGGAAGCCCACATCTGCCCACACTCCCAAACATGCCTATTGTACTCTACAGCAATTATTCCAATAGTTAACGCCACTTCAGTTATTTTTTCCAGAATACTGTCTTTGCTTGTCAGTTGCCTCATTATTATTCAATGCAGTTTTTCTTGTCTTATTTTTCTTTCAAAGTTGTAAACTCTATAAGGGCAATTTTCATATCAAAATCGCTTTGTTTATTCTAGAGTTTTGGGTTTGGTTTGTTTTCCTCTTGGTTTTGTAGCATCTCACAATTCTGACTTATTGAGGAGTTAAGTCTTTGTTTAAAAAAAAAAACAAAAAAGTTTATCATATCTCTCTTACCAAGCAGCAAGCAATAGAAAATAAGGTATAGAAAATATGCCTCAAGATAGAGGCCAATAACACAACTGCTCACTGTAGCAGCACGTCCAAGATTTTTAGAGATGTTTCTCTAAGATAAAACATACATTTCTTTCCTAGAAATCTTTAAAAATGGAGGGAATGTCACAGAGAGGGACAGGGATATACATATTGGGGGGAGAACACTGCCTACAAGATTTTTTATAGCCTAGGTGCCTAGATTAAAGGCTCCCTCTTTCCTGCCCACACTACCTGCACATAGATGTAAGGAGGTGGGTTGGGTGTGGTTTGGGGAGTTAGGCCATAACAGGATGGCCCTAGAGCAAGGGCTTATAAAACAGGTCAGTTTTTTGGTGTGGAGATACTGTGTGAGATATGGAGACAGAAACTGGAAGTACCAAGGATCAGAGTCTCAGAGCCAAGAAGACATGGCACAAGACAGGAAGAGGCTAGGAGCAGCACATGATCCTAGCTTTTAGCATGCTAGCTGAGTGAACTTGGGCTTCTTGAGGGTCCTATGTCATGTACACTAGAGGATATACATGCTACATTTATTATATACTTCTTAAGTGATATATATCCAGGTTTTTTTGGAATTTTTAGTGATTTCACATTCGTCTCCTAATGGTGTAGTAGCCCTTATCCAAAATGTTAGTAACCAGATGTTTCCGATGTCTAAACTTACATAAACTTCATAGTGAACCTCTCTAATCTCAAAAATCAGAATGCTCAAAACCTGAAACTTTTTGTATGTAATGTTAGCGGTCAAAAAGTTTTGATTTCTGGGCATTTTGGATTCCTGATAATTCAAAACGGGGTGCTCTGCATGTAGCTAATACACTGTTTTAGGATATGATTTCCCTCCTGAGAGGGTCAAGACATCTCACCTCCAGCTCTCTGTGAGGCCCTATGCTTGGGCCAACATGATAACCTGCAACACTCACACAGTCCGTAAAGGAATGCTAATTCTCTTCAGGCATATAAAAACCAAATAAAACAAAAAACTAGGTAGGATTTGATCCCTGAACAATTAGTACAGAGACAAGACCCTGCAGGAGAACTTGGGATTTGGGTATATCCCTGTAATTCCAGCATGCTGACACAAAAAGATCATACATTTAAGACCTTCTTGGACTATGTTGCAAGACCCTGTCTCCGAAAGAATGAGTCCCCAACATTTACTCTCTCCTAGCTTTCCCTGTGGCTACAGGAGTCAGCCTTATATGCTTCCCTCCACCACCCCCTGAAGTCAAGGATATTGGCAGTATACATAGGCCTCCACCTTTCCCAAGAGAAAACCAAAGTAACCAACAGAGGGCTGACATGCCTGTTTTCTGAGCTGAACTTAGAAGGAGGTCTTTGATTTTTATGTCATTAATATTTCATCTATGTCAAGGTAGTAGTGAAAGGCATTACTTGATTTTCAGTAGTAAAGGTAATTACATTGGGATTTAAAGGTTAAATGGATGGGTCAAGGTGGGGGAGCCAATTAAATTAAGCCCACTTTGGTCATTTAGGCAGAAACAAACTAGAATATAACTGTTAGAAACTAGAGTATGAGACCAAGGACTGTCTCTGAAAGCCAGAGCAATAACAGGCAAAGATGTTCTGCCCACATGCCATGCAACTGCTCCCTGTGTGTGCCACCTCTGCCATATGAGATGGTGGTGGCTTGGCTCTGAGCATGATCAAAGGGTAAGGAACTAGAAGCAGAGGTGAGCTGGGGACATGAGTGAGCAAAAGGGGCCTGGGGACGTAGCGTAGTACAATGGCAGTTCAGATCTCGGCTCTCTTCACCTCCCAAACCCAACCTTGGGCATGCTAGTTACACCCTCTGGACTTCAATGTCACGTCTGGGAAAATAGAAATAGCAGTACCTACTGTGAGAGGAACATGAGGATTTACCCTAAAACCTTTCATGAGAATTAAATGAGTTCCTGTGTGACGCCTGAGCCTGGTTTCTAATGTACAATTTTTGATAAATGTTGACTCTTATACCTATAAGGATTCAAACTATATAGACTTCTCTGGGGGTTTTGAAAGGGTAAAATCCAATATTGTATGTACATAGCATATTTGACTACTTAGCAATATTAATTACTCCATCAAGAACTGTTAATAAGAGAAGGAGTGAAAGTCTGCTTTACTATCAGGAAAGCGTCAACAAACTACACAGGGATAAATCAGGCCTGCTACAGTCATGCTGAAAGACCCAGCATGACTAGGGAGGCTCACATTAGGAGATGAGGAACACAGGAAGGAAGAGGGAGTTGAGAAAACCCCCTGCTCTAGCCAGGAAGTCACCACTCACAAACTTACTAATTCTTCAGTCCAGCCAGGGTCTGAATAAAGTAAGACTATTTGATTGAAATGTCTTATTTGTAAAGAGGTGGGGATATAATCAACACATCCATCTCTAAATGAAAGAGAAGTGGCTGGCCGAGGTTCAAGTTTGGATTCCTGCCAGGGATAAAGAAGTCATATCCATGTTTACCACAGACTGACAAGCAAGGGGAACAGTCAGTCAAGGTGATCGGCATCCAACCCCCAAGCTGCCCTCCCAAGACAAAACCCTTGCTGACTGCACCAGTCACATGGATAAGTCCAAGCTATGAATGGGGTGTCCTGTTAAAAGGAAGTAATCACACCTTTCAGTCCTGTTGAAGTTGTGAATGTTCAGCATTCAACTAAGTTATAGTTGAGGCCTGGAGTCATTATGGGTGGGAGGGGGTGATGGAGGAAGGGGTTGAGAGACGGCAGAGAGACAGAGACATTTAAGTATCTGGCCTTCAGATTTTCAGCACCTGTAGTTTTTGTTCAATATAATTTTAAATGCATGCTTGTTAGCACCCACTTTACACAGCAAATCTGGTAGCTAGTTAGGTAATTGGCAAATTTTTGGTAGGATCTAATTCTCATTTAAGTTGTTTTTTATGATCAAATGCACATTCATGTCAGAGATAAAATAGCACAATACAAACTGAGTTCACTCTAGAAATCTGATGTCAAGATCATACAAAACTGAAGTACAGAAACCTAATGTTGACCATGGGGACATTCCGCCTTTCAGAGTGTCTTCTCTGGCATGTGGCATTCTTTGGGATGACCCTCTGCCTCTGTCTCCTAGAGAATAAATCTTGGCTGTCTTTGGAACTTCAATGAGGGCCTAATTACTGTTATGGTTCTCAGTAGAGATCATTCCAGAAAGCACAAGGCCCACACAGAATATTGGTTTTCTAGATGCTAATGAAAACAGCAGTAAATGTTTTATTAAAATAAGATTGCTCTGTGGATTCTTTGCTCAACAACAACAAAAACATTGTAAACTTTTCTCCAGGAATATATGCATTCTGCCACCACATTCTATATGTTTATTTCAAAGTCAATTTTAAGATAAAGTGCCCATAAGAGGTAAAACTAGAGTAGAAATCACTGTAGGGCAAAGGGAATTATATTCTTATGATTCATTAAAATAACAAATCCCAGCCAAGCTCTATGTGGTCAACAATGCATCTGCTTATCTCTAGGGAATTGCGTGGGCTCCCCGCAGGCACCTGTTCAGGCAGACCTATGTAGCAAGGAAGAGACTTACACAAGAACTCCTTCATCCCATTGATTGATGAGACTTTTAGAAGGAAGGGTGTCACCTAGAGATCAAGTGTTGTCAGTGCTGGGTTGAATGGAATAATTCATGGGAGCATGTTGTGTCTGCCACCTAGTGGTTAAGGGAACCTAATCATATTGAAAATTTAAATAAATAAAATAGGAAGGTCTGTGCCCACCTGACCCTTGTTTCCCCATACTCTCATCCTGTTAGACAGCAGTAGAGGTTTGCTGTTATTTGGGTAAGAAAAATATAATTTTCCCAGAATTAATACATTGAACAGAGACTGCGGGAAGGGGGGGCCCACACCCTGATACCACTTCAGTAATTACACAGACAAGAAATTGCAAGTTGATGGTGTTCATATGTGTTTTGTTTGACACAGAGAACTCTCTCCATTCCATTTTGTAGGCATAGGATTCACATCTATAGTATAGTGCACAGCCTTCCAGGATACAGCTTGTTGCGTGTACACATTTGTACATTGTATGTATTCATCACCCATGCAGTTGCTGCCCAAATGAGGACATGAAAGTTTCCAGGATCCCATCAACCTCCGTCTTCCCCTGCCCTGTCCAGTCCTCACTGACAGGAGAGATGGCTACTCTTCTAGAATCTGTCACCATGGGTTTATAATGGCGCCATCACAGTATATATTTATAGGCCTAACCTTTCAGAAAGAATAAGACCCTGTCATCACCATTTTAATAGCTTGTCCAAAAAAGGGGCTGTATGCTCAGAACAGTCTAGGTTTGCTGTTTTTTGTACAGGTGTCACACATTAGCTGTCTCTGGTGGCTTTCCTTACCAAGTTCCCATGGATCTATGTAGTGATTGTATTTTCCCAAGTGTCTCTACAAGCTGCCAAGTCAATTTTCAAAGAAATCACATTATTTTTGAGTGGCATCTCTGAGACACCAATGGCTGTCACAGCAAAGCTGATGCATTCTAATGTAGCTTTTCTAAAATTAATGAGTGTCATGTCACCAGCCACTGCTCAAATTAAGCCATGTGTGACAATTGGTGAGACAGGCTCCCATCTTGCTGGATGTTGCTTCACGCTGCACAAAATGATGCAGTTCATGTGGCTGTTTATGCAGACCCCTCTTTTTGTTGAAACTCAATGAAACTTAGTGTTGGGGTGTAGAGCTCTGTGTGTCAAGAAGCAGAGCTAGCTTTGTAGCCAAAGTGTTGTTGTTATCCCAGGCATTTCTTGTGCTTGTTTACTTGATTGCCAGATTATAAACCAACTCAAGAGTCGTTCAGCAAATGTGTTACTGCCAAGAGTTCTGAATGTAGCTGGAAATAAAAAACGCAAGCTGTGTGGATCCCTCCCCCGCGCTGTGGCACTGAGCCTTGTGTAGACCTGATGGTCCCAGGTCTGCATAGTGACACTTCAAGAGACCAGAGCCACTTAGTACAAACAAGGCAGCAATATAGCGATTATTTATCTCAATGTACTCTTTCTCAGAAATAGCCAGCATTTTTAAAAATTATTTGTCATAAATTTGGAAAAATAGAAGAATAAAATTCTGTGATCCACCAAAGGGAGTGATCACAAGCTTTAATAGTCTTCCTTCCGTCTGTCTCTCCCTCTGTCCCGCCCTCCCTCCTTCCCTCCCACCCCCCACCCCCATGACTTTTTCCTCCATCATTAGAAATTTTTGAAATATGTCTCAGGGTCGGGGAAGTTCTGAATTTTTCTTTGGAGATAATCAGTGTGACAAGATTAAAGATGGAACGCTAGACAAATTGTAGTCCAGAATGGGTTGTTGAAACTGGAAGTGGGGAACACCCTTGAGTCTATTTTGCATTCTTTCCCCTTGAACTCTTATGCCACTCGTGACAGTAAATTCCATTTTGTAAAGAGGTGTTTTTTTTTTTTTGTTTTGTTTTTGTTTCTTTTTTACCTCTCTAAAAACAATCATCATGCTATTTAAATTCCCTGTATATTTTCCCTCTGGCCTTGTGTGAGCAGCTCCTACTTTAAATCCAAGTGCAGCCCGCTTCCTTAGCCATTTGATGCCTGCCCACATAGCCCCACCTGTGCAGTCGGGTTGATCCCAGGCAAAGGGCTACAGTTATGAGTGATGAAAATGCAACCCAATGACAACTGAGAGAAGGGAAGTAGGAGTGACCCCAAAGTCATGTGGGGAAACAGGGTGACTCTGACAGCGACAGGTATCCAGATGGCATGTCAATCTCCAAGGCCTTGAGAGTAGCACGGGCCAACCACAGCAGAGCCTTATAACCAGGCGTCACAAATCTGTTCCTCTTGGCTGCCCTCTGCTGGGTCTTGTGGAATATTATAACTTCAATTACTCTTTTATTTTTTTCCTAACTCAAGTATGATTCCAACACACTTTTAAAATAAATACATTCATTATACTTTGATAATGTTGTTAAAAACAAGCCTTTCACGTGCTCATATCAAAGCATCACTTCCAAGTGGTGTCTTTCAATTGTCAGTTCTTTCCCAGGGGAAGAATTAGAAAATTGACAGCCCTTCTCCAATGGAGCCCCAAGCAGATGCAATTCTGGCTGCCTCTCATGCGTGTTCTAATTGCTGCTGGGTGCGGCATGTGGTCTGCACCTTATTTTTTTTTTTTCCTTGCTGTATAATCTTAGGTAGTGTTCTTCACACTACAGAAAGCCAAAACTCAACTTTGAAGACAGTACAGTCCTTTTAAATTAGTTGCTAGGTAATCACATCCAAAAGAGAGATGAAAGTCATAGAGGAAGCGGTGAATGTTGAGAATGAAGGAGAAATTAGATTCAGGAATTCCACTTCTATGTGTAGCACCAAAAGATGTGTGCTAGGACAGATGCTTGTATGCCCAAACTCTTCAAAGCAATATTTACAGTAGCCAAGCATGGAAGCAAAGCCAGGTGTCTGCTGGTGGACAAACATATAAACAACGTGTGGTATGTGCATATACTTCAAAAGGAAAGAAATCCTGATACTTGGTGCAAAATGGATAAACCCTGAGGGTATTGTGTTGAGAGAAGGAGCCAATAACCACTTCTTCATGATTTCAAAAAAAAAACGCAATGGCTCAACTCACAGAGGCAGAAACTAGAGTAGACATTTCCTGGGACAGAGCATAGAGGGATACTGTTTAGTGGGCCCAGAGTCTCCGTTTTTCAAGAGTTCTGAGGGTGGGTGATGGGGGTTGTTACATGGTAATGTGGATTTTCACAATGCCAGTGAAGTGCACAGTATTTCAAAGAGCGAATAGTTTAAAGTACGCTGCTCAAGATAGAATGGCTGCAGCTCACACCATCAGGGCACTATTGCAAGACATGGCTCCTTAGAGCCTGCTTAACTTCCAGCTGTCTCCTCAGGAAGGGTGGGCCAGTGGGGTAGACTGTTGACCTGTGCTCCCTGGAAATCACTAATGGAATGAAATGCTGTGTTCAGTAATGGCTTTCTTCTCCTCCTCAGGGTGTTAAATACCACATTGTTTGAAAGTTGGGAGATCGTGGGACCTTACCCTTCCTGGTGGGTTTTTAACCTGCTGCTGTTGCTACTACAAGGGTTGAACTGCTTCTGGTCGTACTTGATTGTAAAAATAGCTTGCAAAGCTGTTTCAAAAGGCAAGGTAAGCTAAAACTCACTCTCTCCAATATGTCCCAGAAATGTCAAGGTATTTTTGGATCCTTTGAAATCAATTATTTCTGATTCCATCAAAATCAAGTGTTATTCCTTCCAAAACCACTTTGAAACATAACCAAATTATTTTCTTCCCATCAGTTCATTTTTAAAGTTTTCTCTGTTGCTTTGGGGACGCTGACACCCAGCATTTACAATTTTAGATTTAATGATGCCATGCTATTTGCTGTGGATTATTCTTTCCCTCTCTCTCCCTTGGACTTTCTCTAGTTGTTTATAGTGAGCAGAAATTTAACTTAATGAAAAGGATTGCTCGGTGGCATGTGCACATGTTTAAGCGGGCCTTTCTCTCAGATGGGAGAATAAGTACATTCATGACTTCTCCAGCAAAATTGACTTGTCTGTTTTAACATGGGATCGTAGTCCTGACTTAAATAAATCTTCCTGAGCCCCAGTCCCCTTTCCCTACAGCAGTGACATTTCCAGATCTTTCTCCATGATGTTTTCTTATTTCATTTTTTGTTCTCTTCCTTCTGCCATCCTGGAAGGCTGGGAAGTGGAACCCTTTACATGTAAGTTTCTTGTCTTCTCTCTTCCTGTCCTGGGTCCATTTGCCTGCTGGAGGGGCGCGTAAGGGCTTTGTTCCATGTGTTTTCTTTCCTCTAACCTGTTGGTGCTGCTGGAAGCTTCGTGGCATTGTAGTTTCCATAACTGGAGAAGTTCCGCCATTGCCCCTTTATAGGAGCATGTAGATCTTGCTGGTCTGACAGGGAGGGAGACATTCTTCCTATTGGTACCTAACATGTCATCTAAGAGGCTGAAACAGGTCATTGTGAAGTGAGGAAAACAAAACTAGTTGGTCCATGTGGTACAGAAAGGAGACCTGGGCTACCGATGTCCTGATCTTCAGAAAACAGAGTGCAACACTTGACCCTCTGTCCTCAGACAGAAGGAGGCCCACAGACTCGGCCCCTTCCTCAGGAAACATCTGGGAAGTTTGTCATCATCTATGAAGCCAGTCCTCAGCTCCACCACCTATATAAATCCAAAATATTTTGATCAACTAATTTTCATAGGAGATAAAGTTAATTTTTCTTGTGACTTAATTATTCTTTAAAATGAACTCATTTTTTTTTAGAAATTGTTCTTGTCTTCATTTGGACACAAATTAAATCAACATGCGTAGTACTGAGAATATGATAATATCTAAAGATGAAGGCTGTGGTAGATTAGATTACTTGTATCCTTATAGCATTGCTATTTCCACCAGACCTGTCATCTTCCCTCTAACTGATATTCCTTCATGTCTGTGAAACAATGAACACTAATTACATTCCACAGCTTTGGTTCAGTACAGGGTTCCTCATCTGCCATTGCCGCTCCCACCTAACACAGTAAGATTACTCTTGTCCATAGGCTCTTCCTGTGAGTCATTTTTAGACATTCTAAGTTGCCATTTTTCCTTGATAGTATCATAACTATGGATTTTTCCAAATGTAATTTAAAGAAATCTTATGAGGCGTGCAAATTATTCTCTGCATCTCCAGTACTGTATTAGTACCTTAATTTGTGACTAATAGACTTATAGATATAGTGAAGCTTTACAGTAATACTATTTTTATGACTCGTACCTTCTTAGTTGAAATATTCTTATCCCATCAGTCATTTGTTGCCTTGGTATCTAAGTTTGTTGTTGGGTTTTGTTTTTGAGTGAGATAGTCTATGTGAGCTCAGTCTCACCTCAGAGGGCTTTGAATTGAGGATCATCTGTATATGATATTTAGCTCATTGCTGGTTAGCCTGGAACACATTTACTTTCTCCCATCTCCACCCACCTGCAAATAATGACATCCTCACTCCCTAATGGCTTCTGGGTAATAGATTCTACAAGTCTTGTGTTGATGTGAAGGTGGTGAGGAGAGGATCTGATATGTAAGGCCCCCAGTAGTTCTGAAACACCTTCCAGAGAACCCAACCAGCCTCTCCGTCCAACCCCTAGGAAATCACTGAAGACCAGACTGATGATCCCCATGAAGTCAGGCCAACAAGATCCTCTGGCCATACAACTTAATAGTTATGTGAATGAAACTGAGCATGTTGGTGGATCCCTAGAATTGTAGCACTTAGGAGGCTAAAGCAAGTCTGGGCTACACAGTGAGGCATGGTATCAGAATAAAAATTGATTGTTTAAGTAAGAATGTACTTACTTGAAGTTTCTAAGCCCTCCATGTTAAAATGCTGGCCATAATTTAGACTCACAGAGAAGGGGATTCAAATGATTGTGTTTTTTATTGTGAAAACATAGTGTTTCCTTGCTACATAGTAGGATCTCATGTTAGCATTTAGACATGTATCCTAGTGCCTTACTTTGCTGTGAATCAATATAGTTTCCTTGCTAGACAGTAGTATTTCTTTCACATTTCATGTTAACATATAGAAGTATATTACTTTGCTCTCATCATTACTTAAATGAAACTGAATGGAAGATTGAAGAAATTGGCACATGATAAAGCATTTTTAAGGATCTGACCACTAGATTTCTTCCATGACAAAAACTGAAACCCTGTCTCATCTAGAGGATCTTTAGAATGCCATATGGTGCTATTTGTTATTAGGCCACTTCTAAAATAAAATCTCAAAGTAATTTTAGCAAAAGAAAAGAAAAGAAAGAAAGAAAGAAAGAAAGAAAGAAAGAAAGAAAGAAAGAAAGGGAAATTAAATATAAAACAATGAATTACAATGCCAAATAGCAATGATTTGCTTTAATGATTTGAGCTAGTGTGTGAATATCTCTATTACCATGGTAATTGAGAGTTAACTTTAAGTAATTATCAAGGAGAATGTGGTTATTAGTGAATAAATTGACTCATTTGCCCCCAGTTCCTAAAGTGACGCCAAGTAGCATAGATGCCACCATTACTATGGGAAAAGGATGGAAATCATGGTCTAGACATTCTCCATGGTGAGGGATGGCCTTCAGGCTCTGTGCTTTCTAAATTCACTTACATTGCCCATAGCCTACTTCGTTGCACACATTATATCCTCCCAGTGAAGAGAACGGATGACCTCCTTGGTCATTCTCCTCTTAGTTTTTTGTAACATCTGCATAAGTTCATCTTCATGTGAGGTTGCATGTGCTGCTGGGCATGCTGAACCCTGCTGTTCCTAGGAGCTGGTTACACTCCCATTGTTGTATTCTGCAGGTATCCAAGGATGACCGGAGTGATATTGAATCTAGCTCAGAAGATGAGGACTCAGAACCTCCAGGGAAGAAACCACACACTTCAACAACCACCAATGGAACCAGCGGTACCAATGGATATCTCCTAACTGGTCCATGTTCCGTGGAGGATTGATTACCCCAGACTACAAATTCACAACCAAGTGAACTGTTTGTTCCTGGAAGTATTTAATAAGTTGCAAATGCAGTTCCTTTCATGATATTTCATCACCAGAGACAAAAATTAGGATTCTCAAAGCATTCTAAATAGTGTGCTACCATGTGTCCTGTTTGTGAATGAAGAAGAAATCCCATTATCTATGTGTAGGCATGCTATGTGTAACTGACACGAGGGAACAGTATTTGCATTTGTCTTAGAATATTATTTATTTTTTTATTTGTTTGTAAATCTGTGGACAAGCGAGGATTCCCTCACTCCTTTTCCTCTGGGCTCGCGACTCACTGCGAAGGAGATACTCCATCTGTTTCTACCCCTCTCTCATGCTGTAGTCCAGTGTGCTGTGAGCATCAGCTTATGTTAGAGCAAGTAAAACCCCATGCAATACCCTGATACAGTTCCCAATAGGTTGGCTTTCTTTCTGTTCTGCACCCATTTTATAATTGCCCATATTGCCGGTGACTGTTGCCCCATGTGAGTCTAAACAGGATGAACCAGGTGTTTTAGTTGCCACTCCTCTTTGTGGTCAAGTAGCAGTTGAGAAAGAGGATAGCTGTTAGGGGACTTTGGAATTTTATATGAAAATTGCTTTGGAATAGTTTGCTTGTCGTGTGGTAGATAATTAGGAGTTGACCTTTTTTGGTAACAGTTATTTTGCCCTCCAATGAGGCCAGTGTTCTGATTCTTAAACAGTGTCACTTGCTTAAGCTCACAGACACAAAGGGACCTACATACTGAGGACTTGCTCTGTGTTCTGGGAATCACATAAGGATAACAGCTGATTTCAACCAGTATTGCCATAATTCTTATTGTATTAGCCCAGTCTTTTGTCCTGCCATGGGAAAAAGAAGCTGAGAATGTTTTGAAGCAGAAAAACAGAGTGAGTCTTTTAAAGATTGGCAAAGACTACCTTCCATGCAAAGCATTCTACTACCACCAGCTCTCAAGAGAAGGCCCTACCTAGCAATAGACTTGTTTTTATTTTGCTGAGCAAAATAAATCCAATGGGAGAATGACCATTTACCCTTTGCCTTTCTCCTTAAGTGTGTCCCACAATGCCTTTCTCGTTGCTAGAAGCATCAGGCCTGCACTGCAAGTCTCTTTTATTTACTGCTTTGAAGACTCATGGGGGCTCCTAAGAACTTGTATTCAAGTGGAGCTATTTCCAGAAAAACAGCAAAACTTACTGAACAATGGCAGTGGCAACCATGAGAAAAATTACCAAAGAGTAAGTTCATGAGTGCCCCCCACTCCCTGCCCACCCAAATTGTCACTGGCATGGGCTGCAGAAACCACACAGATAAGCCAAGGATTTAATCTCATCTTTAGTCAAAAAGAGAATTAAATGGTGATACAACACCACCTAAAACAGGAATACAAAACATTCAGGGTACCAAGTAGCCAATAGCAAAATGCTACAATGAGTGTCTGTTCTGCCCAGAGCCATCCACACTTCATTTGATATTTTTTTTTAATTAAATCTTCATAGCCATGCTTTGAAGCCTGTGAGTGAAAAGTTACGAGAAAACTCCCAAAGAACTCTTGCTGCAATGTTAGATCTTTCTCCACCCAATTGCAAAACAGTATTTTTTTTGGGGGGGGGGGGGTATGGTCCAGATAAAGATTGTTAAAACTTGGAAACTTGCCTACTTGTTACTGTAGAAGACAGTGCAACTGATTGTGTATTGAGCCTTGCTGGTTTATTAACCAAAACAGTTATGTCTAAGAGTGAAACTTGCAAGTGTTTGAGTTTTATGAGACCAGTTATATGACACCAATGGTATTGTTAGTAATCAGAGCATTCGCTCAAATGCAAACAGATGAAAAACAATAACAGTGTTGAGAAGATGAACCCTTATCATCAGCTAAGCCAAGGAGCATGTCCAGCTTGTGTTAGTGTCTGGGCACATCCTCCCAGGGATGAAATAGACTTGAGACCCACAGTATGTTGGAATTTGAACCAGGTGACCCGTTTTAGCACAGAATAATTTTAAGATCAATTTGTAAATTCAGAAGAAGTACGTAAAATGAAGTAAGTTGATTCTGTCTGTCTCAAAGGCAATTCTAAACCTTCTAGACTAGGGACAGGCTTTCTGACTGACACCATTAGCTTGACTGGGTCTTTTACATGTCTATAGATTTTTTTTGTTGTTGTTTCATTACACAGTCTAGAGAAAATAATTCTGTTTGTCGAATTGAAATGAGTTTGTAGGCTTGTTCTGGAACAGAATATTAATATCTCTGTCTACTGTTCTCCCACAGTTACTAGATAAGGCTATAAGAACAGGCACTGTGTGAGGAATCTTGTCCACCTGTGCTAGGCCATAGCTTTCAGAAGTGTGACTTGTAAATCCAGCTGTAGGTTAGTTCTGAGTGGTGTTCTCATTAATTAGCTTAGCCTGTGGTGATGTCCCCTTCCTGGTTGCATTCAAATTTCCTAGGGTACCAAGGTGTGTGTAGAAAGGACTCTAGAAAAAGTAACTTTTGATCTCCAATGTTATAGCTTACCTAGATTTAGTGAGGGGAAAGTAGGAAATCAAGTAGAATTTGGCCTTGAGTCAATAAATAATATGTGTGGCTTATGTGTGTATATGTATGTTCTCCAAAAACAAGTAAAACCAAATCATTACTGATTCATCTTCATCCATATTCTTCTCATAAAAAATATATTCACATGTACTATAGAAACTTCCCTCCTCCTCTATTTTGCTTCCCACCTGCTGAGAGTAGCAGAAACCCTGTGGGCCTCTTATCCACAGAGGTCCCTGAGACAGAACCCAGGTCGTGGAACACCTGCTGTCACACATAAACCAAACCCAGTTCACCATTTCAAATCCAGCCCTGTGGATGTTGAGAGTAGAGGAGCAACCATAAGTACCAGTGTTATGGGTCATTTAAGTGTTCGATGTAAAAGTGAAAATGATTGCCATTTAGCCCCAGGCTTCTAATGCTGCTGAACTGACCTGCCAGGCAGAGGATGTCCCAAATTCCCATCTGATTGTGCCACTGACATCTATCAGAAATGAACAAGGCAGGAAAGGCAGGGAACAAGGAAGACTAGAGCAGATCTTTAGTCCATATGATGGGTTGAGTCTGAGAATGCCATATTCTCATGTGAACACAGCAGTATACTCAGCCACAGCACTGTGCTCAAGAAAGGGCTGCATGTGCTACCATGGTCCCAAAAGATGGTGACACAGCCTAGGCACTGAGAGGCAAAACTACCTGCTTGAATGTAAGTATACTCAGTGATGCTCATAGAATGACAAAATCAGTTTAGGACACATTATGTCCCTGTTGTTAAGTGACATAAGACTGTACTTGATAGAGTTTGAGTTTGAGCAAACGGAATGCCTTCCTTCATCTTAGAAAGGCTTGGAATCTTCCACCTTTCATTTAAATCTCGTTGTTATTTGGGCTAAGTAAAAATGAGACTTGTTTGTAGTTTGCCTATTAAAAATGTAGTTTATCTCTGTCTTTGTTGGCAAGCTCTTCTGAGAGAATGTATGGGCACCCTTGACTGTCTCCAATCCATTCATCATCTTATATTAGTAATTTGGGTGGAAATTAATGCCAAAGTTGCCTGGATTTTTTAATAGTTTTATTAATTGAAGTGTAAAAAGTATACAAAATTACTCCAGAGGTGTCTATAGGTCCTTTTATCAGTATGGGAGATGATGTCATTATATCCAGAGAGGCTTCCCACACCTTTGGAAATATAAGGTTAAATGTTCACATTTTATGTGGCATTTGTGGTCTTAAGGCTCTCATTTCCTTATTTTCTAGTCTTCTTTGACTTATTTCTGCTTAGGAAATAAGGAATTATAGCCCTGAAATGTTTCCAACATCCAAATGACAAAAAGTTTAATAAGATAAAAGTCAGCCTGAAAGGAAAGTGAGCATATGGCTCTTCCAAATTCTTCTCTAGAAAGAAATGGAGAGAGCTCTATAATTATTGCTCTTGCCTTCAAGTATGCTATCCCTGGCTGGAATGATTGCAAGCAGTTCTTACAGAGAGTAAGACAAGACTTTGTCTTAAATGTGTTCTTCCCAACCAAGATCAGTTTCTCTCGCTGAGTTGAAGTTTTGCAGGTCTCTAAATGCTATATACTAATTATCAGTATTCTACCAATAACATTTTAGATCTACAAACTAATGGGACCAAAGAGGGCCCTGTAGTTTGCCTGTGTATACAGCTTACCCCTCGGGGGCTCCAAGCAGATGTGAGGGAGCCCTAGCCACAGCTGTTGAAACTCCTAAAACCAATACTGAAAGGTAGCCACCTTCATGAAGAAAATTGGATTGAAGAACATAAAACATCATGAACAATGGAAGCTGTAGACATCCCTGTGAGACCCTTGGCCTCTTGCATGATTGTGTGACTTGAATTGAACCCAAAGCCTTTGAAATAAATGCATTGGCAGATGAGTACATTGAGGACCCACCAACTCTTAAGAAATTAAAAAGGCCTCTGCCACCAGATGACATATGGCATTTGTATGGGTGGGTATTTTCAGGATTGCCAGGAAATGATGAGAGAGCTCCATTAGCCCAGAGTCAGTCTTATCTCATTCACTCACAGTCAGTTTAGCCTTCTGGAACTCTGCTAAAAAGAAAGCCAAATGCTAACATATTTCTGCTTTCAGTTTACCAATGACCATTAGATCAGTTCTTCCCGTACCTCCTCCTCTGCCTGGTCTGTTTTCCTGGAAAGAAAAAAAAAACTGTGTCCATGTGTGGGTGTTTCCTTAACACAGGTCCACGAATGCTTGACTTTCTGTATTGTGAGTTGTCTGGGAACCAAGGTACAACAGGAGTCATCCTAGTTTCTATGTTCAGTGAGAAAAAGGATTTCATTCATATTTCTCACCCTTTGTAAAACTGTCCTTAATGTGAAGAATTTTCTTAATGTTAGCTACAAAGCCCTGGAATAGTTAGGATTCTGTAACTTTTGCTCAAAGGCAAATCAACATAAATGTGAGAAGCACACTCCAGTTTGCTTTCCCCTAAGCTCGCAGTTTTCATCACTCCTTTGCCCAAGTCCTATCCATTTACCTTAATGGCCTTTTGATGTCATACAAAAAGATGGTGGTTAATTTAGGGGTGTGTTTCTCTTTTCCAGATGTCATTGAGGACTAGGTGATGGAAGCTCTTTGTTTTGTTTCTAAAGACGGTTCAGTGCTTGAGCATCTGTCAGAAGTGAAATGGTGTACCACTAGCCAATTAGAATTACTTCGTGTACTGTTACCATGTTTTGATGATTTTTATATGGAAATATAATTATTATTCATTCTTGCTCTTTGGAAGTAATCGTTATTATGATGATCATTTTACTTTGGAAACACTTTCATAATAAAGATAAGCATTTAGAGTACAGCAAAAGTGTCCTTTATTGTAAGCACTGAACTAGAAGGATATCAACCATGCCTGGGTGGGATTAAGTCAGAGCTCAGCATCCAGTCCTTTTGTACAGTTCTACATTGTAATCCATTGTGATCACTGAGTACTGGTGTATCATCATGTGATGTGCTAAAATGTCTCCTTGAAATTTAGGGTGCAAAATCTTCAGTGTTAAATCTTATATAACCCTCCATTCTGGTATCATGATTTATAGAGAAAGCTATTTGAATAGATCAGATGATGCTGATTTGTTTTTCTCAAATTGTGAAGGAGACTCTGAGAACTAACACCCAAATCAATCCATCTCTGTACCTGTGCCTGGAACAGCTTGGCTGACAACAACCCTATCACTAGACCTTTGCCTCTGCTGAGAGATTCTGCCTTTCCCATATTGATCTTCCCATCTGTGCTTATGTCATGTAATATCTTAAAAGGCATAAAATAGCACCAACATGCAACCAGACATCATCAAAAATCAAAAATAACCCCACTTAAAAAAATCTTAGAAATGTATCGATCATTCTGAACAGTAATCTGATCCATTAAGTTATTCTAATGACATCAATTACAAAATGTCTCTAAAACACAAAGACAAACTGTAAGACAATATATCCTTTGGGAAGTTATGAACTCTTCCAGTTCCAAAGAGGCTAATACAACACTAGGAATATGTTCCTCAGTAGCAAAAAATGCAACTTGGTTTTTCCCAGGTCCCTTCTTGATAGGACAGTCACATTAAACCTGAGCATATTTGTTATCTTTGCCTCCTGATTCTCTGCCAATCTTGCCTTTGCTTCGACCAGAAGAGTGGCAACAATGTCAGCAACTCTCAAAGAAGGCACAATGACAGAGCAGAGAGACTGGGCCAGCAGGGCCTACTGGAATTCTGGTGGCTCCCTCAGGACCAGCCATTGTGCTGTGTGGAGTCTTGGCATCCAAAGGTTTTGATTATCACCAGAGACTAACACATGAAAAAGTAAGAGTCGTGGTTTAGATATGAAATGGCGCCTCTCAGGCTCATGTGTTGAAAGCTTGGTGCCTGTTTAGTGATGGTTTCACTTTTGGTGCGTGGGATATAGATGAAGGAAGTGGCTCTCTAAGAGCAAGCTTTTCCAGGTTATACCTAGTCCACAATCTTTCTTTGCTTCCCTTTTTCCATGAAGTAACAACCTCACAAATGTTCCTGCTGCCACGATATCCTGCCTAGGTTCACGGTGTCAAACAAGCACATTCTGAACCCTCTGAGATCATGAGACAAAATATGTTCTTAATCTGTAAGTGTGTGTCCAATATTTTTGTCACAGTGGTACTAGAGTATTTAGTACAAATTCTACCATTTGTCCACCAAGTTTATGTAATGAAATCCACAAGTCACTGTAGATGGATGAGTTGAAGAACTAAGGAAAAGAATATTTTTAGAAGTACAGTCTGTATTACAGAAGAGCACACGAGCCAGTCAAAGATGGAACCGAGGGGAAGTCAAGAGGGCGAGGGGAAGTCCTGAGATCTTTATAATAAATGGTGATTGGCAGATTCTAATTTCCTCTCTGTTAAGCTTAGTTCTGTGCATTGTACTTGGTTCTCAATGTTGCTTGAAACCAATAAGTGAGACATTTATTCAGTTTTCTATCACCAAATATACTTCATTACTTAGGGAGAATGAATTTGTGTTTCTTACCTAGATAGTTACTATGGAACTGTTTTATTTGACTGTGGTAAATAAAAAATGAGGATCTATTTTTCATTACAAAAATAAAAAAGGGTGATTGGTTGCCAAGATCAAGCCAGATGAGGTCACTGTATGAATGGCTCATGATCACTAGGTAAAGCATAGGGCTCTTAAGCACATGGTAGGTTGACCTTTAAAACCATTGGCTGGCTGTTTCCTGCCTTACAGATTTTTTGCTTTAAAAGATGTTTGCTATGGGGCAATAAACAAGTTCCTGCTTACCTAGACTCCCTGCTGCATCTCAACATCTCCTGGATCCTGGGAGGCTGGGTAATGGGCGAGCAGCACACTTACCCTTCCTCAGACCCAGCTCAGCCTTCCATGGTTGGGTAAGACACTGCCAATTACCAGATTCAAATCAAAGTAGATAAGGCACCTTACCTAACAAGAATGAAGAAACATTTTCTCCCCTGTGCTGGTAATAGATGCCAGTAAGAGGGAATTAATTGCACAGAGGAAAGACCATGCTGTGAGGGCTTATAAACCTGGTTGTGGAGCAAGTGTACTTGTACAAAATGGAACCTATTGGCTGAACTCAACCAGAAAGCTACCACACAGATCTCAGGAGATGCACTCTGCAGAACTGAGCATCTCACTGCACCTAGCAAAGCAAAGATCTGGGGCAGCAAACAGTACACAGCATCACTCCAGGACCTCTGGCCTTGGCTAGGGCTTAGTGCATCACAGAGCATAATCAGTGTTGCAGGAACATCATTCAGTACCAATATACCCAGTTAGGACAGAGCTGGTAAGTTGTGAGCTATCAGCAATGGAAACTCCATCTGCTTGAGAACAAGAGCAAAGTGATAAAGGAGAAAGTATATTGACTCCTACTACGTAAAGAATCAAGGTTTTCCGTTGTGAGCCCTCCCTCTGCTTTTTGGTGTTGTATGTACAGAAGATAAAAGGCTTTGGGGTGATTGAAGATGAGAGCTAAAACACTGGCTAGAACTGAGCTGAGAGGAACTAGAGAAAGAGGACACTGAATACTAGAGGATTTGGTGAGCGACACCTGTGGCATGAAAAAACATGGGGCTAAACTCCAACACCCATTACCAAGGTTTTATTAATAATGGAAAATAGCCATTAGATGACTTAATAAGCTAATGTTCAGGTTCCTGCCTCTATCATTTAACCATTCAAAAATTAGGATGCCTCAGATTGTTACTGAGAATGAGTAAATCATACAGTCTAGAAAGGAAAAATAAGCAGATAATGCAACAAGAAGCTACACATAAAATGTCAGCAGGAAAATGCAAATTAAAACAGCAGGATTGTGCCCTGGCAGTGGTGGCACAGGCCTTTAATTGCCATTTACCAGGTAGAGGGAGGCCAGCCTGGTCTACAGAGCAAGTCCTAAGAGTTGTTACACAAAGAAACCCTGTTTCAAAGAACAAATGGAAAAACCAGCAGGATCGCTCTCCATACATGTAAGTTGACCAGATAGCGACTATGGCAACGCTAGCAATGGTGATAAAAGTGCTCAGTCAGACATGGTGGGATGCAAAACAGTGCAGACACTTTGGAAGACAGCCAGTAGTTCATTATAACATTAACATGTTCTGGCCAGGAGGTGGGAGTGCCCACCTTTAACACCAGCACTTGGGAGGCAAAGACAGACAAATGTCTACATAGTGAGTTCAAGGACAGCCTGAGCTACACAGAGAAACCCTGTCCCAAAAAACAAGAGCAACCATAATATAATGAACATGTTTTCCATAGTAAGCCATAGCAGCTTCATTCACTACTTCTTAATCTTGGAAACAACCAGAAGACTATTGAAAAAGTAATTCAATGCTATAAAGAAATGAGTTATTACCCATCCATTAAAAAGTAAAAAACAGGAAGTAACTTATTACTAAATGGAAATCTCCAATCTGAAAAGGTTTGACCTCACATCATCCCAAAGTAGTTGACATTCTGGGGAGAAAGGCAAAGCTGTGGATAAAGGAAAGAGGGCCTATTGGCAGCTGGTGACTGCTGGGGTAGGGAGAGTCAAGTTTCCTTCAGATGTGGCTGCTAATTGGGTGCCCTGCCCCACTAGGTGTCCCTACACCCATGCTCATACTGGCAGCATTAAGTGGACTCGGTGGTTTTAGTAAAGAGCACATGAAATTGGGAAGAAAGTGTGGTGGTGGATGGAGGGTGGAAATAGTTGAGGGGGGTGGGCGGAGTTGGCAGGGACAGAATAAAGGATGAATTTGGTCAAAACATTTTATTTATGTTTGAAATTCTGACATACACATATGTGCGCGTGCGCGCGCACACACACACACGAGATTGGAACACAGACACACATACATAGAAGAAGACAGTTAAAAGGTCACCTGAAGGCTTGAGAGACTTCAGGAGAAATCCAGCTCTTTGACAACCTGGATCTTGGAGCTCAAGGCTCCAGATTGTGACAAAATAAATCTCTACACTTGATCTTAACCAAAAGTCAGAGAAGTGATAACAAAAGCCTCAGGTTTTAAGTTCTATCTACCCAATCTTTGTTATTTTGTTTCAGAGGCTATTTCATACAGAAGCTATGTAATAGATTTCCTTTTCCTTTTAGATAGTAGGCTGTCTCTTAAAAACATGTTTTGGCTCAAGGAGAAATGAGGTGGAAGTTACAGAAATACCCTTACATACTCCATGGTCCTCTCATGCACTGCCTCCCCTGTTATGGACAATCCACACCAAGTATTTATATATTATAACTGCTGGCCCTATCACCCCATGCCCATCATTAGTTTAGGATTTCCTCTTAGTGTTGTGTATTCTGTGAGTTTAGAGAAATGCAAAATGACATATATCCAACATTACAGAGTCATAGAGGATTTCACTGTCCTAAAAGTCTTCTATGCTCTGCCTCTTTTGTTCCCCTTGATTTTTTATTATTCAACATGCCTGGTATCCTGCTTTATTGCTGTCTCTATGGACATAGTCTCTCACTGAACCTGAAGTTAGGCTGCTGTGATCAGAAAATCCCAGTGGTCCTCCTGACTCACAGTGCTGGGGTAACAATCTGCACATCACCACACCCAGCTCTTCACATTGGGTGCTAGACACAGGTCCTCATTCTTGCTCATCGCCTGCTCTCACTCGGTGAGCCATTTCCTCAGCCCCTTGTCTCTTTTAGTCATACTTCACTGGTGCTCAACTGTATGACTGTATTTATCTTAGTCACCTCTCTAAAAGCTATATGTCCCAACAGTGTCATATCCTGAATGCCACAATCTAAATTGGGGGTGGTGCAATTTAGCCTTTAATGCTAGGTCTTTTCTTAGAGAGGAAAAGTGATGAAGAAACCAGGTGATTCCAGACCAGGGATTTTCAGACTCAATGGCCACAGGCATCTCATGGGCAAGTGGTTTAAGGTAAGACCCTATAACAGGAACAGCTGGAATTGACTCTGAGGCAGGAGCTGTTCAGTGAGTACAAGCCTGAGCCACAACACTTCCAAGGTAAGTTTATGCCTATGTGCTCAAGGGCTGGCAGAAAGGCCAACATGGATGGGGGATAACACAGAAGGGAAAGTTAGGGGGAGAGATCTCATAGGGCCTATGTCCCATGAGAAGGGTGGATGCGGGTAAGACTAATAGGAAACCTTTAAGGGATTTGAGGAGTAGTATGGTCTGGTTGGTTGATGTCTTTAGTGATAAAACATGGGGTAAACAGTGTCTATCATAGCCTTGATGAGAAAAGCCCTCAAAATCCCCATGTAGCAGTGGTGTCTGCAAATGTGTGGTGGGCATCAGTGATAACACAGGACAATGAGCACATAGTCACTGGCAAAAAGAAAAGAAAAACATTGCCAAAGATCCAAAGAAAAGGAAGTCTTTTTGGAGAATGTCCACCTGGACAGTCCAGCTTTCCAGATACTGAGATCTGGGCAGGAAAAACTCCAGATCTTTAAGAAAAGCGGTTTGGAAAATGTGAGAGACAGACAAGCAGACAGAGGAGCAAATCAGACGTCCTGGGTGCAGGTAGTTCTTCTTCATTACTATTCTTAGAACTTTCTTCCTGTGGTTCAAAGGCACCTAGCAGACTGTGAATTGATGGATGAGAGCAATTTCCAAAGAGCCTCTCTGGAGAAGTCCTTCTGGCCACCAAAGAGGATAGTTCCTGCTGTTTGTGGATCCCCTGACAGCTGGCTGCATGCAAATGAGTGTGCTCTGGTCAGCATCACACATTGCACAGACAGGAGCAGAGAAGAAGTAATAAAGCACTCAGCCCAGTTTTTTTGTTTTGTTTGTTTGTTCACTGTGTACCAGGTATTAGATACCACTAGTTGTAAACTCTCTCAAAAAAACATGCTAAAAGATTGAGTTATATTGATACTAGTTAAGTTCCATAAAGTTACCACCAATGCTGACTTATGAAAACTGAACCATTGTTCCTAAGAAACACACACACTTAGGCAGGGTCCTGTGAGACCAATTGCCCATCTTTACAAGCCAGATAAGCAAATGCAGTGTTAAAACACATATTAATGGATATTAAAATGTCGTTGGTTCATTAACATCAAACTCACAGATAGCAGTACCTATGCAGGCAGAAACTGTGCCATGAAGTTAAGTAGCATCACCACAGTTAGCAAGCCGTAGAGACTGGTTCCTAGAGCTCAGTGACATCATAACTTATGCATGTTTGTCCAGGCTCATTACACTGCCTTTAATGACTGAATCTGATTCTGAAGCCAAGGTTCCAGGTGCATTAGAATTTGCCACTGGATTTTTCTCATATCCACTTCCTTCATTTTCCTTACAGTTCTCCCCCACCCCCCCGTGCTATTCATCTTTAATCCTTATAGTCAACATTCTTTAGTGCACTCAACTGCATCAGAAGCCCTTCTTGAAGAGAAGCTTTATGAAACCCAATATCTCCGGCTGTCAATTTTTGCTGTGATTATCCAAAAAGGCCAGGCTTGTGGGGCACCTGGGGTTGGAAGTTCCGGATCTTAGCTGCAAGGTGGGGAGCCAGGAACTGTGAAGGGTGAAATGAGTTATCCAAGCCACACAGCAAATCAAGTAGCAGAGCTGGGCTTACAACTATGTTCTCCTGCTTCGTGCGTTTGCTTAAAAGGACCCACAGAAAGACTAGTGAGATTGCAAATCAGATCCTCTGATGGCCAGTTGTGGCAAATTCAATTCTAGAGTGGCTTGTGGAGGGTCCCTGGCCTGCCTGGATAGCTACATGAACAGGGCATTGGGACAGATGATTTTATATGTGTTGAAAAACAATGGCGGAATGCAAGCATGCGTGTGTCAAGTAAATGCACAGATGTGAAAGTGAGAAGACTTTCACATTACAGTTAAATACACTTTCGTGAAATGTTCCTCTGTTTTTGTTGGTTCGTTTGTAATACAAGTTACCTTGTTTTTATAGTAGTTGACTTTTCACTGACAACTGAATAAGATAGATATTTAAAATAATGGCTTGAACTGTAAAGAATTTTTCACATGCAAAAGAAACTCCATATATAGAGGCCTAAACTCAACTTTCTTAGCCTAAAGCATCATTCTAATCCACAAAACATGCTTCTCCTTCTTTGGTTTAGCCATGCACTCCTACAAAGACTAAGGATGCCAGCACACATGCCAAAAGGTGTCAGTGCAGTGTTAAGCAAGGTCACACAATTTCAGGAAGAATGAAACCACACTGAGGGGCTAGAAAGATGACTCCATGGTTTAGAGCACTTGCTACTCTTGAAGAGAGACCTAGGTTGGATGCCCAGGATAGGGACTTACAAGCAGGAGATCTAATGTCTTCTTCTGGCTTCTCCATGGGCACTGAGAATGCATATGGTTCACTCATACATAGAAAATACAATAATCTCTAGAAAAATTTGTTGCTTCATGCACTGAACGCCAGCTCTGTGTGAGATATTACAGTGGGCTTCACAAGGAACAAAACTGCTGTGTTGAATTGAAGAGGTTCTCAATCTAATTGGGGACAAAGGCACAAACAGCAGTTACTATAGCAGCTCAAGATAACACTAAGAGAAATAATGATTATTCTCCTTTATAGATCAAACTAAATGATAAAAGTAAATAGCTTTCAAAATATCAAATTATTCCATGGATCTAACACATGCCATGTTTCTTATATCACAGACAGTGCAAGATAGAAATGGACGTAAAAGTTCATTAGTCTCAAGTGGAAAACCTGGCGGAATGGGGAGGGTTTGCATGAGTCCAATGAGCTGAGAAGGGTTTGACACAAAGGAAATGGGATGCAGAGAGTCATCCCTCAGCATCCTCCTGGCCCCTCAGGTGATAGTCATCTGACCTTCATGTGGACCTCAATCCTTTTCCCTCCCTGCAGTGTAGCCAGGCCTGCTGCTGTCTCATGATGAGCCATAAGTCACATTTCCAGTCCTTTGATCCACCTAGAATGTTTATCCTGGCTGTTCCTTCCTATGGATCTTATCTCTTAGAATTTGGAAAGATGTGGCTGGTTTATCTGCCCCTTCCCCACTGGACTGTAAGCCACTTGACAGCAAAGGCTGAACCTCATGCTCTTGGATCATCATCACAGGCAATTGATGGATGCTTTCAAGTAACAGAGGCATTTCCAAACATGGCAGCTTTGAAATGGTGACTTATGGAAGGAAGGACAGGAGTTGATTTTTATAGATTTAACTAAAGGTAATGACAATCTATTGTGTATAAATATCCATTAAATGTTGATAATATGGGAATGAAACTAGGTGCCATTACTGCTATTACTGCTTCTCCCTTCTTTTTTCTTTTTCTTTTCTTTCTTTTTTCTTTTTCTTTTCTTTCTTTCTTTTTTTTTTTTTTTTTTTTTTTTTTTTTTTGGATAAAGAAAATGACGTGTAGGAAGATGAGAGTCCTCTTACGCTCTACCTAAAGAGTTACGGTTGTATACAACGCCATCCGGGTTCACAGGCACCTCTGGCTGCCTGTTGGAGCAGAAGCTTGTAGAAAGCTGTACAGCACAGCCAAGAAAACTTGGTAAGGAAAATAGAGGGACTAGGGGAAGAGAATTAGCCTGACATGTTCTGGGCTCTGGGCTCAGTCACTAGCATCACAAAGAAAGGCAGTTTAAGGATGCTAACCATAGTTATTACCTTCCCTTTTTCTCTCCCTCTCTTCCAACGAATTCTACTTCTTCCTAAGTTGTTCAGTCTGAAAACCTCAGGTCACACAGCACTGTTTCTGTCTGTACCAGGTCATGGAGTCATGGTGGCCCAATGTGGCATATTGTGGGGGGAGGGCAAGTAAGACAGGACAGCATGGAGAATCAGGTGCAAAGCCTAGAACCAGAGGTCAGATCCTGGATGTCAGAGTGGGGACAATGGAAGACTGGTTACATATAGGAGAACTGAGCAAATGCAGAAGTGTATTAAGGTTAATAGAAGTAAAGTTTTTACTTCTAAAACCAAAGTTACACATATAGGGGAGGGATAAAGTAAATCAACTTAGAAAAGTTGAATTAAAATTGTAGTTATATGCCTATAGCTTTTAGTATATAGATGTCAAACAAATCTCTCTCTCTCTCTCTCTCTCTCTCTCTCTCTCTGTGTGTGTGTGTGTGTGTGTGTGTGTGTGTGTGTGTGTGTATTTCTATCTATCCACCTTAGGACCAGGATTGTTGAGTCTTCTGTAGCTCCTCCTGAATAAACCCACCACCCAGAAACATAGTTACTCATCTTCTCATAAATCTATTCTCTACCAAAAGGAATTAACATTCTATCATCACCATTATCTTTATAAATTTTATGATATAAAAACAAACTTGTGGATGAATAGAGGAGAGCAAGGAAAGAGATATTTTAATAGAGAGAGCCATTATAGGTTTAAAGAGAAATCTGGCACTAGAAAAATGTCCAGAAATCTACAAGGATGACCCCAACTAACAACCTAAGCAATAGTGGAAAGGCTACCTTAAATGCCCTTCCCTGATAATGAGATTGATGACTACCTTAAATGCCATCCTAAAGCCTTCACTCAGTAGCTAATGGAAGCAGCAGATACCCATAGCTAAACACTGAGCCAGATTCCTGGAATCCAGTTGGAGAGAGGGAGGAGTGATGAACAAAGGGGTCAAGACCATGCTGGAGAAGCCCACAAAAACAGCTGACCTGAATAAGGGGGAGCTCATGGACCCCAGCCAGATAGCTGGAGAACCAGCATGGAACTGACCCAGACCCCCTGAATGTGGGTGTCAGTTGGGGGCCTTGGACAGTCTATGGGGCCTCTTGCAGTAGAACCAGTATTTATCTCTAGTGCATGAATGGACTTTGGGAGCCCATTCCTCCATGGAGGAAGATTCTCTCAGCCTAAATGCATGGATGAGGGCCTAGGCCCTGCCCCAAATGATGTGACAGACTTTGGTGACCCGCATGGAAAACCTCACCCTCCCTGGGGAGTGGATGGGTTTTGGGAGAAGGGTTCGGTGGGGGGCAAGAGAGGATGGGGAGGGAGAGGGAACTGAGAGTGATATGTAAAATAAGATTGTTTCCAATTTAAATTTAAAAATACACACACCAAAAAACCCTGCAAATAAAATAAACATCACACACCAAAATTAACCAGACCCATAGTCTCTACGTCTCATGTCTATACAGTTAGAGTGGCATTCTGCAAGGCTGGAGAGATGACTCAGCAGTTATGGGCACTTGCTGCTCTTGCAGAGGTCCCACGTTGGATTCCCAGCATCCACATCAAGGTTCATAGCATCCATAACCCCAGGTCCAGGGCACCAGATGCCCTCTTCTGACCTCTGCAGGCACAAGCACATGGTGCATACACATGTGAGCAGGCAAAACATCCACACATAAAGCAAATGAAACATTTTTTTAAAAGAATAGATGTTCTGCTGCTGTGGCACTTCACCTTGGATTTTACACGTTCATTACCACGTACATTTTCACACACTTATTCTCACCCCCAAAATGAAAAACTCATGACAGAATTAGAGCTAGGAAAGCAAGTTGATTTCATTTGTTTGTAACCTGTGTGTATTACCTGAATTCTGTCCTTCCTCGTTCCCTAACATTTAGTCAAAGAAGGAACTGAGTCAAGCTGCGCCATGAAAGCCCTGGCTGGGTTTGTAGTAACCTGTGAGCTAGAACTCAAAGAAGCCCTCAGAGATGGATAGGAAAAAAGACATTAGCACACAGAACCAGCTTGAAGAGGCTCTCCCCAGCCAAATCCAGAATGTTTTGTAAAACAAAGGAGATTAATGATGCATTGACAGAAATAGAAAAGTATTGCTTTACATAATATAAACTAGTAAGTTAACTGAAAATTTGATGCAATGTATTTGCCAAATTTCAAGGCACATCTCACCAAAATACTTATTAAGTACAAAGATTAAAGCAGTAACTTAAGAGTGAAGATGCCAGATTGGCACCATTCAGTGCGGGTAAACAGCATCAGTAGTAGCACCACGTCATCTGAACAGCTGCAATGTCAGCATGGCACTCCTTCCAGACTTTCCTAACAAGCACATAGAGCCATCTCCTAACCTGGAGTGTAATGGCAGATACACTCAATTTGAAAGACATTTTGTAAAATAATTAACTGGTAATCTTTCCCCCTCCTCCTACCACTGTGTGTGTGTGTGTGTATATGTGTGTAGTATCAAACTGAAACATCACACATTCTAGGCAAGCATGCTACATAGAGCTACATACAGCCCCAACCCAAACTGGTAATCTTCAAATCAATCAAAGGCACAAAAGCCACAGAACCTGGAGAAGTATACCAGAGTAAAAGAGATGACGGGAACAGGACAGCTGAATGCAAGGCTTGGTTCCAAACAGGCCTCTGTTGCTATGGAGAACATTAATTTAGAAAGAAAGAAAGATAGAGAGCAAGAGGGAGAGAAGGAGGGGGAGGGAGGGAGGGAGGGAGGGAGAGAGGGAGGGAGAGAAAAGAAAAAACTGATGATCTTAATGAATCAGTTTAATTTCCCATTTGAGATAGCTGTTTGTGGTTTTATCAGGGTACACCCTCACTCACAGAAAATACATATTAAAATAATAGAGCATTACAGACATTTGATTAGCAATTTATTCCAGGAAAAAGAACACACACTTGTACTGAACTTGCAATTTGCCTGTCATATTAGATTATCTTAATCAATATATTAATAGAGGTTTTTTAAAATTCTATTAATGTTTTGAGTGATGTTTACAGACATTTGTAGGCAGTAGTTTCTTCTTTATAGTAAAATTAGAATGTGATCTTTTTTAGTTTGTGTGTTTTATTGTGATTTTGTTTGTTTGCTGTTGCTGCTGTTTCCAAGATGTTTGTTTTGGCTTGCAGGTTCAGAAGTTTCGCTGTGTGAGGAGCTGGTGACATGTTTCTGGTCCTGTGACAGTGAACTGCAGCATGACAGGGGGGCATGGAACTTCTCCAAGGTCCCTTCGAAACTGTGTACCCAAGGCATTCTCAACAGATTTGTAATTTTTCTAGATAACAAAACATGTTCTGTTGTACAAGCACTGTTAACGTGTGCCTTCCAAGCATCATCAAGCCCACCATCCCATACCTGAATTTCTATCTTTCTCAGCCATGCTGTGCAGGGTGTAGGCCTCTGGAACTCCCAGCACATCCCTGGAAAGATCTCGTCTATAATCTATCACAAACTAATATAACCTGTTACGAGTAATTTTTTTCTGCCTGCCTGGACCCACCGTGGCGCCAGCCCCAAATAACACACCAAGACTCTGTATTTGATATAATGCTGTTGGCCAGGTACTAGTTTCTTATTGGCTAGCTCTGTCTTAATTATGAACCCATTTCTATTAATCTAAGTATTTCCACGTGGTCTCATCTTACTGGAGAGTAGGGCTGGTGTTCGCTCTCTCCAATCTCCCCATGCTGACTCCTCCCTACTACTTCCTCGAATCCTCCTTGTCTCCTAGTCCCGCCTATCTTGCTTTCCTATTGGTCAACAGTGCTTTATTCATTAACCAGTATGAGAAATATATATACAGAATGACATCTCCCATCATCTCCTCTTTTCTGTCTAAAATAAAAAGAAGGGTTTTAACCTTAACATAGCAAAATATATCATACAACAGTTACCAAATAAGAATCACAGTTAATAATATTTAGTCCATTAACATTTAGCAAGATTTGAAGAAAATATTCCATCATCTAACCTATCTTTGTGTGTCTAAAGTCTATGTAACTTATCTTTAATCCTAACTAAGGAAAACTATAACCATAACTATTTGTCTTCAACTCCCTCAAAGACCACAGAAGGATAACATATAAACTCTAGAAATGACAGAAACAACTCGCCTGGTCAGTCACCCAAAGTTCTTCTGTAATCTTCCATCTTCAGCCCATAGGGCATAGTGTGTCTATCAGACACCTCAGCAAAGCAGGACTGTGGTTTTTGAAATGAGACATTAGATTGCCAATCATCAACTCTGTCTTCTTCATAAGGCCGGAGACCAAAAAAAAAAAAAAAAAAAAAAAAAGGGGGGGGGGGGGACTTTAAGGTTGACTTCACATGGACCATACATTGCAAACTCAAGACCTCCATGCCTCATAAAGCCCTCATCTGCACTTCATTGCATGAAAGATTTTTCCATTTTGTTTTTTGTTGTTGTCATTATTGTTTTTCTCTCATGAGTTTGTGTTGGGTGAATGTTGGCTTTTTTAAAATTTTTATTTATTTGTTTTATGATGTATGCATTCAGGCAAGTTTTCAGAAATGCTTCTTTCCGTTTTGGAGAGCTGTGGAAAATAAGTAAACTAATCACTTCCTCATGTGGAAGCTAAAAATAAAAAGTAATTTAATTAGAAAAGCATTGCTTCCACCCTGCTCTGTAAGGGTGCCTGGGAGAAGTGACGTCATGTTCGACTGGCAGCCTGGCCAGCTGCTCCCATTCACTCTGTCATCAGAGGCCACAGGCCAGCAGCCTGGATGAAGCCTTGCTGTTGTTCCTGTACAGTTGTCTTGCTATGGATGTGGGAAACAGTCTAACTGTTCTTGGCAGGGTTTCCAGCATGCAGCTCATCTTAGACCCCAAGTCTCCCCAGATGTATTCTCAACATTAGGCCTTTCTTTGATTTTATGCTTGATCCTGAGATTCTTCCTCCTTTGCTTCTAGCTTTTTAAGCAAAAGGAGAAAAATCTCCAAGAAAATTCTCTAAGTGACCCCTGGGGATTCCAGTGAGTGCCTCTGTTTCCTGCTTGTCAAGGCCATTTTTCATCTGGGTCAGAACCTTCCAAGTACATTTAGCCATTCCTTATTTTAGACTTCCTGACTAGAAGGTCACACTTATCTTTCCCTTCAGGGTTTTGAATCCCTCAGTTTCCGGATAGCTAAAGATACGACCCCACTCACAAGTGACATCCCCCGCCTTGTCAGTGAAGAGGAACCAGCTATGGGGTTCACTTTCTCAGAATTTAATTCAATCAAATATGAGCAAATATTTTTAAGCACTTACTTCGCTCCGGGTACTTGGATATAAAGATCTCACTTGCAGTGTGATAGGGAGAGTATTAAACTGGTCATCCAATGCAATAGGATAAATAGATCAAAAGAGATACATGCATTGGATACCAGCACTACCAAGTGCTGTACGGGGAAAGTCACACACACTGGACTCTTATGCAGATAAGTAAAAGTCAACCAGGCCTGTATAAATAAAGAGAGGTCTCCAGGCAGAAGGAACAGCAGCTACGAAATCCTACAAGTATGAAGTGGTGACCTTCCTACCAACTTCTTCTTCCTACCAACTTTTCCTTGTTAAAAGCTGAGACGGGGGGGGGGGGGGGGGGGGTGGAGAGCTAGCTCCATGGCTAAGAGCATTTGCTGCCCTTGCAGAGGGTCCAGATTCAGTTATCAGTGCCCATACCAGGCAGCTTACAACTACTTATAACTCAACTTCCATTCACACAGGGAGCATACACATAAACTCTCTCACACACACGCAAACAAATCTTTTAAAAAGTGAATCTAATTGTCATTCTTTTTTTTTTAAAGTTTTGCCTGTTCTGTTTGTCTCTAAAGCAATCATAGTTATTTTAAGCATTTAAATTATACAGAAATGCATGATCTATCAAGTTAAGAGTACAATCCAAAATCTTCAAAGATGTACTGAAATCTCTCTGTGGATATGTACCTAGATCGTTTTTCCCCCCAGAATCTCAGAATCATACTACCATTTGTTTTAGTGTTCAAATCAGTACATAGGTCTTCCTGTGCCCTCATCTTTTGGACGCTGGTATCTATTGTGAGAGTAAGGGGCAGGGTATCATGGTGATCAAAGCAAGGAAGCACCAGAGTCAGAGAAAGTATTCTCACTTCCTGTGTGGCCTTGAGTAAGTCACTTGGCTGTCCCAGGCCTCAGTTCCTCTATGTGTGCTGTAAGGATCCAAATGATACATATCTATCTCCAGTAATTGTTACAACTATCTTGAAAGTTAACATTCTTTTCTTTGTACATGTTTGTGTATAAATGTGTGTGCATGGTGTGGCACATGTATGTGTGAGATATGTACAGGTTGGGAGGCACGTACCCGTGAGTACTGGTGGGGGACAGAGGCGATTGTCAGGTGACCTGCTCGATTTTCCACCGTGCTCTCTTACTAAGGTAGTCTCTCGCTGAACCTGGCACTACGCTAACAGCTGGAAGCCCCACCAGCTCTCCTACCTCTGACCCCACTGCACTGGGGTTACAGATGTACACACAGACACATCCGACATTGTATGCGCCTCCTGGGACACAGGGTAAGGCCCCTAAATGCAAACTCCTCTTTCTATGAGATATTCAGCTAAGTCTCTATTGATAATGTTTGGGTCACTCATAATTATTACATGCTTTGGCTAGGAAAGAAACTTCAGGGCAGTTTTAAATCACCTTTTCCCTTCATTCTATTTGGGCTTCTGTTTTTTCCCAGTTTACTGATAACCGACATCTGGTTCATGAGTGCTTAATAAATGTACAAAATGTTGTCAACTCCCTTTAAATATGGCGCAGAGTGTGGCAGATGGACTCCTTTACAATAACGTCCATTATGTGGGGGTTTGTTGTTGGTGGTGTTGTTTTGTTATTGTTGGTTTCTGAAGACAAGGATGCTGAGCACAGCCTGAGACACTAGGGAGGAAAGCCCAGCTGAAGTCAAACTGAAGACCTAAACTAGGAAGAAGCCAGGAAATGGATCCAGGTCAAAAGCATCCAGCCAGGGACAAATGTGAGCAGAGAGTTCAAACGGATACTGAGACATTAAATTCTTCAGGAGAACAAAAGACAAAAGAGTGGGTTAGGCCTTCTCTGTGGAGATGCTTCACTAGCTGTATAGCTCTCATCACCTGTGGTTACAAACGAGTCGTGTCCACATTTGTTCCAGAGCCACATGGCTCTTTGCCCACCTTGCTGACTCAGGGGCTTGGCCTCCAACTCCCAAGGTCTCCGAGTCATCCCTAGGACTCAGAGACTGGGGCTTCCACGTGTGCCCCAGAACATACTTTGTCGGATTGTCCTGCCCTGGCCTCCTCGCCAAGGTTGACCAGCCAGTCTCAGGCCCAGCTGATAGGAAACCCCGAGAGAACCCTGCTGTGTCCCCACCCCCACCCTCACCCCCAGGACTCTCCACTGTAGCCTGTGTGAGGTCAGAGAGGAGAGTCCTCTCCCAAACCACAGGCGGTCCCTGTCCTGAGTGTGCTCCTCTTGTTTGTCGACTCACAATCTGTGCTGACGAAGGAAGCCTACCCCACTGAGTGCAAGAAGGGAAGAAAGATGGAGAACAGCCATTCTCTCCTGTACTTTCCTCCTTTATCTCTCAAGTCATTGAAGAATAAATATTGACCAGTCATTTCGATAGACTGAATGACAAGGTGGTTCCAATTCCCAGGCCCCTCTGTATCTATGTCCTTTTGCCAAGGGACTTTCAGTTCACTGCCCTTGAATTGAATCGGGTTGGGCTCCTTGGTGGCTTTCCTCAGACGGGCATGGGCTAATGTGACTGGAGGGTCAGTTGTGGCTCCGCACTTCAGAAGTCCCTGGAACTGTAGGCTTGAGCTACTGGTTAATGAGATACAGCCCCAGCCAATAGTCAGCCCAGCACCCCAGGAAAGCTGCTGCGCCAGGCACTGCCTGGCCCTGCAGAGATGCATCAAGGGCCTGCCCCTCCTGAGTGAGCCCAGGGAGAGCCTGGAAACCACCAGATAACAGATAATGTGAAGATTTGTCAATAAATGAATTCTGGGTCATTTGAAGCTACTGGCTTCTCATTTGGCCTTGATAGTTTGGCTCATCACTGTGACAGAAACAGAAGATACACTACTCTCCTCTCTGAGCTCCTTTAAGGAGCTGAACAAATAGCCAAACCCTAACTGTCAATCTGGATCCAGCCAGGACACCCTGCTGAGCTGACCAGAGCCTGTGAGAGGTACACTGGAGCCTGGCAGAGATAGTATTCTTATAACAGATGTCCAAAGGCACAAGGGAAGGCTAGCCAGTTTCTAGGAAAGGCTCAGATAGGAAGCAGATACATCCTATCACCTGCTATACCATATATAGCATCACAATACGCTCAGGTATGGTGCATTCCTTAGACAAACTTCAAGAGCAAGACAATCTCGAGAACCCATGTTCACCGAGAGCCTCCCCCCCCCCCAGTTTACCGAAAATAGTTTATTTTTTCCTTACATAATATGTCTTGATTATGGTTTCTTGTCGTTCTACTCCTCCCAATCCCACCACCACCACCACCTCTCCTTCTATCTGCATCTGTTCCCTTTCCTGTCTCTCAGTAGAAAACAAATAGGAGTCAGGTAGTGGTGGCGCACACCTTTAATCCCACAACTTGGAAGGCAGAGGCAGGTGGATCTCTAAGTTCAAAACCAGCTTGGTCTACAGAGTGAGTTCCAGGACAGCCAGGGCTATACAGAGAAACCCTGTCTTAGAAAGAAAAAAGAAAGAAAGGAAAAGAAACAGGTTTCTAAGGTACAATAATAACATGTAATAGCATAAAGCAAAAACTAACACATTGGAATAGAACAAAACAAAGGAACAGAAGAAAAGGCAGAGGAAACAGAGGCTTACTCATTTGCACACTCAGAAATTCCCTGGAAGTACAAAAAGTCTTACCCAGCAAAAGAACTGCTTTTCCTCGGTTCTTTTTTGTTTGTTTGTTTTATCCTATTCCAGTTTGTTTTGTTTTGTTTTGATTATGCTTTTAGATGCCAGTTAGTTTTTCTGAAGAAAAAGAGACAGAAAAGGTGTGGATTTGGGTGGAAGGGGAGGTGGAGAGAATCTGAGGGGTTGAGGGATGGGAGGCTGTAGTCACAATATATTGTATGAAAAATATATTTCCACAAGAAAAAAAAATCAGCAAAAATGGAGCAGGAACACATCGGTGATCCCAAGCTGCCCCAGAACCTGGAACTCTGGCTCTTTGGATATCCTATCCATCTCCAGTCTCCTGATGGCTGTGCAGTGCTGTGATGTCCAATGTTGATGGCTAAGCCAGTGGAGGGAATCTTGGTATGCGAAAGATGGCTCCTGACTCAGACTTCACCTCTTGACTCCTGTAAACTCTCCTCTTTCATTATTCCCTCTCCTATGCTATTTACAGAAACTTTCTAGAGAGCCTGGACCCAAGAGTCAGATGGGTGGAGGTGTGTCGGCTGGGTGGGTGCAGACAGGATGCTGTGAGACCTGAAGTGTTTGAGGGGACTTTGTGGACACAGCTACTGTAAGACGAGGTTCCATACTTCCCTGCCCATAAGTCAGAGCAAAGCTGCCCACGCCCTTACAATTGATCGTCACAAGCCCATAGGCAATTAGAAATCTAGGGACTGACAACTAGAAAATGTGCAGAAAAAAAGCAATGATAAAATAAGTCACTGATAAGAAATTTCCAGCTCTGCTCATCATTTTGAGTAATGAAAAGTAAGGCCAATCAGAGGCTCAAGTTGATAACCTAGCCTCTTGGTTCTGCTGGGCTGAGAGTGGGGATTGGGATTCAGTTAGACCTGGAGAGGTGGTGGTTCCTGAATGGCCTGCTTCCTGGCAGTCTCCTTTGGATGCTTCAGTTTCAACAGTTCTATAGGGCTGTTTGGACCTAGCTCTGAATGACTTGGGATGGGAGAAATATAGATTCTGGTATGCCAGGAGGGTCTGGGCCATTAATGTATATATCAAAGGCAGAGCTACAGAGAAATTTGTCATCACTGGGAATTAACCTCCCGCATTATTACTGTCCTCATTGCTGCAACAGGATACCCAACAAAAGCAGGGAGGAAGGGTTTATCTTGGCCCTGCAGTTTGAAGTACATCATGGCGGGGAAGGCAGGACAGCAGGAGCTTGAGGATATTGCATCTGCGGTCAGGTCACAGGGAGATGAGAGCTAGTGCCCCACTCCTGCTCTCATTCTTATTCAAGGTGAGGACCCCAGCTCATCTGAGGATAGGGCCCACACTTAGGGCGGGTCTTCCCACCTCAGTTAACTCAGTGTAGACACTCCCTCACAGACATGCTCAGAGGTTAGCCTCTTAGGTGAGTCCAGAACCTGTCCAATTGACAGTTAATGTAAGCCATCACGCAGCCCCATCTGAACCTGAGAAGGATGCTACATAATCTCTCAAATCTTGTCCTATCAACTTGAGACTGAAAGGTGGCTGTGACTGTCACTTTTCACCAATCTAACATGCATAGTTCCCATAGGTCACAGCAACACAAAACACAGAAAATATAAGCCATGATTGGACCAGCAAGCTGGAAAAAAAGAAAAGAAAAAAAAAAGTGAGCTCCCATTATCATCTTGGACATCCACATCATGGAGAAATCTACATAGCTTCTGGGACTCTTCCCAAGGCTACCCCTCAGGGCCTGTATCCTGACCTGTGAGCATTTACTGAACTGGTTCTCACTGTCTCCCAGGGGCTCTTTTGACCCAGAGCTGTTCTTTGCTTTTTCAGGAAACAAACTGGATGAAAGTTCAGGGCTGGAACTTCCTCCTTGGTGTGTTTGACAAGGACTGACGTACTCTAAGCCCTTTGAATCCCGGAAGTCCAGAACACACCCAGCCTGATTGATTGCAGTGTCCAGAATGCTGGAGCGTAGCTAAAAGACAAAGCAAAGAGCATTTCAACATGAGGGACCCACTGACGGATTCCTCGGTGAGTAGACCAGTGTGGTCTGTGTGTTTGCGTGTGTGTGGGTTTTTAACTACAGAAATTTGAGACAATCAGAAACTAGGCATGTTTAGATGTTGGCTATGGTGCAAAGTCTGTAGTTTCTCTTTGGTTGAGTTTAAAATAGAGCCCTCTCAAGAAAGTGACACTCATATCTTTCTTCTCAAGTTGATGGGGAGAGATTTCGATGAGTATCTCACATCCTAGTCAGATCCACATGGGGCTGTTTGAGAAGCAGTATTAAGGCACATACCAAGAGTGCCAACCTCGTGTGTGGGCTAGATATCTCAGTGCATTTAGGCACAGAGATAAAAGCCAGGGAAGAAGGTCTCACCTCCCCACTCCCACTTTTTATTCAAACAATTTAAGAGTTGTGATCTCAAACCCTATAGGACACAGAACAGACATTTACTCTGTCACACTGGTTCACCAAGGTGCTTGCTCCAGTCCTGAGAATTTTCCCTCCGAATACAAAACTGATCAAAATTCCAAAGACTCAGCAAGGTCATCAGCAATAGTGGTGGAGATTTGACCTAGAAGGCAAGATGCGATAGTAATAAAGGGAAGATATATTTATTTCAAAACCAAAGTATTTGAGGATTTCCAACATTCTACTCCAGTCAGCAGTGATGGAAAGCTAAACTCGGTGAGCTTAGAGGCCAGGTTGTAGTCATTGTAATCAATGTAGTCTCATGTATTTTACTAGAAACAAATGTGCAAACAGACAAGGGAGGTCTGTAAGAAGCCATAAGACCAGCAGAGGGTTGCCGCTTGCCTTTTGTTTATCCAAAGGGTGAGGAAAGCATGGGCTTAGGAGAGATGGAACTATAACTGCAATTGCACGGAGCTCAAGAATCGCATGACTGAAGTCAGGCGAACACCTAAATGTGTAGCAGATGTAGCCCCAGCACAAATTAAGCACAAAACGAGGATTGCTTAGTGAAGAATTCCAGCGCTGTGCTTGCATGATGATACTGAGTGAACCCCCATTGGTACCCCATCCTCAGTCTCCCCTGCATGGAGCAGTTATGGTAGCCCTTTAGAGAAAGCTGTCTCTCTTTGAGTTTGCTGCCCTGTTACACTTTTAAATCTTCTCCTGTCTCAACATGGATATCTAGTGATTTTCCCCCCTGGGAGGGTTGGTAAGGTGGGACAGGGATGGGCTAAGTTGAGAGGAAAACTTGGTACTACCCATTATTTAGAAAGAAAGTCAATGCCGAGATAGTATAATTAGACTAATGGGAGGGAGACGGGAGACAGCACCAAGTAAGTTTTTAAAAGTGAAAAGAAAGGGGCGCTGAAAGCCTACCATTTTGTGTAGGTAGCAAAGTTTACCCTCAGGTGAGAACTAGGAACAAATGTTTTCTTTTAAGCAGCTCCCAAGGCAGCCTATCCCTCACCTTGGTGGCAGTTCAAAGCTCTACTTCCTGGGGTGCTAAGTGATGCCTTGTGCTATTCTAAGCATCCCCAAGGATGTTTGTCCTTGTCCATGACTGAAGGCCATATCTATGGGCCCATTGCCACCAAAGGTATCCGGGAGTCAAAAGGAGGCGGATATCCCTTCAGCCTGAACTTCTAAACTCTCTAAAGCCACAGCATATCTATTTATTTATTTGCAATTGTTTCATCTTTATCAAATGTTCACGTTGACTTCCTGGTACAATTCCCAGCTTGTACTTGGGGGAACAATGCTCCACCGTTTGGGAACATGCTAAAACAAGAGCATGGATTTGAGATGAATGCTTCAGAAAACACTTAGCACATTTTATAGAGAACCCAAAGCTCCCACTACCTGCCAAATGTCCTATCCCACAAGGCCCTAATTTTACACAGAGCACACTTAAGCATCTTTATTAAGCTGTGTTTCTTAGTTTGGTCCACACTAACAGATTTGTGTATCAGTTTCAGTGGGCCAAGAACAAAGTCAAACAAACAAATAAATGAGGATGGGGGGAAAATCTATCTATATTTATACTACTTTCTAACAAAAATATAAAATTTTCTTCAACTATAAGTATCCAACACTACTAATTGTGTCTAGGACTGTATAAATAATAAAAGGCACAGATACTTTAATATAAAAGTGTTATTGCAAATGTCACCGAGTATTGCTTATTCTCAGCCTTATTTAGATATTTTGGTGATTCTTAAGACTTGTTATTTAGCATATTAGTATAAACATCCAACCTAATATAAGAAACTTAAAATATATTTTATAAATATACATATATATCAATGTAGTTCCATTTCTTTATAATCCTGTGGTATTTTGTTTTACACATTTAAAAATATTCTAAGTGAAATATGTTTTAACGAACTATGAAGTCAGGCCTGGTACAAAAAAACCTTAAAAGTGCCATTTGGTTCATGCTTTTGTGAGAGAATTAAATGTTACTCTGGGCCCTTTCAACCTCCAGTAGTCAGGTCAAGTCTGCCTTCAAGAGATTGTTGCTTTAAGTAAGCTAAAGCATGGTAGACACTATGCAGAGCTTTTGAATAATCGTGAGGGTGTTAGAGCTTATTTCAAGTTTTTTTCTTTAAGTTCTTATTTTGGAAAGGAAAAGAATTGGCTCTGAGCCTTGATGCCTGTGGGCTTATCACTGACACTTAAAACTGTGCCACAAGAAATCTTCCTCAACTGCATATGCAAGGAAGTTGATAACATCAAATTCTTCCCAGAGGAAATAACTCAATCATGAAAAAAAAAAAAAAAAAAAAAAAAACCAAAAACAAACAAAAAAAAAAAAAAAAAAAAAAAGAAAGAAAGAAAGAAAAGGAAAAAAAAAGTACCACTTTCTCCCTTTCCATGAGAGAAGACCATAGGAACCCAGCTGAGCGAAAGTTACAAGCTATCACCAGATCTTCGCATTTTAGGTACTCATGAGGGGTCCAGGGAGGACCCCTCCCTGTTAGAGTATGCTTCTGGTTCCTACACCATCAGCCCATTTGCTTATGAAATCAGTTGCCAAATAAGACCAGGTTGCTCCTCAGTTTGGTAATGTGACTCAAATGCCAGCCTGAACATCTTAGCTTGCTGGTTCAGTCTGGGTCACTAGCTGTTACTGGCACAGACTCCAAAAGCACTGCTGCTGTGGTCCCTGGCTCCTACGAACCTCTGCTCCACTGAGAGATGGGGAAGGGCTAGTGGAGTCTGGCACAGATACTCTGTAGTCCATGGTGCCTTTGGTGTGTATCAGAAGATAACATGCATCCTCTGTTTCCTAGGTCTCTGTTTTATCAGCTGTAAACTAAGATGAGGAGACAGTAGATGGTACCGTTTTGTTAGTACTCAGTTTCTTATAGTTTAAGAAATCCTACTGCAAAGTTTTAAATGCCAAACATTTGTAATAAAGGCAAGTAACCCCTTAATTTGAGGAGCAATATTTTGAAATAATCACCACCAGTGAGTGAGAATTCACATAAAATCAGGTGCACAGGCCGGACATGGAAAGAGCACAAAGAAGCATATTCAGCTAAACCCATAGGACCCCTTGGAAGTCCCCTCTGAGGAGTGGGAGAGGGCAGTGAGACAGGAGCTGAGGAGCTAAAGCCAAGATAAAGAGATTTCACTGTCTTAGGGCAGATACACCGAGAGGTTTTCTGATCTCACACTCAAACACGTGCTGAGTAAATAGAAATAGTCTTAGTATCTCTTAGTATCTCTTTTATTTATGGATGTCACCTTTGTCTCAGTCTGGATCAGGGATGTTGGGGGCGTTCCAGCACATTGAACATAAGGTCAAAGATAAAGAATCTACTCCATGTTGTTATAAACAGAATATCCTTCTTTATCTGATCATTAAATTAAGAACAACATGATGTATTGCCTGGACACAATCGAACTCAGGAAGTGGTTTACTTGAGGCATGGATCCCTCATACCTATGATCTGACCCGAGTGGCTGAGGCAGCAGGACCATTGGCCATTTCTCTGTCTGGAAGAACTCTGTCCATTCACCACTTTGTTCCAATACAAAGTATTTGTTCCAATACTTTCTGGGTGGGAGATGGTGTATTTACCATCTTCCAAATCCTACAGCTGACATCCAGGTTGTTTCCAGTTTCTGGCTATTAAGAATAAAGTCACTATGAACATAGTCGAGCAAGTGTCCTTGTAGTAGGATGGAGCAGCTTTTGGGTATATGCCTGAGTGGTATAGCTGGGTCTTGAGGTAGATTGATTCCCAGTTTTCCAGGAAACCACCATATTGATTGTCATAGTAGCTATACAGTTTTCACTCCCACTAGCAGTGAAAGGGTGTTCCCCCTGTGCCACATCCTCGACGGCATGAGCTGTCACTTGTTTTATTGATATTAGTCATTCTGACAGGTGTGAGATGGAATCTCAAAGTCATTTTTATTGAATTTGCTTGATGGCTAAGGATGTTGAACATTTCTTTAAGCGTTTGCCAGTCATTTGACTTTCCTTTTATTAAGAATTCCCTGTTTAGATTTGTACCTTGTTTCTTAATTGGATTGTTTGGCTTGTTGATGTCTAGTTCTTTTTTTAGGGCAGTTTCTCTTGGCAATCTTCCTTTCTGTTCCCAATTCTCCTGGTGGGAAGGGGCTCTCATCCTCACTCTCATTTTGAAAGAGCAGGTTCCTCCAGCAGTTCACCCTGCTGTGTCTTCTCAGCCCTAGCCCTAGCACTATATTTGCTTAAGAGGTGAAAACCCCACTCTGCAAGTAGACAGCCAAATCTAGCTTGCCCAAGGACCCTGGTTTCCTAGTTGAGCCTTTGTTTCTACTTTTCTATAAGCAGATAAGAGGAACAATGAGAATATACAGATTAATCCCAGGAGTTATTTCTAAATAAATCAAATAAAAAATCTGTAGGTCCTATAAAGAACTTGATACATTTTAGTGACATGAACTAAAATTTAAATAAATAAAAAGACTTCCATTGTGTTCTTGGATGGGAAGTCTAAATACCATTTTAAGAAGTTAATTTCCTATAATTCATATAAACACACATATAATACAGTTTTGATTAGGATTCTGACAGGGATGTAAAACAAAAAACCCAACTTCTCATAATTAGATAAATATTCATACAGAAGAATAAATGTCCAAGAATAGCCAAATAAATTATGAAAATGAAAAACAATTGCTCAAAAAGAGCAGACTAGATGTTTAATGTCCCTGTAACTTAGATGAGTATGTAGTATGTGTCATTACTTCCTATGACTGTAATCTTTGTGAAACATAAAATGTTCTATCATTTACAAAAAGTTAATATTCCATTTGAGTTAGAACCATGGAAAAGTTACAAATTAGAAACCCTAAATAAAAATGTCTTTAAATAAAAACTAGTGTAGGACCAACCAAATGGTCCAGAAAGCAAGGTGTTTGCCACACTTGTGCAAACCTGATAGCCCGAGTTCCCCAAAGTTGTCATCTGAACACCACATGTATGTCTGGACACACAAACAGGCAACACACACACACATAGACACACACACACCAATTATCATCATTATCACCATCATTCTAAATAAACTACCCAATTTTAAATATCACTGTATTTCTTCCACACATACAATAAGTCTGAACATAGATAATCGAAGGCCTGCATGGTGGCCTCCACACCAGTAGGAGGTGCCAGACTCTTCTCTTTCAGATCTATGATCTTAGTTCATGGTGGCCCATGTCAAGACTATGTCATAGAAATGCCCATGGTTCCTGAGTCCAGGAAGCAAAAAAGAGGAAGAGGGGCATTCACTGAAACCAGCTCATTGATTTCTGACACAGCTACCATAGCATTCAGTCACAACTACACTCAAGCAAAGAAGGCTGAGACCAGCTTCATTTCAGGGTGTATGCACTGCTGAAAGCTACGTGTATTCTCTGGCACCGAGGTGTTCCGTGGGATACTCTAGTACTATAGGAAAAAAGGTCAAATGCTCATGGAAGATCTTAGTGAAGAGGTTAGGTCACATAGGAATCAACAGGGACACTGGATACCTTTCTTTCCTGTAGAGCTTCTCACAAACTTATATGCACCAAAATCCTGGAAGGGGAGGAAGGAAACTGTCATGGTCCAATGTCTAAAGAAGACAAGTTAGTTTTGCTAAAAATAAAACCCAGAAAGCTAGGTTCTTATGAATTTTAGCAGAGACATGCATGACAAGGGCTAGAGATTGGAACACCACCACTGACTGACTTTACTTACACTGAAGGAGTCTTTAATTTATGAGTTGTTGGATACAAATTTTTTCACTCATATTTCATATGCTCCATGTTTGTTTGTTTGTTTGTTTGTTTGTTTTTGACATATTGGAAAATCTGGCCACAGCGAGCCACATTCACATGGGCATCTGAAGGCCAGGGCAGTGCTGGCAGGAGCTTTACTAGGCTGTCCCCACCCTGCCCTCCCTCTATCCCTGCCCCCATGCACAACCATGTAGTTGCCTGATTAGCACCTGTAGGCACAGGAGCCAGCAAAGAGGCTTCAGTAGCCAACACATTGCTTGCAAAGCTTTTTGAAACCTCAACATACTTTGTGTGTTCCAGAAGTTTCAAAATATCTGCTTGGTACTACAGGCTATATGTTTCTTACCCAAAATGCTTAAGACCAGAAATGTTTTGGATTTTGGTGGGTTTTGTTTTTCCTTCCGATTTTGGAGTTTTATGAATGTATAATAAGATATCTTGGGGATTGGACCCAAGCTTAAACATGAAATCCATTTATATTCCGAATAGACCTATACACATAGCCTGAAGATGATCTCATATAAGATTTTCACCGTGCCTGTGTTTTGACTGAGACTCATTTAAATCAAGCGTGAAAAAAATTCTCTTTATGGTATTAAATCAGAACCCCAAAAAAGGTTTTAGATTTCTAAGTGTTTAAATTTAAATTTCAGATGTTTTAGACACCTGTACAGTGGGTCTATCATGTGCTTAGGTTGGTGGGACAGAAATGTATTGATGTGGTGTCCTGTAAAGTATGTGTTGGCCTTACCCTGCCAGAAGAGCAAATGCCAAATTCTGTTGAATTATTTGCATTTGCCCTGGCACAGTGTGGTGCTTTGAATGAGAATGGTCCCATGGGCTCATGTATTTGAAGCTTGGTTCCCAGTTGGAGTAGTTAAAGAGTAGAAGGTGTGGCCCTGTTAGAGGAGATGTGCCATAGGCTTTGAGGTTTCAAAATTCCATATCAGGCCCTCCCCCCCCCCCTCTCTCTCTCTCTCTCTATATATATATATATATATATATATATATATATATATACACACACACACACACACACACACACACACACACACACACACCTAACTCTCTTTGTGTGTATGTGTGTGTGCCCCTCTCTCTGTCTCTATCTCTCTCTGTCTATCTTTCCCTCTTTCTCTCTGTCTGTCTTCTGCTTGTGATCCAGATGTCAGCTCTCAGCTACTGTTCCTGGTCCATGCCTGTCTGCCTCCGGTCATGCTTTCCACCATCATGGCTATGGACTTACCCTCCGAAACTGTAAGCAAGTTCTCAATTAGGTGATTTCTTCTATAAGTTGCTTTGGTCATGGCATTTCTTCACAACAACAGAACAGTAACTAAGACGAAACAGACAGGCCAGCTTCAGTTTTGGAAAATATCCCTGGATTTTTTTCATAGCCAGCCAGAGGAGACTTAATATTTAGTTAAGAAGTCATCCAAAAATGCGTGCCTCCCTAGCCACACAGTCCTTTATGGTGGCAGTCACACTACAGCAGCATTCTGAATTATGGGTGTGCTATCTATGGAGGTGCTCATAATTTTCCTGTCATTTTTCCCCCAGTACAATAAAGTATACAAGAGCCTGAAGGAGTTTGCTCAAAATGGAGAGAATTTCTGCAAGCAGATCACAGCCATCCTTCAGCAAAGGTACAAAGTGCACATTTGCAACAAGTAATTCTTCCTGTGTAGCTGCAGCTAGTGACATGTCTGGAGAGGTGATTAGAAGCTGCAGCACTTTTCAGAGCACAGTGTTAAATTTTGTTGCTTGAGTAACTGGGTTGAAGAATGAGCCTCCTCTATGCACATTTATCAACAGGCACCATAAAGAGCAAGGAACAGCATGGAGGACTTCTGCTTAGACCCAGGCAAGCCTCTTACTGAGTTGATCATGCTCCCAGAGGCCCAGTCTTAGCCTGATGTATATGACCATTATTGTGCTTTTCACACTGACCTCAGCTCTTAGTTTGTTTTTCTGTCTGCTACAAGAACAGGGCCTGTGTCCCACCCATTGTATGGTAAGAACTTCTTAGAGTCAGGTCTTTGATTTTTTTTTTTTTTTTTTTGGTTATTTTCTAAAAAATGAATGGGTGGATTCATGGATGAGAGGCCACCATTTTTAATATTAATTAAATTAATATCTCTTCTTAATGCTAAGTATGGCTATGAGTAAAGATGTTCACTATGTTAAAGTAGGTACAATTAACTCAGGCACAAAAGAATGGGGGTAACTGCTTCAAATTTTAAAGAATCCAAGAAAGGAGTTGGCTTGTAAAGGGGCATTTAGGCCTTTGCTCTATTATAGGCATCTCTATAACATTCTGTGATGGAGTGCTTATGGAATATATATAAGACTATGGTTCAATCCCCAAAGCATGCATGCACGCGTGCGCACACACACACACACACACACACACACACACACATACACACACACTTTATATATGTGCCACACAAAAAAAGATATCTTGAGTTAAGAGCACTCCTCATTAGCAAATCAATAACCAGAAGATAACATTAGCTTTGTTAGAACAATCGATGGTTGGGAGAACTCAAAAGAATTTTTATAAAGAAAACTAAGTTTGTCAAATGGAATAAAAAAGAAAATAAAAGTTTAAGTGAGCTATATTTCCATTCTAATAGTCAAACTGCCTTGATTTTTCCAAAGGGGAGGGGCTTGCAATCAAAGACAGTGTTTTATTTATAAGAAAAATATTTTTATTAGCTTCAAGGGAAATTATTTTTAAATAAGACCATTTAACTATTCTATAAATCCAACTCTTTGCTTAGGTAAAGCCTCTTCTCCCATGCAGATGACCCAGATGATAGTCATCTGCACCTGATTATTGGGTGTCCAAGAGTTAAAAATTAGTGCCAGATAGACAGCTATGGAGGCAGGAGGCAGAGGACAAAATGGTGGTCACACTACAGCAGACAGCATGGTGGATTCTCAGGATCCCAGCAGCCACCTGTAGCACCACTCTCTTCCTGTTTTTCCTTATACAGATGTTCCCCAGCTGCTTTACTTTCTCTATAGCCAGAGCCCTGTCAGATTCTTACCTGTGTTTCTCTTAAAGTCCCTTCCCAGGACCCGCCCTCTTAGTGTGTGAAAGCCACCACAATCTCCACATTCTCAAGGGGGCAAACACAGAAACCTTGGGCAGAAGATGTATATCTCTTCATGGTTTTACTTCCTCATGGACTAGATTTAGAATCTGAAAATCTATAGGATGCTGTAGGCCAAAGCTGCAAGCAAGCATATTTCTGAGTTAAAAACTATATAGCATAAATGCAAAGAATGGATATAATGCTTTAGTAAGATTCTGAACTTGAATAATGTTGAACAAACACATGACAGCCGTTTTGTAAAGCTGACCTGGAACAGCCAAGTCATTTCCCTCAACCAAGATGCCACTGCTGGGGTACTTTATATTGACCCTGATAATTGTTCATTTGAAGTGACCCCTCCTACTTAAGATGCCCAGATCCCTGGGCTTGCTCAACTGTTTGAAAACATGAGGAGTGTGTATCCAGAAAACCATTTTCTAGTGGACATAAGCACTTTATAATACATCAATATTTTCTTCATGGTGTACTTTGAGTCCACACTTTTATGAGTTAGTTAGCAAAGATAGATGCTATAACACAGCCCTGGGCGGGGCCAAGTGATATGATTTGGAGACCATCGCCTCTTCCTCCTGTGCTTGACTCATTCCACAAAACGTGTTCACGAGGACAGGCAAATGCAGTGCACCTGACACTCATTCACGTTCACCTTCCTCATCCTATGACTTCAGAAATCGCTGGTGCTTGCCTATAATCCAGCACTTGGGAGACTGAGGCAGGAGGATAGCAAGTTCAAGGTCAGCCCAGGCTAAATAGTGAGATTGTATCTCAAGGGGAAAAACAAAACAAAACAGAAACAAAAGAAATCTGGTTCGGTCGTTTGGCTTGCTGCCAAACCTGACAACAAGTGCTCTGTCCCCGGAACCCAGATGGTAGGAAAGAATTGATTTCTGAAAACTGTCCTCTGACCTGCACACACACTGTGGCACACTTGAGTACACACAACACACACACACACACACACACACACACACACACACACACACACACACACGGGGGCGGGGGAGTTGGCAAAAGAAGCAAAGAAAGGATATTTATTCAATGTGGCCACTTTGAGGGGAGCAAATACAAATAAGGACATATAGGGACCCACAAGACCACCTCCAGGGTGACTGACATGAAGTTGAGGTTGAAGTAGAGGGCAAGAGGTATGCATAACTCAGCAGTACTGGTCACCATGAGGTCATGCCCACACTGCCTCAGCTCCAGTTAGTTCTGGAAGGTCCGAACTAAAATTGTTTCAAGGGGACAAGTTGCCCTTCTGGTTGGTACCAGGGTTGTAGCCGCTTCCTTTTCCCAGCCTAAGGCACTGGGAAATTTTAATTTCTGAGGTCCACTGTTTCAATAGTTTGAAGACCAAAGAGGGGGATACAAGTATCTCTCTTCAGTGTCTTCCCTCAGCTACAAGGCCAGGGCTATTTCCTCTTAAATGTGTGGGCTTATTTTGTACAGATCCATGGTGCATTCCATTTGCATTAGATATAGGTGAGAAAGCCTCATAAGACAAGTGTGTAGCAGACATACAAATTGAGGGTGAGGACACGGGAAATCATGAAGGCAAATCCTGTGGCCACCATAATGGCAGAGATCATGGCACTTGGTAAATATTTGCAGATTGGATAAATAAATATGTAAAAGATCGCCGAAGACTTTTTATTGCCGTTGCTACAGTACCAAAATAAGGATTATAGTGTCCCTGGAAGTTTATGCTCTAGACACCTTAGATGCAGTTCCACTCTGCAGAGGTTTGCATCCACGCATGCGTAAAAGTGGATTCACAGTGGCATTGTAACCCCAGATGCTGTCACTTCCCTAGTTCAGCTACTTCTTGCTTTCTTCTGATCGGAGGTGATAGAAACCTGCATGCATTAGTGACATGAGGTTTTACCTGAATATTCTGCACTTCACGGTCATCATGCTCAGCTTCCTCTGTCCAATGAGTTACTGCTGTTTCCCATTTTTACAGTCTCAAACTCCAGTTCAGCCAGAGACACACAGCAGCTCCTACTACGCTTGAAGTCAAAGTGCCCGGGTTCACTTTAGTGCAACTGCAAACCGTATTTAAAATGACAGACGCATATTTCCAATTACTGTGTGTGAGAGCTTGGATCCCCACATAACCTTAGCTAATGTTTAAACCAACTGGGACGGGAAATAAATTGTTCCGTTGCAAGGAAGCTTGGGAACAGGTTTTCAGATGGAAGAGTCATCTCCCAGGACATTAAAAATAAAAGAAGGGGAACAGTAGACCACAAGTGACTCATCATTGCTGATGTTATCAACAAAAGGACTAAATATAAGAAATGAGATGTTTGACTCTACTTAATTTCTTCCAGCCTTTCAGCTCCCTTGCATACTGAGGCCTTTCAGACACTGACTACTGTTGTTCTTTTGCTGCAGCTAATGCCTATAAAACACAAACACGAGACTCAGCGCCCACGTGGAGTTTATTGAGAGAGGGGAGAGAAAGGAGGGCAGCAGGGGGTTTGAGTGTTGGAAATAGAGGGACTGCTTTTGTATTTTGGGACCTTTTTTTTTTTTTTTTTTTTTTTAAATCTCCAAGGTATGTTCTATTGAGATTTAGACTTTCCCTCCTGCTTTCTCTCCCTCTACCCTATGATCCTTACCCTTTCCTTCCTGAGTCACTTACACCTTCCCCACATCATCCCCACCACCCAATGCGCCATTGTGTTACCACAGGCTGTTGTGTTGCCTGGTGGGTACATCCTCACCTTCGGTGGCTGGCTCTGGTAAATGTATTCTTCGCCACTCAGTGCTTCACTAGGGAAGGCGGTCTGTAACTCAAGTCTATGGTCTGAAGCCTCCTCCCAGCCTGCGCGTAGAGTCAGCACACACCTCTGCTGCAGCTCTCCCTGCCTTGCTTTGTTTATTTCTTCACTTGCTGTGGACATTTTCCCTGAATCAGAGTCTTTGTATCCAATGTGACTAGGGTGTGACTCAGAGCAGGGGTTGTTCCGTAGAGATACACTGAGTGGATGGATGTAGCCATGTCTGCGTTGGTTTGTACTTCCAGGCAGTTATGATTAAGGAGATCATGTTGGACAAATTCTGAGGCTGATTCTGACAACATCAACATATGGATGAACCTTTGACATTTGCTAACATGTCCTCTTTATATTATTCTTGAACAAAAGCTGGAAAAGTAAAAACACAGAAGAGACCACTTATCTAATGTAATCTATATACCAGGAACTGTGTTAGGTGTGTCTAATCTTGGTCTCTGTGGCATTCAGAAGTGGCACGCACGTATCTTTACCAATCCTTAAGTAATTGGTAGTGATAAGCAAAAGATGGTTGCTCTATTTTAACCCAGTGCAAAGGCATCCTCATAATAGGCAGAAAAATTTGGGGCTCTGTTAGGCAATTCCCAACATACTCAGCATTGAGCCACTTTGATAAGAAGGGACATTTGTGTCACTAAGCCCAGTGGCTCACAGGGTCTGTAAGGAAGTTGAGGAGGATGATGAGGCAGGCGCACTATGCTGCCCTCTGGCTTCTCTCCATTACTAAGAACAGTCCCACTAACGTGGGGATGATACGTTTCACCTGGAATAAGACATTCCTGTGCACAGTGGACCCACTGAACCTGGCAATGCACAGACTCGGGATCAGAGACTTCCAGCTGCTCAGCTTGAGGTCCAGGAAGCTCTCCCAGCTGCATGGTTCCTTCTTACAAGCTGTTCCCAGGAAGCACAATTAGGACAATGGATAACAGTCGAATAGCCGGTGAGAGCAAGGGGCACTGGAGTGATGGAGCTCCGACTTGACTCTAATGCCAATTACTACCTTGTTGGTTGCTAATTTTTACCTTTAGGTAGTGCCGAGGGCCTGATCCCAGTGTGCATGATGTCAAGTATTCTCCCTAATCCTACCTGTTAACTTTTAAGTTGACATAATAATTGCACATATGTATAGGTACAGCATGATAATTTGACATTATGTCTACAGTATGCATGTGGATAAATAAGGGTAATTAGCATCTTCGTGACATGGCATATGCTTAGCATTTCCTTTCGAGGAAACCTTTTGAAACCTCCCTTCTAGCTATTTTGAAGTATTGAGTGTATAGTCACTCTAACATGCAACAGAACATCAGCAGCTAGTCTTTCCGCCTCTCACAACTGTGTGCTCACTGACTGCGCTCTCCATTCCCCCACGTTTCCTCCGGGACCGCCTTTGGTGACCTTTAGGAAGTGGATAGAGTTTATTTGAACTTGAATCTTGCTCTCTCTATATATAGCACAGGCTGGATTGTAACTCACTGTGTAGACTAGGCCAGCCTTGAACTCTTGGCTCTCTTTCCCAGCCTCTACAGAGCTGGGGTTATGGGCATGCACCATGATGGAAAACCGATGTGTAAGATGAGCTGTGGCTACCTTCCTAAAGGAAATTGATAAGGCTTGAATGGAAAACATCAATATACCCAGCCCAACTAGAAGTTGATTCTGGCTCAAACTTCAAGATAGGAGACAGTGTAGGGACCATCTATTAAGATTACTAAAATCCTTAATTCACACAGAGTAGGGCACAGTCATCTGCTTCCTCCAGCACTAGAAGACCTTTGTTCAGTTTAAACTAATTCTTCATAGACACAGAGAAAACAACTCTTTTGCATAAGTTTATTAGAGAAGAGCCATTGAAAGGAACATATCCACTTATTCTTACAGCTTAACTTGTGCTGCATCACAAATCCTAAACCTGAAACCACAGGTTTTACATGCTTTCTCTGTGTCAAAGGAGTGTTTTATTTTTGTTATCTTGGTCAAACTCCAGTCTTTTACTTACTAGTTGGTATTCATTACTAGGAATAAAAATATATTGACCTGCTTTGAGTGCTGAGAGGAAAGTAAAATGTAAATGGGTTGAAAGTCAAAGTGTCACTTCCCTGGCTTAGATCTTTAAAACTCACTGGCATATTCTGAGCTCGAGTTACCCACCAGAAGGTATATACAAGCACATCATTAATTTCACACATGAAAAGACCATAGCTTGGGCAAGACCTCTTCACTCATGTTAGAAATCTTGTCAGTCAAGTGGAAGGAAACAATGGGACAGGGTGAGACTATTAAGCCCAATGTGCTTTCTGATAGTTTTAACAAGAGAAAGAAAATTCCATGACTTGATCTGAGAGTAGCTCTCCCCCCCCCCACCCAGATTCCTTTTGCACTGTGCACCTGTATTGCTTCTTGACTAGGGAATGGGATAAAGCAGCTCCCTTTAAGAGAGTGAATGGCAATGCTAGGTGGGGGGGTCACATGCCTTCAATCGTAGCACTAGGGAGGCAGAGGCAGGCAGATCTCTAAGAGTTCAAGGCCAGCCCAGTCTACAGAATGAGTTCCAGAACAGACAGGGATACATACACAGAGAAACCCTGTCTTGGGGGAAAGAAGGGGGGGGAGAGATATATATATAAACAGAGAGAGAAGGGGAGAGAGAAAATGATAAGACCTAAATGGGAAACATCAATATACCCAGCCCAACACCACACACTCACACATATATCACAGAAAACTACATGGTAGTCTTTGCTTCCATTTACAACCTCACAATCACTCAGACTCACAAAAGTAACAGATGTCACTGTGTTTGCCTCTTGGGACACAGCTTCTTATAAGAGTGAAGAATTTAGTCATTGGATAGGAAATTGGTCACTGGCTTGGAATTTAGTCATGGACATATGCTGAGGGCCTGGAGGACAATGCCCCACACCACCTCCTCCCTCCCTTGCTCACTGTATGTTACTTCAGTTCCTTCTGATGAACAGTCCTCTGTCAGGTGTCACAGGTGGGCACTAGAAATTAGAAGACAAAAGTGGATGGTTACAGCCTGCTCTGTTTGGCTGATTCTAAAGTCCACTGGGGTCATCAATTAGTTGCAAGTAGAGAGATAAAGAACACAATTTTGACTGGTCAGAGACACTGGGTCCACTCAGCCTGACCTCAAGGAGCTAAACTGATGGGATTTGATCAGAGTACCCCTCCTTTGTGTCTTAGCCAGATCCCCAACATTTCCATTCCCCATTCACCAACTGATTTACAATACATGGGTGGGTGCCTTGGAAAAGGTCCAGGGAAGCAGGGTGGGGGTGGGAGGTGGGGGGAGTGGAGGTGGGGAGGTGGGAGGTGTTTGAAAATCTTAACATCTGCACTGGAACAGCTGGAAGTGACATTCCTAGCTGCCACACCCTGGGAGCTGCAGTGAGTCGAAACACCATAATTAACATTGAAGTGAGCAGTACTACAAGTTTGAAAATGTGTTTTTGTCTGGCTCCCCTTGAGATTTCTACAGCCATTCTCCACATCTTGAGGAGGGGAAGCAGTGTGGTCAAGCAGCAGGTACTCTGGCTAGATTGTCCATGTTTGGAAGCTTAGCTGTATCGCTTCCTTGGTAGAGAAACAACTAAACTCTGGGCCCGGTGTTCCCTCCTGGAAACAGACAAATCATGTCCACCCCATACAAGTCATTGTAGGTTCAACACAAATAAAAATGAGCCAGAGAGATGACTAAGCAGGTAAAGGGCTTGCTGCCAAGTCTAACAAGCTGGGTTTAATTCTCAGACCCACATGGTGAAATAACAACCAGCTCCATCAAGTTGTCCTCTGACCTCCAAACCTTTGCTGCAGTGCTCCCCCTCATGCTAAATAAAGGGGAAAAAAATTTAAAGGAAAGAATTCAAATGCTTACAATAGTGTCTTGCATGGTGTAAGGGCTAAAAAGGTTGTGTGTTGCTATTTTGTGTACTGACAGAGCACAGGCCAAGTATATGCAGAGTCACAAAATAGACACACTTTGTTGCAGAGACTGAGTTGTTTGAATACATAATCTTCATGTGTGGGTGATGGGCATCTTAATCTAGAAGCTCACAAATCTCTGCTGGCACTGATGCTAAAGCAAGAAATCCTGACTTGGCAAGCGAAACTCATCAGATGGGTCTCTAGATTCTTGAGGAAACGCCTGTGAAAGTTAGACAATGTGGTAGATGCCTATAATCCCAGCATCCAGGAAGTGGAGGCAGGAGAATTAGGAATTCAAGGTCACCCTGAGTTATACAAGTCAAGTGCAAGGTCAACCTGAGATTTTGGAGAGGAGGTAAGGAAAGAAGAGAGGGAGTGCATATGGGTGGGTGTACGGGAGCAGAGATGGTCAGACTCAGAACTGCCAATCATCTGAAAGCAAACAAAGAGCCTCCTCCCAAAGCCGAAACCCCACCTTCTTTTCCCTATGAATCCAGTGAAGTTACTAATGTTCAGGAAAGCAGTATTTCCTTGTAGCAGTTGTCTCTCTTCCACTCAGCCTCTGAGACTCTTTGTAGAGCCTCTGAGATGGTGGATATCTAAAGAGCCTTTTGACCCTCACCATCAAATGAGAACTATGCATTCATCAGATTTAATGCACTCACCATTAAGCTTGATGACCTGAGTTTGATTCCTAGGCTCTACACAGTGGAAGGAGAAAACTGACTCCTTCCATTGGTCATCTGACCTTTGAGTATGTACTATGGTGTGTTCACACTCATGTACAAACAAATAAAATTATTTTTTTAAACTGAAAGTGGATAGAAATTTTCTTTTAAGAAGAACAGGGTGGAGGGAGATGTGTGCATGAGGTGAATAGGAACATGACTCATTATATCTACAGATGGACCTACAACTAGGAAGTGGTAAACGAATTGTAAGAAGAGAGTAATTTGATCTCTCCAAGGTGCACACTTTTAATCCTAGCACTTGGGAGGCAGAGGCAGGTGGATCCCTGAGTTCCACACCAGCCTGATGTACAAAGTGAATTGCAGGAGGTGTCAGAGCTGCTACACAGAGAAACCCTACCTCAAAAAAAATAAATAAATAAATAAATAAATAAAAAATAAAAAGATCCAACAACTTACCTTGTGTAGAAAGTAATGGATGGGCACCCTGCAGGTTTCCATTATAATGCCGCATGAGCTGGGCATCTGCCTATAGTCACCTACTTGGAAGGTCAAGGCAGCAGGCTCCCTCTGAAGCTACCATGTGGCTCGTTGAATCACACTTATAATTGTATTCCCGGCTTCTACATAAGACTTTGAGCTGATGGGATCAGTGACAACTGTGCTCTTTACTAATTGTGTCATATTGTGTCAGTTGTCTAGGCTTATCCTAACTAAGTGGTACAGCCTAGGTGGCTTGAACAAGACTTCCTGTGCAATAGTTCTGGAGACCAGAGGTCTGATGAGATTCAGGATCAGCCTGTTGGTTCCTGCTGTGGACTGACTTGGATATGCTGTCTCGTGTCACCTCTTAGGTTTCTGTGATTTGCTGATAATGCCTTGGCTTACAGATCTTCCTCTGATTCCTGCTTTCATGTTCATAGGATCTTTTCCCATGTACATGCCTAACTCTGTGTCCAGTACTCATCAGATTGTATTTGGGCCTTATTTGAACTTGATCACCATCTTCCCAGAACCCAGCTCCAGATACATTCACATGTATCTGTGTGTGACGGTTAATAGTGACTGTCAACTTGTCATGGACCTAAAATCACATAGGAGATATACCTCTGCGCATGTCTCTGATGGCGATTTCAGAGGGGGTTAACTGAGGTGAGGAGACCAAGGCATGCTGCACAATCCCATGGGCCCTATAGGGGTCTGAACCAGGTAGATGGGAGAGCCTGAGCTAAGCTCCAGTGTTCCCTTTGTCTGCTTTGTGACCGCAGATGAAATGTGATCAGCTGCAGTATGTCCCTACCACATTGCGTCAGATCACACAGTGAAAAAAGTAACTAATACACTGGGGTTCAGCACTATAACCTCCATGAGGGAGGCACAATCCAACCCACAGCATTGGTGGAAAGTGAAGTAGAATACTTTCTCTTTGGGATCCTCTTTGCTATTCTTAAGGGTTTTCTGAAAAACAAAAGAATCCTTCTGTCAATTGATATCACTCCTCATGAAGATGCTGAATTTTCATCCTGACCTTTAGTGTGTCAGTGTATATGTCTGTGTGTCTGTGTCTCTGTTTCTTTGTCTGTGTCTGAGTACATGTGTGAGAGTATATGTGTATATCTATCATCATCTATCTGACATCTATCTACCTTTCCATGTATTTATACATATATTTATCATCTATCTATCCATCCATCTATCCATTCATCCATCCATCATTTATCATCTATCTATCATCATCATCTGTATCTACCTCCCCAACTCTCATCTCCTGTGTGTCTTTGTCTATGTGTGCTCTTGCTAATTCTGACCATTACATCCTACTTAACAACAAGTCCTTTGCTCACAGGGCCAACCTGGAGATTAACTATGCCAAAGGACTTCAGAAACTGGCAGTCAAGCTGAGCAAAGCACTACAGAACACAAATAAAAAGTAAGTACGACAACAAAGGTAAGGCAAAAAATCCTTTTAAAAAAATTAAAAGTGAAAACTTCTCACTTATAACCCCTTCCCACACACATGGCAGGTACAATCCCACCAAGCATGGCTTGCAGATCTTGGGGATTTATTCTGGGCCAGGCACTGGCTCAAATGCTTAGTGGATCATAATAATCCTTGAAAGTCCTTGCCTGTTTTTGTTTTTCGAGACAGGGTTTCTTTTCTCTGTGTAGCTTTGGAGCCTGTCCTGGCACTCGATCTGTAGACCAGGCTGACCTCAAACTCACAGAGAGCCACCTGCCTCCTGAGTGCTGGGATTAAAGGTGTGCCATCACCGCCCAGCTGGTAATGCTTTTTCATCTAGAAAGTAGTGTTAAACCAAAAGGTCTTAGAGGCAGAAAAGTGCGAATTCTGTATTGCCTCCAGTATGTGACTTTGACAAGGAATTTGACCTCCCTGTGTCTCCATTGCTTCCTGTACAGGGTGCAGATGTGTATTTGAGTGTGTACGTATGTTTGTGGGGTGTGTGTTTTGTTGTGTCATGCAGCCTGAATGGTAAATGAAGTAAACTGTGTGAAGGGTTTAGAATGTTTGGCACAAACGCTCAGTATTCTGCAACAATCAGAACGGTCCATCACTGATAACTTGCTATGATACTTCTGTACTAATGCATGCAGATATGACTCTGAACTTGCAGTGTTCTTGCTGAGGCTCCTCATGGCGAAGATAAGGGGAGGAGGGTTAATCTCTTCTAGAACCACACTTCAAACTGCTGCTTGAGTGCCATTGTGATGATAGCAAACCGGTTCTTACTCCATGTTTATTTTTCGGGCAGTGTTTTGGTTAACTACAGAGAAGTCAGTGAAGCCCTGTGGCTGGGTTTAGACAGCTTCCTCTTGGACTGCCCAGTTTAAACTCTACTTCTACCACTCAATGGCCTCAGACAGTCTTTGGGTTTTTTTAGTTTGTTTGTTTGTTTTTGTCTAAATGGCTCTTTAGGAAGGAAATGAAGCTAAATGCAGTGGTCCTGGTGTAAGTCTGCTGAGGCAGGAGGATTGCCATGAAGCTGAAGCCAGCTTAGGCTACATAGGGAATTTCAGGCCAGTGTGGCTATAGTGTGAGACCCTCTGTTGGAAAGAAACATAAATAACGATAATAAATATGCTATAACATAAAAAGCAAAAATGAAACCCATCCCTTACAATTACTGAATTAAATGAAATAATACTTCTACTTACTTAGCAGAGCACCTAAGGAGGAGGGAGGCTCCATGAATGGCCATTTTTATTTTGATTCTGATAATTCAGTTGCCTCCTAAATGCCACCATAGTAATCCTAGCATCAAAACAGCAGACATGTTCAGAATGGCCAGTGAGCCAGCACTGGTGTGGTATTTAGAGATAAAAGGTAGTTTAGTATTTCTCTATATCAAAACCTGTGTTAGATGCTTACATATATATCCCAAAGTGCTATTTTACAAGATCAGCTTAATGAGGCTCAGAAAAGCTGAGTCTTCGGGGTCACAAAGGAAACCAGGGCCAGGGAAATCTGCTCTCCGACCTGGGCTCCAGGCTCTCTAGGGCCCACATGATGCATTTCCTGCCAAGCCATCCAGCAGCTGGGCAACCCCTGGGAGGTTCTCTTTGTGAAATGCTCCTCTTATCCTTAATAAACACAATTACACTTGGTTTAATTTACATGAAACAATAAGAACTTATTTGTTGTTCGAGTCAATGTTTCACATAGCCCAAGCTGATCACAAATTCCTTATGTAAGCTTGGATGACCTGATCCTCCTGCTTCCCGCCTCTCAGTTGCTGGGATTATGGGGACGTACCACCTCATCTAGCAGCACTTATTTTAAGTGTAGGTTTGGTCCACTTTAGCAGATGTGTACACCACAGAACTAATTACCACCAAAGTCAGACATTTTTAACACACCTCAAATTGCCTCTTCCTGTTTGTATCCCTGCTCTCACCACAGCCAAACAACCACTCACCCCCTTCAGGGGAATGTGGATTAGTTTTATCTTTCCTGTGGTTTCATGTCATTGGAAGCACACAGCAGGCACTCTAGGGCACTAGTTTAGATTGTAGAAAGCCTGGCCTTTGGTCTGCTTTTCCCATTGTCCCAGTGCAGGATGCAGACTCGGCCAATGGAGGCGCACTTCTGCTCCATTCCGATTCTGACAAGGATGCAACTTTCTCCCTAACCATCAAAAGTGGCATGGGCTCCCTGCAGTTAACTAAGGCAATTTGTTCTGATTTCCTAAGAGCTGACTCCGGCTATGGGAGAATATCAGGCTTTCTTGTCCTACCTCTATGTCTCCAGGAACATGGCACGGACCCTCTTTGTGTTCACTGGACACAGGACCAGGAAAGATCTGAAGCTGTCTTAAACATCAGCACGGTGAAGGATTTGGACTTCAACCCCAACAGCAGCACAAACAACGTGCTGGGGACTTAGGTTCAAATTCTGTGTCACTTTCATCCTGAAAGATCTGGTTTATTCATCTGTCAAATGAGGAACCAGAAAAGATTTGTCTGTGGGGGGGAGTCTCTAAATTCCTCCCCTTCACCTGTTCCTTTCCTTAGCCACTTTATTTCCCTGATTTTCTGCAGACATAAAACAGAAGACGAAGATCTAAATGGGGGGGGGAGGATTAGGGAAAAGCAGTGTGTATAATGTCTGTGGTACACATAAATATACTGGCTGAATTTAATCTCATGGAGAAATTGAAACTGCATCAAGCAAATTAATATGATGGTGAAGGCAGCCATGGGCTGTAATGCTTTATCTCTCAGCGCTTACCAGGAAATGACACCCCCCCTTTTTTTTTCTCTAGCTGTCTCAGCACTGCCTGGGCCTGGGCCTCAGAGAGCATGAAATCTGCAGCAGACCTACATCAGTGAGTGCTTCCAGGAATGCTGTCCGGTACCCATTCCCACACCTCTGCCCCTACTCTGAAGGGAGGTGTTGTGCATTTAGAGTGTGTGTGTGTGTGGGGGGTGCCAATGCCCCACTTCAAACTCACACTGAATAGATAAGCTATAACTTGCCACCCGACTTGCCAAAAATGCATTAGGACAGTAGATGGAAACCCAGGACAATGATGTGCAACCTTCTGTTCTATTTCCAGAAAACTTGGCAAAGCAATTGAGTTGGAAGCAATAAAGCCGACGCATCAAATCCTGAGTATGCAAGAGAAGAAGAGAAAGTCGGTGAGTCGGAGCTTCTCTTTTCCCTTAAAAGCAAGATTTCTAGGGCTGGGTATAACTCAGTGACAAAAAAAAAAAAAAAAAAACTTGCTAGTGAAAGATCCCCAAGAGACCCCAAGAGTTTGGAGCCTGTCAGGGGGGAAGGCCCTTGCCCCCAAGAGATGAGACCAGACCACTGGATGCAAGTGTAAGAGGTTATTTATTGTTTACACAGGTACCTGTGGATGCTTCAGTCTTTTGGGGGACTGAGCGTGCTGAGGTTAAAACTCAGGCAGTTTATATAGGGTTGGGGTGGCAAGAAGCAGGCTTACAGAAGCAGAAGCATGGTTACAGAGATTTCATTGTTTCATCTAAATGTAGCAGTTATAGTTAACCAAGGACAGTTGGTTATTCGGGTTGCGCACAAAGAATACAAAGAATTCAGTTATGACTCTCTCAGCATCCCAGATACCGTCCTGCTGACCTTGCTTTGGTCCAAGCTGCAGACCACAGCTGGTTGGCGTTGGATGAGAGCAGCACCTGGTTCCCTCCTGTACTTTTCTCATAAAATGACCTTGGCAAATTAGCAAGAGCAATTCAAACAGGCAATAAGCTTAGTGGGGGTCTTTCACTAGGAATGCTTGAGGCCTTAGGTTCAAACCCGGCATAATAAAGTGATACTAACAAACTTATAATGGACAGGAAGGTGAATCTCTGTGCATTTTAGGCTAGCAAGTTTCACATATGATAGTAAATGAAAATGCAATTTGAAAGAAATCTAATAAGTAATAGAATCTCAACTAGAAGATCCTTCCCAAAATGTTAATAAGAATTACTTTGAGATGATATAATTAGAGGCTATTTTAAGTTTGATACTTTTAAAATGCTCTTTTCAATTTTGTTAACTCTGTCATTGAGCACAGTTTGTCTCAAAAGATACTTTTCTACCTATCAATGTGAGATTACATCAAGGTAATGATAGTTACAACTCTTGAATATTCTCACGACTAAGGGCAGCACTAGGCAGCCTCTCTAGAACAGCCGGTCATCATTAATGCGTCTCCTGCCCTGTTGCAGAAATAGGCTTTAATCTGCGAGTTTTGGTATTCACGGATATTTAATATTTAAAAGCAGTGACTAAGCAAGAAAGCAACAATATTTCTTTCTGCTTTTCTTTTTGATAGCTTGATAATGAAGTTGAAAAAACAGCAAATCTGGTTATCAACAACTGGAATCAGCAAATAAAGGCAAGTATACACAAACAGTACTTAGATAAACTGTTTTTAGGAAGGGACTTTTTGCTCTTGTGTATACATATAGGTGCGCCCTACACCTAATGTGTCTCTGCACACCTAATGAAGAGAAAATAACTCACCTGAGTTATTATATAGATGTGCCATTTAACTAAGCCAAGGCAGAGGATGGCTCAAAGTATGGTTACTGTTTATGGTTAATATTTACATGGTGTTTTTTATGCACCAAGAGCTGCATGTTTGTATATTCAATCATTACACCAACCAAGGTGATACATGACTTTGGGCTGTCAGGGTTATTTCCAAGGTTTTGAATCTGGTTAATGGTTAAACCAAGAAGTCTTAAAAGTTCTTGGATTCCAGCATCATTGCTCTTTTCCATCATATTATATTGGCTGCCTCTCTGTGAAGTTTGTAGTTTAGGCAAAGTAGCAAACACCATTTGGATTTTTTATTTGTATAGTCTGTTAGTGATCTCTGCCTTGCTATGGAGTATAAGGAATGTGGTGATGTCAAAGGTGACATGTTGATTCTACAAGTGCACATGGTCTGCCTTCTGTAAACACTACACCAAGGCCTGCTCCTAGTTTTCAATTACTTGAAAACTTAGTGGGCTAGATAACAAATACAGGAAACAGCACATGAGTCCTTCTAGATAAATTTTGGTTTGATGTGAGAAGCTAGAGAGTTCCATTACTGGTTCTTAAGCTACAGAAACAATAGATGAGCTCCATATGTACAGAAGATCACTCTAGAATAATCCTATGTAGGAGGAGATGCTTTGAATTAGAAGGATGAGAGGCCAGGGAATCTGCTAAGAAAACCCAATCACATCCTTGAAGAAGATGTACATTCCAAGAGTTGAACTCTTCCTTTTCATCTCCCAAATGTTAATAGCCCAAAAGAACCTTTGCAAGTAAACAGCCACCTATACCAAGTAAGCAGAGATGCCCTCAGAAGCAGCTCTCCTCAGTGTTGTTACCAAAGCTTCTGCTGAAATCAAAGACTCCAGAGACCAAGATTAGAACTGTTCTAGACAAACAAATTCCTACCCTTGTGGTAGTTGTACTGATAAAGACGCCCAGGAAAGTCACATTGAGAACATATCAAAAAAAAAAAAAAAAAAAAAAAAATACCATCCAAACACTTGTCTTTAATTTTGCTCTTGGTTTTCTGTTTTTTTTTTTTTAAAGGGTTTTTTTGTTGTTGTTGTTTTGTTTTGTTTTGTTTTGTTTTTTGTTTTTTGGTTTTTTTTTTTTTTTGAGAAAACAATTATCTATAAACACTGAGTTTCACAGGAAAGTCAATACAATGGTCAAAAGCTAGAAACAGTGTTCTATAGCTGCTTGCTTCAAAGAAGAAAAAACACGTCTTACTCTTCCCCAATTTCTGATAAGTCACTTTTCTAAATATAATGGTTTTTTATTGTCTTATGAAGAATGACAGTCATTAGGTCACATGGAATTCTTGAGCTGTAATTATTTCCTCCTTCATTTCAATGCAAGAAGAAGTTCCACATGTCAGTTGTGAAGTGCATGTCTGCTTCAGAGACAAAACTGCAAATTCTGGAGGGCCAAGGTCTCTTGACTCACACGCATTTATCATTAGGCGTATGATGGGATGGATAGAGGAGGGGCTGTGAGCAGCTTGTTCCTTGAACTCCCCTGTGTAGCATCTTCATAAGTTTCAAGGAAGCTTTGCCGCTAATTCCCAAGGGCAGAGAGTCCTGGAATTTCCCCTGACATTATTTCATTTTATGGTCTGAACTCTTTAGTCTGGGCTTGGTTGTGTATGCCTGGAATTCCAGCGCTCGAGAGGCCAAAGTCCCAGAGGAATGTGGATTCAAGGTGAATTAGCAAATGTCTAACTCTCTTGCATATAATACCCAATATCGTGACAAAATAAACAGTGGTTCCCTACCAAAATATTTGATGCTGTAGTATTTTGAGCATATTTTGAGATGACGGATAGGAACAAAGAAGTCAAAACTCACATTTACAAACAGAACCTCATTCCAAAATGGAAGAGCTTGTCTCTAAATAGCAGTTTCTGCTTCTCTTTTCTTTTTCCCTTCTCTTGCTCCTATGTTTCTATCCCTAGGCTAAGAAAAAATTAATGATGAGTACCAAGAAGCACGAAGCACTTTTCCACCTCGTAGAAAGCTCCAAGCAGTCTGTGACCCAGAAGGAGAAACAGAAGGTGAGGAGTCATCATGGCAATGGGTGCACACTGCTTAGAGGTGTGGTTACCTACCCTCTGCAGGAATACAGAGAACTGGCTGGCCCCTCTCTCTGCAGGGATCTGTAGGTTGGCCAGGCATGAAAAGGCACTTCAAAGGTCACTGCAGGCTACATAAGATTTTTGAACTATATCACTGACATGGTATATTAGATTTGTACTGTCCACAGCTTTGATAGAAAATCTTATTTGTTTTTTTTTTAAATCTCAGATTCCACTCCAAATACATAATTATATATCCTTTATGTGTACAGGGTACTATATATAGCATTTTGCATATTATACTAATATTTTATGAATGTTATAAAACAAAAAGTAGACATGCTTATTAGATGAGAGAAAGATAAGATGGCATTTGAGATGGTTAGCTATCCATGGTATGTTCATATAATCTGCAGTCAAATGCTCTACCACTGAAATATACCCACAATGTTCATATAATCTGGAAATAATAATCATTAAATAAGTATGCAAACAAAATATGCCCTGGGAAAAGGTAAGGGATTAATCAAGTAAACATAAATTTACATTCCTACTATTCATCTTGGCAATTTGAACTTTTAAGATAGTTAAGTAATTACATTTTACATTAAGTTCTTGTCACATCTTCCCTCATCACCCAGATTTTTCTTTTCCTGTGAACAATGATGTATTCGTAACCACAAGCAGAAGACAGTATTCACTGAGATGATTTTGCTTCTTCTTCATGTTTTTTTTCTTAGTGAAAACAGCCAAACATTCCTGACAGAAATGTTTTAAAGACACTAGCTCACTTTTAGTTGTTAACTTATATAGAAACCCACATGGCCCAGACAAATACTAATGGGCTATGAATGCCATGATGCTGGAAATGAAGAACTTTGTGAGGCCCCACAGCAGCTCTTTCCTGTTGCAGAACCCCTCATCCTTCCAAGCCACTTCAGAATGCTGAGTGTCAGTGTGTAGGCTACAACATTGACTCATGGGTTAAATGAGAGTAAACCAGACAACTATGTTCTTAGACAAAAAAATGAATATAGATAATGTTGGGCTCTACCTCAAACGATTATCTAGCCTAACTTTTATAACATGTGCTCTATATTGGAAACTAAAACATCCCACACTTTCTCTAACATGAGTTTCCCCAAGGAAAGGAGTTCAGCACCATTGCAGTCCCAAAGATCCTTAAAAAGGAAAAGAAAATTGTCATTGGAAGTGGCTCTATCATTTCATCTGAAGACAGTGTTAGTTGAATAACTTTTAAATTCACTGTTAGCAAGATTTGGAAGGTTCTTATTTCTTCACATGTCAGTCTTCACAGTGATCAGAACAAGTGTTGAATAATGAGCAGCCACAGAAGAAGCTAATTCATAATATGTAGAGATTCTCAGCACCCAGACATGTCCAAGCCTTCCCAGCCTTCATTAGAAACTATTCTTCTTGATGTCAAGCAATAGCAACAACAGAAAAGCTGGTACAGCTGAGGGGTGCATTTCTTTTTCTATCATTAGTAGCTTCCTTGGGAGATGGAGGGGACAAGTCGGCAGTGCCCTCCACCAACCTTCCCTTAGTAGATCTGTAACCAAAACCTTTGCGTGTGATGACATCACCGATCTCTCCGGTAGTAACTGCTTAAACTAGCATCTGTTTTTTGCTTAGTTTTCGTTTTAAGTAAACACCACCTGGCTTTCATTTCTCATACACACGAAAATGACCTGCCATCAGCCGAGTCTCCCTGCATCACTCAGTTCTTCCTGTTCTCCTGCTGAGCAATCCCAGTTCTCCAGCCAACCTAGACCCCATGGCCATGGTTCTAGAATCCTAGAGATCAAGAGCCATCATGGCCTAATTCTGGTGAGGGCCAAGACTTCAGGTATCTCTTCATAGCCTCATAAGGCTCTGGGTTCCTCTCATGAGGCCATTGATCTCATTCATGAGGGCTCCACTCTTGAGACACTTCCCAAAGACTCCCACTTCTGATGCAATGACATAGAGAAGTTAGAATTCAACATACAAATTTGGGAGCACTCATCCACTCACACCAAAGCACCTCCTGCCTTGGGAGAGTAGGAGGAGTAAGAGGCAACTTTTCATGGTCCTACCCATTCAGCTGCATCATTCTCTCTCCTGGCACGAAGATGTATTTGAAGGGTTACCTGCTCCCTGTCTCCACTTCCCTGTTCACTCCTCAAGCTGCCCTGCAAACTTCTTAGAAGCATTGCACATCATTTATCTACCTTTCTGCAGACAGTCTCTTCTTTTAACTTTATCAGTATCCCATTTTTGGTCCCCTTCCATCTCTGGACATTTTATCTTTGGCTCCTTTATGGATGTCATTTTTTTTTCCCACCTGGCTCTTATATATTGCTGTATCTGAGGTTTTTCTCCCCAGGCCCTCTCTGTTTAATTTATTGTTGTGTCTCCAGTATCCAACAAAAGATTCTTATTATCAGGCACTCAATAAATAATAGGTTCTCAATGTGTATACTCCTAAGGGTTCAGCTCTCATTTCTACATTGACAATGCCTAAATTTATATCTTTAGCCATATCTGTCTCTACACTGTCTCTTGGAACCTCTAAAAATCAACTCTTTCTACCTAAGGCAAGTGTTTTCCTCCATGTGTTCTAGGTTTCTGGATATCAATAGCTTCCTCTTCTAACTCTTAGACCAAGCTTCTTGAGCTTGTTGACATATATGCATCTCCCTGACACCATTCACCCTGGCCACAATCATCATTTGCCTGGATTACTGCAACTAACAAGCAGGCTTCTTTGCCTTTAGTGTTGGCTCTTACTGTCACATACAGGGTGACTTTCCTGAAACTAAAGTCATCTGCATTCATCCTCTTATGAAAAGTCTTTGAAGGTTTTCTGGTGGCTTCAGAATATGGGTTAAACTCTGTTATATGACCCATTAAGGCCTTCCCTGACTTGATCTTGCCTCCTGCTCCACCATTGTCTCTGGCTGTTTTCTCCATGTCCTCTGGGCTCATCAATTCTTTCCTGTATCAGGGCACTATATTGTTATCATGTTAAAATTCACAAGCTTGTGTTTCTACAGATAGATATGGCTCATTACACTTGAAATACAAAACTGAATGTGCCTTGTATAGGTCATACATCACAGAACAGCAGTGTATTGACTGGAATAATAGAGTGAATAGTATTAATACTTAGCATCTTGAATCAATGTTCACTATTATTGTACCAGTCAAAATGTCCTTAACCATAAAGAGAGTCATTCATAAAACAACGAAAAAGGTTTATCTATGTCCTTGAAACTGCTAACATCAGGAAGGTTCTCCATGGTTCTTCAAGTGTAGCTGGAGGACCATATGCATGATAGTCATCTGAGAGCCTACTACAAACTCATTACAGAGCTAGTTAATGCTTGAATATCTCTACTGGGGGCCCTAGAAGTTGCTACTGTAGAAATACCAGGTCACACCTAAGAATACTAAAGTTTAGAATCATTCATGTGATCTAAATCCTCATTCCTCAAAAAATGGGATTGCTTCTCTGGACATTTTTATTAGCCATTTCAACTACTGTGGTCCAGGGAGTTTTGTATTATCTTGATTTCCCAGAGACTTAACAATCAGAATAGCAAATATCATGGATGGGACTTTTTATGAGGGAGAGATCCTTGGAGAACAAAATGAAAGGAAACCATGTGTCTGCCTGCCCTTAACTTGAGGCTAACATGGGCATGAATCTTAGGCTAGTCAGATACATGGTGCAATATGTATCTCACATGTATTACCTTATTAAATCTTCCTAATTACTCAGTGAAGTGGGAGCTGTCATCCCCATCGGAGATGTAAAACAATCCTGTACCTTATGAAAGTAACTTCTTCTGCAGCAGAAATGAGACTTCTGGTGCATGATGCCTCTTTCCAAGGTTCTACTTCTGGCTTTACAATGATATTTTGGTTTCATATCATAGAAATAGGTTTAAAATTTATATGAGTTAACAGGTCTCTGCTTTTCCTGGGAAGGAATGGAGAAACCTACAGGATTTACCAGTAGATTGCTGTTGGAGACCCCAGACCTGCATTGTAAATTGTCAAATTTCACCCTTTAGCCTTCTTAATGTGAAGGATGTGAACAAATCATGTTTGAGAATTCAATTTCTTCGAGTACAAAACTGGAGGTATACTGAGAGGACATTCAATAATGTTCATTAATAGTTTTAAAAAACTAGGTTTTGTCTTCTGTGGTAACTATTATTTATAAAGAGCTATAAAATAGGAGACATTGGGCCACATATGATTCATAGAATTACAAGAGGTCTCTTGTAGATGTGTCAATGACTGTGTGACACTGAAATTTTTCTTTAGCTCCTCAACAAACTGAAAAAATCAACTGAAAAATTGGCAAAGGAAGATGAAAGTTACTACCAAAAAAACATGGCAGGCTATTCGACTAGACTGAAGTGGGAGAGCACACTGGAAAACTGTTACAAGGTAAGTTAGACATTCATAATTTTCTTCTTCCAGTGGGTTCTGGAAGTGAAGATTGGATCTACATTCAAGAGACCTGATTTCTTTCTTGTCTATGATACTCACTTGTAGTATGGAACTAGACAAACCACTTCCTTCTCATTGTTTCCATTTCTCCATGAACATAATCATGCTCACATGCATCATTAGCCAGAGCTTCTGTTCTTAATTCTCAGTGGAAACTAAGCCAACATCAAAAAAGTTCTATCCAGGTAGAAATTCAGAAAGGACTTTTAGCTGACTCAGTGATCATGAATGGAGTTTTCTGCATTGCACATTTTGTTGGACAAGCAATACATAACAACGAATAAGGTACTAACTCAAAACAAATAAAGTGATTGTTAGTAACACAGACATACAAAGAAGAGAATTATGGGGACTGGAGAGATTACTCAGTGGTTAAGAGTCCTGGCTGCTCCTCCAGAAGATCCTGGTTCAATTCTCAGCACCTACATGTCAGTTCATTCACAATCATCTATAATTCCAGGTCCAGTGGATCTGACACCCTCTTCTGGTCTCTGCAGTCGCTGAATGTGTGTGGTTCACATACATACAGGCAGGCACCATACCCACACACATAAAGACTTTTTAAAAATCTTTTTGTTAAAGAATGAATCGTGTCAAATTGACAAAGATAGGCAAAGTCACAAAGGGAAAAAATCATCACTAGACACATTGAAAAAATAGGTATGTGTCAAAATTAGGAAGTGATAATATCTAGTATTAGCAAGGATGTTAGAAAATAAGAATTCTTGAACTGTTTTTAATGAGAATAAGTTAATAACTGAGAAAGCAGAAATGTGGCTTTGCCCACAATACAGAAGTTTCTTTGTAGGGGTATATCCTGAAAATGATGTTTAACCTGTACTTCAATAGTGAGGCATAAAAATGTTTATTGCAGAATAGTTTATAATTAGATGATGAAAAATATTGTACCCATCAATAGAGCCCTCTTAAAATGTGCTCTAATTTATAAAGTAGATCAATTTCCAGCTAAAAATAAACCAAGCCTATATTCAAATATGAGTTAACCTCCAAACAATGATATTACAGAAAAACAAATCATTTGTATATCCATGTAGAAATATTTCAACTCACGTCTAACCTATATTGAGTTGATGTGTTTGTAAACAGATATATAGTATCCAGATCTGTGTTCAACCAGAGAAATGGACCTCCTGGTAGGAATAAAACGGGCCTACAGCCACTCAGCTTGTGAATGGCTTCTGATAAACCAATATAGCCACTTCCCAAGTTAAAATCTACTTCAAATATAGATGAACAGCTTTGCTGGACTATTGGCAAAGCAACACAAACATTATCATTGTCCTATTTAGGTTCCTATTGCTATAATAAAACATGATGACCATAAGCAACCCGAGGAGGAAAGGGTTTATTGGCTTACAGGTTACAGCCCATCACTGGAGGATGCTCAGGCAGGAACATGGATGTAGGAACTCAAGCGGACCATGGAGGAACTCTGCTTACTGGTTTTCTCTCTAGGGCTTACTTAGCTACCTTTTCCATACAGACCAGGGCTATGTCCACAAAGGTGAAATCACTTGCAGTGGGCTGGGCCTTCCCACTTTATATCGGTAATCAAGAAAATGCCCCACAGGCTTGCCTCTAGGCACTTTTCTAAGTTAAGATTCCTTCTTCTAAGATGACCCTAGCTTATGGCAATTTGACATAACACAACCAAAACCAAAAAGTAACCAGCATAATCATATGAAACAATTATCAAGTCTGGTTGATAAGAACTTGAGTATTTTTGTTTCATTTTTGACTATGTATTCTAAGGTTTAAAAAAATGTTTAAAACAGTTAGTTACATTTGAAGGAAAAACAAACAAATAAACAAGCAACCTAAGGACTAACCTGTATCAAGTGCATGGCGTTCAGTGTGTGAACTAAGTATGTTATTTCACAACCATACCAGGAAAATAATAATTTTATTCCCTTTGCTCCCTCTAGTGAGGCTAGAGAAGCAAAGCTGCTTGCCCAACACAGCATGGTCTCACTCCAGTAAGAACTGGGGCAGGGAAGGCTGTAAGCAAGCAGGGACTGAAGGGCCCAATGGTCTTTTGAGTTTAGTCATTTTCAGGGCCAGGTAGATGCAGAGTTAGAGAAGAGATGGGAACTCCCACAGAAGAAAAACGGAAATGAGGACACAAGAGGAAGATGAAGGAAGTCACTCTCCCACCTATTTGTTTGTTTTTCTTTGTTGTTGTTATTGATACAAGGTCTCACTCTGTAGTTCAGGGTGGTCTTCAGCTCATGGTGGTCCTCATGTGCTAGCCTCTCAAGTACTGAGATTCTAAGTGTGGACTTCTGCATGGATAATTGCATCATTGAACATAGGATCCTGGTACATCCCTTGTTTGTGCTGAGTAGATTCCAGATGCAGATGATGAAGGATATGGATCCTAACTCTATCCACGGCAAGTCTAGGCTTTGGCCCTTCCTTGGCTCCCATGACTTCCAATGAAGCTACAGCTTTCCACAAGGTCAGCTTCTAAGGATGGCTCTTGTGACAGATGTCTAGGCACCCTTCAAGGGCTACAAGAGAAAATGTATGAGTCTCCCTCACCCTGTACCTATGTCACTGTAGTAGATGACAGCAGCAGGTCTTCCTTGTCACGGCTGACGTCAGACTGATCTTCAGTGCTGTGGGGAATTGCTGACGCTGTCACTATAACAGGGTTTTGCTCACAATATCTCCTTTATCTGTCTCCTTTTCTTCAGTTAAGAGCATCCCATACCCATAACCCTAGCACTCAAGAGGCAGAAGCAGCATGACTACCTCAAGTTTGAGGCCAGTTTGGTCTAGACAGCAAGTTCTGGGTCAGCCAATATCATTTTTTAAGACCCCATCTCAGAAAATTAAGAGTCCTCTCCCCTTCCCCACTATCTCTCAGTGGTTCTTTATTTTATTGGAATTGTATCATTGTAGAAATTATCATCGTTCCTTGAATAGTCATGTTCTGATAATAAGACGTACATTCATTTACCTTCCAAAGAAGCTTCCTGCAACCTAAGCTTACTTGTTGTCTTATTAGAATTGAAGTTGAGTGCAGAATCTACTCAAAGCATAGTACTCAGAAAAGCAAGGGTTCCTATTACCTCTCTTGTGCCTCTTCTAGGCTGTTGGCCACTGGGTCTGCTCTTCCTCCCCTGTGGTTGTCACAGCCCCTGTAATGCTAACTTCCTCTGAGCTGTCTTCTGGCTCCTGAGCACCAGTCCACACTCACTGGACCTGAATGGTGAGAACCCATCATGTCCTCCCTGCTCCATGATGACCCTCAAGAATGATGTCCTCACTTGGCAGCACCTTGGCTTCTATGAGCTTAGTCTGAATCCACAAGTAACTGACTCACATGTTTCTGTACATTCTATGTCTTTTGTCTATTTATAAGTCTAGCATGAGATGTTAAATTCATGAAAATACATAACACTGCCCAGAAATGCACCAAGTCAGTCCTGATTATCTCAGAGTGGAAGAAATATGAGTAGTTTTTAGAATATATTTTTTTGTCTAAAGCACCAGGGTGCCTGTTAAAATTCACCCAGACATGGTGACTCAGAACCTCTGCCTGATTCTAGGCATACTGTAATTTGAAGTCCTTGCTGTGGAAACAGTATGATACATCTTCTGTGTGAAATCAGTTCAATGAGAATGTAACCCCTCCAAGATCCTCTATTAGTTCCCTGAGGCTGGAGCACCAGAAACTGAAGAGAATGAAGAACATGAATTTCATGAGCCCAGACAGGCTCTAAATCTACCATCCCTTGGTAACTCTCTGACCACGCTCCCTTCGCCTGTGCTGTCAAACAGCTGGAGGCCCTCCAGAATGTCTTGTCTCTCTATCAACTCCTTTTATACAGAAAGAACAAGACACAAGAAAGCAATAACTCATTGAATGACATATGGATTTTCCTCTTTGCACAGTGGAATTTATTTCTGCCTCTTCTCAAGAGCAAACACAAATCATTTTAATGATTTCCCTGAAATGTAATTAAGGCTGTTAAAATCCCCATCTCTACAAAAGGACACAAGTTATTCTAATCTCAGACTGATGCCTGTGGTTCCGTGCTTATCGATGTAAAGAAACAGCTATTTCCCAGAGTGCAATGTGTTCAAGGCCTGACTTATATTCCCCACCCCCACATCCTTGGCCTGCATTGCTAAACTGATTACTAGGTTTTTAAAAGTAGGGTAAGGACTTTTTTTTCCTTTTAGAGGTGATCCAAACCAATGAACTGCATTTGCCTTGCATGTTTGTTATGAGAAATTTTAATTCTGCCTTTGAGGAAATAGTCTGTCTGATAGGCTATTCTTCAGTGTCTTTAATTCTTTATCTGGAAGGTAGAAGGACAATTGGTCACAATCAATTTGCTGATGCCTGTGCTTTTAGATGAAGTCTCAGGAGACACTGGCAATTGAAAAGGCACTTGGCTCTCCTAACATACAAAAACAGTGTAGCCATCTAATCAGATGGGATGCAGGCTTCCCATCAAAATATCAGGATATGGGGCAAAAAAAACCATCCATATTTGTGTTGGCACAGATGTGTTTTGTTGTTGTTGATTGTTTGGTTGCTTCCATTTGAAGAAACATTGAAATGATCTTATATCAATAAACAAATCATAGCATACATTACACTGGAATATGATTCGGCCTTAAAGACACATCTACAACATGGATGGACTTTAAAGATTCATTTGATGATTCTTTTGCTTGAGACCTACATTAGTCAAGTTCAGAGAGTGAGAAAGTAGAATGGTACCTTGGGGGACCGGGAGTAGGGGGGATGGGCAGTAGTTACTTCGTGGGTAGAGAATATATAGTGGAATGGAGATTGTGCTGATGAGGGTTGCAGAGCAATGCAAACATTCTTCAGAACAGTAAACTGTATCTTTTAAAATGATGCTGTTTATATAATGTAAACCTTATCATAGTTAAAATTTAAATTCAGATTGCAAATGTTGGTGGTTGTGTACAACCGATGAAATAATAGCACAAGTATGTAGGAGGACACCAAATGATCAAGCCAGGGGCGACCTTTGACTTTATGCTGCCCCACCTGTTCACCCAAAGCCTTACTACCCAACCACCCTTCTTCCTTGTGGAATGACATCCACCAACTTTCCTAGAGCTTTGACCTTATCAAAACAACCTGTGGAGAATGTTGTCTTCTCCACAGATGACAGATACCTGCCATCTCTGCCAAAGCTCAAAGTTCCCTGGTTATCTACAGTGCAGTGTTCAAACATGGCCTATAAACCTCCCCTGGACACCTCACTTAACCTCAGTTGTTGAACCTCTCCACCCATTCTAAAAGTCACAAATCAGCAAGAGTCCAGTAACTTACTTACTCTAGAATGTTAGTAGCCAGCAAAGCAACAGTATAACCTTAACAAGGCTAACAAGTGTGTGTGCTTTACTTCCTTATTCAGCTTTGCTATCTAAAAGTCATCAAAATTTTTGTTATCCCACTTAAAATGTGAAGGCCACGTTCTTACCTTCAATAGACTCTGACACCCCAGGTCAAATACGGGTTAGCATTAGGAACTGATTAAAATTAGAAATTCCATTCTTATCAAATAGATTTTTTGAAGTCTAGAGAATGGGGTCTGGGGAGATGGCTCAGTGGTTAAAGAGCTCCTCAGGCGCCATGCACACATGTGGCACAAACACATACATACGGGCAAAACACTCACACACATCAGACAAATATGTTCAAAATACCAAAGGATGCTCCCTAATAGCTACCTTCCATAGTGCTGGGATGTTCTACACAAAGGTACTAGGGGAGAAAATTAGTCAACAGGCTGTAAGGTATAGTAAAGATTAGCCTGGTAACTGATAGGACCGCTGGTGTAGGAGTGGCATAGGTGTTATGGGAGTAAACAAATGCTTTCTAACTGGATTTAAAGCCTGCTCTGACAGATAGAACCCATCCATGATGTTGCTAATGAGGCCAAAGTCCTGGGACTAGATAGATCATAGACCTTAGGGCTAAATGAATATAGCCATAAACTGCCCCTGGAGTTCTTACCTTTATATCCATTAGATTAGTTCATCTCTTGACATTCAGAGAAACTTATTTTTTGCAGTGATGGCTAGAACAGAGTTCAGAGAATTAGATTCTGGAGTGCTCAGCCCTAAATGGGGTATTTATGGCAGGCACAACGACCAGGGATCATTGTGGAAGGCATAACAGAATGACTAAAAGTGCCAAAGGGAACGGACATGTGCATTCAGTGTCTGCTGGAGGTCAGCACTGTTGCACACATGAACTCACAACAGCTGTGACTGTGTATATAAGACCTACACCTGATCAAGCCAGCCAAAATTCTAGTGTGGATGGGGCAGGAGCTCACAAAATTCTGCCCCAACTGAAGAGCTATTGACAACTGATGTCTTCTGATAGAAGGAGAGTCAGTTTTCTCCAGGGATGCAGCACCCGAGAGACTACTCATGCTCCAGTGGATTGATTATCCTACACCCAGGCTCAGACTGGCAGCACTGAGTTGACTCAGTGTGTTTAAAACCAGAGCTTGTAAAGTTGAGAGGGGAAAGTGGGGGAGGGAATAAGGAAGCAACTGGAGGAGAGGGAAAGAAGGTGGATTTGAGCAAAACACATTAAATGCATGTATGAAATTCTCAAACAAACAAACAAACAAAAAACTTATCAAGAAAAAAAAAGACTATAAGACCTGGAGAGTTGGTTTAGTGGCTCTTACAGAGGACCTACATCCAGTTCTCAGTACCCCATGTGGAGTGTCTCAGGGGATCCAACACCATCTGATCTCTGTGGGCACCTGCAGGTATGTGGTATACATAAACTCATGCAGAAGCACAATATATACATAAATAAATAGTAAATAACTTAAATGTTTCTAAAAAGGCGAGAATATTAGGGCTGAGATGTACTTATTTGGAAGATTTTCCTAGCAAGCACAGGCTGTAGGTTCAATCTCCATCACCACACACACACACACACACACACACACACACACACACACACACACAGGAGGTGGTGTTACATGCTTATAATTCCATCTGTAATTCCTCTACCCAGCATGCAAGAGGCAAGAGGATCAGAAGTTCATAGTCAGTCATCCTATAGGTGTCATCTGTAGCAAGTCTGAAGCCAGCCTTGGCTACATGAGACCTTATCTCAAAAGGCAAAAGATGACAAGAGAATATGCATCCCTTTTGTTGCTTGTTCATTTATTTATCTGTATATTTTTTTGCAACTAAAAAATTAAGACAATATCATTTTCTCCCTCCAACCCTCGCCTATGTTATTCTCTGCTCACTTTGCCTTAAACTTGTGGTCTCTTTTTCTTTAATTATTGTTGTTATAGCTTATTCTAACATGTAATAGAAGTCACAACCAATTAAAATTTCTAAAAGAAGTCCCATTCTAGAAACAAAAATGGGTTGAGTGCCTGGCACTAGACGCAGAACTTGCTAGTAGAAGAAGTCTGCCCACGAAGACTTGCTATAGATGTTCTGGTAGCTTACCTAACAGACAGCTTATAGCTGCATATAACCTGACTTCTAGATTTTCTTTCTTTTAAAAAATAGTTTATTCTAGTTCTGTTTATGTTATGTGTACACGTGTGGTTTGCCTGATGTGGGTACTAAGAACTGGACTCAGGTCCTCTAGAAGAGCACAAATGCTGCTAACCACTGAACAGTCTGCCCAGCCCCTTATTTTAGCTTTTCCACAAACTGCAAACAAGACCAAGGAGAAGCTGAGAAATAAGCCTGTTTCTTATCATCCATATTTAAAAGTGTCTGTGGGTGCATGCGTGCGTGAATTCATGCCACTGAGCAGGTATGGAGGTCACTGGACATTTCTAGGACTTGATCCTCTCCTTCCATCATCAGACCATCTCACTGGCTCTCTTTTTCATCAGTTCTTGTCTCCAGTCCTTTTGATGAAACATGGACCATTACATCATCTTCACTCCTCCAGAGACAGGCAGAAGGATGTGTCTTGCTTGTATTGTCAACAATTTTGAAAGTATGAGGTTTCTAAAAGCATTTCTAAGATATGAGGATGGGTCTTCCTAGTCTCTTCTAAATATCAAAGATGCATCTTAACGACTTCATTTCTCTTTCTCTCCTTTTTTTTTTTTTTTTTTTTTTATAAACATCAGGCAACTTGTAGCATCATCTGTCTACATACTGTGTGCAGCCAGAGGATCACAGGGAAGTTTATGAGTTAAGTCCATCTTAAATAGAACATTAGGATAGACAGCAAATCATAGCCCTGCCCTGGGAGTCTCCTTGCGCTGAGGTTTGGATGTACCATAGGGAAAGGCATATCAGGACGGTTTGCTCAGGCTACCTCATGGTGGGGTAGATGACTGTGTCGGAAGGGTGACCGGCTTTGAGGAACAAATATTTGATCTTCACTCAGTTTTGTTCTTCTCTTCAGAGCATGCTGGAGCTGGAGAAGGAAAGAATTCAACTTTTATGCAATAACTTAAACCAGTACAGCCAACATATCTCTCTTTTTGGGCAGACGCTGACCACAGTGAGTAGCGAAGGTTGACCCCCATTTCTGGTGTGCGTGGAAAGGGTGGCATGGAGACAGTTCTCCAACCACCCTGCTCTACTTTGCTCGGTGTTGCAGTGCCACACGCAGATCCACTGTGCCATCAGCAAGGTTGACGTTGAGAAAGACATCCAGGCTCTAATGGAAGAAACCGCAATCCTGTCTACAGAAAACAAATCCGAGTTCCTACTGACTGACTACTTCGTAAGTGCGGAGTGGCAGGATGTGACCTTAGCAGGCCACCTCAGCCATGTATTGAGAAGGCATGCTGAAAACAATGCTAAAGTAAATGCTGTCCTTTCCCCACCGCCCCTAACCCTAGTCTCCTATCACCCAAAGCTGGCTGTTGAAATCTTCCTGCTTCTACCTCCCAGTGGTTGGGATTGCAAGCTTGTGTCATCATGCCTGGGCAGAACTCTCTTCTTTTGTAAATAAAAGCGCTAACTTTTTCTTAGTGGTAGAAATAATCATAAATAATCTATGGGCTACGCCTGCAGGTTTTGACTTGTGGGCTCTTTGTCCTAGTCAGGTTTGCATGCTGTCAGAAGAGAATACAACAGGCTTGGTAAAAGATTAGAATCTCAGTAGGATCATGGTTCTGGAGGCTGGGACGTCCTGGTGACTGAGTCTGTGAGGGTCCTCTTTGATGCATCGGAACAGGACAGGAACATGGCATTACATGGATGAGAAAGCAAGGGCTGAACTTGCTTCTGTGGCAGACTCATTCCCAGACAGATTTTTCTCTGTGTAGCCCTAGCTGTCCTGGAACTCACTCTTTAGACCAGGCTGGCCTTGAACTCAGAGATAAGCCTGCCCCTGCCTCCCAGGATTAAAGTGCCATCACTGCCTGGTAAGGAGGGGTTGACTTTGTCTCATGAACTTTGAGGGACATTTAAAACATGGCACTCTTTCTAAGAGTAAACCCAGGCAAGCGTGTTCAGTGATCTATAAGTGACTGTTGTGTTGGTTTTCTACACAAATTTGTCTCAAATTTGCTGGCTCAAACATTTGATATCTCACAATTTACATGGGTCAGGAATCCAGGTATAACATAGCCTCTGCATCCCTCACAAGGCAAAGGTGAAGGACATCAGACAGCTCAAAGCTCTACAAGGAAAGACTTAATTTCCAAGTTCATTCAGGTGACTTGGCAAGGCTCTGGGGGTGAAAATGGAAAATGACATTTCTTTTCATATAAAGTAATTTCATTATACTATCATATACATACATATATATCATATTTTGTAACATGAATAATAAAAACTCAAAGATACTGGGGTTCAAGCTGAAGATCAGAGAAGCAAAGCAGCCAAGACAGTAGGTCTTACCTCTACCAGGCTGAAATGGTAATCCTGCCTGCACAAATCCTCTGAGGCAATGCTCTCTGTCTGGAAACTAAATCTCACAAGAGACCCTTTGCTTCTTTCCTAGTGCTGGGATTAAAGGCATGGGCTCTGTTATTCTTTTAGACAGATTCACTCTTGTATAGCACAGGGTGGCCTTGAACTCAGAGAGATCCATCTGCCTGTCTCCTGAGTCCTGGGATTAAAGGTGTGTGCCACCACTGCCTGACCTCTATGTCTGGGTAGTATGGCTGCTGGGATTAAAGGTGTGCATCACCACTGCCTGGCTCTGTGGCTGTGCCTAGCTTTGCAGTTTGACCTCCAGTGGCTTTATTAAATCATAAATAATATGTCAGCACATATTTTGCTCTTATTTGCCCTCTCCCCCATAGCCTTAACTTCTTCCCTCCCCCTCACTTGCTCTTGCTATCCCTCAACCTCCTCCGAAAGTCTCCTCTTCCACACTCATGTCACATGTATCCCATTACTTCTCTCCTATTCCCCCTCTTCCTCTCCTCAATAGTTTCCTTTCTATCTGTGCTCTGAATCTGCACGTGCACGTGTGTGTGTGTGTGTGTGTGTGTGTGTGTGTGTGTGTGTGTGTGTTTACAAGTAGGTGTGTGCACATACACATATTTAATTTCGCAATGGTTGATTTTCCATCTCTCACCTGGCAATGCATAGCAGCCCGCTTCCCTCTGGATGAGTGACCCAAGAGACCCAAAGTCAAAGCATGCATAGAGGGACTGAACTGGTCTGGTTCCAGAAGTGACCACTCATCATGGTCTGTGTGTTAGAAGTCAGTAAGTGTGATCCTTACTCAAAGGACAAGAGCTATTATAAGTCCAGGGCATGGCGAACATGGGCATTTTTAAAAGATCCCCACCCTTGAAAAACTAGGACCAAACTGCCTGAGACCTGTTCTTAGGCCATTTGGGGGCTTCTGCTCCAGGATGGTGCTTACTGCTGAAAATGAATCCATTTCTCTCATCTTGCTTCTGTTTCTCGGCCTCAGCCTCTTGGGTGTTTGCATTTCAGGTGTGAGCTATACACTCAGCTTCTCAGAGTAAATTCTTTGTCCTCTAGGAGCTAGTTGATCTAAAACAAACAACAATCAAAGAGCAAAACCAAACCCCTTGTTTTCCCCAAGCTACTACTGGACTCAAGTGGCCTTCATGCCTCAGCCTCACAAATAGCTTGGAACTCCAGGCCCCAGAACCCTAGTTTTTTCTTTTCTGTTTTGGCTGTTGGAGGAGAGAAGAGGCCTAGGGCCCTCTCTGTACATGCTAGGCAAGCATATGACACTGAGCTACACACCCCGTACCTAGGAGCTGATGAATAATGACCTGCAAGAATGTATTTCCGCTCGTTTCTGTGCTGTCTTCTGGGACTTATTTAAGCTTCCAAGCTCCCTCCCAGCTCTTAACTCATTTCTGATCTGTAGAGCCAGTCTACTTATGCTCCCCGACTGGATTAAGCATACAACTGACCTGGGGCCAAGAACCAACACCCCTACTCAGAATACAGGGGATGGAGGGAGAAGGGGGCGGGGCAAAAGCTCTGAATACCAACAAGATTAAACTTTCCCCATACCCAATAGCCACACCAGTAGCCAGCTGCTTCTTTAACTGGGTGGTGTTTTCCTTCTACCTTGGCAAAGGCAAAGGGGACTACTAGCCTCAATGTCTACTCAAAGTAGAAAGAGGGGAAGCAGGAACAAAAGGGAGGGCACTCTTCCTCCAGTCTCAGAAGGGCAGGTATATGAGAAACACATCTGCTGTTCTCTTACATGAACACCGAAAATGCTTCTATCACCTAACCTGTCAATAAAGTAAGGGTACTCTGGGGAAATCTAGAGATCTATCACAATACTGGGAGTCTTTAATCGACATGCTAGTGGGAATTTATGGATTTTAAGAAACTTGAGTGCCCTAGAAGGCATCCGTATAGCTGAATGTGTCTCAAATGACTGACTGGGATTGTCAGGACAACCCTAAAGCTAAGCTTTCCAGCATCTCATTTCATAGTCATCAGCAGTGAGTATGAGCTGGCTTTTATCCAGTGCTCTGCCATTTACTCAGACAAGAGCAAATGACACAGGACAGTAATCCGAGTTCCTATCGCGGAGGACCAGTGACCAGTGTGGAACTATTTATATATTCTGTGAAATCCATCTTCAAAGGATTGTAGCTCTACACGCCACTCTTAGTACTGCCTTTCTCCTAGCCAATGTCTGGGAAAGGAGGACAGGGTGTGGAAACCACACAGCGTCCTCAAGTTGATTTGTTCAGAACAGAAAGGAAGGGGAAGATGGGAATGACGGTGAGAGGTGCCCTTTCCCTTTCCCACGCTGTCGGTGAGCCCTCAGATGGGCAAATGCACCGTGAAATGTACCTGCTGTTTTCTTACCAACTGTAATTACAACATCCCTACTGATCTGACAAGACAGCTTAGAGGCTGGAGGTACATGCTGCCATGCCTTTAAGTTTCATTCCAAAGAGCCACATGCTGGAAGAACAGAACCGACTCCCACAAGTTGTCCTATGACCTCCATAAACACTTGCGAATAAATAAGTGTAATAAAGTTTTAAAATGCTACTGTCACCTAACCTATCAACAAAATAAGACTATTCTGGGACATTTGAGTAGCATTCTATTAAAATGTTAGGAGGTAGCATTCCTGGCAAGGAACATTTAAATACCAGATGTCCCCAGTAAGCCCAATGCTGAAGCCACACTGACTATATATTCCTCCAATGAGAACTTAGGGCTAGAGTGAGGTTCCCTTAGGGCTTAGTCAGATCTCACCTAATGACTTCAGCTGACACCTTACTCCAGGCAACCCTGAGAGGAAGTGGTGGAGAATCTGGGCTGAGAGAGCATCCCTTTGTGTGGAATGGGCTCCCATTCGTACACTAGGGATAAATACTGATCCACATAGACTGCCTAGTCCTCCTAACTAACACTCACATTCAGGGGGCCTGGGTTGGTCCTATGCTGGTTTCCCAGCTATCCATCCGGGGTCCATGAGCTCCCCCTTGTTCAGGTCAGCTGTTTCTATGGGTCTCCCCAGCCTGGTCTTGACCCCTTTGCTCATGACTCCTCCCTCTCTGCAACTGGATTCCAGGAATTTGGCTCAGTGCTTAGCTGTGGGTGTCTGCTTCTGCTTCCATCAGCTACTGGATGGCTCTAGGGTGGCATATAAGGTAATCATCAATCTCATTATTGCGGAAGGGCATTTAAGGTAGCCTCTGCACTATTGCTTAGATTGCTAGTTGGGGTCATCCTTGTAGATCTCTGGAAATTTTCCCAGTGCCAGATTTCTCTTTAAACCTATAATGGCTCCCTCTATTAAGGCATCTCTTTTCTTACTCTCTTCTATTCTTTCCCTGATTCAATCTTCCTGTTCCCTCATGTCCTCCTCCCCCACCCTCTTCTTCCCTTCTCTTTCTCCTAACCCTCTCTACCCTCCCCACATGCTCCCAATTTGCTCAGGAGATCTTATCCCTTTCCCTTCTCCAGGGACAATGTATGCCTCTCTTTGTTTCCTAGCTTCTCTGGGCATATAGATTGTAAGCTGATAATCCTTTGCTCTATGTCCATATATGAGTGAATACATACCATGTTCATCTCTTTGTTACCTCACTTGGGATGACTTCTTCTAGTTCTATCCATTTGCCTGAAATTTTCAAGATTCCATTGGTTTTTTTCTGCTGAGTAGTACTCCATTGTGTAGATGTATTGCCTATGTTTTTGTGAGTATAGCTAACTTCCTTAGGTTGGAGTTTTCCTTCCAGTTCTTTCTGTAGGGCTGGATTAGTGGATATTGTTTAAATCTGGTTTTGTCATGGAATATCTACGTTTCTCTATCTATAATGATTGAAAGCTTTGCTGGGTATAGTAGTCTGGGCTGGCATCATTAATTCTGATTGGTCTTCTTTTATATGTTATTTGGCCTTTTTCCTTTGCTGCTCTTAATATTCTCTCTTTATTCTGTATGTTTGGTGTTTTGATTATTATATGGCGAGGGGAATTTTTTTTGTTTTTTGGTGTTTGTTTGTTTGTTTTTTATGGTCCACTCTATTTGGTGTTCTGTAAGCTTCTTGTACTTTCATTGGCATGTATTTCTTTATGTTGGGAAAGTTTTCTTCTATGATTTTTGTTGAATATGTTTTCTGCACTCTGAGCTGGGTTTCTTCACCTTCTTCTATACATATTATTCTTAGGTTTGGCCTTTTCACAGTGTCCCATATTTCCTAGATATTTTGTGTTAGGGATTTGTTGAACTTAAGATTTTCTTTGGTCGATAAATCTATTTCCTCTAGTGTGTCTTCAACACCTGAGATTCTCTCTTCCATCTCTGTAGTTCCTGATCATTTACCCAGCTTTTCTATTTCCAGAATTCCCTCAGACTGTTTTTTTTAATTGTCTCTATAATTTCTTGCTTTTTTGTTTGTTTTTTGTTTTGTTTGTTTGTTGGTTTGGTTTGTCTTTGTCTTTTCCTCCATTTCTTGAAATTTTTTTGTTTGTTTTTTTCTTCCATTTCTTCAAGGGGTTTTCTCATTCCCTTTTTTGAGGGTCTCTATCATAATCATAAATTTGTTTTTAGGGTTGTTCTCTTCTGATGCATCTGTGTTGGGATGTTCAGGTCTTGCTGGTGTAGAGTCTCTGAACTCTGGTGCTATGGTATTGGTTTTTCTATTGTTGAATGTGTTCTTGTATTGTTGTCTTTCCACACCTTCTTCCAGTGGGTACAAGTGAGGTCTCTTCCTCTCCTGATGGTTACAGGTCCAAAGTTTTCTTCCTGTAGGTTCAAGCAGGTCCAATACTCTGATAGCTTTCATAGTGGGTGCAGGCAGGTCTGAGACTCTCCCTTTCCTGATGGGTGGAGGCGGGACTAGCACCATGATGTCAGCAGACTGAATGCCTTGGTCTGCCTGGGTGAGTCCACCTGCCTGGAGTCCCCAGGCCAGGAGATTGTCTATTATATTTTTATGGGGTTAATGTTCTCACTCTACATCCCGTGTGACCCCCCTTTTCATTGTGGTTTATCTAAAGCCAGGCCTCTACCAGCACCCATAATTCTAGTTTTTTCCCCTCCTGTAACAGCTCCTCCCTTCCTGTGAGAGCTGCTGTCTACCCCTGTTCAGCCATCTCCCCACCCACGAGCTTTATTATTGTTTTCTTTTCTTCCAACCCTGAAGTAATCCATAGAGAACTCACATACCGCCAGGTATTATGAATCACACCTGTGATACTCGCACATGAGAGGCTGAGGCAGGAGTTCAAGCCCAACAGACTGAACTAAACAGTGAGATCCTCTCTCAAAATAAAACGAATCAAAACAAAAACACATAAAGTTGGCAGCTTCAGTCTAATTTAACTTATATAGGCTACATTTCCTTCTACTAGTTTTGCTCAAGAAAATCTACTTATTGCCCCCGATAGACTCTCCATGGAGCCCCCCTTTCCTATTCTTTGCACCATTTCTCCTGCAGAATGCCCTTTGTCCTTTCACTTCACTGATAAATCGGGGTAAGTCTACAGCCTTGGTGCCTGGGCTATTGCTAGTTCTCCTAATGTTATATTTTGGGAACTAATCAGGTGGAGCATCATTTGAGGCTGAGCATGTGTTGTAGCTCTAGTACTCCAGATAACAAGCCAACACAGCATTCAGCAAATACTTGTTCCACTCCTAAGCCAGTCCTAGCCTCAGGTGTGCACAGGGTCCTACAGTGGATGATTACAGACTTGAGCTTGAATCAATATCAATTACATTATGAAATGTGGAGTATCCTGCAAGTAGTTTATTTATCAAGAAGCTGAAGTCACCACAGAAAATCTCTTCCTCCATGAATAATTTGTTTTATTACATAAAATGCTCAGCTATGAACTGAAGAATTGTGAGTGGGATGTGGCCTTATTAATCAGGCCTAAAACAGATGGAACAATGTGTGTGAACCAAAGATTATCTTCATTTTTCAATCTCACTCCTCTAGTAAAGTAAAACCTATCAAATACAATGAGTGACTAGAATTAGTGACTCTCATTTTTTCCCTTAAGTTATTACATGCCATTTTTTTCCTTTTAAAGGAAGAAGATTTAAAGAATACAATGGATAAAGAGAGACGGAAGTCGTTGATAAAACCAAAATTGTTGAGGCTACAAAGAGATATTGAAAAGGCCTCAAGAGACAAAGAAGGTATGTGATTTTCATGCCACAGATCTGTGGCTGACCTGGAACTCACTACATAGAGCAGACCAGGCCAGCCTCACACTTGTCTCCTGTCTCTGCCTCTCATGTACACACTGGGAGACAAGCTTGTACCATCGCTGGCTTGTGACAATGTCCTTGGATGCAGGATACAGGAAAGTATTATATCCCACTCAGAAGCTTTACTTGGAGTTAGGGCTAGTGTGCTTTTGTGGAGTAGGGCAGGGATCCTCTCTTTAAAGAACATCGTATTAAATCTAAGTTGTGTTGAATAAAAGGAAAAAAAATAAAGTCAGATTTGGGGCAGGTGGGATGGCTCATTGGGCAAGGACACTCGCCTTAAACGCATGACAATGTGAGGTGACCCCTGGGACCCATGTAAAGATAAAGAGAGAGAGCTCCAACATGGTGTCCTCTGACCTCCCCATATGATCTGTGGCACATATGTCCACATGTCTTACACACACATACATGTATACACACACATATCATTGATAATATTTAAAATAAACAACAGCCGTGATTCGTACACTTGGGAAGCTGAGACAGGAAGACTGCTGTGGGTTGGAATCCAGGCTGGGCCACATAGAGACTTAAAGGCCAGCCTGGGATAGCGTGAGACCCTCATCTCAAAAGATCAAAATAAAGAAAGCAAAGCAGTATAAAGGAATCTTCAGTCAATTTCCGAGGATTATATAGGCATTTCACTGCTGTGCTTAAGAAATGCACAATTTTATTATTTCTCAAAGCGGCTGGGATGAGAGATGATCTGTGTGATTTAAACATGGTTTGGGGATTTTATTTCTGTCTTTTTAATAGTGTTTGAAATGTTAGGACAATTACTCATGTTATGTCCCATACTTGGGAGTCAGAGGTGAAATAGCATGTGAAATAATTCCAAGGCAGGACAGACAACAAAACAAGCACACATTTATAATCCAGCTGCTTGGTGTGGACCACAAGATTTCTTTCGATGGAACTAGGATACCCAAGATAGAAAACGCTGCCGATGTAAAAAGAAGAAGGAGGGAGAACCTAGCAGGATCATGTTAAGGGGAGGAATGTTGGAGGAGACCACAGGAAACTCAAAATCCTGTCCTGAAAAGCCCAGTGAGACCCTTTAAGTGCCAACATGTCTCAAATGTCATTCAATAAGGGCAGCAACAATGATCAGTATGTTCACGGATCATATGCACACGGAGAAACCCCTCCCCTACCCCATCCCCCATTTAGGAAGTCCCACAGGTATCACTTCTAGCCTTCAGGATCTCTTCAAAGGTGACTGTTCCATGCTATGCCCCACTAAGACTGGGTGAAAGGTGACCTAGAATGTGGTTTGTTTTCAGGCCTGGAACAGAAGCTTAAAACACTCTCCAGCAACTCCTCCTTCTCTGATGCCAAGAGCCAGAAGGATACAGAGGCCTTAATGGACGAGGTAAATATTTGTCGAGTGCATTTCATCTGAAAGGATTATTTTTAGCATATCTATTTTTCAGCCCACTTACCCTGCTTGCTGCTCCTTCCTCCTGCATCAGAACAATTGAGTGGGAGAGCTGAGGCAACCGGCTCCTCCATGGCTTGTTGAAGGGATGGGGAAAACTCCTGCCACCTAGAAATGTTTACTTTACTTTCTGTAAAAGAGACACAATTGTGTTCTAAATAGAAGTCTCCAAATAGACGCATTCTTTAGTGAAATCATCAGCACTTTGACCCTGACAAGTGACTGAAGTCACCAAATCACTGGGTTGTCATTCATGGAAGCTGATCCTCGTATTTAGCTTTGCTAGTCATAGAAACCTGGGATGTTATGTTCTCGTCTGCAAAATGGGAATATGGATAGTATAGCATAGAGTTTGACTTGATGATCATTTGCCTTTTATGGTGGTGGGATAGTATATGCACATAGCAGGTCTGTTTTTTCACTTTCAGTTTAATGTCCAGGAAATTTCGAGGGAATGTACCCGGTGATTTTGCCCAGTGTAAGCTAATATAAGATTCTAAGCACATCTTTGATCTGCCAGCCTAAGTAGGGCTGTTCAGTGGGTTGGATGTATTACATCAATTCTCAGCTAACATTGGGTGTATCAGGATGCAACCTCACCATGACTGGAGGCCCAGCTAAAGTGGTTAATAAATTCTGCTTTCCATTCAACTTTCCAGCTGAAGAGCTGACATCAGAGTCCTCCAAAAATGAGAAAAAGCTAGGGCTATAATCAGGAAGAGGGCATGGAGTGTGGCAAAGGAGGGCATGGGGTGTAGTAAAGGCCTCTGAGGAAGCTGGGAGCTCTTTAGAAGCAAAGTTTTGGGGAATTTTGAGTGGGAGTGGGAAGGTTCTGGAAGAGGGTTTGGGCTGTGGTTTGAGTTGTGAGAATTGGGGAATTGGGTTCCTGTTAATACAAGAAGATTTCAGGAAGAATGGACATTTTAATAATAGCTTGAAAGATACAGGAATTGGGAGAACTTCCTTTACCTAACCTAACTCTCCTGAGGAAGTAGATACCTAATAATTCTGTCCAACTGGGGAGTTCCAGTAGTGGTCTGGTGAAAGCCACCAGATGTAGCCAGATATATGTACACACATACACACATACACACACACACACACACACACACACACACACACGTGTGCGGATATATATATTTATGTGTGTGTAAATATATATAATTTAATGGGAAGGCTGATGCAGATATGACCCCAACATTTCCTGTGAAAAGAAAGGTCTGAATCTGTTTGCTTAGGAACAGAGATCTGAAATGCTACTGCAATGACATGTAGGTGTAATTTACATAAAATCATAAAACACACTGTAGGACATTTTGTGATGGCACAAAATATTCAATTAACCAACTCAATGCAAATATTTATCAAAATAAATTCATAAAAGCATGCCACCAGTTTCTTCAGTTGTCCTTGCGTTGAGTTTTGCTCACATTGTCAGCATCAGGCATGCATTAGCATCATTTGCTCACGACGGGCTTGACTTAATAGAGGCAATGAGAAGAATTAATCTCCTAAGATTGTGATGTCTATGAGCAAACAAGAAGCTTTGAGTGGTGGATGCCAAATGCTACAGAACTCCCTTAGACAAGCTGCACCTTGGGGGAGAGGGATCCTGGTGGTATTGACAGACTTAGTAGCGTTTCATGGTACCCAGGGAAGGGTTCTGAGAGGAAGCTTGGCTTATGTCGTGTCTCCTGGACTTTGAAGTACCATATTTGATTCAAGAACGTTGGCAAAGAGAAACTGAGAGTAGATGATATCTGTAGATGCTGCAAAGAGCACTGCTCCTAAGAGAGCTTGGTGCTTTCTCTGATGCTTTCAAATGTGCCATAGCCGGGGCCTAACACCAGAGGTATGGAGAGTTTGGCTTTCATTTTAGGTGACCCCGTTCCTGGGTGAACTGCACTGAGGGCTAGAGGCTATTCCTTCAGAAGGTAACTTTCTAGTTGGTCCATGAGAGTTAGGGATACTATGCCGGGATAATAGAAAAGAAAGGAGCAGGTTGCAGAAGCCCCTTTCAATGTTTATTCTGTAATTTGATTGCTCCTAAGAAGAAGTAATTATGATGTTTTAGTTCAAGGTCAAAGCCAGAACAGGAAGAGACTAGAACCTTAGCACCACTCCTTGTTTTATACTCAAATTCCCTGGATTACTATTTGAATGTTGTTTCCAGTTTTGAGGAGCAGGGCTACTAAAACTTTTCTGGGCAATATGAGATGTGCAAACACAACTCTCATGAATTTTGGTGGGTGAACTCAGTTCCTTAAAACTCAGACTCGTGACTCTGAGAGTAATTAACACGTATTTCCTTTCTTGTTCCTGGTGAGGAAGGTTGTCCAAAGTTGATCATCATCACAGACTACTTTTCTTTGCCCTAATTACAAGAACAAAGACTAAGTAAGACACACCAAATCTTTCCCTCCCCCTTGTGTTAAGGGTCTTATGCTTTCGGCGTTGTTCATGTGTATTGGTATGTGAACTGAGCATGTATTCTTCTAGAACTCTCTCCCTTTGAAACATATCTTGGGATGCCTTTATTCACCCAGCTGTACCTCGCTCGTTCTCTTGAAATCTCCTCACATGGCCATATAATGTGTTCACAGAACAGTTTGAAACTAAACCTTTTGCAAGCGAACTCCTACAAACTGTCATCAGTGTTAGCAGAGCTGGAGCAAAGGCCGAAGCCTAGCCATCCCTGCAGCACCTGCATCTTCAAGTGGAAAGAAAAGGTAACGCTGAGATGGGTTGCAATGTCTTAACTGGGATAGCCAGGTGGAAGGTCTTAAAAGCAGGTCCAGGCAGAAAGCCCACTATAACTAACCAGCTGTGCCTGTGCCCAGGTTCTTACTTTGGTGATAAGGATAAACTTTTGTCCCTGTTGAACACTTTGACACTAAACCCAGCTAAACATATCCTTTGGAATGAGATAGATCACTTAAATGAAGTCAGGATTTCTTCTCTCTCTTCAGACCTTAACTTATGCTTTACAAGTTTCTACTGTGAAACGTTCTACTAACTTGAAATTTTGGTAGTCTACAGACATAAACTGTAATATATTTTTTTCAAGACAGAGTTTCTCTGTGTAATAGCCTTAGCTGTCCTGGAATTTGATCTGGCTGGGAACTCACAAAGACCCATCTGTCTTTGTAAGATCTTATGATGAGCATCAGGTTCAGATTAGTACAGTATAAATGTACCCCACAGTGCAGTTTAACACAGTTTATAATGTGGATGCCACACACACACACACACACACACACACACACACACACACACACACACACAGGCATCTGTGCAGTGCTACACTCTGGAAATTGTATGTACACAGCTATTGCTTGTAGCTAATTTCATTACATTCAGAATTGGGAAGTATAACCAAACATCCAGTGGTAAAGGGATATTATTCTTTCTGATGAGAGTCATGAGTTCTAAAATGGTCTCAATCCTTTTATTGGGTGCCCATTAAACTTGGACTTCCAGAAGTATTGTTGTAAATGTGTCTATCAGGCCCAGACATACAGGTCCAAATTGGAACTACAGGTATAACAGACAGTAATCATCTCATTCTGAAAATATTTTGCCTTTGGAACAAGAAAGCTGAAACACAAAAGGTCTTAAAAATATTTTGATTATTTTTGCATCATCCTCATTTATACACATGCATACACACACAAATTCTAAGGAATTGACATACAAAAAAAAACAATGTTACATGAATATTTATAACATGGTTGTTGAAAATTACTTTCTTTTTTTACAAAAACTGTTTGCACAGGAGCACTCTCACACTTATGTAAGGATATCCCGGCCTCTCTTGACAAAGAGATTGGAGAAAGTTGTCAGCAAGGCACCTTCTGGTGAGCAGAACAGCCCTAGCTCTTCACGTCCAGGTAATCCAGGGCCCAAAATCGTTGTGGGCTTGTCCTCTGGGTAAAGTTCATTGCTACATTTAAATGCTTTCTAAGCCACATTTCCCTATATTTACTACAAAGAAATTACCTCTCAGTTGAGAGTGATGAATTTGTTAGAGTCTGTAGTTTTGTGTACAAATGTAGGAAAAAAAGGTAGGAAGGAATTAAGAAAGAGTATAGGCTGGGAAAATCATTTTATAACATGAGAAATTAAGCATGCACTTGTGTACACACATATTTACATACACACAGATCATTGTCCCTCAGCTACATACTGACTGTAATCTCAGCTTGCCAGTTGTTTTTGTTTTAATCAAAAATGAACCCAAAAGAATTTTAATAAAACCCAAGACATTGAGATGCACACAATTTACTCAAAAGTCACCAGTGAATTTTTTGAGAAACAGTTCTCTAAGAAACAAGGGATGATGCTACACATGCACTCCAAATATTCCCTATCTCTATCTGAATGGCAATGCTGGTGTGTTTTAAAAAGAAAAAATGAAGCTTCCTTGCACATTACCTAATGAAATCAACCATGTTCTCACAGAAAGCAAATAATTTTAAATTGTCATCATTATTAACACAATAGCAGTAATCTGGGGCTTGGTTATATAATATGCATAGTTTATATACATGTTGGATATATTATAGATGCTTATTGAACCAAAGAATAAATATTAGGTAAAATTATAAAACTTTTAAGAAAATTTAAACTATGGACCATAACATTAACAAAGATTTTCTGATTGTGTTCATTTTGCCTATTGAGTCACCATGGTAACTATAATTTCATCCCAATATCTAGCCTCTGTGTCCCAAGTCAGCAACCATCTTTGCAAGGCCTTGTATACTTTCCAAGCCAGGCAAGACGATGAGTTGAATTTGGAAAAAGGTAACACTTGTTCTCAAATGTTTTAATTGGTTTTTAATGTTCAGATGCTTCCTTTGAATAAAATCCCGACTTAACTGAACGGCATTGAGATGTTCCTGACCGAGAATTACAGTCTTTCTTCTTAGAATACAAAGATAAAGCACATGAATCTAAGGCTCGTGTAATGATAGCTAATGGTCATTTCATGTTTCCATGTATGTGTCAGGCACTGTTGAGAGCATATCATCCATTATTATTCACAGACCCCCACTGAGACAGACATTATTTGTTCCTGCTTTATAGCTGAGAAGAATGACACCGAGAAAAGTTCAGTACTTTGACTAAAATCAAAAGTAGGGATGGTGCAGGATTTGAACTCAGAACTCAGGCATGCCCTTAAACCATACGGCTACACTGGGGAAGAATGCCATATTCATGGGAATTCACTGAAGATAGAGCCATACCTGCTTGTTTTTCAGATGGTAGAGTTGCAGAAAAGTGCAATAATGTCTCCCACCTGGGTCCATTGATGCCCAGAATTAATGTTTGTCCCCCTACATCTCAGAAAAAGAACCCAGAAACACTCTAAAGGATCAGATCCCTTTGTTTGTGTCAGACTATTCCCCATGGAAGTATTTTCTGGCAGATGATATAAAGTAACAGTCTTAAATCAGCATAAATGTCCAGCCTCTACTTACTTTCTGCATGTCCCTATAGTTTGATGTCCAACCTAAGGCAGAGACCTAGAAATTTGCCCATGATAAAGAATTGTGCCATAAGAGAAAGCTTATTATCCATGACCAGGATATGGCTTCCAGAATAATAGAAAATCAAGATGGATTCTGTAGCAATGACAGTTAACAGTCATTCCATGTTTCTTTTCTTGTTTTGGTTTTTCAAGACAGGTTTGCTCTGCGTAACAGCCCTGGCTGTCTTTGTAGAGCAGGCTGGCCTCAAACTCAGAGACATCTGCCTGCCTGTGCCTCCTGAGAGCTGGAATTAGTGTACCACTGTTGCTCAGCTAGTTGGATTTCTCCTGGAAATCACTTCTTTTCTATGAGTGGAAAAATACTTTCTCAGAGGCCACTCAAGAAATCCAGGGTCCTGAGTTTAAGTTTCAGAGTTTACATTGAACAATCAATCACCTTGTTTGTATCAGTTCACCACTGGTTGCAAAGCCCACCTATGTTCATATTCTAAGTAGTTCTTTTCGACGAAACACAATACCAGAGGCTGGGGGAAGGTAACAATAATATGTCAAGTCATTTGTATGAATTTGTTTAAATCTCATCAATCAACCTAGTGGCCCCAGTAAATTCTTTTGAGAAAGAGAGAAAACACCTCAAAATCAGAATGAGCTCCCAGGAGAAGAGGAAAACCATGACTGGGAAGATAGGATGGTAGCTATTACCTGTCCCTTCAGAACAGACCTGAGCAGAAAAGAGCCAACAGGACAAATGCGAGAACAGTGCTAAGGAAAAGCAGATGTTGGACTCTGAAGTGTTTCTACTTTGATGCATGGGACTCAGCCTGTTAGTCAGCTTCTCAGTGCTATGGCAAAATACCTGAGGAAAACAGCTGATGGGAAGAAACGGTTGTTTTGGCTCCTGGCCTCAAGGTTTCAGTTTGTTTGGTTGTCTTTCAGGTCTGTGGAGAGGCTGAAAATGTTATAGTTGAAGGTTGTATCATGGGAGGAAAGCTGCCTAATCCTTAATAGGCAGCAAGTCCAGGGTGCGGTGAAGGGAAGGGGAAAGGAGGATAAATGGCCAGGAACAAGAGATGACCTTAAAATGTAAGCCCTTCAGTGACATCTTCCTGCAAACAGATCCTTGAATAGGTCATTCAATATGAATACATTAATGAAGTCAGCAGCCTCGTTATCCAGTTATCTCTCATCAACACCATTGTCTGGGGACAAAACGTTCAACACATAGGCCTTCAGGGGTCATATACAAACAATATGCTCAGAGAAAGAGAATTCTTTCAAGCTGGAGGCTGAGCTAAAGTATGCTGGGCTATCCATCAAGTTTACAGTTACTAAGATCATCATGACATTTTTTTTAAGGCAATAGAAGGTTAGATGAGAACTGCATTAGGAATTCAGCTTTATTCATTTCCTTCAAATTATCTCCAAATTGATGTTTTATTATTAAAGTTGTCTAAATGAATGAACGGGGATGGGGGCTAGATTTCTATGTGAAACTGCCAAAAGATTGAATCCAAATGTGATACAAGGAGTTATCACAATTTTCAGAAAAAAACTATTAGTAGAGACACACTTCCAATGAAATATTCTAAACTGTCATGACCACCAACATGTATTACCCTTAAGGTATGGACAGCAAGAAAGAGTTTTCTGACAACCCATCCACTGTAGATGAATTGAGCTGCTGCACGATTGTACCATGATTCTGGTATTCTGCAAACCCTGAGCAGAGCTCAGCGGTTCATTACTTCACTCTCTTTAGCATTCTCTGTGTTGTGGCTGTTTCATGCAAAGAGCTCAGTAAATTTGGCTTCATTTGAATCAAATGCAGAAAGTGATGTTACCAAGTACTTTCTTGGGTACAGAATGTTTTTCAAAACTCTTAGCAACATGCTTGGCATATGCTCAATTTGCACAGAACCATCTGTCTAACTCAGTGTGTGTCCTTGCAGGAGACATTGTGACCCTACATGAGAAGAAAGAAGAAGGATGGTGGTTCGGCTCTTTGAATGGGAAGAAAGGCCATTTTCCTGCCGCCTATGTGGAGGAGCTGCCTTCAAAGGCTGGAAACACAGCTACGCAGCCATAAAACAAGACAGGACAGATGGGTGGCCTGACATATTCTGTAAACGATGTGGTGCAAACAAAGAGGACAGCTATCATCTTTGCAAACTTTTCCTATGCAGTGGGTGGTAGTGACCTACCTGCATCTCACAGTGCTACGTACCCAGGGTTGTTAGCTCAAAACAGAGTCAAATAAAAGACAGTTGGACTGAAGCACAGAAGTTTATGAGTTCCTAGAATTTCTAAAATCTAAAACCCTACAGAAGATCCACTCTTGACAAAATCGAGATGGTTACCTCAAGTGACTTCAGCCACTTGACCAAAGTCACATCATTATCTAGAAGGAAGAAATAATTAAGATTAAGTGCCTCTTTCCCTTTAGCTTTAGGTGGCAACAAGACACAGCATGCCTATGAGGGGTCAAGCAAAGCCTGGGGGAAAACAAAACAAAACAACAACAACAAAACAGACCAAAGCCAAAGCCAAAACCAAAACTAGCAGTGACAGACAAGTAGGATACAATGTGATAGACACAGTAGAATAAAATGTCAGGAGCCAGGTCCCAAAGTCCACTGGGTTGTGAGTGCAGAGGGGGATGAGACAATGAAGTCTAGACTTTCAGCAGAGAATCTCAGGGCAGAATAAAGTTTCAACCCATGACCTTCTGAGGTAGTGACTCCTCAGCCCCTGTCCATCACCACCAGCACTTAGAGTGAAGTCAAATGCAAGCCACAGATGACTTGGATCTGAGGTAAGGCAAATAGGAATTGCAAGGAAGGAGGTGGTATGTGAAATTTCATGCTTTCTTTTCTGTATGGGAACTTGTTTTGTCCATTGGGAAACTAGGTCATTGTGGAAGGAAGAACTTATGCAGCTTCCTACTGGAAGGAACTTTAATGCCATTAAGAACTTAGTTGAAGTAGAAAGTGGAACCCCCCCCCCAAAAAAAGAAAGTAGAACCCAACATTCCCAATCAAAATGGAACTTTTGTTGTCATTTGGTGTGCTGTGGGGTGTGTGTGTGTGTGTGTGTGTGTTTTAAGACAGGATCTCATTATGTAGCCCTAGTTTATCTGGAACTCACTATGCAGTCCAGGCTGGCCTTGAGCTTGTAGAGATCTGCCTGCCTCTGATTGTACTTCCAAGTTCTGAGATTACAGGCCAAAAAGGTACACTTATGCAGTTTCCTGAATGTCCTTTCATTAAAAAAAAAGTTTGAGAATAAAAGCGAACTTCCTCAAGGGTGCCAATGCATAATGGACATATTGGATAGCAGCTTGCAGGAAATGGAGATCACACACCCTAGTGAATGAAAGCATGATGCTGATGGAGATACTCACACGTCTTAATTCTCTGCCACATAGAATATCCTTTTAAAGCATCCATATTTGCATCTGTTAAAATCCTCTCACTATTCTCCTGTGCCCTCCTTTTCCTTTAACTTGCAATTTTTTAAAAGGGAAATTTTCAAATTGGGGGACATCAATGGTAAATGTGTTATTACATTCCTATCTAGCACATAACTAACACAATATTTGATACAGATAGCAAACCTCAAGGAATTCAAGTAAAATTTATTATATGAAACATAACATAAAACCTAGAAAAACAGCCTGAGACTGTTCTTTGCTCGTTTACTGGTGTTTTGAAATTTTATTATTCAAAAAACTTGCAAGTAAATAAAAATATCATGCATAAAATTTAACCAGACCCAAAGTCTGTACAACTCAACAGCTAGACTAGGCATTCGGAATGGAAGCCTTCATGGTTCATGTTCAATTTTACACTTTCACTACCAAACATGCTTATGCACTTATCCACCACCCAAAACAAAAAGCCCATGACAGGGTTAGAACTAGGGAACAACAATTAGCTTTATGTCCTGTTTCATAATTCATGCCCATTCCCTGTATTCAGTCCTTCCCCATTCCCTTGTGTTTAACACATCTTAAAGTATACTGTAAAGAGAACAAGAAACTGTTAACTTTTAACCCTAATGGCTTGTTAGTGACAGCTTCAGCCTTTGGAAAGGTGGCAGGCCACCAGACAACAGAGTTTGAATTTATATTTCCTTTTTGCATCCTACTTCACTCTACTGAGCTTTAATGGGCAAAAAATAAATGTGTAGCAATAGACTTCAGGCTGGACTAGTTTGCACATAGGGAGTAATAATTGTGGTTTGGAGTGAAAGTATTCAGAAAGGGGCCTCTCTTGGTACATCTGTAGTGCTTTGTCAGAATCAAATGGTTTCCTTCTTTGGGAAGGCTGCTGAAAAGTGCTATTACATCTGAGATAGGTAATTTTTTTAAGTCGCCCCGCCATTTAGCAAACTCCCTTTCATCTAGCTTTTTCAAGCATATGCTGCAGATAGCTTGAGGAAGGGTAGAGTGCCCTGGGACTCAGAGTGAAGAGACTGCTCTGATCTCAGTTCCTTCTGTCCAGGTACATAACTGGTTGGGCCCCATACCTCTCTGGGCTCAGCTTCCTCATCAATGCATAACCAGAAAGATAGGTTCTCTGGTCTGCAGTCACAGCTTCTCATTTTAAGGTTAGTGGTCTGAGATTCAAGTCATGCCTATAGAATCTGACAGAGGAAATGTGTGTGAGTTTCAAGGAAATACTGCAAAGGGAATGTGCAAGAGTCTGGGTTCAAATTGTTCCTTCCAAATACTATAGCTGTAGACTAAATAAAATACAAATATAATTTGCTATGGTAGACCTATTTTAACATAGCTCTACTTACATTGTAAGGCAGGAATTTCCAGCCAGGCAGATTGGGTGGACCTCTTAGATTTAGGATGAAATTAAGAATGGATTAGGTGGAAATTTATAATACATGCAAGTCTTTTGTATAGAATACAATATTTTTAATATTAATGCTCTTAAGCTGTGAACTAGGCTTTTAATAATTATGTCACTAAGCAGTGGAATATATGCACATATTTCATGTGTCAGAAGTTTTTAGTGCTGCTAATAACCTGAAGTATGGACCACAGAAATCATAGCCAGCTCTTTAGTGACCATGAATTTTATTCTATGTGCTCTCCTTATTAACAGAGCAAAAGCTGATGAGTCTATCATGTCACCAAACACAAAGATACACTAATTTGTTTTCTTCACATTTTCCATGACACATCATTATTACTCTCAATGGTAAAAGGAATTTTAATCACTTAAAATACTTTATGTCCATAAAAATGATGTCATAATCAATTTGGTGTACAATTTATTATACAGGATTATAAGCCTTTAATACCTTAAGGGCAGCTTAGCTATATTCTTCATCAACATGAAATCACTGCTTCTCAGTATCTTGATGCTCTGAGGGCTAACAAGTTTGATGAGAACAATAGAAGAGCATTAGAATCAAAGCAGCACACCCTTATTGTCTTTTTGCAATTCATGTGGAAGGAATGTACAAGTCAGAGAGGGTGAGAGGGACAAGAAGGCGGGACTCAGACTTGGACCAGAGTGTGGGAACACAGCAGAGGGCAGGGACTTTTTGTACATCATATCTTCATTCTCTGTAGTCCTGAGCAGGTGCTGTTTGATAGTCTGGAGACTTCTCAGCCACCCAGGTTCTGAAGGCAGCTACTTCATCATTTTAATACTATTTCCAGACAATTAGACAGAGTGCCATATTCAACACAGTTTACTCTGTTTTTGTTGGTGTTTCAGTGGTTTTGGTTTTTCGAGACAGGGTTTCTCTGGGTAGCCCTGGCTTTCATTGAACTTGCTATGTACCAGGACTGGCCTCAAACTAAGAGATCTGCCTGCCTCTGCCTCCAACCCCTGGGACTAAAGGTGTGTGCCACAACCCAGCACTCATTTTTTAAAACTGTTATTTAGCTACGGAAACACAAAAGCTGAATTATAAGTCCTCAAATTTTTGAATCTGTTGACAACTTTGTGGTCACATAAACACATGTGGTGTAGTTAAGGTAGAGTTCACAGGTTCAGTTGTCATCTGAGTTTGAATCCCCATTCTAATAGTAAGAGCTATGTGATTTGGAGGTATATAAATTTTACATTTAATTTCTTACCTGCAGAATAGAGTTATTAATGGCTTCTATTTCATAAGTTGAGAGAAGACTAGTGAACAGATGTACAGCAAGATCTTAGAAATACTGGGTTCATTGGAACTGCTATAAAATGTACTCTATAACTTACTTTGTAGTCGACTGGTATTTTGTTATGCCAAATACCTAAGCTCTTTCTCTATTCAGAAAATTTTAATTTCCCACCAATGGTGGTTTGGATGAGAATGGTTTGGTTCCCAGTTAGTGGAGTACTTAGGGAAGATTAGGTGCTGTGGCTTTGTTGGAGGTGTGTAACTAGGGGTTGGCTCTGATAGTGTTCATATATTTTGGAAAACAAGGGCTGATTTCCAAAATACATAAAGAACTCAAGAAAGCTGACATCAGCAAACCAAATAATCCAATTAAAATTGGGTTTCAGATCTAAACAGACTTCTCAACATCGTCAGGCACACATGCCATGCATGGACAGAAGAGAACAATTGTGGGGATTCAGTTTCCTCCTAATATGTGGGTCATGGGACTAAACCTGGGTCATCAGGTTTGGAGGCAGGTATTTGTACCTATTGAGTTATCTCATCAATATATGCTTTACTTTTTAAAGGGTGTGTTTTACTTCATCAATTTTCCTCTAAGATTTTAATGAGAATAATTAAAGAAATACACCTGTGAGGGAGGAAACCATTTCCCTTCCATTCTTATAAATTCATTCTGAAGAGACAGTTACAAAGACTGGTTCACAAGAGAAAACTAATCAAGTTTATTAACACATGCAAGCACACTGTACAGGAGAAATTAACAGAACTCCAAACTGGCTTAAAACTCACATTTACACAGCATCTTCAACAGAGAACAGCTGGATTTTACAGACATAAGACAGATAGCAGGTTTGGCTTTGGCTTCCACAGATAGGGAATTATGGAGAATAAATTTACAGGAATATTGTCCATACCTCTGGTGCCATGTCTGAGGTGGTAGGAGATCTCTTTAGTAGTTAAGTTCCATCTTTGTGGGTACGGGGCTAGACACCTTTATAATTTCAGGTCCCATGTTTGGGCAAATTGAGGGAGGGCCCAGCAGTTTTATAACTCTGCTGCTGTTTAACTGTTTTTGTTAAGAGTTATCTCAAAGGTGCATGTTTTGGCATGATGAATTCTAGTTTCCTTCATACCACACAGAAACACTGAAGAATCACAGAGAGGCAAAAGATGAACATTCTTTTAGGTTATATACAATAACAAAGTAGAACAAAATGTGACTTACAATTTCTACATCAATTATAAACTGTAGCTATAAAAGCTTTCCGAACATTAGCAAGAAACGCTGAAAAATTGTTGGTCTTCCTGACTTTCTCCTGAAATTCTGCTAGGCACTCAAGATAAGGTGAGCAGTCAGACACTGGAAGAAAGAAGAAGACACTTTACATGAGGGGCTCTCTGCATGTGGAGAAGTGTTTCTAATGTAGGCTCTGAGCTGGTTTCAATGACCATTATATTTTGTTGAAATGCTCTAAGCATAAACAAATATACTTGAATTCAGTTATCTTTTAGTCCTTTCCTTAATCCCTAACTATTCAACTGTAAGTACCACAGTCCCACTTTAAGCCCAAGCAAGGGGCTGAGAGCTGAGTGTCACCGAGGCTATTTCCATCATCTTTCACATATACATTTTGTTTTAACTATTAGAAGACATTTACTGTGTAAAACATTAGCCTGACTTCTAAGTTTCTTGCCACAATATGGAAAAAAACGTAACTTTGAATGCCAATCCTTTTTTTCTTTTTCCTTTTTTTTTTTTTAACATATATTATTGTTTCTTATTTTACATATCGATCCCAGTTTCCTCTCCCTCCCTCCCATGCCACCCAACCCCTGTCCCATTCCACACACCACCACCCCCCACTCCACAAGGAGGGTGATGCCTTCCAGGAGGGGTCAACAAAATCTGTCAAGTCATTTGGAGTAGGGTCTAGGCACTCCCTACTGTCTCTGGGCTAAGGGAATGTGCTCCCAAAGTCCTTTCATGCACCAAGGATACATCCTGGTTCCACTGTCCGAGGTCCCTTAGACTGCCCAGGCCTTCTAACTGAGACCCACGTTCAAGGGGTCTGAGTAGATATAATGCTGGTTTCCCAGCTATCAGTCTGGGGGTTCATGAGCTCCCCCTTGTTCAGGTCAGAAGGGGAGGAGAGGAGAACATGTGGGACCAGGAAGATTGAGTTGGGGAACAAATAGATGAGAGCAAAAAAAGAGATACCATAATAGAGGGAGCCATTATAGGTTTGAAGAGAAAACCAACTCTAGAGAAATGTCCAGAGACCTACAAGGATGACCCCAACTAACAATCTGAGTAACAGTGGAAAGGCCACCTTAAATGCCCTTCCCTGAAAATGAGATTAATAACTAACTTATCTATCATTTAGAGCCCTCATTTAGTAAACGATAGAAACAGAAGCAGACACGCATAGCTAATCACTGAGCCAAACTCCTGGAATCCAGTTGCAGAGATGGAGGAATGATAAGAAAAGGGTTCAAGACCAGGTTCCTTGGTTTTTTTTTTTTTTTTTTTTTTTGAGACAAGATTTTGCTATATTAGTGTGGCTGGCCTGGAATCTTTATGTAGACCATAAACTCAGAGATCCATCTGTTTCTGCCTCTTTAGTGCTGGAATTGAAGGCAAGAACAAATACACCTGGCCTCTATGAAAATCTTAATAATTTATGGTTTTTGAAATATCCAAGATTAAAAAAGTATTAATTTTTTATTTTTAAAACAACCATGTTCACATACCAATATCAGTTCCCTCTCTCTCCCATCCTCCTACTCCTCCTACCATTTCCCCACCCCATCCCTCTATCCACTCCTCAGAGAGGGTGAGACCTCCCATGGGGAATCATAAAAGTCTGTCACATCATTTGGGGCAGGACCAAGGCCCTCCCCACTTTATCTAAGCTGAACAAGGTATCCCTCCATAGGGAATAGGCTCCAAAAAGCCAGTTCATACACTAGGGATAGTTACTGGTTTCAGTGCTAACGGCCCCATAAACTGCCCAAGCAATATTAAGATTTTTACAAGTGCAATGGAAGTCAGCGGAAAACAAGGTTACTGTTCCAAGAGTGGTATTTTCAGGGTTCACTACTTAAATGAGAAAAAAAAGTCACAAGTTACAAAGATCCTCATGTCAGCTGTACATGTTGATAGAATAAGCAAATCTCCAGTGTGAATTGCCAACAGAATGATCCAGCTCTTTCCACCATTAACTACCTCCTTAATTCAGGAGTAAGAACTTGACCATATTGCTTTCTGGCTTTAGTAGAGTTTGCTTGAACGGCACTACAGAGAAACAGCAGAGTACTTGGTTCAAAATTTATTCTGTGAGTTTTATTTTAATACACTATCAAACACTGTGAGTGTTTCTCCTGTTGCTATGATACTCTGATAAAAGCAAATTAAGAGAGAAAGACCTTATTCCAGCTCACAGTTCAAAGGTCAATCAAGCATGGTAGGGAGGTCAAGACAGGAGCTTGTAGCAACTGGTCCCCTGGCACCCATAGTCAGGAAGTAGAGATCAATGCATGCATATTCCTGCTCAGCGCCCTTTCTCTACATTTACATACAGTTCAGGGTCCCAGACAGGAAATAGCTCCACTTACCGTAAGGTCTTCCTGCCTCAATTAACACAAGAGAATTACAATATTCAGTGATTCTAGACTGTGTCAAGTAAACAATTCACACTATCACAAATAGACTATGTATTAATAATATATAATTTAGAGACAGTTGGAAAACTAGGAAGAGTTTGGGGGGTTTGTTCTTTGATACCTAGCACTCACTTGATTAAAAGACAATTACCAAAGAGAACATTCTCAAATATTTTGTGGATGAAGATTCTCCAAATCTGAGTCCTATAGGATGACAGTGAATCACTGGAACCCCAGAGTCAAACAGCACCCTGGGTATCTATCTGCCAGCTATACAAGCTTAAAAATAATATCACAGGTAAGAATCATTTTTGTGAATGCCAACAAATTAAAGTGAATTTATATAAAGGACTAATTAAGAAGATAAAAACTTTGACCTTAGTGTTCACACTGTTAACATTCCCTATAAATTAAAGGCTCTCTGACATGCTGAAGAACCAGTAACTAAAACCACACTGAATATGTGAGGCTTTTCGGATGATACAGTCTTTTAAAAAAACATATTTTAGGAAAGTAAATTATCACATTTTGATTATTTTTGCAAAATGACAATGACTAAACTAGCCACACTACCAGTCACAGTTTTAGCTTTAAGTTCTCTGCAAGGGTAATCAAGTTTACATATGAACTACAATGAACTTTGGTCTCAAGAGTTTTTTTCAGCCCCAATGATTCTGTGCCATCCTAGAGAGGTTTTACTTATTAGGGCCCCTAACTACATCTACATGGCAGAACTACTCTCACATCCTTTAGAGGATAGTACCTCAAGAAGAAACACTGAAAAGGAAACACTTTTGATTGTGCAAACACTACTTTCCTTATTCTAGGAGTCAAATGAGTTGAGGATACTGATCTTAAACATAAGTAAGAGACAATAATACATACCTTCATAATCTCTAGCTTCATTCAGGCTTAGGGAAAACATATATGGGCTCTCAGGATTCTTAGGATCAATACTAGTGAATATAAACTGCAATTTATCACCTAAAGAAAGAGAGTAAACTATTTAATATGAGACTACTTAGAATGCTAAGGCTCTTGATGGAAATATTTACACACACACACCAGCCCCTTCTTTGATCCTTATGTGACTTCTGTGTATTCACTTAACCAGTGTCTCCAAATATAGAACTTACAAGTTAGTTTAAATGACATTAAAAGCAGACAACAAAGGGAGAACAGTAAAGAAGGATATTAACTGACATTAACCTCTTTTTTCCTTCAAAAGGATATTATCAAGTAAATGAAGAAACTAACAAAGTTAGGGAAAATATTTGTAAATCAAATACCCACTAAGGCTTAAAAGCATGGAATATACTTAAAAACTCCTACAAGTTGAAAACACAAAAGCAGAGATTTAAGCTGGTCATTGTAACCAGAAGTGGAAACAATCTAGTGTCAGCTGTTCCCCCTTGTAGATGAACAGTTAAACACAACATTGTATACATATACAATATACATATATATGTACATATATATATATACACATACAAACATTGCCCAGACATAAAAAGGAATGAACTTTTCATATATAACTACAGTATGGACAAACCTTGGAAATATAATGCTAAGATGCAAAAGAACAAATATTGTTTGATTCAATAATATAAAAAACTAGAATAGATAAGACAAATTTACAGAAACAAAAAAGTAAATTCAAGGTTACTGAGAGCTTTAAAAAAAATTCTGTCTGGGGTGATAAAAAATAAAAATAATAGAAATCCATAGTGGTTGGAGATGGTCACACAACACTGTAGATGTAATTAATGTATGAATTATTATACACTTTAAGATGATTAAAACGGCTTAGTTTTATATTATACACATCTTACTACAATAAAACCTATATTGTTAAATGAATTCATTTTATATTTTTTATGCTAATTATCCAAAAATAGCCTGAAATGTTTCCAAAGAAGTAAATGCCTGGCTGCCACAATGTATAAATTCACATACATTTTAGTTTCTTCTATAGCATAAAAAATTAAGCAATCTTAAAGTTCTTAGTTATAAAAGGAAATCTTCAGAAACTTAGGAAAGACTTATCTTACAACCAAATTCAAAATAAAGTAACTGTCAGTACACCAGATTTTAGAGTGTTAATTAATAGTACTGGGAAGGATATGCATGCCAAGGAAGATTTGGTAATATATTCAGTTAAACAAAATGAGTTTAATTTGGGGTTTTCTCTTCCCATGAGTACACAGAAGAGGACACTTCTCTTAGAGTCACCAATAGGCAAAGAGTCCTTTTGTGGTCATTTGTGGGTTGGTACTCCCTACTTCCAGGTCACCAAACAATCTATCAGTTATGCAGTGGACACAGCTTGTCACCCTTTTATTTATTTCAGTTCTGATGCTCTCTTCTTAAAAAGGTTGTTATCATCCATTCCTCTGGTTCAATTAATCTGCTTAAGCAGCTTTCACAAGTCAGGGAGATGCTTTACTTTATAATAAAGGATGCTAGTTGGTTTCAAACACACACTGTGCCCTCCCCACCATCAATATCACACAGTAACAATAAATAACACAGCTAAGGGGGGAAGAGGGTATCGAGAAATGGGGTCAGCAGGGAAGGGCACTTGCTACTAAGCCTGATGACCTGAATTCAGTCCCCAGAACCCACATCATTCTCCCAAGCTGTTCTCCGACCCCGAAGAGTGCAATGGCACACATTCACTCACAAATGGTACATATGTGCACAAAATAAATGACTTAAAAATGCAATCAATAAAATATCTTAAATTTGGACATGCAGGAGAAATATACATAGGATTCACAACTAACTGGTTCAGGAATCCACTACATGTCTTCAAATATATTCCCCATGAATTAAAGGTCAGTACATACACCAAGCCTTATAGTGAAGATCCCAAATACTATCCATTTAACCAATGAACATATATGTATATAATAGCTATAAAAATACTCCCGTGCTTTTTTATATAGCAACTCCCCTCTGAGAAAGGATCTTCCTAAGTGACAAAGTATGTGCACTATTTCTAAAGCTAGAAAACAGATATAATCCAGTTGCTCATAGCAATCCAATTGATAAAAGATAGAATAAATCACATTCATTAATAGAATGAGTAGTTACACCAGCGTTCACAAATCACCATTCTTAAGGCAACTTAAGATGATACAAGTGCCACTGAAAACCAAGAACAGTAAATATTTGCATATTTTTGTTGTTGTTTGTTTTGACAACCATATTTTCATTAGAAGCCTAGATAAATAAAACAGCAATACTTGTATTTAGTTGATTAGAAAGGCGGAGCTTGACCTATTTTCTAAAAACCTAATGACGTGCTTACTAGGTTAGCTGAAAATATCTTAAGACTCTTTCCTTAGATACCCCTTTTCTAATCTTCTATATACTAGTTACATCAATGAACTTACCATGAACCTTCCTAATTTCTAGTCCAAGGTGATCTCTGTACATGTCCGCTGATTTCTGCAACCGTTTCAATTTCTCTTCATTAGCTTTGTTAGCAGTAGAAATGGCTACGATTTAAAAAATGTCAAATATTTCTCAATTTAAGGCTTATTGAATTAATTTTAAGAAACTTGACAACAACCAAAATATTATGCCAGGTATATTAATCTGTTTATATTTATTCAATTTCTAACTAACAAATAACAAAAGGGGCTTCTGTTCAAGACGAAAGAAAAGATTGCTAGAAATATGGATAATCAGGCCAGGACTTGTATAACTGGCCTAAAAAAAGATTTCATTATTATTGTTGTTGATGTTGTTTGCTGGATAGACAAATACTAATTGCTTCATGGGAAAAATATTTTATTCCTTTAGACATAGCTGCTTCCCATGAAAATTCAGCGTCATTTCATGCTGGTTTACAATTATTTTAACACATAAGTCTAACTAATAGATGGCAGATAAAAAGTATAAACTCACAATTTAGTCTTAGATGAGAACTCTGGAAAACCAAACTCCTAGTTTCAAGAGCTCTGAAGAGTTTGTAGGCTAGTAAATGTCCTTTCTAAATGAAGCATATTTGAATATGGAAGTTTTTACAGAACAAGGCTTTGTAGTATGAATGTTGCTAAACCAGACAGAGATAAGAATCTTTTTTTATCCTTTCAGCTTTACATTTACACACACACACACACACACACACACACACACACACACACACACACACACAGAGAGAGAGAGAGAGAGAGACTTTCATTATTTTTACCTCCTATTACCCTGTCTCATCTTTCTTCTGCTGAAACCTGACAGGTGCCCTCCCCTCCCTTACTTTCATGTCTTATGTGTGCATCTTGCTGAGTTTAAATGTGTTCCCTGCAGGAGCAAAGATTGAGTTTATTTATTGGGGGATAACTTGTGCAACTTATTATCAGCAGCTACACCACTGAAGACAGTAACACCTACTACCCCCAGCCCACACTGTCAGTAGTCCTCTGAGTGTGGGATCTCATGGGCCTGTCTTCCTACCTATGTTGACTGGGCCAAACTTATGCTGGTAACCACAGCTGCTGAGAGTTCATGAGCACACTGGCTATGTCACGTCCAAAAGACAATGTTTCACAGCACTCCTCTCCAAACTCCAGGCCTCACAGTCCCTGTGATGCTCTCTGCGGCAGGAGGAGAGTGAGTGTGATATAGACATCCCTTTTAGGGGCAGCCGCATATTCTCTGTACTTTCACCAGTTGGGAGTCTATGCATTAACTGCCTGGCAGAGATTTTATGGTCCATAAATGTTTGTGATGCATCCTTATAAAACCAAAACTCAGGAAGTAGAAGCAGGAGGACCAGAAGTTCAAAGGCATCATTAGTTATACATTTGAGGTCATCCCAGGCTACATGAGATACTAAAAGGCTTTGTCCAATTTCAGTTACAACCAGAGAAATAACAGTATGAGGGTCTGGTTGTACCTGAAATTGGACAAAACCTTTTAAGCAAAACAACAATCACAAAAAGAAAACCAAGCCCACTTGGTTGACCTAAGTAACACCTAGCAGAGATGCTAGGGTGGCTATGCCCTTAACTGTCACCCACTTACTTAGACATGAAGTAGAGCCAGCAAGATGTACATAATTGTGAACCATCCTGCCTTTGAAATTCAGCCAACTATGTTAGATGTAACCATGAACTTACTTTCCTTCTTCCTAGAATACTCTTCCTTAAGGTCCCGGATATTTGACATCAACACTTCCAATTCTTGCTTCTTGCCTTTTACTTTGTCAATCATCTTTAACAGGTTATCTTTCTTTTCTTGAATGAGCTTATTCTGCTTACAGAGTTCTGTAAGAAACACATGGCATTTAAAATACATATGGCCTACTCTCTGACATATAACTAAGAGAAACACAAAAATCATTGACTTTCCTAAGATCAATAAATTGTTTTTGCATTTTGTTTTGAAGATAGAGCCTATGTAAACCTAGGCTGGCTTCAGACCCACTATGTAGCAAAAGCTGGCCTCAGACTCATAAACCTTTGGCTTCTATCTCCCTAATATGAAGAGTACTTTGAAAAACATATTTCATGACTCAAAAAGCATAAATGTTAAAAGAGAATCTGTTTCATTAGTTGTCTTAAAAATAAAAAATGTTTCTAAATTTGAGAAACCAAATTAATTAACTGTGAGAGAACTTATTAACTTAACCAGGAACTGCCTGTAAGATATAGTACTCCCAGTGGATACACTTGACCCCAGTGAAGTATTAACAAACCAATACCCAACTCAGGGAAACAAGGACTCTGGAGGCAACTATGGTGTATTTAGGGAGTTAGTATGACAAGAAAATATAAACACAGCATCAAGGGAGTAGACTACTCCCTTGCAGAATTCAAAATAAATTTTGAACTTAATAAATACTTGAAAGACAACATGAAATCTTATAAAATCAGAAGAGCAGTATCTATAGGTACAAAATTAACCATTAGGGAGAAAGATCTGAGCTAAAAACAAATCAAAGAGAAAAGCTACAAAATTCAACATAAACTCAAATGAAAACAAAACTACTGAATGCTACTTTCATTGTTAAATACCTCATGGTTACATACTTTATTCAAGGCCAGGGTACTGTTACAGAACTATTACAGAAGAACTGCTTAGACTATGTGAACTAAAGGTTACTTAATAACTATTCTGCAACTCACTGAATCAAGCCCTCCAAAACCTATATCCACATGACATGCATCCCATTATCACAGCAAGTATTATATTTTAAGTATGGTCTTCCTGTCTTCATCTCCACTAAACTCTCCGTGTACCTTATGCACTGTTTCCTTAATCCAGGGCAAGAACAATCAAATGTTCATTGAACTTAGTTAAACTGTTATTCCTGTTCAACCAGTGTGTGTGTGTGTGTGTGTGTGTGTGTGTGTGTATACTGATGCTCACAGTGTGTGTTTTCCTCCAGTTTAAGTATTTAAAACATAGTGCCCCAAAACAAAATGTCTCTATGGCAGCTTCACTCATGGCCTCAGGTTTATGTATGAGGATTCAATAAAAGATGCATTGAAATATCTGGAGAGCTACAGAAACGAGAGGGGAAGAGTGGTGGTAAAAATTTGATTATTAGAATATTAACCAGACCCTAAAGTCCTGAGAAACTCCAGATTCCTTGGCTGGGATTTCCAATGGAAAAAAAAAAAAAACCTTTTTCTTTTTTCTTTCTTTTTTTTTTTTTTAAAGGCTGGCCTTTACACATAAGCACACACATACCTTATTTAATTAAAAAGAGACAGGATACATTATGAAATGATGCCATTCACATATTAAATATGTTACTGAACAAAAGCCACAGGGCTAGTAGGTGTAAAGATATTCAACTTTGAGCTGGTGACATGAATAGAATTTTGATGAATTCCTGTATGTGAATGTACAGACACTTATTACACATTCAGTCTAAAAACTGATCTATAGCTCTTCACATACGATTTTGATATTCTTGAAACATCTCCATCATCCTCTCTTCTTCCTTGAGTTTCAAAGACAGCTTTTCTGAAAGAAAAATGCAATACAGGTTTTGATTCTGCTGAGATAACAGTAGAAAGTAAGAACAGCAAAACCAGCAAGCTGGGAGTTACTGGCAGTACCTGAAAGGGCTCTGATGGAGTCCCTGAAGGCATCTCGAAGCCCCAGCACCTGACTAGGATTGTCACTGAGGCTGTTTCTGAACCTATCTCCAAATTCATTTATGCTTTTATCAAAGAGTGCCAGTTCGTCTTCAAACATTGTGCTAGACGCTGCAAAACAGAGCACACATACAATCGTTACCGATACCAAATAAAGGGGGTTGGGGTGTCAGGAAGGTCAGGAGTCAAAGGTCATCCTCAACAAAACCCAGGACCGGCCTGAAACACCTGAGACATTGTCTATAAACAGCAAGGCAGGGTGTCGTACACCTGTAGTGCCAGCACTAAAGAGGAAGAGGCAGGAGGATATCTGTGAGTTCAGAGCTAGCCTGGTCAACACAGAGCGCTCCGGGCTAGAACCTGTCTAAAAACAAAACACATCAAAACTCATCAACAGCCCAGGATGATTCCAGACACTTGGGCTTAACTGTGGTGAAAGTGCATCAGTCTGTTCAGAGAGAAGTAGCGTGTTGCATGACATGAAACTTCCAAGTCATGTTTTAACAGGACGCGGGCGTCAGCCAACTCGCCCTTCTAAGGACCTGCCCGCAGGCAAGGAGACCTAAGGTGGTCTCGGTTTTTTGCAGGAGCCCCCTGCGGCCACCTGGGTCCTGCTATACCCCGTGCAGGCTGGCGGGGGGGGGGGGACGCAAAGGGGGGGAGGCGGTACCGGGACCGGAGGGACGGAAGACGCAACCAGAACCCCGCGGCTGACAGCGGAGGCCCGCGTTCCAGGCGGCGCGGACACACGCCGGCAGGCCCACGCCGACTTTCCCTCACCGCGCGCGAGTGGCGAGCCCCACAGCCCTTCCGAAGGATCCCCGACCTGGGCGGCCAGGAACGCCACCGCCTTCTCCACACCGGACCAGAAGCCGCTCCACAGCCGCACACTTTCGATTTCAAACTCTAGACCGCCGCTACCCGCCAGCCAGCTCGCCTTCTGATTGGCTGGCGGCGTAGGCTCCCCGTGCAAGGATTGGTTGATATCGGCCCGAGGAATTCTCGCGGACAAACAAGGAGCAGGGCATTCTGGGCTTCGTAGTTCTTAGACAGACTATGGATCTGTAGTGAGGTAAGTGGAAGGACTTAACCACAGGACGAAGAAAAATGTAAACATTGAAATTTAATTGCATTCTTTTATGAAATGTATACCCCTCTTCTTTGTACTCATTTTAGTTTGGAAATGACAAAATATTCCTGAACTGACTCCAGTTATGGTTGATTAGGCAGCAACATCCTGAAAGTTACCAAATTATTTACCAAAACGATTTGAATTTCCCAATCTTCTCTAACATTGCTTTATCTTGAGTATTTTACTTATTAAATTTCTATGTTTGCGTGTGTTTATTGAACAGGGCATCGGATTCTTCGAATAGTTGCAAGACATTGGCAATTGGCTAGTCTACAGGAACAGCAGGCACTCTCCATCCTTGAGCCATCTGCCAGTCTGCCACATGTTGATTTTTAAACCTACTGGTCACAAGAACAATATGCTCCTGGATCTTGCAGAACTTCAAATTGAATGGGACCCGAATACTATCAAAGTAACCCATGCTCCCTGAAGATAGACAAGTAGGAGACACCAAGCTATTTTAAAACACATACTTTAAAAGTAGTATCAATAATAAAGATTTAAAACTAGATATGGTAGTTTGAATGTAATTGGCCCCCATAACCTCATAATCTCTCAGGGACTGGGACTATTTGGAGGTATGGCTTTGTTGGAGTAGGTGTAGCCTTGTTGGAGGAAGCATGTCACTATGAGGGGTGGCTTTGAGGATTCATATACTCAGGATGCTGCTCAGTGAGTCAGTCAACTTCCTACTGCCATCTGGTCAAGATGCAATCAGCATCAGGTCTGCATGTGGACTAATCATCTGAAACTGTAAGCTTCCAATTAAATGCTTTCTTTATAAGAGTTGCTGTGGTCATAGTGTCTCTTCACAGCAATAGTAAACCCTAACTAAGACACTAGGACTTGTTGGAAGCAAACTTTCAGTGGGGATGTAAACTTCACAGGTGAAGCAGACTTGCTATTTACATTTCTTTTTGTAAAACTGAGAAAAACAGGGAGTTGAGAATGTGTCCTATAAAGAAAGGGAACTAGAGATGGTTACTATTGAAAGATTAATTTATTGTTACTTTCATCTTTGCTTATGATACTGTTTTTGAAAATAACCTCCTGCTTGAAGATCAAAGGTCTTTACCATACAACTGTTTCTTTTGATTGCCTCGAAGTATCCAAACAGCAACTGCAAGATTAAGGTATCTCAGGGATGCCAGATTTTGGCCATTTAATCCTCAAGAATTAAAAATCAAGATTTATGAATCAGGACAAGTTATCATCATTTAGCATACCACAGTGTGTCTGAAAGTCACATTCTTGCCTGGGGCCTGTTAGTAACAAGTTTAGCCACCTTTGCTGAGGGCCCAGGTTGTGTTCTTAGTAACCACGTGTCTCCATGGACGCTCCCATTCATTTGTACATATAGTGCCCCAACAAACACGACTTTTATTCATTTATTTATTGTGTATAGGTGTTTTGCATGCATATATGTTTGTGTGCCATGTGAGTACATAGTGCCCTTGGAGGTCAGAATAGGACATCAGATCTCTGGAACTGTAGTTGCAGACAGTGAGTCACCGAGTATAGAGGCTGGGAATGGAATACAGGTCCTCTGGAAATGCGCCAGTGCTCTTAACTGCTGGTCTATTCCTCTAACCTCACAAACACATTTTCTTAAATTAAATTAAATCATTTTAATGATTTTTAAAATTGGACCTATAGTTTGCTGTGAAAAGCCTTTGATTTTAAATGTGGATGCACTAACCTCTGCTTTGGGGTATGTGGTAGCATTCATCTTACCTTTCGTGTCTTGGGTGCCTTAGGTCTTCAACTGGCTGAATGCTAATACTTGCTCTAGTTTTTCCACTGACACTAAGATTCAAGGCAGGGTGCTATCTGAAGGCCTTTTCCTGCTCACCTTTCCACTGTTCTTCCTTTGGCCAGTGGGTGATGAGAGTCTAGGTGCCAAGGACTGCAGACTGAGAAAGAGATTGCCTTTAGCAACATAAGGTTTCAGAGTGGCCTACTCTAGGATGGAGATTGCTTTCTTTGTGGGAGTCATGGAGGTTGAGTTGTTTCTGTATTTGATCTTGCTGTGTAGGCTAGGCTAGCTTTGATAACCCTCCCTTCCTCCCTCCCTACAACCTCTTATTCCCTCTCTTTTTTTCCATATTCAGTTTTGGACAGGTAGCCTGGCACATTCCAGACAAGCAGTCTACATCATATCTCCAGTCCTCTTTTTTATTTAAAGACAGTCTTACTATGTTGCTTAGACTGATCTTGAACTTGTAATCCTCCTGCCTCAGCCTCCTGAGTGGACTAGGCTTCTGGCCTTGATCTCTGTTCTTCCTTTGCTAGCCTCCTGAGTGCTTGTACATCATTACACCTGTGTGTGTACATCATCATACCCAGCCATAACCACTGACTTTTTGTCCAGGCTTCTTTTAAACTAAGATATAAGAAAGAAATCGATATCATTTGTCAAATTTCTAGTATCTGGAAGACTGGATAGAGAAAAATATGCCCGCCACCACCACTTCTTCTCATCAAGAAATAGCTTTCTAAGCCTTTGAAAGGAGAAAGCAGAACTTTTCTATCACCATCCATAAACACTGTCATCATATCCATCACTATATTCATATGCCATTCATTTCAACCCAAGCAGTATTTATTGTGAATCTATTAAGTTGAAATGAATGCTGCCTTCTCTGGAATATATATGGTCTATGACCTGTGTTGTCTTTCTTCAGGGTGGTGAGGAAAAAGATATTACATCTTGCAGTCAGTGCTTCTCAAAACTAAGGTTCCATACCTAATAACATCACCACTCTCTGAGAGTTCAGTAGACATATACTCGAAGGCCCTGCTCCATTACTACTAAATCTAAGACTCTGGAAACAAGTTTCTGAGGTATTGGTTTTAACAAGCCATCTAAGTGAGGAGGATGCAAATTAAACAGCAAACTCACAGCAACTTTCCTGCTTCCGTCTCCCTAGTGCTGGGAACAGGTGCAAACTATCATGCCTGACTAGCAACCAGTTCCTTGAGAGAGAAAGTAGAAGAGTGGGTGCCAGTGCCCAGGAGATGGAGAATGGGATTTATTGTTCAGTAGCCAGTGAGATATGTGTATTCGGAGTTTTTGTTCTGCCTGGTCCCACAGCTGTTTAGCCCCAAATGAACACACAGAGACTTATATTAATTATTAATCTGTTTGGCTGATGGCTTAGTCTTCTTACTGGCTAGTTCTCTCTTAATTATTAACCCATAACTACTAATCTATGTATGTCTACATGATTTTATCTCACCGAGAATTTCCAGCATCTTTTCTTCCCAACAGTTACATGGTGTCTCCTGATGGCTCCTCTCCTCATCTCGTAGCCCTGCCTATACTTCCTGCCAATCAGTGTTTTGTTCATCAACCAATAAGAGAAACACATGTACAGAAGGACATCCCCCATCAGATATAAGTGGCAGTAGTGGTGGTACAACGGTGTTAATATAGTATCTATGCTACTATGCTTAAAAAGAGTTAGGTTGTAAATAATATTTATTTTTATATATTTTACCACATTTTCGAAAACCTGAGACGACTGTGTTGCAGAGGAAGTGCTCCCTCAGCCATCTAACATGAACTCAACTACATTAGACCTTAGCCACACCAAGAAGAAAATGAAAAGCACTATTCCCTGGGCAACGCTATTGGTTTCTCTGTGATCCAAGTCTCAGCTTATGGGTATATAGGTCATGATCAGTTCTAGAAAGTAGTTCATAATGAGACTAATGGAAGGGGTACCTGAAAGCTGTGGCAAGATAATTTATAATAGTGTCATTACTGAATGTCAGTATTCCTGGGATGCCAGCCAGAATGGAGGTAATTATTTTCTAAAAGTCACTAGAGTCTAAACTCTAGAGTCTGAAATAAATCCACTTACTCTGCAAGGCGACACTGGAGAGTTCTCAAATATGATTTATTTTAGAAAAGGCGGATAGGTTTGTTAGAAAAGGATAATGGCCATGAAGACATTTAAGGCCTATTTTTGTTTGCTTCTAATACATGATCAGTACTAGCCAAAGTCAAGCATGTCTGAATGGTGCTGAATTGCAGCAGCCACTATAACTCAGAAACAAATAGTTCATTTTATGACAAGAACATAGCTTGTTTTTTTAAAAAAATATTTTCTATGGTAAAACATACTGGGGAAAGTCTGCCCCATATAGGGTCCCCATGTTACAGTCTAAAACAAGCAGGGTTTACTTAAAACCAAGGGAAAGTTTAAATAAACCAGAATGGGACCATCTGGAGAGAGCTGAAAGTATTCCGTTACTAGAACTCACTTTTAAACAGGCAACAGCATAGATTTTTTTTGAGACTGGCTACATTAGTGAAAGAAAACACCCCCACACAGTCATTAAAAGGAAGTAAATCATTAGCACAAGCCAGTTGCACTGGAGAGAATGGAATATTGAAGTCATCTCCAAGGAAACCCAGGGGAGGAGGGATCCTGGGAACAGGCACAGTTTAAGTGTTTGAGTTAGGGGTTCCATTGACAATCTGATGAAAGCTATGGCCTCTTTGAAGAAATGTAAGGACAAACATTTTGCATGTGATTTCAGGAAGTTCAGTGACCTCTAAATAAATTGCAGATGTGACTGAAAAGATTTGCCCAAGACTGGACCCCAAACTAAGGAAAATGTTTTCTTTTTTTCCCACACAAAAAAATGCTTTTATGGCATAGCAAAATTCTAGTTGTTGAAAACCTAGAGAAATCAGATGGAGAAGTAGCCTACAGCAAGAGGAAAATAGACTGACTTTGACGGAAATGGTCGCTGGCGGTGTACGTTTGAGCACTCTTTGCTTTGTGTAGGAGAATTTTGTGTGTGTGTGTGTGTGTGTGTGTGTGTGTGTGTGTGTGTGTGGGTGGGTGTGTATGTATGCCCAGGTGAGTGGGGTCACTGCTCTCCTGTCAGGTGTGTTCCTGAGCTTGAATTCAGGCTCCCAGGATTGGCAGCAAGTGTTCATAGCTGTTGAGCTATCTCATGGGCCTTGGTTTAATTTTTAAGTGCAATATTGGACAATCCATGTTTATTTGGCTAGGAAGTGTAAAGATGGTGACCAATTTGAAGATCCAGATAATGTTAGAACTGGAGATTCAAGGTCAAACTGGATCGCCTGTCTTAAACAATTAGAGTGAAAAGTCTAGATAATTAAACCTCATAATTTATGTGAAAAGAGGTGAGACAGGACAGCGAAAGAATAAGAGAAGAAACAAAGACAGGAAAGGAGAGACAAGAATGCAATGGGGACAAGTGCAGAGGGGACACCATGTAAAGACATGCAAAGTCCCCCTTCCCCTCCCCCTTCCCCTCCCCCTCCTCTCCCCTTTCCCCTCCACCTCCCCCTCCCCCTCCCCTACCTCTCCTCCTTCTTCACAGGGTTTCTCTGTATTTCTTTAGAGCCTGTCCTGGAACTCGCTCTGTAGACCAGGCTGGCCTCGAACTCACAGAGATCCGCCAGCCCCTGCCTCCCGAGTGCTGGGATCAAAGGCGTGTGCCACCAACACCTAGCTTCATCATAAACTTCTACTTTCCATGATTATGAGAAAATAAGTGTGTGTTTATCTTGCCCCCCCCACCAGTCTGATGCTCTCATGATGCCCTAGAAAGGATGATGCCCTAGAAAGGATGCCTGAAAGTGATGGGGATTTGTTCAGAGATGGCAGCGCTGAGACAGTGCAATGAGAAAGACATGAAAAGACTTGGCAAATTATGATGGGATAAGAAGATTCTGCAGACCATATTAGAGGAAAGGGGGCACTGAGATGCTTTTGCTTCTGTTAATTATCCTATAATCTACAGAGCCTGTCTAAATTAACTACTTGAGATGATCAAATGTGCAGTCAGCTTCATCACAGTCCATAGACTACAAAATGTTGAATGAGCACAAAGTTTAATTTTTAATTGTAAGACAAAATGTATCTGAAATCATTTGTACCCTGATTTAAGGACGAGACACTTCTGAAGAAAATGACTATCATGAATTATGTAGCTCAAACACTTCTGAGAAAAAGAATAAAGGGAAGTTATGTCCTTCCTCATGGCTCATTAGAGAAATTATGGAAATTAGGGAACCTGAATATGCATAACAAAAAAGTCTGGAGTAGACATTGGTTGGTCAAGTCAAATGCTTTATCTGGTTTATTTTAGCACAGTTATTCTAAGCACAGGTTCTACATTGTAATCACTCACAGTGTTTTCATATGAACAAAGCCCAAATCCTACCACCAAGAATTCAGTAGATCTGGGATAAGGTAAGGCCATTGCCTATGATAGCCTGAGGTATCTACTTGCCAGTTAAGAATAACTCTACTAGTGTATGGGACTGCAGGCAGTGGGACCGGGAGCCATCCCTAATAAATGAACTGGCTTTTTGGAACCCATTTCCTATGGAGAGGTACCTTGCTCAGCCTAGGCACTGGGTTGGGGGTCCTGGTCCTGCCTCAATGTGGTTATGGCACAGAATTTGTTGACTCCCTATTAGGAGGCTTTACCATCTCTGAGGAGCACATTGAGGGATGAGATGAGGGGAAGGTGGGGGAGAAGGGAGGGAGTGGGAACTGAGATTAGTATGTAAAATAAATAAATAAAAATGTAAACATTATCAGAAATAAAAGAATAATTTACTAAATCCATTTTTGTTAAAAAGAAAAAAAGGCCAATATTCCTCCCAGTTCCCCTTTGTCAAAAGAACTATGCCCCCAAACATTTTAATGGTCAGTCAATCATTTATTCCAGGGGATGCAACAGAGGTCAGCGAGGTACCTGATGGGATATCATTAGAAGAACATCACAGTGACAGCTGTAGCTGTTGTTCTTCTGTTACAGTTATAAGAATAAAACCTGGAGAAGGGGTGGGGGGAGATGGTCCCGAGTGAGGGTCCCAAGTGAGTGGGGTCCCAAGGTAAGGGACCACGTGGGAGAGCATAGCAGGTTCCATAGCAGGTGAGGGTGACAGAGGCATCGAGGCGGAGGGAAAAACACGCTAGGCAGGTAGAGCTTAAATGAGGAGTTTAGACAGGGGAGTGAGGGAGAAGGGAAGAGACATAGAGGCACCCAGAACAGAAGAGGAGAGAAGGAGGCAGAGGGGGGGTGGAGAAGAAGAAGGGGGTAGCTGGTGGCCAACTGAAAGCAGGAGAGAGAGAGCGAGAACGAGAGGGAAAGGGAAAGGGAGGGAGAGGGAGAGAGAAAGGGGGAGGGGGAATGGGAGGGGGAGAGGGGGGAAGAGAGGGGGGAAGAGAGGGGGGGAAGAGAGAGAGAGCGAGCACAAAAGAGAGCTTAACTGGGCAGGGCTTGACTTTTAAAGGGTCCTTTACACCTGCTAAAAGACTAGTACTCATAGAACCCTGGGCTGACCAGGGTACTGCCTGAGTGCATTCTGCCAGGTGACAGGGGCAGGCCAGCACAATGCCTGAATCCTTACAGTAGCCAGTGAATGCAGTTTCTAGTAAAGGAAACTGCAAAAACAACTATCTGATAGAGGGATGAATAGTGCATTACTGGCCACACATTCAGCACCTGGAAGGGTTTAATTGACCCATCACCAACCCTGCTAGACAGAAGTGGAATCTCAGTTTCACAGGGGCATATAGGTCTCCATGATATACTCTCAATGTAAGTGTTTGTTTGTTTGTTTGTTTGTTTGTTTGGGTGCTTCCCATTTACTTCTAACGAGCAATTTTCAACAATTTCTATCTTTGTCACAGTGCAGTTTCCCAAACCTCACAACTGTATTCTCTAGTTAGTTAAAAACAATATAGAGCCAGGGAGATGGCCCAGCAGTAAGAGTGCTTACTCCGCAAGGCTGGTGACCTGGGTTCATGCCCTGAAACCCTAGGTGCAAACAGAACTGATTCCTGAACTTTGTCCTCTGACCTCTATAAATATGCTGCACTATGTGCAAGCACCCATAGACAGACAGACATACACACATTGTAATAGTAATAATGATAATAATAATTTAGTCTGAACACATTTCTATTACCCAAATAAGTCCAAAGAAGTTCGTGGGGTTTTTGATTGTTTGCCTTTTGCCTCTATTTTATTTATTTATTTATTTATTTTGCCTCACAATCAAACACTTAAATAACGTATGTTCCTGCTGAGTTCCTTTTCTTTGTTCCATATATATCCTGTCATTCTTTATTAGTGAAGATATACCCAATCATTTGTTACTTTAAAAACCTATGATCAGAAATTAATCAGTCAAATCATAAAAATTTTCAAATGAAAATTTCACTCTCTCATTTTCCTGAAAGATGCTGTAGAACAGTTGGAAAGCCACAGTCCAGCTGAAATTAAAATGTGTGGCTTTGAGGCTTATTTGACAAGGAATAATTATTTATGTAGACTGCTAGACAAGCATAGAGATTGCTAATGTCTGCCCTTGAAGGAAATGAACTGTGTGAGAAATTTCAAGCAAACATGATCCAATTGTTCATACAAAAGAAGGAGCAGAAGAAACCCACGTGCTTCTCTCCAAAGTGCTCCCAAATTGCCTCAGATCAGCACACACTGCACCTCTTTTCCAACAACTAAAGTCATAAACAGGTGAGCTTGGGGGGGGGCATCATGCTTCCTCCACAGATGGCCAGCATCACATGGCACAGTGATGGCTCAACACATCACAAGGGTACCATATAAAGGCACCCAAACTTAGTGCTCTGCAGCTCCAGTTGCTTCAGGATTAGAACTGCATCTTTTCAAGATGGATTTCCTTCATAGGAGTGGAGTACTCATCATTCAACACCTACAGAAAGACTACAGGACCTACTACGATTTTCTAAATTTTATGTCCAATGTTGGAGACCCCCGGAATATCTTTTCTGTGTACTTTCCCCTTTGGTTTCAACTGAATCAGACTGTTGGAACCAAGATGATATGGGTAGCAGTCATAGGCGACTGGTTCAACCTTATATTCAAATGGTAAGACTGCTGATTTTTTTTTCCTAAAAACTTATTCTTAAATGGGTAATTTTAGCTTAACAAGCAAGCTACAGGTGAATACGGTTTGACTTGGAGTGTATTCCAAACAAACTGGTTACTTTGAGACACCAGATTCCTAAGTAGAACTTAGAAAAAAGCATAGAAATATTTACTTTGACTGAATGACAAGTGATTCTAAAACCCACTAACACATGATAACCAAGAAGTTAGCAGTATAGTAGTGTCATTGATGATCCTAAGGACTGCTTTGATAGTCCCACTCTAAGTATCCAAAGCAACCACAGGACTTCCCTGTTTATGGGAGGAGAGGGTGTCCAAACCCCAGCTACTACCATCTTCTGTAATGATGAGAGACCAAAACCCAAGTTATTTCCGGGTGTCTTAATTATGAGCTTTTCCCCTTGACTCATTTCTTGAGTAATTTTTTTTCAAGAATCACCAGTCTTCACTTAGTTAACTGTTGTATTTAAGTAGATGTGAAACTCATATGCTTATAATTACAGGATATTATTTGGGCATCGTCCTTACTGGTGGATCCAAGAAACTCAGATTTACCCAAATCACTCAAGTCCGTGTCTTGAACAGTTTCCTACGACATGTGAAACAGGCCCAGGTAAGCAACTAAAGAAGCCTCATTTTACTGAAGCTACTCTAAGTCTTTATGGTGATTAGCGTCCTGTAATCATATGGTATCTAGGATCTCAAAGAAGATGTCATGAGTGGAGATGCTTAACATTAATTGTAAAAATTGCTAATGAGGAAGGCAAGCATTTTATGAATAATCAAATTCTATATTATTTGTGAATGACTGTGTGGGGAGAATACCTCCCAAATCATTTTATACCTAGGTATTTACTTTTTGAAGGAATGGTTTGGTATGATGGTTTGGTATGAAAAAACAGTAAGCTAGAACAAAGTCCCAAAGAACTACATTTAAGAGTCTACAAATGGATGGACATGGTAGTGTACACCTTCAATCCCAGCACTCAGGAGACAGAGGCAAGTGGATATCTGTGAGTTAAAGGCCAGCCGGTCTATAAAGTGAGTTCCTGGACAGCCAGGGCTTTGTTCTGTTACACAACCCTGTCTCAAAGAACCAACCTCCCCTCCCCACAGAGAAAGAGAGAGAGAGAGAGAGAGAGAGAGAGAGAGTAGAAATGTTGATTTGTCTGTTGTCCAACAGCTTCCTGGCTACAGGTTTTCTGAGAATCTCATGAGGGAAAGACATGTTTTGTAGGAAAGGTGAGGACTTCCTTGTGTTCCTGTTGCTAGTATAGTGTCTCTAACATTTTCTTTTCCTTTTCTTTCTTTTTTTCTTTTTTCTTTTTTGCTCTTGGTTGTGTAGCAGGCTTCTTAGGCAGTTTTTAACTTTCAAGATCTGTATTAATTATGACACATTATGAAGTTGAATTTAAAGAGAGTAAAAAGTATATATAATGGAACATTCATTACATGTTGCCTTAAGTTATGTGAAAGTGTTGTATTGTGCCACATCATAGTTTGTTGAATAGCATAAAATACTGGCCATTAGGCAGTCCTTTGAAATAAACCCTAAATGCATGAGCTCCTGATAAATTTTCTGAATATCTTCCTTTGCTCTCATGAAAGCATACACTATAATTAATTCTTTAGCTATCTGCTGCTCCAACTGTATGCCCCATTAGCCAAGGGTTAAATGTATTTCACACTTGTGTAACCTATATGTGATGAGTAGGTAGAGGGATCAGTGAACAGCTTTGGGGGTGACTGAAGTGCTCTTTTCCTTCATCCTGGATCTTCCTAGTGTCTATTCCATCCTGTGAGAGAGAATTCCTACAGTGAAAAACGGGTGCATCCATGTTTACCAAAAAAAAAAAAAAAAAAAAAAAAGTGACTAGTGTTTTGTTTTGTTTTTTTAAGATAGTTTGATATTTAGCCTGAGTGGCTTTCTGCTGGGTGAAAAGTTATGTCTGAGTAAAGTGGTTAAAAGTAAAACAGTATAGGAAAGCTATCAGTTCTAGTAATAAGGAAAGGCCTGATGGCAGGTGTTTTCTGTTGAGATTCACACCACTTTTAGTGTCATTGTAGATTGGATTCTCCATTGTTTAGCAGAGATTCTCACAGCAGTGGCCACAAAACTCTGGTTTCTGTATGCACACAGCAGTTGTTTGTGAGTCAATAGTAAACACAGGCAGAAGACTGTTAGCTTAAGGAAAATAAATCAATTCAAGATCAAGCAGAAGTACTTTAATTTTCTTGTCATTTGAAAACAACATATGAAGAATGAGTAAGATTCTGTTAGATTTGGGTGCAACTGTCCATGCTCTTAATTATACTTGAATATATTGATTTGCAGAATCCAATCAGCTTGAAAATCTGGAGGAGAGAAGTTAATACACAAAGCATTTTCATTAAAGAAAGTTAAGGTAGAATTTCATAAAGATATGGTTGATTATATATATTGTAAGTTCATGATATTCACAACTTCTCATGGCCCTATTATGTCGTGGAATTGTCAGAGAAGTTACATTCCCTATATTTGACATGGCAATTTTAATTCTAACCATCATTATCCATATTATAAATGATCAAGAGTGGGCTATTTAGGGACAAAGAGGAAAAATCAGATATTTCTAGCAATTTTCTCTATGTTCTTTCCTTTTTTTTTAAAGTGTTTTTTAAATGGTGAATTTGAGTCTCAAATTGACTCAACTTTTATCTACTTCTGTACCGTACATATTAACCCATTATTGTAATTTTCACGACAAATATAACATCCTATTGTCTGATACTTAATTCAGCCCTTTTTGAACAATGCTTGTTACAGGAAGTCCATCTGGTCATGCAATGGGCTCATCATGTGTCTGGTATGTCATGGTAACAGCTGCCCTAAGCTACACTGTCAGCTGGCTGGATAAGTCCTCTGTCACTCTGCACAGGTCAGTTCGCTCCACATTAACAAGACAGAGTTGAATATGTGAAGTTGTTTCTAACTATTCACTTTAATACATTCTTAGTTGTTCAATGAAATGTACTTATTCTATTCTTTCACAGCCCATGTAGCAGAATGAGTGGGAAATGAATATTCTGCTTTAAGATAATGTCCTAATTAACTCACAGTTATTTCCACTTTTATAATCGAGTTGGAAATGTTTATCTGATTAATGACTTGCTAAATACGCCTTTGGGATTCTGAAATTCAATTATTATTTTGATACCTCATAAACAAGTCATCTAAAATTGCATAAGGAAACATTTTTGCTTGAAGGTTCTCTTGCCTTAAGATTAACTTAAAATTTTAAGAATCATCGTTGCTCTTGAATGCATTGATTTATCTAGTGAAATTATGTTCCCTACTTTGAACACCCAATACTTTTAAGATCGCTAAAATATATTCTAGCTGTTAAAAACCCATGCAGTCATTTTAATTAAAACATTCTCGAGGCAAAATTAAATTTGCATGTTAGATTTACTGCCAACAGATTTCTTAATGTGTAGCCCCATACAGAACTTTAAGATAGTGCACCATTGTAGAAACTGGCTTTTTTCTTCTGTGCTTCTTTTGAAATTCTTTGTAACTAGAGCAATCCCAAACACCACTTTAGTCATAAATTGTGCAGTTTTGGTTAGAAGCAGAAATCTTATCAAATATTAAAATCAAACCATTAAAAGAATTGCAAGCCAGAAATCCTCACATGCTATGTTGTTGACAAGCATACCAAAATTTAGTTATAGAAAGAAAACATGTCAATCTTTTAAAAAATCTGGTATACAACCATTACCAATATATAAATTTCTTCTAAAATAAAGAATTGAAAATACTATCCACTTCTTAAGAGTGGGGATGAAAAATGTAAGAAATAAGTCTATGCAGGTCATTCTTTCCTTGAATTAACAATCCTAAAAATATGTTCGTTCTAAAAAAAAAAGTGCTCCTATTCCTTTTGATGTTTATAATGGCAATATTTTCTTCATCTATAACACTTTAGAGAGTGGGAGATGAAGAGATGGCTTGGTGGTTAAAAACACTTACTGATCTTGCAAGGGACCCAGATTCAGTTCCCAGAATCCATATGGGGGCTCACAACCATCTATGACAGCAGTCCCAGGGGATCTGATACCCTTTTCTGGCCTCCAAGGGTATCTGGGTCACATGCAGATGGCGTTTGATACATACATGCAAGCAAAACACTCATACACATAAAATAAAAATCAATTCAATCTTTAAAAGAAAATGTGGTAGGTTCCTACACTTTAAATCGACATTTTCAGCCCCTTGTTAATTCTTCTTCCCTTTGGATGAACACTGATACATCTCCTTTGACAGACTCATTTCTTCTTTTTAATCTTTGGTTTTGCTATAACTAAATTTTGTTCTGATTGTCAACAATAAACCATCTGAGAATCCCTAGCACTAAATACAGCTTTTTTTTAGAAATGGATTTTAGTATTCTACATTTTTGTTTTGTACATTTCTTCTTCGAATTGAACGTATACAGTATGTTTTCTTGTTCCTTCTTTTTCTGTACCTCATACAATGAGTCTACAAGATTACATAATGAGGTCATGGGCTCAGTGGGACATCCATGAGCTTTTCACCTTTCCAGTGTTTTCCTCAAACAAAGGAAAGCTGAGAGTGGAGGGCAGAGAGGAAGCACACATGAAAGTAACATAAATCTTTATGGTTCATTCACACATGCACACACACACACAAACACACACACACACACACACACACACACACACACACACACACACACACACACCAGAACCTTCCTTGTTTCTTTTTTCCTATTTTAAGGTCATCAAAATGCCTTCATCTTTAAGAACAATATTTATAATTCTTCGATAATTTCATACAATGTATCTTCATATTAATCTCCTCTCATTCAACTTCTCCCAGATCCAAACCTTCCTCCTTACCAATCCAATTTTGGGTCTCTGTTTCTGTGTGTCTTTCTCTCTTAAACTCATCAAAAGAAAATTGTGTTATTCAACTATTCTTGGGTGTGGAGCCTGACTGGAACAAGGTGGACCTACCAGGTATCACACACTTAAAGAACAACAACAAAACTAACTCTCCCCTCCCTGTGACTGTCAAATACCAGTAGCTCCTCTGTTGAAGTAAGATTTCATGCCCACATACCTGTCCCCCATGCTGGAATCTTGACTTGAATGCCTTGCTTTTCAAAATTTATTAAAGTCTTAGGAGATAGCATTAAGGAATGTGAAGTTCTGTGCTTATGCCTTTGAATCCATATGAGGACGTGTGGAAAAAGAGACTCTCAACTGGGTTATGTGGTGCCTGGAAGATTTCCATAAAAACTATCAGGTGTCACCCACCTAAGTTTATAGGTGCTGTGATTTCTCTGCTATTCACAAATGTGTCTGTTCTTCCATCACAGACTGACCTGGTCCTTCCTTTGGAGTATTTTCTGGTTAATTCAAGTCAGTGTCTGCATCTCCAGAGTATTCATAGCAACACATTTCCCTCATCAGGTCATTCTTGGAGTCATTGGTGGTAAATATATTCTCTTATGTCTAGTTGTGTTAGTTCACCTCTGCTTTGTTTGCCACATTGTGGTGTCACATGCTACCTAGCCATTGGTTTTCTGATGTCGGAGGTAGTTCTATCAAGCCACTAACACAAATGCTACCACAGGGGCTTAGGTGATTTACTACCTCTCTCCTGTGAAGTGTGAATTCTAATTTGTCTTAATAATAAAAACCTGGAGTCAGCTATCAAGGGCGAAAGCTGAAAGATCAGAGAAGCAGAGCAGCTGGCCACTAGAGTTCTTACCTCCACCAATGCTTAGACCTAAGGGCCATCCTGTCTCTATGAATCCTCAGACTGAATGCAATTAACTCTATCTCCTCCCGCCGTATATTCCTCTCTCTGCCCAGCCATATCACTTCTGTTTCCACCTACCTAGTGCTGGAATTAAAGGTATGTGGCTCCCAAGTACTGGGATTAAAGGTATGAGACACCACTACCAGACTCCATTTCTCTTTTAGACTGTATTACTCTCCTGTACCCCAGGGTGGCCTTGAACTCACAGAGATCTGTTTGCCTCTGCCTCCTGAGTGCTGGGATTAAAGGTGTGTGCCAACTCTGCCTGGCTTCTATGGCTAACTAGTGGCTAGCTCCGCACTCTGAATTTCAGTCAAGCTTTATTTGTTAAAGAACAAACAAAATATCACCATACTCCTGCACCTCTGTGTTCATGCTGACATAGTTTCTCTCACTGAAGTAAATGGGTAACTGCATGGTAAGATGGGCCTTTCTGAGGTGTAATTGGAGTGAAGTCCGTCTCCCAAACCATCATGTCATATACTGTGCTATTGGGGACTTCATAAAGATCCTGCAACCCACTCTGTCTGAGTTATCTAAGTTCTTATAGCATGGCTTAACTCCACTTAGGGACAGCTTTGTATTGCTCAGTGTTCTGCCTGCAAAATGGGTTGCCGTTCAATGCTATTGACTTTTAACTGATCCTTCTTGGCCCATGTAGGTAGTTGAAAGATGATGGGACTGTCCTGATTTCAATTAGTGTCTGAAAACACTTTAGGAAATTGTTAGAACCTGGCTGTCTAAGGCCCTCCACAGTGCAGAGGTGAGGGATTCCTGAAGGGCTCAGGGTCACACACTCATGTCAGCATCTCTTTGTAATCCCTAGGGATGCTAGTAGCAGAGGCCTTTGAATACACTCCAGGAATCCACATGGCCAGCTTGAATATGTACCTGAAGACCAATATCTTCCTCTTCCTATTTGCACTTGGCTTTTACCTGCTTCTCAGACTGCTCGACATTGACCTGCTGTGGTCTGTGCCCATAGCTAAAAAGTGGTGTGCCAACCCAGACTGGATCCACATTGACAGCACGCCTTTCGCTGGACTTGTGAGAAACCTTGGGGTCCTCTTTGGCTTGGGTTTTGGCATCAATTCGGAAATGTTCCTTAAGAGCTGCCAAGGAGAAAATGGTTGCAAGCTGAGCTTCCGGTTGCTCTGTGCTGTGACCTCACTGGCTACATTGCAACTTTATCACTTCCTCAAGATCCCGACTCACAGGGAACCTCTATTTTACCTGTTGTCTTTCTGTAAGAGTGCCTCCATCCCGCTGACTGTGGTGGCTCTAATTCCTTACTGTGTCCATATGTTAATGAGAGCCAGTGAGAAAAAGACTATATAGAGCTGTGCTTTGTGGTCCCAGGATCACCTACTGCCTGCATTCCTCAATAGAACCACAGAGGAGGGGTACTGAAAGCCTCTCTGCCGAGGTCACAACATGGTGGCCACAGGTCCTGCCCCACCCACAGACATAGGTTTAGTCAGCTTTCTCAGTGGCATTTGAAGTAACAGTATTTGACCAGGTATAATAACATCCATATTTTCTTGACAAACCTGACAATATGGCAACATAAGAGTTAGCATAACCCATGTAGAGACAATGGACAGGGAGTGAATGCTGACTGTCCCAGTGAGTGTGATGGCTTCTCCTTTTTTATCACACTCTATAGCACTCAACAGATCCTCCAGTGTCTGATGCCTCCATGATCTTAAGGCCTGGTTGCTTCTGGCTCCCATGGGCCTGTTAGAGGCATCTACAGCCGAACCCTATCTCTTCCTGTATCCGATAAGGAAATGGGGTTCATTCATATCAAGTAACATGCCCGTAATGCTATGTTAAAACTAGAATTAGAACCTGAGACTTCTGATACATATCTCTGTGCCAATGACTTGTTAAGAGCAAATGCATGTGTTTATGGTCTATGATCGCCATGTGATACTCCTATTTTTCTTTTCAGAAATGGCATTGAAATGCCACATCTATTTGACTTAGATGCAGATTGCAGAGTCTTTTCCAGGCCAGCAATGGCTGTGTATGTGGCACATATATCCAGGGCAAAAGAGCAGAACAAGCTCCAGTCTGGACCTGGAACTCTTAACTGCTGATCTCTGTTCTATAGGAGTTCTGTCAATGTTTTAACAAACCCTGCTGAAGTCAACCCATTGGATTACTGTTTACCAGAATGAAGGGCCCAGACCCTCACACAGCCCCCTGCTTTCACAGCCATGACAGGCTGCAGAAAAGACCCAGCAAGATACAGGCCCATGACCTAGCAACATGTGCTGAGCCCCCAACCTTGCCCCACCTTGCCCCACCTTGCCCTAATCACTAGGAAGCCAGATACCCTCCATGTGGCAATGAACCAATCAGAAGTTAGCTGGCAGGCTCTGGATGTGCTTAACTGATAATAGTGGAATGCAGAACATATCAACCACCCTGGGATGACCTCTAGGAATAGCAACCCTTCTGCAGCTGCAGTTGACCAATCAACTCAGGATAGGTTGCCCAAACCCAGAGGTGCACCAATCCTGAGACTGTTGCTATGCAACTAGTGGACTCCCCTATCAGATACTTTCCTTGCTCTACCCCAATATATGCTCTGCCCCACTGCTGCTCAGGGTCCCTCCTATACCACCCACTGTGTCAGTTGGATGGAGGACCCGAGTTCATTCCAGTTAACTCGTTAATAATAATAATAATAATAATAAAAGACTCTTTGCTTTTGCATTGGATCATGTCTCTTGGTGGTTATGGTGGTTTAGAGTCTGGGCACAGCAGGCACGACACTGAAAGGCCTCGTTTCTTCACTGTGGCATCCCCATGTTTTACTTTTAAGAATCAAGTCTTTCAAAATCAGGAAAATCAAATTCTTCTACCTCAGAAAAGCTATTAAATACTTGTGCATCAGTTCATTGGACTAATCTCTGTGCTTTACAAAATTAATTATGGGTTATTAATATTACATCAAAAACTTCTCAGAAAGCCTTTTTTCTTCCTTATTGAATTCTGGACTTTTAGTTGATAATGATGTCTTTCTGATCAAGTTCAAAGATTGTGCATTTGTCTTTGCTAGATTTTTATGGCCTATGGTCTCCAACAACACAGTCTGTAACTCTTCTTAAGAGTATTATACATGAATTACTTTAGGTAATCATACACTAAATAGGTCATAAATATATATGAAAACATACCAGTTGATAGCAGTCATGGAAAATTACATCACCAACACCTAATAATTGGCTGCTTTCCAAGTGTATTTATAGAAAAGATACTGTCGGTTTTACAAGACACATTAATTATCATTCTTTTTTAAAAAGGCAATTGATTCCTTAAGTGAGGGGTGGGGGGTAGCCAGGGCAGAAGAAGCTTTTACTTGAGAATACATCCATCCTTTGTTGATTGGGGAACTGGTGGGAAAGAAGTAGGAAAGAATTGTTCTTGAGGATTTCTTCAGCATTCCTTGCCACTGTCTCTGTACAAGTCTAACGTAGTCCTCAAACATTGTGTTTTTGTCAGTCCCACCACATCTTCTGCAAAAGTAAGAGGTCTGCTTCCCTCTGAACTTTTTTTTTTAAAGTTTCCTGTAGAGTCAATAATGTTCATCTTGAATCCTCCATCCAAGTACACTGTGAGCCATCTTTCACCTGGGCCTGAGGGGACTAGGACATCAAGTACCAGGGGTTTCCTCTGCTGTGCCCACTCTACCAGTCATTCCCTGTAGGCTCCCATAGAGGAACTTTCTTCAGCTACCCTACATGGCTGTCTGTCAGATGACATGTGATCCTCAGGGTATATGGGATGAGGCATGGCTTATTTTCAGTAATTAATCTCCAGCAACTCTACCCCTGTTTCCCATGAAGCCTTTGAGTCCCTTGTGAGGAAATTTTTCTTTCCATCTAGTTGAAATCTCCTGGAGGAATCCATATGGAGGCAATTTGCTTTTGTGATTGAAATTGCTTAGGCAGCAAGAGGAACAGCTCTGTACAGCCTTGGAGGAAATGCCTGATTTTAATCATGATGGAGAAGACTTTGGCTTTCAATTTATTCACAAGAAATAAGCAAAATTGAGCTCATTTGACTCGCTGTATCCATCCATTCACAGTGTGTACACATCTGCATATTCAACAGAAAAATGTCAATATCATGAGCTGTCAGGATGATAAAATCTAGACAAGCGGCTTGAGAGGCTGTCCCAATCAAACTTGCATTTAGAAGAAATGCAAGGGAATGTATTATTGCTAAAACTAGCTACCAAGAAGAATGTTGAGTCTCTTTTGGTAGCCTATTGATTGGGCTTTTCCCTTAGAAGGTTAAGTTGGTGCCATCTCTGTGGTATGTTCCTATATACCCTAAATTTTACAAGTCCAACTTTTTAATATAAAGTTTGAGACCAAATAGACACACACAAAAAACTCTTAGTTAAACAAATTTTAACTTTTGATTCATTAAATATATTCAAACTACTTTCCTAGCAGTTTTTAATTGAACTTTTTAGAATGATAAAGACATCTGCTTCTGTATAATATTATAGTTTCTGGCTAATACAAATGAGGAAGGGTATTGTCTTAGAGTTTCTATTGCTACAATGAAACGCCATGGCCAAAAGCAAGTTGGGGAGGAAAGGGTTTGTTTGGCTTACAACTGCTGTGTATCATGAAAGGAAGTCAGGACAGGAACTCAAACAGGGCGGGCACCTGGAAGCAGGAGCTGATGCAGAAGCCATGGAGGGGTGCTGCGCCCGTACAGACTTGTTCTTCATGGCTTGTTAAGTTTGCTTTGTTATAGAACCCAGACTGCTATCCGAGGGATGGCATCATCCACAATGGGCTGGGCCATTACGGCCAGATCTTATGGAGGTATTTTCTCAATTGCGGTTCTCTCCTTTTAGATAATTCTAGTTTGTGTATTAAGTGGACATAAGAAGAACAGTTAGCACAGGTGCTATAAAATGTTATTTATTCTTAGTTAATTTAAATGTGTGTCTAGTAGATCCTGAATTGGATATTACAAGTCCAACCCCACAGTGCTTTTCTGTGAAAAGCAAAAGAAAATTTATGTTGTCCTCTATCCCAAACTACATAAAGGTGAGGCTGGGAGTTTGTAGCAGGTTGACATTGGGCTCTACAGCATTTTCCAGAGGTTACCACAATAGAGACCAGACCCCTTCTCCTTGATCCCATCCTCTGAGATTTGGTGTGGGTTAATTCTCCCTGCACTATGTCTTGGGAACCTAATGGCAACAAAACTGTGTGCTTTATCCATAATTCATGGCCATATTCTGGATAACTGGATGACTCCAGCTGCCCTGAAGACTTTGTCTTCATTAATAGTCTTGGTCTCCTTGTAAACTGTACACAGCATTTTTGGATGCATACCCGAATCTAATGTTGTCAAGGAACTAAAGAGCCATTCCCGACTGTTCTCTTATCTTTAATGTGTCATCTGATGACCTCCACCCCACGATGAAGGTCAGGTGAGGCTACTTTGTCAAAGTTCTCATCCTGCTTCTATGAAAAGAACTTGAATGGTAGAAAGATCCAGAAGCAACTCCAGCGACAACTCAGGAGAAAATTCTAAGAATAAATGTTTCATTTTGGGCTCTGCAAAGGACAAATGCAGTTATGTCAAATCTGAGGCTGGTTTGTGAAGAGTACTAATTACTGTCTTTGCTGTCCTTTGATGGGGATTGCAGTAATGATTTAAAAGGAACCACATCTCATTTCTTTAGGCAGCACAGAAGTGATCTCCCTAAAGTAGGGAGAAAACTCAAAGATTGGGGTTATAAAGGTTAGCAAGAAACCAATTAATTCTGTTCTGTTATGAATTTTTAGCTTCTTAGGGTCTTTCCTTTTCCACCAACACTTTGCCTTCTGATTCCTGAAGTACTCTGTCTTCAGTTCAAAGACTGTGTTGCTTCCTCTGAGAGGTTGCCAGGACAGGGTCAGGAGATGAATGAATGTGGCAGCCTGGGCCCTGCTGGGTTAGGTGACACAACTAGGGGTTACCTTGGCTCCCACTGCTCATCATCTCATTTCCAGTGCTGACCCAGATGAGGACTGACCCCTTCTCTGGGATCACCTGGGAACCATGTAGGAAGAGCAGGTGACATGTGTGCCTGAGAAAGAACCCACCTCCAAAAGAAGAAAATAGCCCCCTCCTAACTCTTATGTGCTGTAGCACATTGATGGCTCCATCACACTCTAACTCCCAATCTAAAATTGACTTTCCAGGTCCTTCCTGGGCTCTGTTTCCTAAACAGCCCAAGCTGTCTTCCAAGACCATGCATCCTGCTTTCACTGGACAGTGTTTTACCCACCACTGCCAGTAACAAATGCTGACATCTCTAAGTTTAGCAATCCACATTAAAAACGCATGGTCTTTGAGATACTTTTCCTTTACAAATATTCCTAGCTCTGCCATTAGAAAGTTTGGGTGGGTGAAAGAGTAATGGAGTTGTCAATATTTTCTTATCTAAAGACTTAGAAAAGAAGACGCCGTGTATCTTATTCTCTTAGCTTTGGCATCCTCATGCCTTTCCCATCCTGGCCAATCAGGAGGCACAGTTATAGCTCAATCTGTGTGTACCAAACAGCATTAGAATTCGGCAGGTAGATGCCAGCAAATTCAAGGGCAGTGGATGCACAAAGGACTTCATGGAGCTTATCAGTCATCACCTTGGACAAGTGTCATCAGTCTTACATTACAATCTAGTTCTAGACTGTCATTCTGAGACCATTCAAAATGAAGTATAAGTTTAGTAAACATTTCAAAACACTTTTATTCTTTGAGAATTTCATATAATATAATATCATACTTCTTAGTTATTTTCTCTTGCTTTGAAGAGACACTATGACCAAGGCAACTTATAAAAGAAAGCATTGAATTTAAGGCTCATGGTTGTAGAGGGCAAGAGTCTGTGACCATCACAATGGGAATTGGCAGCAGGTGGATAGACCTGGCGCTGCAGCAGGAGCTGGGAACTTCTATCTAATCTCTGATCACACAGGCATGAGGCAGAGGAGAGAAAATATACTAACTGAGAATGGCATAGGCTTTGAATACTTCAAAGCCTACCCCCAGTAATATACCTCTAACAAGGCCACACCTAATCCTCCCCAGTCACATCAACTTCAGGCCAAGTTTGAGCCTATATTCAGTCCTCCCCCTCACCCTTTTCAGATCTACTCCTGCCTGCCTTTACCTTCTGCTTTGGCTTCCATCAATGATGAGCTGTAGCCTGTAAGCCAAGTAAATCCTCCCCTCACCCCAAGTTGTTTCAGGTTAATGGTTTATCACAACAAGAGAAAACAGACTAGGACACCCATTGAGTGAGGCCAATTTGTGCTACCCCTATACTGCTAAGTGTGAAGCCATCCACTGGAGTCTGGTCAACCTACCAGAGACCACAGCCTTAAAGAAAAATGACTTTTCCTCTCTTGAAAGGAATAAACTGTGCATGCATCCTTGGCTGTGGGTTGGGACCATGAACCACACCCCATATTCTTCCATGCTACAATGATTGGGTTGATCATGTGTAGGTAAACACACCTGTTTCGAGTTCATGAGTACAGTATTCCTGTCATGTCCAGAAAATATCCGTGTGCTCCAACCCTCTTCAACTTCTGGCTCTTCCAGTCTATTCGCCTCTTCTTCCTCCATGGTCCCTGAGCTTGGGGAAGGGGCAGTTTACTACGGATGTCCCATTGGTGGCTGCTCCACAGTCACGTGTTCTCTTTGACCAGTTGTGAGTTTCTGCATTAGTCACTATCCACTGCATGAAGAATCTCCCCTGATGAAGCCTGAGAAGTACACTAATCTATGGATAGAGAGGTGTGGATAGAGGGCGATTTGACACTTCATCCATTAAGCAGAACAATACTTTATAAATCTTTTTATTTATTTATATAATTATTATTTTTTCTTCTTTTACATATCGATCTCAGTTCCCTCTCCCTCCCTCCCATGCCTCCCGACCCCCCCTCCCATTCCTATCTCCACCATAACTCCACAGGGAGGGTGATGCCTTCCAGCAGGGATCATCAAAATCTGTCAAGTCATTTGGAGTAGGGTCTAGGCCCTCCCTCCTGCCTCTAGGTTAAGGGAATATCCTTCCATGGGGAATGTGCTCCCAAAGTCCTTTTGTGCATCAGGGATACATCCTGGTTCCACTGTCAGAGGTCCCTTAGACTGTCCAGGCCTTCTAACTGAAACCCATGTTCAGGGGATCTGAGTCGGTTCAATGCTGGTTTCCCAGCTATCAGTCTGGGGGCCCATTAGCTCCCTCTTGTTCAGGTCAGCTGTCACTGTGGGTTTCTGTAGCCTAGTATTAATCTTTTTTCTTATCACTCCTCCCTCTCTGCAACTGGATTTCAGGTGTTCGACTCAGTGTTTTGCTGTGGATGTCTGCTTCTGTTTCCACCAGCTACTAGATGAAGGCTCTAGGATGGCATATAAGTTATCAATCTAAATATCAGGGAAGGGAAGGGCATATAAGGTAGTCTTCCACTATTGCTCAGATTGTTAGTTGGGGTCATCCTTGTAGGTCTCTGGATATTTCTCTAGAGTCAGTTTTCTATAATGCTCCCTCTATTATGGTTATTATGGTATCTCTTTTTTCTTTTCTTTCTTTTTCTTTTTGCTCTTATCTATTTGTCCTCCAACTCAATCTTCCTCCCCTTCTCTTTCTCCTAACTCCCTCTCAACTCACTGCCCCCTGCCCACTCCCAATATGCTCAGGAGATCTTGTTCCTTTCCCCTTACATGAGGGATCTTGTACGAATCTCTTAGGTTCCTCCTTGTATCCCCGTTTCTCTGATGGTGTGAATTATAGGCTGGTGATCCATTGCTCTATGTCTAAAGTCCATATATGAGCAAGTACATAAGATGTTTCTCTTTTTTGTGACTTGGTTACTTTACTCAGGAAGGTTTCTTCAAGTTCCACCCATTTGCCTGTGAATTTTAAGATTCCATTGTTTTTTTTTTTCCGCAGAGTAGTATTCCATTGTGTAAATGTACCACATGTTCTTTATCCATTCTTCAGTTGAGGGGCATCTAAGTTGCTTCCAGGTTCTTGCTATTACAAATTATGCTGCTATGAACATAGATGAACAGATGTCTTTGTTGCATGGATGTGGATCATTTGGGTATATGTCTAAGAGGGGGATTGTCGGGTCCTGTGGTTGACTGATTCCCATTTTCCTGAGGAACCAGCATGCTGATCTCCAAAATGGCTGTACAAGTTTGCACTCCCACCAGCAGTGGAGGAGTGTTCCCCTTTCTCCACATCCTCTCCAACATAAGTTGTCATTGGTGTTCTTAATTTTAGCCATTCTGGCAGGAGTAAGATGGTATCTCAGAGTTGTTTTGATTTGCATTTCCCTGATAGTTAAGTATGTTGAGCACTTTCTTAAGCCTTTTTGATTTCCTCTATAATTCTCCCTTCAGTTCTGTACCCCAATTTTTAATAGGGTTATTTGGTGTTTTGGTGACTAGTTTCTTGAGTTCTTTGGTGTATTTTGGAGATCAGCCCTCTGTCAGATGTAGGGTAGGTGAAAACCTTTTTCCAGTTTGTGGGCTACCATTTGGTCTTGTTAATTGTGTCCTTTGCCTTACAGAAGCTTCTCAATTTGAGGAGGTCCCATTTATTGTCAATCTCAGTGTCTGTGCTACTGGAGTTATGTTCAGGAAGCGGTCTCCTATACCAATTTGTTCAAGGGTACCTCCTACTTTCCGTTCTAAGAGGTTCAGTGTGGCTGGATTTATGTTGAGGTCTTTGATCCATTTGGACTTGAGCTTTGTGCATGATGATAGACATGGGTCTATCTGCAGTCTGCTGCACACCATCCTTAACGAAGTTGTGTAGCACAGACTAAGATCAGAAAGTTCATTCCAGCTGTAACTCAGGTTCATATCCAATTAAATATAATATTCTCTGGCTCTCTATCATTAGTCACTTCTTGTCACTGTCACCAAAAGCCCAACAAGAACCAACTTAAGGGAGAAAAGACTTACTTTGCTACCTAGTTGAGGAAGCATGGCAGCAGGTGGATCCACAGTGGCGAGAGCTGGTTGCAGCTGCTTGCTTACATTTCCATGAATCAAGAAGCAGTGTGGAGAGAGGAAATGGTTATCAACTTAAAGGCCCGCCCTTACCCAACCCCATCACCCACTTTCTCCAGCCAGGGCCCATCTTCTAAAGGTTCTGTAACACTCCCCCCACATCTACACATTGAGCTTATAGGGATCATTTTAGATTCAAATTGTAACCCTTCCTCATATCCCTCCTTTGTTTGCTATTGGGAAGTACTGTCTTGGTGGAAGACATAGGTATATTATTGCCATTTCTCTTTAAAAAGGAGCAAGAACGATGATAGGAAAGGCTGCAGCAAATGTATTTCATAGGTACTGTTTTAGTTTTACTTAATGAGTAGAACAAGCCTATAAATCCTAATCTGAATTGAAATTTGCTCTTTTGTTAAACAATTTTGGATCTATAAAATACATCTTGGCCTTTAAAACATTCTATACCAATTAAAATTCAAGTTTATAGCTATGCAAGGAAATACGTGATGATGTGAAACAATTCAACTGATATAATGAGGCAAAATTATTAACATGAGAATATTCATAGACTTCATGCCCACTGATTGTTCTTATAATTAAATTACCAATTCCATTCTTCCTCGACACTTTAAGATGAAAATTCTTGCTGGAAGAGATACTTAGTGGTTAGCAGATATAAAAAAAAAAAAAGAAAGAAAAAATACTAGGCTGAGTGAAAGAGGAGACTTTTTGTGGTGTTGGAAATGTTCACTCTATGAGAAAAGTGACTCTATGTTTGAACTAGTGTTTTCATAATTTACTGATTGTGCATCTCACAACCAACTTGTTATTCAATGACAAATAATCAGCCTTGAAAATATACATGAAAGCAGCAATATACAGACTTAGATGGCACATGTATGTATTTAGGAATATATACAAATATATGCACATGTATGTAGCAACAATTATTGAGAAGAGACCAAGAATTGGAAAGAGTTATGGAAGGGTTTCAATGGAGGAAAGGGAGGTGGGAAATAATGTAATTATGTCTCAAAAAAATTAAAAACATAAAGATAAAGACATATTTTAATTTTCCAAGCTGTTGGTATGTGCTTCTTGAATGTAACACAACTCTATCAGTTAATATTATGATACCAAGGTAATTGAGAATAACCATGTGAAAGAAATACTAGAAAAGTTTCAAAAACTGTTCCAAGATCACCCCAGGGTCAAATTGGGCTTTTCTTTTCTAACCTTTCAACCATCCATTTGATGTTAATCAGGTGCCTTGGGGTGCTGGAGGTGTAGGGATGAGTCATGTCCTGGGGTCACACACTGCTATCTTAGAGTGCCATAGCCTTTGCTGTGAGGAGGGTCCCATTGTTTCCCCACCATCTGCTGTAGCTCTAATAAATGCTAGGAATGCTTCTATCTGGTGAAGCTGAGACATTTTAATTGAGTCCAAAACTGGCTATGAATTGATTGGTGATATGACTTCCCATCCTTGTAGGCTATCCTTTCAAATCTACTCTGTCCTTTATATTCTTTCTTTCCAGTTGTTTAAAACCCTTTAGGTGGGATCCAGATGTTCCCAGTGTAAGCCCAATACACTTATTGAGGGGTAGAGAATATAAGCATCATAGTTCCAACACTATGATGCCTAATATGAAATGCCTAATTAACTTCCTTTATTTAAATCAGGGGAGGTGAAATATATTTTGAAAAACCACTAAAATAAGCTATAGGAATATTCGCCCTCCTTTCCACAGTAGTAACTTGTAAACAGATGAACTGGTTTCTCCTTTAAATTAGTAACTTTGAGATTACTCTAAAAGCCAGGCATGCTAGCACAATGCTAACTATTCTAGCACTTGGAGATTAAGGCAGGAGAAACATGAGTTCCAGGTAATCTGAGATATGTAGACTGTTCCGGGATAGACTGAGTCAAATAACTAGAACCTGCCTCCCAAAACACAAAAATAAGCAAAAATAATTTTAGAGTATCTCTCAATATAAAGGTCATATCTGAAGGTCATTCAAGCACAGTATAGTTTAGTTTTCCATCTACTTATTCTTCAATATCCTTATGAATCAAAACCTGTTTTTAAAGCTGTGTTAATTCATAGTTAACAACCACAACAATGATGAGTTTGTTTTTTATTCCTTACTCTTTTTGCTTTTTTGGAGGGCCACCACCCAGCTTCCAAATAAACCATACACAGAGGCTTATTCTTAGTTATGAATGCTTGACCTCAGATTGGCTTGTTTCTGGCCAGCTTGTCTCATCTTAAATTAACCTGTCTACCTTTTGCCTCTGGGCTTTTATTTTTCTCTATTTCTGGATACCTTACTTTACTTCTTACTCTGCGGCTGGCTGTGTGGCTGTGTGGCTGTGTGGCTGTGTGGCTTGGTGGCTGGGTGGCTGTGTGGCTGTGTGGCTTGGTGGCTGGGTGGCTGGGTGGCTGGGTGGCTGGGTGGCTGGGTGGCTGGGTGGCTGGGTGGCTGGGTGGCTGGGTGGCTGGGTGGCTGGGTGGGGGCCTCTGATGTCCTCCTCTCCTTGTTCTCTTGCTGCTCATTTCTTTTCTTTCTTGTTTCTACTTCTATTTATATAGCCCTGCCTGTCCTCGTTCCTGCCCCAATATTGGCTGTTCCCCTCCTTATTAGACCATCAGGTGTTTTAGACAAAGAATCATAGCTTCACTGAGTTAACCAAATGCAGCATAAACAAAAGTCACATACCTTAAAATAAAATTTCACCCCACAACAAAGTATTTTAGGGCCTTATGCAAACAAAAATGTGCTTTTTATCTTTTGTCAAGGTGGTTGAGGTAAGCAGCCAAGGCTGGTGAACCAGCTGGGGGATATACAGGAATCAGGCTTATTCTTTTTTGCTCTGCTATCACAGAGTAACATAGTCCTTGTCCAAATGATCTCAATGTGGCTGCTTGCATCTAGACAAGAAGGGAAACGACTGCTTTCCCTGTCTGGGCTTTATTTAGGAAGGAAGAGCGCACACAGAATCTAATGCCTATGTCCCATAAGCTTGACAGGATCACCTGATCTTCTCTAGCTGCAAGAGATTCTGAAAAGGTAAAGAAATTATAGCCTTTGTAATAGAGGAAAACAAAGGGAAACAGTGTAGCCAATAAACAGCACCTGCCATGACAGTTTCATTAAATATATATATATATATATATATACATATATATATATATATATATATTGTGTGTGTGTGTGTGTGTGTGTGTGTGTGTGTGTGTGTGTGTGTCCTCTGCAGCTTGCTGATTTCACACTAACATATTGAAATTATAAAGGCAAGGTCCTCTCTAAATTATAAAATGCTTTACAGTCATATGGAAATGATTATTGGAATTTTCAACTTTCATTAAAATTTAAGACCTTGTTTATTTTTACTTTGATTCTGTACGTCATATAGTACAACTCCATACTCTCAGCTAATGAACACAAAGTTTTTTTTTTTCCTTTTTGTATCTTTTCATGGTAATTATTGGAACTTCTGTTTCATATTGAGTGTGCATTTTTCTTTTTCTATAGAGGTTTTGCTGTTCTTAGATTTATCTCTTTGTGTCTGAGTAGGAATTACACCTGAATTGTAGAAAAGAGAAAACTGTCAATTCACCAGCTGGCTATGAATTCGCCTTTCCTTTTATAAGGCACATTTCGTCCTAACTCTGGTTTATTGGGTTGAGTAGCTACATCCTGAAGCTACCCATGCCAATCACGTACACCCTGATTACTAATTATGAGCCTTAGGATACTACACAACTCACTAATGAGCACATTTTAATGCTGGACAGTGCTAATTAGATGATAATCATGTGCATTATTTTATTTACAGTCTATCCATTTAGATTAATTGGGCATTTAATTGAGCACAGTTTGAAAGAAATTGCAATTGAGTTGTTTATTGAAGTTCCTTTCGCTTGTCATCTCATATGCAGGTGAGATTATTCACTTGCTCTCAAAATTCAGAAATATACAAATGAACATAATGCCTATTTTGCAATGGTGCCTGTGTGTATGCAAATTGCTCTCAAAGTACGATAGGAAGCAGCAATGAAATTCACAGTTCTTTTAAAATTCTCTACTGACATCTTTCTGTGGCCTGATTACAGAGAGATTTGCATGCATAAGAAATATATAATCAACCAAACCCTTAGGTAAATGAATGAGATTATATCCAAAGCCAGCCTTGTGAGAATGTTCCGATCATTTCTTCCTTTTAAAAAAGGTAGAGAACTTTAAAAGTTATATATATTTAGTGTGTATTTGTGCCCGTCTCTGTGTGTGCACACATACATATCCATGCCTTTATGCACACATGCATGTACCATCCATGTGTATGGAGGCCAAAGTCCAAATTGTATGAGTCTATTATGGTTCTCTTCTTCCCCTATGTGGGACCTGATGATCAAATTCAAGTCATCAGCTTGTCAGTAAGTGTCTTTACCCACTGAACTATCTCACAAATCCACCAATATTTCCTAAGATAGAAAACTAAAATCTAACTCTTGACTAACATATGGCAAAATACTCTTAATTTGGATCCCATGTATTTTCCTGTACTAGGACATGATATCAAATATCCCACTGCTGAAACTTGCATGTTTGCATGCAGCTCTAAATTCATGGTGTCCTTTTGCTGAGATGCTTTGTTCCATGTTCTCACAGAGCAGACGCAGAGCGATTGGAGTTGGAAGAGATTTGGACAAAAGAATCAGGAGGTCCGTTGTATCAGTGAGGATTCTACTACTGTGATAAACATCACAATCAGAATCAACTTGTCCAGTCAGCCCTTTCCCTCTCACCAATTACTTAGAGTCACTTTATTTAACAGGACAAATTTTATCCATTCCTCTTGAAAACTCCACAGATGTCTTTCTAGGAAACAGCCACCCTCCCAGAAAACAGGCCATCCTCGCCCTCTGCAAACCTGACAAGGGAGTTGTATTCTTCCTTATTAAAGAGTTGAAGATGAGGATGAGGATGGGTATGTGTTTACTACAGAGCTTAGTTCCTGTCTGGCAGTAATTTATTCTGAAAGTTACTTGCCCTAGAGGCATTCCTCCACCCTCTGACTCCCCAGCTGACCTTTCAGGTTAACCTGCTACCCCCCCCTGCAGTTATTTACCAGGGACCATCAAATGACAAATAAAAACAGCGACAATAATTGTACATTTCCAAATCTCACAACTCAGTCTTGCTCTGTAGGCAGATAGTCATTTGGTGGGCATGGGTAGATGAAGTCATAAGCAGGATGGACTTGAGAGGAAGATGGACGAGGAGGAGAAGTGGTGAGAGTATGGCCCATGGGAACCGGGCCCTGGGCTGTCCTGTTACTTCATTTTTCATCTCTTTTATCAGGAGCCCTTTTTTTTTGCATAGTGTGTGTGTATATTTTCTGCATAGTTAGTGTGTATGTATGTAACATGTATATACATGTGTGCATGCATGTGCATGTATGTGTGTGGTCATTTTCATAGACCCCTATTTTTATTTGAATAGAGAGAAAACTCTCTTGTCTCATCTCTGTTTTCCCAATCTCTGCTTTGTCTGTTACCTGCCATTTCCTTTCTCTTGGTGCTCTGTTGAAGCTGCTTTTGCTTTACTTGTTCAAATGTGTCCTACTGATCCTAGCCGGTCTTTTTCCTCCCAAGAGAGACACTGAACAGCCAGAGAAGAGCAGACTCAGTGGATACATGTTGCTAGGCTCCATGGTAGGGTGGTATGTGGACAGGGATATTAAATCTCCCTAGATCAGACCGTAGAACTTTCATTTTTGTTCTGAAGAACTGCTCCAGTCATAGAGTCATTCTTTGATCCCCTGCCAGACAGGGCAGCTGCAAGATTTTCTGTTCATCTGTAGTCTTACACCCAGTCCCTCATCTCTTGCATATGACTCACCCCTTCAGCTGTAGTTTATGTCTCTACACTCAAGCCTTCCTGTGGTCAAGGGAAGCAGTAGCTACTGTTCTTCTGGTACTGAACAAGGGCTGCCAGCCTGCTGCAGAAATGGGTTGTGCACCCACAAAATTGACACAAATTTTCAGTCCATTCTTCTAACTTTGGGCTCATCTGTTCCTCTTTCCCCTCCTTCCAGAAGGACCCTGAGACTTTTGCATCCTAGCTTTTCCAGGGGTCTGAAGTAGGAAATGTACCTACAGGCTTGGCCTGGCTAGTAGATTACGTGTCAGTTTCCTCTGGTCTTTGAAATTCGTTGTTACAAATTTAGCTCACACACTTTTTTTCCTGGCATCATTCTGAAATTTTCTATATTCTTAAGGCTACAGGTGTTCTTCGATACCATAAGAAGTGGTATTTAGTGGTATTCTGAAGAAAATGACAAACGTGGATGTTTTTCTATGATGCTTAACTGGATTATTATGTAACAACTTCAGATGGTGATGCATTTCCATTGCATGACTAGGATTTCATAGCAATGAGGGACATCAGGTGATGCAGGGGAGGGAAATGAATAGTAGGAGTCCTGGAAAAGAGTTCCTGCTCCACACTGGCAGATCCAGCTGTAGTACATGGTGACAGCAACACCTTGAGTCTTCATTCTAAGTCAGTACATCTGTCTGGTGACCTCTACTACTCAGCTCACGCTTGCCCTCCCCAAGCCCGAGAGATTCCAGAATGTGAAAGCTCTCTTTTCTCTACTCACAGGATTAGAGGTAAATGGATTTGATTCCATATAGAAATAAACAAAACTTAAGAAATACAAGTAGCCTTGATTCCTCTGTCCTTGACCTTGATCTGACTCCAACAACAGTTGAGTATGGACTACACAGCGGGATTAGTGTACAAGGAGCTTTCACATGTGCAAGAGATAGTTCTCTGCCCTAAAGGAGGAGTCCATGTCCTCTCATTAGGTCCTAGATGATGACAGCGATCAGCTCCCACCCAGAGCAGCACTGGGTAGTAGGTAAGCAGCTGCCTGACCTTGGATTTTCACTCATTCTGACCATGGGCTCTCACTTTTCTACACAGACATTTCAAAATGAATTGTTACTAAAGGTCACTCAAAATTAGTTTGGATCCCAGTGGGCGACTATATCTGTAAAGCACTAACGATTCTCTGTATAGCTGCAACCACCTGTAGCCCTCCTGGAATTAATGCATTGTTATCTGTGTGTGAAGGTCTTGAGTCGGATCAACTGATGGGGGCTCCAGTGCTGACCAGCTTGTAGTACGCTCCATTTTGAGCCATCAGTTCTTCATGGGTCCCCTTTTCAATCACCACCCCTTGTGACATGACAGCGATGATATCTGAGTTCTGGATGGTAGACAAGCGATGGGCAATGACAATACAGGTCCGACCCTCTCTGGCTTTGTCCAGAGCAATCTGCACAGTCTACGAAAAGAAGACAGAGAATTCATGAAAAGATGAAAGATTGTTCCCAGCCCACTACTGTGAGGGTCCGTTTCAAATAGCACCTGGCAACAGCTCTGTGCTTAGGCGTAACCCCAAAGACTGAGCACTTAAGGAGATTAAGCAAATGGCTGTGCATGCAACCCAGCTATGCTTTATTTAAAGTCCACACACTGAGAAAGTTCAGTGATGCAAGAATGAGCTAAATACAATGTGACTGTGTAATTTCACAAGACTAAATTGTCCAATTTACTAAGAAAGAACCAAAGAGCAAAGCATGGGAACAGTCAATCGTGTCTGATACTCCCTTCACAGAGGACGTTAGCACGCTCGAAAATGGAATAATGATTTTAAAGTCATAGATTATAAACTGAATTTCATAGTTGTTTTTCTCTCTACTACATGCTCTACTGTGGAAACTCCACAGGGCTACCACCTCCTTCTAGGTGTTGCGTATGGCCTACTTACTCTGTCACATAATTTGAAAGCTATAAAACATGTTATGTTTCACAGATGACCCAAACTGTTTTAATTTATATAAGGAAACTAATTGCTCGCCTTTGGGAAAAACCATGTCATTTAACGTAAAGCATCTTATAGAACAATTATTTTAAAGTACAGTTCTTTTTAGTGGCAGTAACCCTGTTAAACTGTTATTTGTAGTTTATTGTCTTTTTCTTCCAAAGAAAAATCTTGTCAGTTTCCACTACAAATGAATAAGGCAACTAAAAATAGTGTCGTTTTATATGCACAAATCTTTGAGCAAAGACTCTTCTCTAGCAACCTCAGGGTTTAGGAAACTAACACGTACCTTTTCACTTTCTGTGTCTAGGGCAGACGTGGCTTCATCTAGTAGCAAGATTTTAGGATCTCGTACAATGGCCCGGGCAATAGCAATGCGCTGTTTCTCCCCTCGAGAGAGTTGAGAGCCCTGGCTCCCAACATTAGTATCATATTTCTAGAAAACAACATAGTAAGTTTGAAAACCAAAGAACACAGCCATTGCCCCTGTGTTGTTTGGAGCCCACAACAATAACTCTTCTGTGAGTTTACATTTTTTTTGAACTCAGAAACAGTGATTGAGTGCCATAAAATATATCAAATCTGCTTAGAAATATTAAAATATGAAGTTTGGGCTGGAAAATGGGGTTAGTAATTCCCATCTCTACATTTCCTTAAGGAGTATACTTTTGATCCCTCCTATGTTTAGCTGAGATTCCACATAGCAGCTCTTCCTTGCTTTGAGATTCTTTGATTTCATCCAAAGATCTTTTGCAATATAGGCTAATCCCAGGGGTAGAGAAGCCTGTAGGGCTTTCTGGTTGACTCTTTCCCTTGAGAGAACATTTTGGGTCACAAGGCTTGGTTTGAAGGTATGTTCTGTTGTTAACTAGCCTTGTGAACATCAACAACTTGTTTAAATGTCTCTGAGCAAACTTACCTGTAAAATGCAATGTTAGTATATTTACTGTGATTTTTTTTTTTATGAAATTAGGAAAGAAACTGCCTGGCTAGATACCCAGTACAGAGAAGTTAAAAATAGATAACATCCATACAGTATTTAGTCTGCATTTAGGATTGTGTAGTTGTTGTTGTTACTATTCTTCCTTCTCTTCCTCTTCCTCCTCCTTTCCCTCTTCCTCCTTTTCTTTCTCTTCATCCTCTTCCTCCTCCTCCTTTCCTTCCTCTTCTTCCTCTTTCTCATCTTCCTCTCCTTCCTCCTCCTCTTTTTCCTCTTCCTCTTCTTTCTCTTCACCCTCTTCATCCTCTCCCGCCTCCTTCTTTGACAGAGTGACAAGGTCTCACTGTGTCCTGGAACTCTCTACAGGATGGCTCCAAGCTAACAAACTCCTGTCCCTGCCTCCCAATTGCTGGGATTGAAGGTGTGCACACCGCAGCTAGCTAGTTATTCTGAGTAGAGTACCATTTCATAACAACAGACATTATATCCTTTTGATTCAGTACATTATAAAACTGAGGCAAAGAGATGCAAGACAATTGCACAAAGGCAAATAAGCAGTAAACAGCAAATACGAAGTGAAGTCTTGACTTATCTAGTTCTGATCCTCTGTCCTTGTCCATTACTCTAAGCTGCCTACTTATGTTTCCCGTCCTTACCTCCTGAAAAAATTCAACTAAGCCAGGAGAGACCCAAGAAAAATTATTATTATTTCTTGTACTTCATAGGCACAGTACGTTTTGTTATCACACTGCAAAATGTCTACGAGCATTTTGAATAGGAAAACACTGCTTTAATAAATTAAAAAAAATCTTTGCTTTTAGGCACATGAGCAAACACAAGTGTTCAAAATGTTCCTTTGCTTTTCAATTTAGGAATTTCAATATGCTTGCTTGTTAGGCTGCCCAGCTATGAGCCTCAGATTGAAAGAAACTATTAAAAGAGCAAGCAAAGAAAGAAAGAAGCACATCACAAGTAGACAGTTTACAAATGTCACAATCTAAGAAAAAAAAAGCAATTTCCAAGTGGTGTTGTAAAAACTGTAGTGAAGGAGGCCTATAACTTAGATTTTACGTATTTTTATATTTGTTTCTTGTAGATAAACAATTTTCTTGCAATTAAACAAATATTTCTTGTAATTAAATAATCACCAGGAAAGATAGCTGGTGAGTGGGAAAATGCATAGTAGAGGACACCAAACTCAGACTTGGCTCTGCAAAAATAAAAGGTGCCATGACAGATGCAATTTAACCCATCACACACATGCTGCAAGTAAAGGATGGCCGTCAATTGCTGCGAGAGCTTTCTTTGTGTGGCTAATTGTTGAACCCAAGGTTTCATGCATGAGCTCCACCAGTAATCTATTTCCCTAACTTTCGACCTCAGTGCCCCCTTTTAATGTTTTGGGGGTTTCCTTGCATTTTGCAGACAGAATAGACAATATCAGATAGGATAGGTAGGCCTCCCAAAAATTACACACTCAGGTAATAAATGAGAAAGCTTGCATTCAAACCCATGTTAAACCTCTGGATTTCTTTCTACCAGGCTTTGTGGGTATTGTTTTGTAGGCAGCAAATTCTACAGCATCCATTTTGTTTGACACTATCATACTTTCTAACACGTGGTTATAGAGGGCATTTATTTTGCATAAAAAAAACAAAACAAAGACAACATAAGACACTGGAAAATAAATTGTGTTGCCCTTGAACCTCAACCTGAGCCAAACTCCTGCTACTTTCTGGGTTTCCTTCCTCTACACAGCACTGTGTTCCAGTACGGAACAACAGACTTGGTGCTTACCTGTGGGAGTGACATGACAAAATCGTGTAGCTGAGCCTGCTTTGCTGCAGCTATGACTCTCTCCATAGAGATTTCTTTGGTGTTGTCCCCATACTTGATGTTGTCCATTATGCTGCAGTCAAACAACACTGGCTCCTGGGAAACAATTCCAATGTGTGAACGGAGGAACCGCACATTGACTTTTTTGCTGTCATGACCATCTATCATCTGCCAAAAGAGACGACAACAAAGGACAGGAAGTGTTAGCATGCCAGCAGTGAGGGGCGGTTCCTATGGTGGAGATAGGTGCTGGACTGTGTATTTGTTCCACTTAAGAGTGGACATCCCTACAGACCTGAGGGAATAAACCTCACTGCCTGTGGCCTCCGGAACTTGTTTCTGACAGTCATGCCTTCAAAGTTGATACTGATTTCTCCATTGTTTTGATGTCTTTCCCTCAGACTCTAGCTCCACAGGTGTTATATAAATGAGAAAGGTTCTCAGGACAGTATTTAGTTAAGAAAGAAAACTCTCCTTATAGTTTGGCATAGCCTAATCTGCTCAGATATGCTTTTTGTATTCTGAGGCTTTGAGACTGGCAAGGGAGAGGTTAGGGGCCAGGGAGAGAGACAGATGCTAGTAGATGACATGAAGATCAAACCTGTGTCCTTGGCTTTATTGACATTCTCTGGACAGATGAGCTAATAAGTCCAGGGTAAAATAAAATGGTTCACTTAGTCCCCATCACATATGGAATCATCTGCCAGGAGGCACCATGTAAACAGCCTGTGTACTGTATGAGAACGCCATGTCTGTTTCCTAGAAACTCACAGTCGGGAGGTTAGATAAGTTCATCCACAAAATATGTGCTATTTAAGCTGGTTCACATAGGATTTTGAAGATTCTACTCCAAAGGTAGAGTAAATCTAACTTATTAATTGTAAAGTATTTGACAGTGTGATTTCAGAAAAAAATAGATCACTTTAAATAATGTGAGCAGGATATATTTCAAATAATTCCTAAGCAATGGAAAACACTATTTAAAAAGAAAAGGGCGAGGATAGCAGCCCTCAGTTAAGAGTTAGTCCTTGCTCAGCCTGAGGTATTTCTACAAAGCGTAACTTAATGTTAAATCAGAAATTGAGCTTTTTGCTAATTGCTGTTTATGTGCTATATTATAACCATACAGGAAACAGAAGACATGTGTTCCATGTTGCTGAAGAATCTCCCATAGGCTGTACTGGTCATATCATAGATGGCTAATTAAATATTGACCATACTGTAGCTATGTTTGGTAGCTTGTCTAAAAGCAAAGAGGATTGTTTTTAATGGATTAAAGCAGTATTTTTTCTACTTAGTGTTCACAGATACCTTTTACAATGAGTTGACAAAGTGCATTGTGCCTCTTAAATGCAAGAAATCATAAAATGATTGCTCCTTCCAGAGACCAGAGAATTCAATGTGAGCAAAAGGGAAGCATGTTAATGTCGAAGAGGTCAAACATGGTGGGTTCAGGCTGCAGCAGTCCACATCTACCTGGACAATAGGCATGGCAGGGCTGACATTTTGGAAAATGGGAACTCTTTCCCTTTTAGAGATCAGATCTCTAAAGCAATGTACTTCCTAGGTTCGTCAGTCACCAAATACTTGCGAATAAATTAAAATCTTTACATCTAAAATCAATAACAGCAAGGGTCACGAAGCACAGGCAATCGATTCCTACTTCTTATTTTCATACCCTCCTGCATTCTGCCAATATCTGCTTGCTTTTTGTCTTTGTTCCATGCAAGAGAGCCTTACCTTTCTCTTGGTTTTTCTCTTCAAAATGTTACCTGTCCCCATTGCAGTGAAGATTACACTATTCAGGAAGATCAGAAAGAGCATTTTTTAAAGCACTGGGGTGGGCTATTGAGGGGAGGATAAATAAAGCAGCAGTGATTCTAAGTTAGTTAAATTATGAAAACAGAAATTGGAACAATTAGAGACACAGAAGTAAAAAATATTAGAACACGAAACATGAAGTGGTGAAGGGAGTTGTCTTTGAGCAAAGAAACACAGAGGAAGGTTGCTTTTGATTAAAAACTCTTTCTTATTTGATTGTATAGTCTGATGAATATATTACCCGAGAAGATGGTGGGGGAGAGGAAAAAGTACTTTGGAGAACAAGCAATAAAGTAGATCACCAATATTTCAACTATCCTTGCTAAAACTTTACCAATGTGAGCTTATTTATTAGATAGGCTTCAGCTTCTTGGACCAGATTGTTTCAAGTTTTTCATGCTTGCTATCTTGTCTTGCTTACTTATCATTGTGTCCCTTGTCACCCTACTTTTTCCATCCCAGCCATTAGTTTCCTGATTAGTCTGCACTTTCTACTCCATTTACAGGTAAGTAAATAGCTCTCAAAGACGCCGGCCTCCAGCTTTGCAGTGTGTCCAATCTTCTTTCCTAACTGGTCAGCAGGCCATCTGGAACTGGGAATAATATGAGACGCTGTGGGGTAGAATCAGGTCAACCAGCAGATGATGGAAACGAACACACCCACAGACAGGGACAAGGGTCCAAGACAAATAATTCCGTCCAGCAAGGTTCAGCCTTGGAGACCACGTGAGGGCAGATCGTACACAGAAAGCAAAATTCTCAAAGCCATTTGCCCCACTTACCACCTTCCCCTGATCGGGGTCATAGAAGCGTTCCAACAGCTGAATGCTGGTGCTTTTGCCACACCCACTGCTTCCAACAAAAGCCAGTGTCTGCCCTGGATCCACAGACACCGAGAGACCATTGAGAACTTGGATATCAGGTCGAGAAGGGTATGTAAATTTGCAGTCAACAAAATCAATCTTCCCTTGGAAGTTGTCCTGTGAATGAGAGGACTGGAATGATCTGTGCTCCTGCTGGAGCCTAGAACATGGGAAATGGACCTAAATGTACACAGTGCTACGAAATTATGCATCATGAAACAACAGCTCAGTGGGTGACACTCTAGTCGGGATAGTGGCACATATCAGAATTCCCAGAACTCAGGAAGTAGAGGCAGGAAGATAGTGAGTTCACTGGAAGCCAGCCTGAGCTACGTAGAAAGATTCTGCTTCAAACCAAGCAAGCAAGGGAATACCACCACAAAATGACATTTTCCTCCCAATGCTGGCAGGTATAGCATAAAGAGAGACAAGGACATTAAAGACGTTTGACCTCTTAACCTCTTTCTGAACTATTCCTTTGCAGTGAAGAGTGGAAGAGAATAGCAAAGTTGATGCACCAAGGAAGTTAGCAATTCTTTGAGTTTTTGTAACCCTGTTCTTTCAAATAATGAATTAAAAACAAAGTTGTTTGGAGTCTGTGCTACGACGATTAAAATTTAGGATGTTTCAAACTACCTAGTGGAAAACAATAGCTGTTTTCTGGCTACTTTGACAAGTGCCATATTAACACGGTTGTGAAAGTGTCTCTGTAGTGTGTTGACTTCAAGTATATACCCTAGAATGGTATAGCTGAGTGATAGGGTAGGTCTATTTTCATTTATTTTAAAAAGGAAACTCCATGCTGATTTCCATAGTGGCTACACAAGTTCACATTCTTATCAGCAGTGAATTAGGGGTTCTCTTTCTCTATTTCCTCACCAGCACTTACTGTCATTTATTTTCTTGGACCAGGGTCACTCTGACTGGGGTTATATGGTCTTTCAAAGCAGCTTTATTTGCATTACTCTGGTGGCTAGGGGTGTCAAATACCTTTTCAAGTGTGTTTTGCCATTTGTATGAGGACTGTTGATTTAGCTCCTTAGCCCATTTATTGTTTGGATAATTTGGTTCTGGGAATTTCAGTTTTACAGTTCTTTTTTAAATCCCAAATATTAATCTTGTGTATATTTGGGGATTTTTTTTCCCTATTCTGTAGTTCCTTCACTCTGGGATTGTTTCATTTCATGCAGAAGTTTTTAATCTCATGCAGTTCCATTTTTCAGTTCTTGGATTACTCTGCCAGCCTAGATATCTGTCAACAAATAACTTCATAAAGAATATATACATAATGGAATTTTACAGAGCCCTAAAAAATGAAATCACGGCATTCTCAGGCAAGAGGAAGAACTATTAATCATTACATTGAACAAAATAAGCCAGATTCAGAGAGGTAAACACTATATTTTTTTCTTATATTCAAAACCTAAATTTATGTGGGCCAGAGAGATGACTCAGAGTATAAGAGCATGCACTATTCTTCCAAAAGACCGGAACTTGATTCCAGCACCCATGTTGAGTTAACACTAGCCCCAGGAGACCCAATGCCATCTTCTGACCTCTGTAGGTACTGCACTCACCTGCACAAGCCCACATATACACAAAATTTAAAAATAAAATAAAATCATGTATGTATGTATATGTGGGTATGTACTTGTGTGTACCTATGCATAGCTTATGAAACTACAAAGGAGAAAGGAGGGAGAGATCTGAGGACAGGGTGTGGGGACAAAGCAATATCATGCATGTAACCAGAAAGCCGAGGGGGGCAGTTTAGTTGCTGGAAGCATGGAGGGGTGAAGGAGGAAGTGAGAGAGGGGAACAAGTGATCATAAAGTATAATGATGTACACGCATGTAAATAGTATGACAAGCCCTGTTACTATACATGGTAACATAAAATATTAATTTAAAACACTATCTGAATTATGAACTCTAGAAAAGGGTAAACACTTACAGAGAATAATTCTATCAAGCTGAAGGAAAAATAGGTCACTTGTCCAAAAAAATTAATAATTTAGCTTAGCTCTACTGGTGTTTTGTTCTCTTGAACTTATGGAAAAAAAATTAATGGGCAGGGAAGATTAAAAGACTATTGATATTAAATAAATTAAAAAGAAAATATTTTTTTAAAATGTTGACTATTTTCTGTAATTCACATGAGCTAAAACTTGAATCTAGATGAATATGAATCAAATCCGTATTACTGGACAAAAAAGACCTAGCCTTTCTATTTCATACCAAAACATCAACAGAAAGCATGGCCAGATGGGTCTGAAAAGACAGGTGTCTTCATTCATCCTGTAGCTTTGGTTTTTTTGTTTGTTTGTTTGTTTTTGTTTTTTTTTTAAAGATTTATTTATTCATTCATTTATTTATTTATCATATACACAATATTCTGTCTGCATGTATGCCCTCATGCCAGAAGAGGGCACCAGATCTCATTATAGATGGTTGTGAGCCACCATGTGGTTGCTGGGAATTGAACTCAGGACCTCTGGAAGAGCAGCCAGTGCTCTTAACCTCTGAGCCATCTCTCCAGCCCCTTGTTTTTGTTTTTTGAGACAGGGTTTCTCTGTATTGTTTTGGAATCTGTCCTGGAACTCGCTCTGTAGACTAGGCTGGCCTCGAACTCACAGAGATCTGCCTGCTTCTGCATCCAGAGTGCTGGCTAACTGTGTGTTTTATATTACACAAAATTCAGCATTCACCAAGACCCTGATTTATATGGAGGATGTCTCACAACAGTGTTTATGTGGACCCCACCAGGTGTAAGAAGTAGTACAGAACACTTAAGAGGTAAGAGGCTAATCTTGGGATACAGTGGTTTGGTCCTTGATGGCATTGCTCTCAGAACAAAATAATGCCATTTTAAAGAGAACTGAATAGTTCCTGTTAGGAAGTGATATACTGGAGTAACCATAGGAGCCAGGAAAGGAGAGAAAGACCACTGGGGGGGGGCAGGGTGGCGAGAGGAGCTCTAGAGAAGAGAATGCCAGAACCTAGAAAGGGTAATAGCAGAATATGGTTACTATGGAAGAGGAAATTGGAAGTGGGTATTAAATTGAAGATGGAAAAGAGAGGGAGAGAGTGGGAGACAAATAACACCAAGGATATTTGAAAACGCTGTAGCGATTCCTATTATTTTATAAGCTTACTTTAAAATACTTACTATATATTTATACTTATAATTTTAATACAGATACCCCATACAGTAGGATAATGCTCCTCCAGAAGCCATAGACTGTCTATCTAACACAAACCTCCAGAACTAGGTACAGGATACTTTGCTATGAATTGTTGGACAGTAGTGGGGTTCAACCCCCCCCCCCAGACAAGATAGACTATTGCCTCTGCTGTTGGTTACCTGCAAGCACGAAGACAAAACTATTGCTGAAGATATCATACACTTCAGTTGCAAGACTAGGGGAAATCAAGCCAGTACTGACCTAGAAACCTCTCTGAGGGCTAATTCTCATGCTCTTGGAAGACACTATTCAAACTACCAAGGAAGAAGTTACTCATGACCCTGCCCAGCTGCAAAGCCTGAGAGCCACAACAGTGGCAGACCAGCAAGATTCCCTACTTGGTGCAGTGGTGGCACTTGTATCTTGGGGAAAACAAACAGCTATCTAACTGTACCTACAGCCTCCTCAGTTGGAAGGAAATCATACCTGGTACGATAAACCTAGCAAAAAAAAAAACCAAAACAACCCCAACAAACAAACAAACAAACAAAAAGCCTCTCATGGCTCCAGAAAGAGAGCCCACAGACCTTAGGGAAGAAGCTACTGCCATATTTCTACAGTACTGTAGCTTTCCAGCTGCTTTCTAACTACGCATCTTTATATCCATAGGCAAGTGCAGCTCTCGCGTTTCATCAAACTCTTTTTAAAAAAATTATCTTTTTGCAGCAGATAAAGACTATTAGAAAGGTCCACAACTGGTCAAAACATAGAAATTAAGTGACCGAGGTATCCAGCCCCCAAATGTAACATCTATAATATGACTCCTATATCTAAGACTCAGGAAACATCGTGAAAGAGGGGCTAGAAAGATATGAGAGATACTACGAGCCTGAGAACAGTGCTGTGTGATGGTTTGTTATGGACAGTAGAGGAAAGTGGTTTCCCTGCACTCTCAACAAGACTGCTGCCTGCACAAGACCTGCAAAGACCACACCAGATGGCAAACCAAGTTAAATGGAAGGAAGTCCCACAAGGTCTCTCCCATAGATGAAGAGTGGCAGGCGGTCAATGGCTACTGAGGAAGGGAGAGCCAACATACCACCCATTTTTCCCCAGAAACAAGGTCTTAATCCCAAGGGTCAACCTTAAACGCCTGCAAATAAGGACAGCACTACTTGAACTTAGTAGGTAGTGTAGTGGGTGTGTGTGTGTGTGTGTGTGTGAGAGAGAGAGAGAGAGAGAGAGAGAGAGAGAGAGAGAGAGAGAGACTAATACAGAAAAGCAGTTGGGGGAACATGGGAGGAGTTGGAGAGGGTGTAGAAAGGATGCAAATACAATGTACTCATGTATGGAATCCTCAAATCAAATAAGACGGTGGTCATAAAAAAAAAAAACAACAAAAAACAGAACTTCCACTCACACTCTGGCTTTCTGCCTCACTGAGTGAGCCTTGCCTCAAATGCCTTTCTGTCAAACACCACTCACTATGGTACATTGTAGCCCTGGGGTTCTAAAAAGACTGAATGATGGCACCACCAGATTGTGCACTTTCAGACTCCAAACTGAAGGTCAGGTAGGCCTCAAACTTGCAATCATGGTGCCTCAGCCATCTGAACTCAGGGGTATACCAACATGCCCAACAAACTTCTTCTGTATACATTGCACATCCTTGAGCTGTGGTACTGGCAAACCAACTGATATAATTACATGTTGTAATTTGAATGTCAATGTAACACCTGATTTTTCATGCCAATCATTTCCTTCCTTTACATTTATAAATCCATTGTTTCTGGGTGTATATGGATCGATACAGGCTGCTAAAATTTAGAATCTAAAATGGAATCATCTGACCATCTTCAATGGCTTTCTTTTCTTTTTGTATATAAACACATGCACACTCATGAACATGCATGGCCATACACGTACACACACACACACACACACACACACACACACACACACACACACACACGCACCTCTCCCAGCCCGGTACTTACCCACTTTTCACCTGCTTCACTGTACACATTAATTGGAGGTTTTCTGTCCAGCAGCTGAAAAAACCGTGCAGCTGATATTTTAGCTTTGGCAAAGCTCGGGGTATAAGAGAAGGTTCTTCCAACAGCTGTTGCACTCAACATAACTGAAGAGATAGACCTGCAATCAAACACCCAGGGAGTGAGAGGTGCGTAATATGAAGGCCTAAGAGGCCAAAGCTTTAGATGCTAGAACCAAAGAGCTTAAGCAAGTCATCACTTCAGACATGTCTGGTCTTGTGGGAGTTAGAAAGGTTAGTGTCTTTCAAACTGAGGTCTCTGAAAAGGGTCAATGGATAGGGTGAATGGGGTAGGCCTCTAAACCCTAGATCTGCCACATTACAAACTTTTGTGTGGGGGGGGGGTGGAGGAGACTTTTTAAAATAATTATTTTAGAGAGGAATTTGAAAGGTGACCATATTAAGTTGGCTTTTCTTCCCATTGTGCCATTCCAGGAATCACTGACAGGTGTGTAAAAGACAGTGGCAGTGGTGGGCAGCGAAAGTACCTATTCTACGCGGGACTCCCATAGAAGCAGTGCTTCACGTGGTATAAGGAAAATGCAATTGCCTATATCCTTCTTTTTGGCCCTGCTGCTGCTAACTACATCAACGTGGACTTCAGAGATGAATGAACAAATGACTCAATTCATTATGAGAGACAACCATGCTGCTGTCTGGCTCCTTGATGTGCACAGCTTGCCCCTCAGTACAATCTTTCACAGAGGTCTTCATGGGGTGGGATGGTATGTAGGTAGGGGGTGTGCAAGCATGTAAAGCATGTAACTTACTGCTCAACTTGTAATCAATGATTGCTTCAAGGCCAAGGCTGGAAACCCACATTATCCAGGAGCCCAGGATAAGGCTTAAGAGAATGAAAGCTTTTGGGATGAGGTAGGAAATGCTAAAAAGATGACTGTCTAGTTGTTAAAGCAAAACCACATATTGGAAGTTTTTTATAGGCTCTTGATTCTCACATGCTGGCCAATGATTTGTTACCTACCTCATATGAACTGACAGAAAGAACTCAAGAGTTGTTGTTTCCTGGTCTGGGTTAGCAGCTTTGAATATGCAAGGGTTTAGAGAAGAGACTTCCCTAGTTGATGTGGGAATAGTAGGCTAGCTGGAAAGCACTGGAAGGTACCAGTTGAGAGGATCATGCCTCCATGCCCTCCAAACTTAAGATTGTCTCTGCCCTCACGACTACCCTCATGTGCACCCTTAGGCTCTCCCCTCTGGAATTAAGCAGACCCTGCCCTGAAGAACAGAGACATCCTTCTTTGGCCTACACTATCTCCACTCTGAGAAAATAGATGGAAATCAGTTGTCTTTTCAAGCTTCAAATACAATAGCCCTTGGGTCCATCTTGTTCCAGGCCTTGAGAATCTCAGCTTTAATAAGTGTAAAAATAATTACAACAGTTCATCTTATGATTCTTCTGTTTGTGATCATTTTTTTTTTTACTCCTCAGTCCAAATGTGGATTTAATTTCTCAAATCCTTAAACCTAGGCTTCATTGTGTCAGTTTCCTTTGCCAAAGAGACCATGGTAAATGAAATATGGAGGCGAGCTTCTTTTGTTGAATATGACCCTCTAAGATAATCCATGAAGGAAATGAACTCAGTTACTACTAAGGTCTCTGGAGACAGACATGCCACCAAGGCCTCCAGGAGAAAGACATACACACAGAAGTCTGTGAGGCAGCCAAGCCCAGAAGAAGTATCTCATCCTGTAGAGCTTTGAAAAAGAACAAACCCAGCTGCTTTTAGAGGGAATGGTTTGGTGGGCAGCAAGGAAGTTCAGTGACAGATCCAGGCAACTCCCCGCTAGAGTATCACTCTCATATGGCCATTTTGGATATGGCTCACCTGAAAACGTGGCTGAAATGTAGCCCTTCTTCGGCAATTAAGTAACTTCCAAATCTATAGCCAGAAGAACTTGCAAGAAATGATATGGCCTGGGAAAAGGCAAAGCAGAGTCCATAGACATTCGCCTTCCAAACAGCTGTTTGGTATGACCTTTCCAGCTCAACTTCAAAGGTTTTAATAAATCTCCTCTCCACGCCCATTCCTGCAACAGTGCGGATGTTGCCAAGGGCTTCGCTGGTGATCTGAAAAGCAAAGAGACAGAGGAATGAAAAGGTAGTAGGAGTATCTCTTTTTATGACATTCAGTCATTACACAGATTAGATTTGTCTCAAATGGTAGAAAGTAGCAGAGAGAAATTGCTAGGAGTCAACTCAACTGGACCATGGGGCCATCTGTCTCTTAAACTCAGTCCCTAGTTCTAGCATGGCTTCCTTGCCTTCACTTACTGGGGGAAGAGACAGTGTGAGACAAGGTCTCCCATGCTTGTCCTGGACAAGCTTTAAAATTTCTCTGCTTTGAAATAAAACATCCACTTAATACAAATTTAAGTTACTAGAGATGATTTTCTAAAAAGTTGTTGCCCAGCAAGCCATCCTTTCTAAAAACAGCTAACTGAATATTACTAAAGTTAAATATAAGTTAGCCTTGGGTCTACAAGGTGGGAATGTGTTTAAATACAGTTTACAGTCTACTCTTTATGCACTGGGGTATACCTCATTAGAGATGGTATTTTCTACACTGCTTTGTATTTATTTCTAAAATGCTTTGAGTACTTGGACAGCATCATGTTTTCTGTCTCAAAAGAGCTAGAACAGTCATGAGTGAGTTTATGAAGCATGAGTGTGTGACTCAGGCCTGGTAGTAAAAGCCCAGAATACCAATGCTTGGGAGGCTAAGATAAGAAAGTCCTAAGTTCAAGACCTGTTTGGTCTCCAATGTGAATTCAAGCTGTCTGGGCAATAGATAGATAGATAGATAGATAGATAGATAGATAGATAGATAGATAGACAGATAGATAGAAAAAAAGTAAAAGACATTAAATAAAAGGATTAGGGTATAGCTCAGTTATAAAGTGCTTACTTTGCATGGTAAGCTCTAGTGCCTATGTTCAGGCTCTAGTATCAAAAAGAAAAAAACAAAAGGGATGCATATTATATGTGATTGATTAATCCCTCAGTCCCTATTTCCCTCTCTTCCTCTCTCCTTACTGTCTAGTGTGTTATTGTTGTTTGAGACAGCATCTCTAGTAACTAGGTAGAACTCTAACTTACTATGTAGCTGAGGATAGCCTTAAACTTCTGATCTTTTTGTCTCCACTCCCAAGTTCTAGGATCATTGCAGACAGTGTCACCATGCCCAGCATATGTGTGTGTGTGTGTGTTATTTTTCAATTGACAAATGTCTATGCCACCATCCTCACTTATTCCTTGTGTTCAGATATTAATTAGGATATAATAATTAGAATACCTAAAACCTGAGTGTACTTGAATTCTACTTTGTAGCTCATGATTGTATTTGAGAAAGGTATTTGCCACTAGTCCTGCAAGTGATAAAATGTGAAAGTTGAAAAGTATATTTTCTGTGTGTATAGCAATACTCTGGGTAAACATTAAGCTAAGAAAACAACAACAACTCAACATAACAGTCCACCTCTGCAAGTGAAAATATAGAAAATGTAAGATGAATAACTAAGAGGAACTCAAACATACACGCTTCTGTTTACCATACTTTCTCCTTGCCTGATCAAGCTTATGTGTCAAAGCCTTATTGTCATAGCCTTCAGACAGAGGCACATGTGTCTCTTTGTATTTATCATTTTAAAAAGTTTACTTTTTAAAGTAAAGCCATAAGTAGGAAAATTAGGTTCATAAGATTACCTGGCCAGCCTTCTCCAGAGCTTGCTTGTCTTGAGATGCAAATCCTGTCAACAATTTTGTTTGTAGGGCTCCGGATAAAGCCAAGAAGGGGAAGAAGCATAGTATGAGAAGACTGAGCTTCCAGGTAAAGAGGAAGGCAATGATTATGGCCATAGCAATGTTAGTGAAGGAATTGACCATCATCCCAACTTGAGAGCCAGCAGCCTGCAAATCAAGAGCAACCAACCCATCTCAGACATGGTCTCTTGTACCCAACATTATTATGTGATATTTTATTTTTGATATTTTATATAAAAATAGATTATTCTTTATTGTGACAAAATGCATATGACAATATTTTGCTTTATACATAAAAAAACAAATACCCCTTCTAATAGAAACAAAGAAACAAAAAACACTCACAATGGAGTGTGACCATCACATCTGTACTCAATCTGTCTCATCCTCTCCACCTTTAAAACTCTTTACCTATCAAATGATTGCCTCATCTTCTTCTCCTGAGCCACTGGTAATTGTTATTCTACTCTCTGTCTGTATGAATTGCCTATTTTTAGATACCTCAAATAATAGGGTTATATAACATTTATCCAAGACTCATCTACATTGTGGAACATATTACAATTTCATTCCCAATGAAAGATATAAACACTTGGTTGCATATATAGACAACATTTTGTTTATCGATTCATCCACCGACTGTTGTGAATAATAATAATTTTAAAAAGTGGTCATCAAAATTTTTGAAAATGAAGAGCCAATAAGTTAGATTAAAATATAGTTGGAAATTTACTAACAGACTACACCAAGTAGAAGAAAGAATATACAAAATTGAGGAAAGGTTCTCTTAAACTATCATATTCAAACAAAAATAAGGGAAAAAAAGAAAATGAAGTGTGACTACAAGATCTTTAGGATGCCATTAAAAGATCAAATGCAGAAAGCTTCCTTAACCTTGGAGAAGGCATGAATGTCCTACAAATAGGATGCCTATAGAGACCAGAAAATATTCTCAACCCAGCATAGTCAAGACTAGCAGAAAAAATTCAGGACAAAGATAGAAGTTTAAATTCTTGAAAAGAAAAGCACTAAATCATAGTTAAAGACAATGATATCATACTCCAGCAGAAACTATAGGCTAGAAGAGCATGGGATGGCGTACTTTAAGCCCTGGGAGAAAATTACTTCCAATATAGATCACCACACCCAAGAAGGCAATCTTTCAGAATCAAAGACAAAATGAGGACCTTCTCCTTAGTCAACAACTAAGGGTATTCTGGGCTGGTAAGATGGCTTAGCTGGTAAAAGTGCTTGCTGCCAAGCATGTCAACTTGAATTCAATCCCTAGGACCCCCATGGTAGAATGGAAGGAACTAATTTCTGAGAGTAGTCTTTGACTTCCGAGTATGCATAGACACATGAATACAAAAAGAAAGTATTGTAATTAAAAACAAAAAACAACAACTAAGGGACTTGTGACTACCAGAGCAGGTTAATAAAAGATGCTTAATGAAGTTTTGTATCCAGAAGTGGAAGAAAGAAATGTAGCAAGACAACATGTAAAATTATAAGCCCTGTTTGAAGAGTAACATCCTTTTAATCCCAGCACTTGGGAGGCAGAGGCAGGCAGATTTCGCCTGGTACATGGTGAGTTTCAGGACAGCCAAGACTACATAGTGAACTCCTGTCTCAGACACAAACACACAAGAAGGAATGGAAGAAAGAAATGAAAGAAGGAAGGAAAGAAGGAAATAAGGGAAAAAGATTATGGAAACAACTATTATGGAAACAGCTATTATTAAAAGCAAATGGAAGTTCCTCAAAAAGAAAACTAAAAGTGGCTGTCTCACAGGATCCAGTCACCCAATTCTTGGGTATATATCTAAATCTGTGTATCTACACTTATTGGAGAGTTACAACAGTTAACGTGTGGGATTGGATTAGGTACTCATCAGTAGATTTATAGATAAAGTATTGAATATACATCAAATGGAATATCATTCATATATAAAGAATAAAATCCTGTTATCTGCAGCAAAACAGATGGAGTTAGAGCATCATGCTAAGTGAAATAAGCCAGACACTAGACAAACTTTCATGTTCTCTTTCATATGTGGAAGCTAAGAAAGGTGTGTGTGTGTGTGTGTGTGTGTGTGTGTGCATGCTTGTGTGCATGTGCGCACATGTGCACACACACACACACACACACATTTTGCACTGCAAAGGAATGGGGCAATTGTTGAGGATTGTGAGTTATGGTAGATGAAAGGAGGGACATAATCAATGTGGGACATATGCGTAAGAATCCCATTAATCTGTTGAATTAATTAGTGTTCAAAAATAAGAAAAGTGACAGTTCATTAAGATTATGTATTACATTGTTTTAAAATTTCCTTTCAGGAGGATATATAACAATGAAAATCTGCTTCTATTAGAATTTTTAGGGGAATAAAGAAAGGCAGAAATAACCTACTTAGAGTGCTTCTAAGTCTATGAAAAACATGTCTATATATAAAGGATAAGAGAATCAAAGAATATGTGTTTCTAGGAACCTTTAAGATGATTCCAGGGTCATTGGACATTTTTATAATTTTGGTTGAACTAGCTAGGAGTTGATGCAAACCACAGCACTCCTAATATAGGGAGGATTGTTTTTTTTTTCCTCCCAAGCTTCCTAAATTATGCTAGTTGTCTTCTCATTTAGAAAGTGAGAAGAGATTTGGGAGATAAGTTCAGCTGGCATCACTTTCATCCCAACCCCTTGGCTTTAAAAAGGTCCAGACTGATCATACTCAAGTGTGTTGTATCTCTTCACAAGGTTGTGGGATCTAGATACTACAGCTTTGTCTCCATGGGTTCCTGGGTCAGAAATATCGCTCTTTGTAGTCAAGGTGGGAAGAGAAAGAGAGGAGAGAGATACTCACACACAAACACACACAGACACACACACACACACACACACACAGAGAGAGAGAGAGAGAGAGAGAGAGAGAGAGAGAGAGAGAGAGATGGGGGAGTATAGACAGCAACCAAAGGGGCATCTTTCAAAGACTGTTCACAGCATCATCACTCTGGATGCTCAGGTGAAGATGTTTCCATGCACACTTTCCTTCCACTTCTAGGGGGTGCACTTGAGTCTGATGAAATCCAAGCTTCTATATCTTAGAAATGTCTGACAAAGCATCTCAGTTGCTAGACTCAAAAGATGAAATCCCAAATCCTAGCATATTAATGGGTGACATAACACTGATTCTAGGCACTGCTTAAGGGACATTGTGCATTAGCCATTGTCACAAGACTCTGGGTTATCCCAGCCCTACTAATTTCATTCCAGAGGAAATGTGTAATTCTCAGAATGTTCTATTGTAAGAACATCTGTGTAATACACCCTTACTCCCCACCCCCCACATACTATAGCTGAATGTGATTCTTTAAAATTCATGTTGAGATGCAGTTCCCACTGCAGAGTATTCTTGTTGGAGCCTTTGGGCGTGATTGGATTGTTAAAACTCTGTCTTCCAAAACAGGGTGAATAAAACCAGGGGAAAAAAAAGATGATCTCCAAAATGGATGTACTGTACAAGTTTGCACTCCCACCAGCAATGGAGGAGTGTTCCCCTTTCTCCACATCCTCTCCGTATAAATTGTCATTGGTGTTCCTAATTTTAGCCATTCTGGTATCTCAGAGTTGTTTTAACTTGTATTTCCCTGATAGCTAAGGATGCTGAGTACTTTCTTAAGTGTCTTTCAGCCTTTTTGATTTCCTCTATTGAGAATTCTCTCTTCAGTTCTATACCCCATTTTTAAAATAGGGTTATTTGGTGTTTTGGTGACTAGTTTCTTGAGTTCTTTGTATATTTTGGAAATAAGCCCTCTGTCAGATGTAGGATTGGTGAAGATCTTTTCCCAGTCTGTGGGCTGATGTTTGGTCTTATCGACTGTGTTCTTTGCCTTACAGAAACTTCTCAGTTTGAGGAGGTCCCGTTTATTAATTGTCGATCTCAGTGTCTGTGCTACTGGAGTTTTGTTCAGGAAGTGGTCTCCTGTACCAATTTGTTCAAGGGTACCTTCCACTTTCTCTTCTTCTAAGAGGTTCAGTGTGGCTGGATTTATGTTGAGGTCTTTGATCCATTTGGACTTGAGTTTTGTGCATGACAATAGACATGGGTCTATCTGCAGTCGTCTACATACTATCATCCAGTTATGCCAGCACCATTTGTTGAAGATGCTTTCCTCCTCCCATTATTGAAGGTTCCTCAGGAAAATGGGATCAGTCTACCACAGGACCCAACAATCCTACTCTTAGGCATATACCCAAATGATCCACATCCATGCAACAAAGACATCTGTTCAACTAGGTTTGTAGCAGCATTATTTGTAATAGCAAGAACCTGGAAGCAACCTAGATGCCCCTCAATTGAAGAATGGATAAAGAAGATGTGACACATTTACACAATGGAATACTACTGCGGGGGGGGGGTGGAATCTTGAAATTAGCAGGCAAATGTATAGAACTTGAAGAAACCATCCTGAATGAGGTAACCCAGTCACAAAAAGAGGAACATGGTATGTACTCACTCATATATGGATTTTAGACATAAAGCAAAGGATCACTAGCCTATAATTCACACCATCAGAGAAACTAGGATACAAGGAGGAATCTAAGAAGATTCATACAAGGTCCCTCACAGAAGTGGAAAGGAACAAGATCTCCTGAGCATATTGGGAATGGGCGGGGGGCAGAGAGTGGGGAGGGAATTAGGAGAAAGAGAAGGGGAGGAGAGGAGAACATGTGGGACCAGGGAGATTGAGTTGGGGAACAATTAGATGAGAGCAAAAAAAGAAAAAGAAAAAAATAAGAGATACCATAATAGAGGGAGCATTTATATCTTTGAAGAGAAAACTGACTCTAGAGAAATGTCCAGAGACCTACAAGCCTGACCCCCAACTAACAGTTTGAGCAACAGTGGAAAGGCTACCTTAAATGCCCTTCCCTGATAATAAGATTGATGACTAACTTATCCACCATCATAGAGTCCTCATCTAGTAGCTGATGGAAACAGAAGCAGACACCCACAGCTAAGCACTGAGGCAAACTAGAATCCAGATGCAGAGAGAGAGGACAAGACCAGGCTACAGAAACACATAGAGACAGCTGACCTGAATAAGGAGGAGCTAATGGGTCCCCAGACTGATAGCTGGGAATCCAGCATGGGACTGACTCAGACCCCTGAACATGGGTCTCAGTTAGAAGGCCTGGGCAGTCTAAGGGACCTCTGACAGTTGAACCAGAATGTATCCCTGGTGCACAAAAGTACTTTGGCAGCACATTCCCTATGGAGAGATACTCCCTTAACCTATAGGCAGAAGGAAGGGCCTAGTCCCTACTCCAAATGACTTGACAGACTTAGACGGCATCACCCTACATGTGGAGTGTGTGTTTGGAGGAAGAATGGGATGGGAGGGTGGTCGGGGGGTGGCATAGGAGAGTGGAAGAGAGGGAGGGAAGGATGGAGAGGGAACTGGGGTTGATATGTAAAATAGGAAAAATAAATATTAAAAAACTGTTTATGAGCATAGACAGATGACAAATGCAGGAAGAAACCCAACAAGAGGAAAAATCATACACTATGTACAACATTATGCTAAAGTGAGAAAATGGCATCATCACAGAAAGCAAGCTTCAGGAATTATGCTTCAGTGGGACATTCAACAGAGACTGATAACAATGTGGTCAGGTAGATCATTGCCAGAGAGATGGTTAGAGGAGTATTGAAGAACAATCGTCATGGAAAGGCAACATGCAGACATTGGGATCCTGTTTGTGACAGGTCTTCTGCACAAAACCTAGGGTGTAGATAACCATAGACCAGACCCAAAGAGTATGAAGAGTGGAGAAAGAGATTCATCTTAAAGTAAAAACCCATAGACACAAGCATATGTTCACACCATCTGCCTTGTTTGCTTTCTTATTGCTGTGACAACACACCAGAACACATTTGGGTGAGAAAAGGGCTTTTGGGGTTATCCTTTCAGGTCCCAATCCATCACCAAGGGAAGTCAGGACAGGAAAAAAAGTGTTAACAGCCAGGAAGTGGTGGCATACCCCTTTAATCCTAGCACTCCAGAGGCAGAGACAGGTGGTTCTCTGTGAGTTTGAGGCCAGACTGGTGTACAAAGCAAGTTCCAAAGCTATACAAAGATACCTTGTCTCGAACCCTCCCCCCAAAATAAAAGAGTTGATGATAGAATTCCAGCCCTTCTAACCTTCTAACACAGGCAGGTTGAAGGAAGGTGCCATCTTCAAATGATAGAGAATATACCCTTACCAGATGTAACCTGCCCTGCCTTAATCTTAAACCTCCAAACCTACAGAATTATAAGAAAAACGTGTCTGTTATCTGTACATTGTCTCATCTAACATATTTTGTTTTCACATCCACAATGGACAGACATACCCAAGGCTTACCCCTTGAACTTGGGAGGCATCTGTAGCAAGCCTAGTTGTCAGTACTCCAGGGTTATTTCTGAGGTCATCAAACCAGCCAATGTCTTGTCCTAACATTGCTTTGAAACCAAATTTACGCAGCCTCTTTGTAAGGAGCTCTCCGGATTTGGCAAAAGTGTAACCCTAAAGCATAAAGAAGGAGTCTTCAATGAGATTTTTATATGAAAATAGAGGGAAATAGGCAAATAACCTGATGAAAATAAAATTACCTGAAGAAACTGTGTGAAAATGGATACACAGCCCAGTACGACAAAAAATAGACACATGTTGCTAATCTCTGACCTTTGTTCTTCTTTATCAGGTAGTGAAAAAATCTTTAGAAGATAATAAGCAGGGAAGAAAGTTTGTTATTATAAACAGTAACAGAATAAATGCATTTATTTAATGTGTTCGGTTAAGTTCAAATTTGCCCAATCCCATGGAATGTCCAATAAGAACGAACCTCAATATCAAGCCATACTAAAGATGAGAGAATCAAGACATGTCAGTGCAGAACAGCAACTCTACTGAATGGACCCCTGTGGCCTAGGATGCTGGTGATGGAAAAAGCAGGAGTATATGGAAAACCTCTGGAACTTCCTCTTAATTTTGCTGCGAAACTTTTGAAAGTGGCTTCACTTTGAACACACTAGTTTTTAAGCCAAATTTAGTGATGAACATCATTGTGCAGTATTTTTAATCTCCTATGTGACAAAGTTCCTGAAATTTTTAAACAATTACAGAAGTCCTCCCCATCCCTCATTGTGTTATTTAAGCAGTAGTATTAGCTTTGTTTTCTGACATTGATAAAAAAAAGAAAAGATGACCAAGTGAAACTATCCTTTAAGAAATAAGGGGTGAAAAAGAGGGAAGAAGAAAAAGAGGAGGAAAAGCAGAAAAGAAAGGGGATAGAGGACATTATTGAGAATGCCAGTCTGTGGAAAAACATACTTATTGTTTCAACTCTTATTTCTCTCCAATAAGGAACATAAGATGACTTTTAGACTCAGATCTTATATTTTACTAGTCTTATAAATATAAACTAGTTTATAAACTAGTTTATAGTTTATATAAAATATATATATTCTAAAGCAACCAACTATTGCACAGCTAATGTTAGCCTATGAAAGAAAAAGAGAGAACTGAGCCTGATATTGTTGCACTGCAAGAAACTGGAACTATTCTGTCCTCAAAGGCATGGAAATTGTGACTAGAGTCTTCCTGGGCTTTTTTTTATTTATTTATTTATTTATTTATTTATTTATTTAGGTTTGGTTTGGCTTTGGTTTTGGCTTTTGGTTTTTGGCAACAGGGTTTCTCTGTGCAGCCCTAGCTGTCCTGGAATTTGCTCTGTAGACCAGGCTGGCTTTGTGCCCACAGAGATCCGCCTGCCTCTGCCTCCTGAGTGCTGGGATCAAAGAAAGGCGTTTGCCACCACCTCCGGGTGTGACTAGTCTTTAAGGTCTATTTTGATCAGTAAATGACATTCATAAGTCTGTGATGAATTCACTGATAGCACCTAGCTGAAAACCAAGCTGTTGCAAAAATAGGACAGTGACTTCTGGGAGCAAAGGTCTCCAGTGAAATGGATTTTAGTCACAACAAACCTTTGTAATTCACACTAAAGGAAGCACCTGGGAGAAGCCAGGAAACTTGTAGACTGGAGAACATACAAGTTCTTATCTGCCCCCCACCCTGTTCGCCTTTCCCTCACTCTCCCCCTCCTCTCCTCTTTCTCCCTCTCTCCCTTTCTCTCTCCAGGCTCTCTCACTGACCTGGAACTAGCCAGTTTTTCCAGTGAGTCCCCAAAAGAATCCTCTGGTTTCCCCACTGCTGGGATAACACACATGTGTCCCAACATCTAGCTCTCTGTGTGGATTCTGGGGATTGAACTCAGGTCCTCATACTTGCATGGGAAGCCCTATATTGACTCCAGTCCAACAGTTCTGAAATAATGTGAATAGCTGAAACAATGCCAATATAGAGTTTCTCAAAGAAAACAATTTATTCAACACATATTTGCTGAATACCTACTATGTGTCAAATAAATCTCAAAAACAATATGTACAATATTGCATCAATAAATCTTTTCTGTGAAGTAAAAATCATCTATTTCTCTTTCTTTTTTCTGTGTGTCTGGTCTCTGATTCATGTGATTCACAGAAACAGAAAATACAGGTTTCAGGACACATTTTACATTAATGAATAATAATGCTTGATGCCAAACAGGAAGCAAACTTATCTCCCTTTCTTCACAATCAATGCAAAGTTTACAAGTTTAATGCATTTTCATTTTATTTAGCATCATTTATAGTCTTATTGTAAAAACCTATGATGCTTTGATAGTAATGGTTCCATTCAGGTCATTATTTTGACCTGATGTTTGAGTGTTCAAAGGGTTGTGTTTTTGTTAGTTTGCTTTGTATTAATTCCAGGTCTTACAGAGCAGCTAAGGCAACTATGAGGACATTAAAAAATATATATATCATAAAATGAAAAAAGTTAAAAAATAAAATTGGAAAAAAAAAATGCTGTTCTAGCTGTCCCAGGATTGAATGCAAACTGCAGGGGGATTCTTACATTAATGAGATTTTACTGTTTCTAGGACAGTTTCTACAGCCTTAATACTTTCTAGAAAATAGGTTCTAAGACACCACAGTAGTTCTTGCCAGACTTGTGCAACTAACCACTTCAACGAATTTACAATTTGAGATTTAAAAAAAAAAATAGTTACACAGATATTCTTGGAACCTCAAACTGTTATATGCCAATGACTCCCCCCTACCCCCGAAGGTCACAGGCTGTTACTGTGGATTACAGATGAGCCTACTTAACTCATAGAAAACTGAAGTCTGAATCCATCCATCTGTGAGTTATTTGTGAATAAGGACATTGCCAGTTGCCAGCTTCAGGTACAGTGACTTTCTTCTGGGTGTGCCCTTTGGCTTATGGTATTGTCTGCATTCTTAGAGTCCAGATAGAGTAGCTATGTTAAAATCCACATGACTGTTTAATTCAAGATTAAGCCTCAAATCTTTCTCATAGTTTTTTTTGCCACAAAACCCTGTCCACAAGTTCTTTGTACATTCTTAGTTCGGAAATGCATTCCAAGAGGCTATGCACCCCTGGAGCCTGCCATCTTTAGACCAACTGTGGTTCAGAAACTTATCTTCTGTTTTGGTCATCGTGACATTTGTTTAAGGAGAAAGGGAGTCATTGGATTCTTGCTACGTGTCACATGTCAAACACATGGCTTAACCAATCTTAAATTAGGAGGGCAGGGATTCTTACTGAATCGTTATTTTTCCTGATTTGGCTAATTCACACTTATAAGACTAGAACATATCTTTAAGGTCATTGTTATCAACCCCTATTTTGTAATGAAACTGAGTCCCAGAGAAGCAGGATGTGACTACAGGGTGCTGAGGACATGGTCAGTAAATAGCAGAACCAATTTTAGGAAAAGGGTCTCTTGGGACTCAAGAAATGTTCCACAGTGGCTAGTATAGTCTGAGTAAAATTGAGTGAATATCTTGATCCCACTTTTGTTAAGGTTTATACCTTAAGCAGGCCTAGACATACTGCTGTCAACATATACTCAAAGGACTCAACTTCCTACGTCAGAGATACTTGTGTGCTCATGCTCACTGCAGCTCTAATTTCAACAGCTAGAAAATGGAATCAGCCTAGACGTCCATGGACTGATGCCTGGATAATGAAAAAGTGGTTTGTAGACACAATGGAATTTTACTCAGCTATGTCACCCTTCTTCACCCCAACACATAAAACTCAGAGTACAACATATAGATGACAGGAGAGCATAAGAGCTGGAGGATCAGTGGGAGTGCAGTGAAATGCTGTCTCCTGAAGGAGCACGGCCATTGTGGCCATGGGCTCACAGCAGCTCTGTTGACCTGACCAAACCGAACTTGTCAACATTCCAGTACGGATTAGGAAGAGGTTCATGAAATCTCACTTCTAATTGATGAACTATTGGAGTTAATGGTTTCTGGGAAAGAGAGAGTCATTTTTCTTAGTGTTACAGTTTCTGATAAGATTACTCATGCTTCTGTAAACAACGCCCCCCCCACCTCCTGCTCATACAGGCAATCCTAATTAAATCCTTTAATAAAGGTCATTGTTAATAAACTGTGAAGGTAAGACCAGTCTTATTGTGAAGGAGACCAAAGTACATGGGAGGAGGCTAAAAGAGGGGACAGGGGAGGACATGACCAAATACTAGATGTGAATATGAAACTGTCAACAAATAAATACTTTTAGAAAGAGAAAATCAGTTAAGATGCCAATATTTAGGGTTTCCTTTAGACAAGCCAGCATCAAGGTATAGGCTTCTACATTTCAGACTCAACCATACTCTTTCTATTAACATGGGTTCCTCTTGCTCAGTGAAGTCCATCTAGAGTCTCTCCTTTCTGGAATGGTAGATAAAGAGGCTAGGCAAGACCTGATTTTGTCCTCTATCTCAGGCCAGCACCAGCAATAGTGGACAGTAAACAAGCCATTGATAAATATTTGTTGAATGGTGGCTGTTCTTTATTTTTCTTTCTGTTTAACAATTGCCTCCCTCACTGCCTGGAAATCCCATAGAGAAAGTATCACAAATATAATGATATTCTCATATCGCTGGCATGATGTCTACGGGAGACCATCAATAAATGCTTGTTGGATGAATAAAAGAACATGTGCTTATACTTGGATACTGTGCCTTCCAGAAAATTAAGAAATACACATTAGTTATTTTAAAAGATTTTTTTAGCATGAAACATTGTGGCACTGAGTAACCAGAAACTCAATTAACCCTAGCTGTGTTTCCAATTGCCTGACTTCCTGAAAGTAATGAGATTAAAATGGCCAGCAACATTTCTATCTAGAAGATTCTACTAGTGGATTATTTAGGTCTTTCTATACAAGTTATATCCATTTATTTATTTACTTACTTACTTACTTACTTATTTATTTAATTATTTAGTGATCCTAGTTTCTGTCAGAGAGGGATGTAGAAAAAAGTGAGTTTTTCAAAGTATTGCTCTGACAGTGTGGTGTACTGACAAGTCCTTGAGAAAGTTGACAGTGTTCTTAAGGACGTAGTATTTCTTTGTTGAACTCTGTGTGTGTGGGGGGGGGGAGGTGCGTGCGCACGCATGTGCACTGTGAACTATGAAAACACAACAGCTTTTTAATGACTAATTTTGTGGTGTACACAGAGCCTGGCTCTATATCACCCTGACTGAATGTGAATCCCAACTCCACTATGTCCTCTGTCCCCCTCAATTCTATGAGCCATAGTTTGCTCCTCTATAAAACCACAGTAAGGAGAATCTGGGCATCCAATGGTTATTTGGAAACATAATGAACACAAAGTGTTTAGATGATGCTTAATAAACATTGCCACTGTTGCTATAGCAATAGTCAAGTGGAGAGTAGCAAAATTCCAAGGAAGTGAAAAATTAAAATAAGTTTATTCTTTCTTCCTGCTGTATTTTTACTTCTTTATTTTTTCCCCACCTCCTTCCATGTTCCCATTTTAATGCAATCATTAGCAGAGTAGAGACTTGCACAAGACACTATTACCTGATCTTTAAGTCAAGCTTTGTACCTCAGTGGGCCAGCAAGATTAAAAATTACCCTAAAATCTTTTGTATTATTATTCAACAAACACACTTTCGATACAGGAAAGCTACCCTCTTTCAAACTTCAATCTGTAATTATATTTATTTATTTTTCCATAGGTGTAATGATTGAGAGCCCTTGCCAGTCCAAATGAGAGTATCACCTTTGCATCTTCTGTATGGCGGAGACTGAATTTTTCATCTTTTAGAGCTAGGGGTATGCAGGGGAGCTAGCAAAAAAGGCTGAGTGTGTTAAAGCCAAGAGGTGTTTGATAAGATACAGCGTTAGCCAGTGATTTAATAACAGAAGGTATGAACAGAATAAAGTTAGCCCAGTTGCTTTCTTACCCCAAGGATCTGGCTGAATAAAAAGCTGTAGATGGGTGTGACTGCCCCATTGATACAGGCACTCAAAGCTCCTACCAGCATGTAGTGCCATTCTGGAAAGTTGAACTTCAGAATCCTTCTGACTGGGGCAGGTTCAACTTCTTCCACAAGCATGTCATTGTCCTTAGGGAAAGAGAGGGTTATGTCAGTTATCCAAACATAGTCATCCCCTTTGGTGCTTGTTATGAGTGACTTCCGAGACTCCTGGGATGTAGTGACTTGTCACTGGTATTGGTTGGGACTGGCCTGGCTGCGGTGGGCTGTTCACTAAATGGTGTTGATAGTGCTCACAATAGCATACTGACTTGACTCTCGAGCAGTAAAGTACGTGTTATATCTTGAAAGTAATTCCTTGTTTTAAAAACAACCTTGCTAAGTGTATGTACACATTAAGAGCTTTGGAAAGTTTTGAGGTACATTTTCCATACATATCAATCAAGGTTCTTTAAGCTGGTAACTGGCTGAAGGTCTGGGAGAGGCCAGTGTGTCCAAGGCAAGACGTATTTAATTCTCAGTGATTGTGCACTTGCATTAATACGAGTTTCCTAGTGAGAGCTCACAAGCCAGCAATACTGATCCAGAGTTCTGAACTGCACATCCCCCCCTACACACACACACAACACACACACACACACACACACACACACACACACACACACACACACACACGGAGAACAAAAATCAGTCAACACTTCCCATTCTGATTTTTTTAATTGGTATTAAGATATCACAGCTTGTAACTTTCATCCCCTTGAGGACTAGTATTATGTTGAGAACCTTGCTTTATTTTTCATCTTTTTGTCTGTTTATTCAACGATTTGTTGAATCCTCTGTGAAAAGATTCTAGGTGGCTTATACAGCTTTATACTGATGCTTAAATTTTTTTTGTTAAAATGTACTAAAAATATCTGTACAAAATTGACTACAAAGATAACTCTACAAAATGATTAATGGATGCCCTTTTTTACTAGTACAAGTTAACTTATCCTCCAGGTAGTAAAATATCAGGAACAGAAAATGACATAAAGCTCCAAAATAACATTTCCCTCCCTAGTTCAGTTTGAATGAAAGGCTGGCGTGATGGCTGTCACTGCAGTTGCCGCTGGAGCTGGTAATGAATTTGTCATCGTCTCCCTTTCAAGTTCTCTCTTGGCTGCCTTCAACACTGCACTTTGTCACTGCTGCTCACTCATGCAGCAAATCCTCCTGCTCAGCCGTTTCATCTCAGTCTACTAACTCGGACCATCAGTGCCACAGAGAAGGATGCCTGGGAGAGGACCCGTGCAGCAGGCAGAGGAAGAATGGAATTCTTGGGGGGATCCTATCTGGCCACCTGCAGAATATTCAGTGGAGCACTCAGTCCGCTGGGCCTTGGCTAGTTCACTAAAATGAGGGAGTTGGATAAATCATATTTCTGCACACAGACGTTAACTGCCTTTGTTCAGATTGTCTTTGGGGATATTTGTCTGGCCAATAATCTTAGAAGACACAGCTATTCCCTTTACCCCAAGCATTCAGCCCATCTGCCCACTACGGAGAAGATAGGCTCCCCAAGCCCCCAAAGTCTTCTCCTAACACACAATTTGCTTCAAGGTGGTATTACCTAGCCCCCTTTATGTCCCCTTTTGGGAACTGGGAAGTGAGCTGGTGAGTCAGTGTAAAATGCCAAGCAGTAGATACTGTTACTGCTCTGAGTGTTCACTATTTATCTCTGACTGTGGTAGAGTCTGCCTGCACCCTTGGAATTGTGTCAGACTAATGAGATGGCTTTCAGTATGGCAGAACTAATCTCTATAGGCTTTGGTAGTCCAGGCTTGATGCTCACAGACTCATAAATGCCATGCTAACATTCTTTGAATTCTACCTGTTCCCTAATGACCTACTACTCCATACGATGGTTACTTCTTTCATAGCCTAACAAAATGGAACCTTTCCTAGTTTTCTTGTAGCAAAGTATCCCCAGACTTAAGCAATGGGATATTTAAGGGAATTATGACATGTTTTTGCCCTATAGTTTTCATTTCAAGATAAACTAATAAACAAAACCACTTAACTTGAATAATTTTTGTTACCAGCCACACACACACACACACACACACACACACACACACACACACACAATATCTTAAAGAGAGTTACATTTGCTAGGCATGGTGGTGCATACCTTTATTCCTAACACTCGGGAGGCAGAGGCAGGCAGATCTCTGTGAGTTTGAGGCCAGCCTGGCTTACAGAGTGAATTACAGGATAGCCAGGGCTACACAGAGAAACCCAGTTTAAAAAAAAAAGCAAAGCAAAACACCCACCCCCATATCCAACTATTATAAAGCATCTTGAGATCTTGAGCAGTACAGAAGCTAGAAGGCCAGTCCCCAGACAAAGGCTTATTTGTTGTATCTACATAAACAACAGAGGAATAAAAAATTATGTGAAGTCTTCTATACTTTATAAATAACAACTGAAATCATTCTAGGAGATATAGTAGTCTCTGACCTACTGTATAGATAGTTCCATGTTCAACAGACTTTTCCTAGTTTTCTTTCTTCTATCTCCTGTGTGGGCCAGGGGAAGACAAAACTTCCTACTAGAATTTTATGTTCTTCTCTCTATACTTTTTTACAGCAGTCTCTGTATCCTAACAATAGGAGTCTCCTACCTGGATGATGACTTTAAGGTTTAATGATAAAAATGGCACATATAACAAAGAAGCCAAGATTTCCCAGATGAGTGTCAGGGATAGCCGTTTTTATAAGTCCTGTCTCTGTTCTATGTCTTAAGCTAGGACTAAACCCCATAAGTCAGTGGTGATAAAGCTACAAGTGTCTAATAAACTCTTCCTGACTTGATTAATATGTATTCCACTTTTCTTTCTATTCATTTATTTTTAGTTTTGCTGAAAAAGATTCATAAACACTAGAGACTGGAATCTACTCAGTAGACGACTCTATATCCTAAACTTAACCTGATCTGGATATCTACCATTCAGTCCCACTTATGGGAGATAAAGATACAGCATGGAGGAGGAGAACCGGCTGAGCTTTGCCACTAACTCATCCTTCGGATAAGTCACAGATTTAAGAGTTCAGAGCAAGACTTAACCCTCCTCTGTGTTCTGTAAATACCCCGAGTGACCACTAGGTGGAGGTGATGGCTTTGTGGAAGACACAGCAGACCTTCTCTCACTCAACAGAAGGTGAGGCAGCCCTTCTCTATCAGAGTGAGAAAGAGCCAGAATCCTGCTTGGCCTTGTAGACTTTAGTTAAGTGTTAAAGTACTTTGAAATACTAAGACACGGCTACACTTTCTCATATAGCCTTAGGATTAAAAATGGATTAGTCAAAAAAGAAAGAAATGGGAATTCCATTAGCCAAGTTATATTGTTTCCTTTAAACTTTTCTTCAAGTTCAAGGACTGATGAAGTTACTATATACACAAGAAGTATCAGGGAAACAACGGATCATTTCCTTTTGGAGCCTAAATGATGTAATATCAGCTTCTCAACATCTTCTTTCCTGTTTTTCATTTTAATCTCCTTTACACGAGAAAAAAATAAAATGACGTCTTTTAAAAGTTGTACCATTACCCAAGGCGGTGGTGGTGCATGCTTTCAATCCCAGTGCTCGGGAGGCAGAGACAGGTGAATCTCTGTGAGTTCAAGACCAGCCTGATCTACAAAGCTACACAGAGAAACCCTGTCTCAGGGACAAAAAAAAAAAAAAAAAAAAAAAAAAAGTACCAGCAACATGCAGATGATGTCATAAATATAAACAAAATAGTTAATTCTGGCTCCAAAAGGGAAGCTTCACCTTTATGGCCAAGTATCATCCTTACAAATGTGTGTTCCCTCATTGCAGTTCAAGGGTCTATGGAATTTATTGAAACAAATTTATTCAACATTGAGACCTCTATTCCATGTTAACAGAGCAAGACAGGAGAGAGCCTTAATAACACATAAGATTTTAAAGGGTATCATTTAAGAATTTATCGCAAATTTCTCCCCTGTGAGCCAGTGTTTGTAATGATGTTTCATGGATCCACAAGTTGGGATTTCACTGGAGGCATTTTGAAATTACATTATGCATAATGGATGTACTTGTAATTAAAATATTCCCTGGCTTATTTGGTTTGATACAGAGAAGAGTCTGAGTTTCATTTTAGTCACAGAAACTCTAATTTTTATTCCAAACAAAAACCTCTTGATACAAGGCACTGGACAAAGTGTCCGTAGTGACTCAGCACAGATGTAACGGGTCTGGAAGTCTAAGAAGTAAAATTTAGTAAGAGAAAAGAGGATGGCTTCAAAAATAAAGACTTCCAAGAAGTTCTAATGAAGGGCATATAGGGGATCCAAAGTGAGTTCATCGGAGTGGGGAAGACTTGCGGTTTGATGCATGGTCCCTCATAGGAAAGATAATGTCTACAGCAGCAGAATATCTACATTCTCATGAGTGTACCCTTTTATTTAAAATGTGTGACAATTTATATAAGGTCAATTTTATCAAATACCTTCACCAATTAAATTTTGAGAAAAAAAGCAATGATTTGGGGTATTCTTCAAAAAGTTACCTCCATAAAAACAAATAATTTGCTATGCATATTGGAGAAGCATATTTTCTGTTTATTATAACTATTCATCTAAAAATTGGTAGCTATCTCTTAACAATTCAGTTTAACTTAATATATGTTTTTCAAAGAAATTAACTAGTGAATCTAAGTTCTTTGTGGGGGAGGGAGGGTGTATGGCATTTAGACTAGGTCCCAACGTCCCCCCATTTGGTCTGACTATACACATAGTAAGCATATATGCCTATAGATAGATGGGTCACCTGGGAAAGACTGCTCTCACACCCCAAGCTACTCCCCAGAGCAATGGGAGTCTAACCTTGCTGTCTTCATAAGTAGATTTGTGATCAGCAATAGCCAATGGAGGGTCATGTGTCATCTGAGAAAGCTGAGACTTGGAGCGTTGCCTGATGGAAGCTCTGGAAAACAAAAAACAAACAAACAAACAAAACAGCAAGACAAGACAGGCTGTAGAATGCAAATTGGTTGCAATGGTGTCCCAGTCTACATCACACACCAAATCAACAGACATGTTCGGTGGCTCACATGGCATCTAGGGAGGGAGCTTCCGAGCAAAGTTTGATGAAGTTTATCTTTGGTAAAGTAAACTGGGTAGATTTCTCTCAAACCCAGGCTCTGTCCCTTCTGGATCCAGATTCAGTGTGTACCAGGGAGGGAGAGTGAGAAGGGAGCAGTTTCCCATCAGCCTACTAAAAGCTGTCGAGACTCAAGTGTGTTTGCAGCCCACATGGTTCCATCAGCTGCTACCATGGCAAAGGTGATAGTTTAGCACTTGTATTTCCTTCTGGTTTAGGCTATAGTTTCTAGTCTCTGTCTATAATTTGTACGTCTCTGCCTGTCTCTGTCTCTCTGTGTCTCTTTTCCTCTCCCTCTTCCCATCCTTCTGCACTTCAGGGTGATACCACCTGGATATAAGTGAGATAACAAAAAGAAATATACGGTCCCCAGTGAGACTATGTGTAGGTTTTGTGGGTCGCATGGCAACTAGGCCAAAGAGTTTCCAAGTTAGAGTTGATAAAACTTATTTTGACTGCCCACAGAAATGAATCAACAAAAACTTTACTTAATGCAATTGTTCATTCATCTGAAGTGTGCCTCATAGCACGTAAAACGCCAATGTTAGGTACTAACGGGAAGACAAAGACTAGCCAAATCACAGACATCTTTCTCAAGGACTTTAAACCCCAGAGAATACTGCATGTAATCAAAGATGGTGTAATGGAAAAAAATCTGGTGGGTTGAATTTGAAGTAGTACAGTGTAAGGAGAGAATTTGAAGTAGTACAGTGTAAGGAGAGAGATTATAGAAGGGAGGGGACCATGTCAACTGTTCCATCCCTAGATAGAATAATTCACATGTCCTATATTATTTGTACGCAGGGGAAATTAGACTAAAACAAATGCCAAGATGGTACTCATCACCATCTCCTTACCCAGGCTCCCCAAAAATTCAGTAACATGTCACATTCATTATGTTAATCTCTTCCCACACTATGTGAATGGCCTCCCTCTTAGTCATTCAGGTTCAACACTATGTATTTCCCAGAAGTCTCCTCTCTTCTTTAATCTTGCACATTCAAACTCTGCCCAACTCTCATTATGATTCAGGACAAAGGGCTCCTGAAACCTGACTCACTGTCCCCAACCTCATCTCTGAATTACTGAACTTCCTCTGATATGAGTGATATGTAGAAGATACATATAGAGTTATTGCTTTGGGTTAGGTGACTAATGCTGGGATGTCTCCAGACTATGAAGAAGGCTGTGTCACCTGTAGATCACAGGGTGGTCATAGGGTATCACAGGGCATATGATATGAGTGAAACTCAAATCCATAGATCCAATCAAACTCACATCAGTTGACACCAAGGTCGGAGTATATGAGAAAGGAGAGAATGTCAATATTTAATTGAGTGTTTAATACCCAGTTCCAGATGTAGGAAGACCTGTTTGTGAATTCCTTCAGGTTTCTACTATCTTTATCTTGTACTTCTTAAATTTCCCTCTCCTAGTCCTCAAACCGTTTGCCTTTCTAACATAACGGACTGCTATAAGCCCATGAGCAGTAAGTGTGCAGGGCAAGGGCTCTGCCTACCAGCTGGCCCTCAATCTGCTCTATCAGAAACACTATGGTAAGATTCCATCAAGACCCTTTTCAGAAATTATGCAACACCGTCTTTAAGAAATCCTCACTTTGTCAAAAGTTATATACCACTTTTCACTGCAAAGAGAAATAGCTAGTTTGGGGAGATAAGTGCTCTTTCTTTCTTTCTCAACATTATTATTTAGGAAATTGTTTTCTGTTGCCAATTAACTTGTTTTTGAACCTAAAATATATTACTGAAGAAAGGCTCAGCTATCAGAAAGACTATAGCCCAAAAAGCAAGATACAAATTAACATTTCATTTAGTCATCTTCTAGAAGAAAATCATGTCACCCTTTACAATGAGATATTTTGAATAGAACTCCTTATTCAAAGTTATAAGTCTTTTTCTGCAGGAGGTTAATAGCTACTTTTTGTATGTAGATTGTCTTTCTGGATTTTTTTAGTCCTAGTCATTAAAGTGTAGAATTTTGGAAAATGTACCCAAATAAGAGACACTTGTGTAAAAATGGTTATCTATTATTCATCATAAACTACTTAGAATGTAAAGAACTTTTTTTCTTAAAAATAAATAAAACATTACTTTCTTGACGACATGACCACAAGATACATGTCATTTTAACCCAATGGCAGAGGTGCCCAGTCATTGTTTGTATTCAAGAAAGTAGTTGCTCCCTTCAAGCGGTGATTTATGTATTTTACTCATGATTAAACACAGTCATGATCAAACATAGTGCCCCATGTCTATAAAATGTGCTTAACAATTCTGGTAATATCTATATCTTCTACTATATAGAGTAACTCAAAGATAATGTTTGGTTTTTCAGCTTAATAAAACTAACACTTCTTTAATTTTTTTCTTCAGTGATTTGTCCTAAAGAGAAATAAACTAAGTCTTAGAGTTTATATCTATAAAGAAAAGATATATTAGTATAAAAAAAACTATATTTGAAATAGGTACAAATACTTTTTAGTAAATTATTCCTTTAAAATTAACAATAAGTAAAATCATTCTGACTATGTGAATCTGTTACCAGAACCCCAGACTCGCTGAATTGGGTCTCAGTTAGAAAGCCTGGATAGTCTAAGGGACTTCTGACAGTGAAACCAAGATGTATCCCTAGTGCATCAACAGACTTCGGGAGCCCATTCCCCATTGGAGGATACTCCCTTAACCAAGAGACATGGAGATGGGCCTAGAATTTGATGATTCCTCATGGAAAACCTTACCCTCCCTGGGGAATGGATAGGGGATGGGATGGGAGTTCTATGGGGAGCATAGGAGGATGGGAGGGAGAGGGAACTGGGATTGATATGTAAAATAAGAAAAAATGCTAAATGAAAAAAGTGTTTCAAACAGTTAAATATGATGGGAAAATATTAGGTGTCTGGCAGTTTGTTTGTTTGTTTGTTTGTCATTGTTTATGTGTTTTTTCCTGAGACAGGGTCTCATGATGTAGTCCAACTAGCTTTGAATTTATGATATTCCTGACTCATCCTCCCAAGTATGAAGATATCTGTACCAGGTTACCATAGTAGCTTTAAAAATATTCTAGGGGTTGGAAAGATGACTCAGAGTAAGAGCACTGATTACTCTCCAGGTTTCAATTCCCAGCATCCACATGGTAGTTCACAACCATCTGTAATTCCAGTCCCAGGGGATCCAGGTCCCACTTCTGGCCTCTGTAGGCACCAGACACATACATGGTGCACAAAAATACATGCAGGCCAAACACCCATACACATAAAGTTAAAACAAATAATAAAGTAAAATCTCTATTCTAAGCTCAATAAACATTCTAATCAGAGAGCCCTTCATCATGGCCCTTTACTCAACAGATTGAGATGACAAGTTAAACAAATTGGCATAGTCTTACATCACAAGACCTGGAGTCTGCATAGTCCACAACTGTAGAGGGCTCCTAAAAATATCCGAAAACTTGAAAATCACATGGCTTGTGCTCACCTTAAACTATCCCGATAGCTCCCTCTGATAAAAGTCCTCTCAAGTGTGTCACTTCCGGTTGTATCTTTTCCTGTTTAACACAACATGAGCCATTCCTTAGAGCATACGATAAGCATGGCTGTGTTTACATAGAATAATTTACCATTTGCGTAGAAGGTAATAACTGCACGTAATACCCAAACATCCTATCAACTTATTGCAATAAATAAAACTTGAAAATTGCCCAACACATTCTAACAACAACCAAAAACCTGAAGGTACTCAATGAGGCTGACTTGTGTAAAATATCTGCTGACTGCTCTCTCTATAGACATGGGTATCTTTTAGGATAAATTGTTAAAAATTAATGAAAACTCACTGGAGTAGGCAAAAACAAACAAACAAGCAAAAACATTGATACAATCAGCAAACTTTCAAAACTTACTCAGATTTCATGGGTATTAAACATATACAATAGTTATGTGTTCATGAATTCACATTGGAGATGGTGGAGAAAGTCAAGAGTGATTGATTAATTAGCTCAGGATAACCACCAGGTCTGAAAGTTCAAATTGAGAAAAAGAAAGCATAGTAGGGCCTGGAATGTCTATCTCCATTTGAAAATAAGTGTAAAATATTTAGCCATTGTTTAATAATGGCTCACAAAATAATAATGAGAATCCTCCATATGCCTGACACATCCAGGAAGTTTGTCCTATGTGAAAAATGGTAGCGTTGAAAAGCAAAGGACTTGGGTTGAGCTCTGTGACTTGATCAGATAACTTAGCCTTCTGGGTTTTATTTTATTCCCCTCATCAACTGCATAAAGTCTGCTAGGCTTTGGGAAGATAAGCAATACATATTCATGAGTGTATAGATTATCCAGTACCACAAATGTTAATTACTTAGTATAATATAAGGTGGAAGGGAAAAGGTACTTGCCCTTTACACCCTTTTCTTTGAGGGTTTCATCTTCTTGGCTTTGCAGAGTCACAAGCATGAAGTAGACACCTTTTCTTTCTAACAGTTCTTCATGGGTGCCTCTTTCCACAGCTGCTCCGTGTTCCAAACCAATGATCACGTCTGCAGTTCTGACTGTTGATAGGCGATGGGCAACTGAGACAATCGTGTGCTCATGTTGAATCTGTGAGAAGACATGGTGTACCATCCCTGAGTCTACAAGGATGTCAATGTTGGACCCTAGGAACATCCTAAGCGGTATGAGCATATATCTGAAATAGCCAACTGTTTCTTATAGCCACAAATCATACCACAGATTGATCTGATTGTGGCAATTAATCAATAACTTAATGGGGAGCTAAATCATGTTAAATATTAATTTTAGTTTTATACTGCATCTTTGGAGAATAAATCGCAACTAATGTTCTGTTCAACTTGAAATAGATGGTAATTGACCAATACTTTATAAGTTTTCAGACTGGATGTACTGACTTGTTAACATCATTCCCTCCTTGCAGGGCCTCTGAAATGAACTGACTCTCCACAAACCTTATTCAGTGCTCCTTGTACTCGGGCTTCACTCTCATTGTCCAGCGCTGAGGTAGCCATGTCTAAAAGCAGGATCTTGGGATTCCGTATGAGAGCTCGAGCGATGGCTACCCTTTGTTTCTGACCACCACTTATATGGCCTCCTCCTTCTCCAACAAGGGTCTCAAATTGCTAGGAATCACGAGGGAGAAGAATTTGATGGCTCCTGACAGAGATCCGGTATCCCTTCTAACTTTTTTCTCAAATGTGAATGTTTAGAGGTCAAACTTCTACTGAAAGAAATACCCCTTTCCAAAATAAATTAACATAGCAATACTTGCATGTGAAATAGTTAATGTATTGAACTGTGTGAGTGTTCCTTTTTAGTTCATGTCCAAGTAAACATTTTCAACCAGAAAGAAAATAGAACAGTCTCAAAAATCCATCAATGGGATCTAAGTCACATATTACAATCTTGTCTCCTTTCTCCTGCTGAACACACAGCAAAACACGATGCTAAAGCTATCTTTATATTGTGAATGAAAGATCAAACTAGTTTTATACTCCTTGCTTTCCCAGCAAGCCCTGACTGAGTCTCCCACAGGACTAAGCTACACTGAATTAACAGTGGAGTATTAGAAGTCAGTATAACTTTCTTAGTATCAGGCAATAAGGGCAGAGCTCCTTAGCACGCATAAAGCATGGTACTGAAATTCTACAGATATTGTCTCATGTTGTCCTCACAGAACCCCAGGAGGCAATTACTGCCACTTGCCTTAATGATTGAACAAAGAAATTAACTAACCTGACAGAAGCTCATGTAGCTAGAAGGTGAAGAAGATGGTTTGAATTTGGGACAATGTAATTCTAAAGCTTTATTCTCATTAGCTACTAAACCATAGCATTCTCATAGTGACAATGCTACTCAAAAAAGTGATTTATAAGGTGTGGTGATTTGAATGAAAATAGCCCCATAGGCTCATAGGGAGTGACACTATTTGAAAGGATTGGAATGTGTGGTCTTGTTGGAGTAGTTGTGACCTTAATGAAGGAAGTATGTCACTGGGGGTGGACTTTGAGGTTTCAGGAGCACAACTCAGGTCCAGTGGCTCTCTCTCTTCCTGCTGCCTGCCGATCCATATGTAGAACTCTCGGCTACCTCTCCAGCATCATGTCTGCCTGTGTGTCACCATGCTTCCCTCCATGACTATAAAACCTCTGAACTGTAAGCCAACTCTAATTGAATGTCTTCCTTTATAAGAGTTTCTGTGGTCATGGTGTCTCTTCACAGCAATAAACTCCTGACTAACTCAGAGGGTGAATGGGATATATTCAAGGTCAGTGGCTCTGGAGGCAGACCACTTGCTGTGACTTTCCTGTTTACATATTGTATAATTTGGGGAAGTTATTGACCTCACAGAACACCATTATTCATCTATAGATGGACATAATAGTAGTTGCTGCCTGGCAAGGTGGTTGTGAGGGTGGAGAGCTAATAGATGTAAAGTGTTAACACAACATCTGCAATGTAGTAAAAGCCATGCATATAATAGTAGTGATTGTCCTGTGACTTAGCAGATCACTATGGCAAACACAGTGAGTATAAATATAGAGCTAGTTTTTGCAGACATTGTGATCATGCAGAATAGAGACATAATAATGAACTCTTGATTTGTGAGATTCAAGTCTAAGCACAAATGTAAGCACAAGGAAACTGAAGCATAAGGATGGTGGTGGTTACGATTTAGAGCTTAAGTGTTCCCTGCAATGGCTAATGTTCATTGCCAACTTGGTGGAATTTGAAACCTCCTAGGAGGCCCACCTCTCCGTACATTTTGAGGGCATTTCTAGAAAAGATAACCTACAAGAAAGGAGAGCCACTCTGAATGTAGATGACTGCTATCCCAGGGGCTGGGATTGAAAGAGCCAACAGAAAGCCAGCTGAGCTCCAGCACCAACATTCATCTCTCTTGGCTTCCTACCCACAAACGTGTGACCAGCTGGACCGTATCCTCAAACTGTTAGAATAAATCCTTCAATACTCTCTGAAGTTGCTTCTTGACAAGTATTTGGTCCCACTTTATGGCGGCAAAGCCTTTAGGAGGAAAATCTGTGGAAGGGAGTTGATTCACAGAGCAGAAGGGGACTCTACCCTTGAAAAAAGAGACATCAGGACTCTGGCCTTCTCTCTCTCTCTCTCTCCCTCCATCCATCTCTCTCTCTCTCTCTCTCTCTCTCTCTCTCTCTCTCTCTCTCTCTCTCTCCCTGGCTTCTGAGATGTGAGCTCTTAGCTCTGCTACATACTCTCCACAAGTATGTTCTATCTTGCCACAAGCAAAAGAAACAGCTGACCTTTGGCTGAAATCATATGTCCAAATAATTTTTTTCCCTCATAACCTGCTTATGTCAGGTATTTTGTCACAGTAACTGAAAGGTGACTAACAAGTAAGAAAACATTTCTCAAGCATTGCTTCATGGTAAATATTGCAAAATTTTCAACACACGCTTAATAGGTAGACAAAGAAATTATATCTGCATCAAAGGGATCTTTATGAAGGATAGTTCTCCAGTTTGACAGATGTCAACTACATAAACAACATATTTTTACTTGAAAGGGAAAATGTGGTACATTTCTAGGCATAAACTGAAAGCATGCCATTAAGGATTTAAGGACTGAGGATTCAAATGAAAAGGACATATTCTTCCTTTGATGACTTCTGTGTTCCCCTGGACCATAAGGAGGGTACCTGAGGCAGGGCCATAATGAAGTTGTAGGCATTGGCCTCCTTGGCAGCTTTGATTATGTCTTCCATTGTTGCTTCCTCTCTGCCATAACGGATATTTTCTGCAATAGTGGTAGAGAACAGAACCGGCTCCTGTTCCACTACCCCAATCTGATCCCTCAACCACCGGATGTTAAGAGAGCGAATGTCGTGGCCATCCAGTGTCACCTAGAGAGAAGAGGATTACAATGTTAGGTGATACTTAGCCACTAGGGAGAATAGACAAGAGACTAACAAAACTGGAATAGAAATAATTCCCATGGAAATGTGGCTATTTGTGCAAGGATGTAATTGAAATAAAAAGTTCATTGTAGAAACATGGGTGATGTAAAAAAAAAAAAAAAAAACAATAAATTTCTCATTGCTAGCCTCCAAATGGGCACATTTTTAGTTTCTCTGAAGAGTAGCCTATCGTTCGCCATACTCTGGATGCATTTATTGTCTTTTGGCTTGTGACCAGAGAGGGGCTTCAAAAGATACAATAAAAGGAAGCAATAGCTGCTATCTTGTAGGTGTGATTTACAGTAAATCTTGCTTTCCAATCTGATTCATCAAAAAAACACTTTGCTGCTCAAGAAATTGGAACTATAAATATGAAAAATGAAAAAAGCACAATACATACATGTAAAATGATATTAAATTTTAAAAAAATCATCACCACTTGCACTCCCTTGCTCCTACATGTTGTGGAGTTTCTGAAAGATACACACCATGCCTTCAGAGGGGTCGTAGAATCTTTGAATGAGCTGTAGTGCTGTACTCTTCCCAGATCCACTGGATCCCACCAGAGCTGTCATTTCCCCAGGTTTAATGACCATGCTGAGGTTATTTAAAATCTAGAAAGGAAAGAACTTTTTAAAAAGTTCATAATGTTACTGGGCACTTAACCAAGCAGTTAGATCATATATACATATATAAGATACTTTGTGAGGATTGTATATTGTGTCTATACATCCTGTGTGTGTGTGTGTGTGTGTGTGTGTGTGTGTGTGTGTGTTTGCTATCCACATATACTCATCAATCAATAACAAAAGAAGACTGCCTGGAAAAAGGTTTTACCATCAGCACATTGCTTAATAGCTGTGGCCAACAATAAAACGATAATGTATTAATACTGGTAAATAAGCAAGGGTCACCTTTAAAATTATGCCTTAAAATCTAATTTAAAATACATCTGACATACTAGGATACCTCAAGGAGTCAATCTCAGTTAGTTTAATAAGAAGCTCCTGTAAGTCGCAAGTGTAATGATGATTCATAGACCAAGGATCAGAAATAAACCAATTTGCAGATGATATGCTTGAATAGTATATGAGTATATTACCTGAATAACTTTGCCTAATAAATGCATGTGTGTGTTGTGTTTCTAGGTCTAAAACTCTGTGAAGGGCACGGACTAAATGCTGACATTAGGATTCAGTGAGTATGACAGAAATATTATTAATAAAAGGAAATCAGAGGTGCTAAGTTCCCAATGAAAACCAAGCATCATTTCAAAGCCAGGTCATTCAAGAGAGCAGATGGGAGTTTCTTACAGAGCGGGGTTACCTCTAACACTTCTGCTCTGTGGGTTCTGGAAAGTAGTTTATTTCCCTCACTGTGTGCCTTGCACAATCACTAAGCACAAGATACCCGAGAGCAACAGCACCAGGTGGCCTTCCTGCAAGGACTAATGCAGTGAGCGGCCTGGAGAACCCACAGACAGATGGCAGGCAAAACTGCTCAGGGCTGCTGGTTCTGCCAGTCACATTTCTGCCCTCACTATGCTCCACCTTCTGTGACTTCCAAGGAAGTGGTGACTGGAAGCTGTACTACTTGATTGCTTTGATTGCTGAGCACAAACCTGGAATGACAGGATCTGCCAGTCATTTCAACAGAGGATCACGTGGTTGACTTAGTCTGAGTCTTGTGTGAGACAGTGTTCCCACCAGAGGGATTTGCACGATACTGTCATCACCTAGAAATGCAGTGTGCCCCTAAATTGGCACAATACACAAGGACACTTCCAGAAAAACACATCTCTGTCCCATTCCTGAAAACTGAGTCAGCACTGAGAAATCAGTATGTGGCTTTGGAAATGGATTATTCAGTAGTAACAACAATAAAATCCCCATTGGGCAAAAGGTGAACACTCACCTTCACTTCTGGTCTAGAAGGGTAGTGGAAGGTCACATTATGGAATTCAATTTCACCCTTGATTCGATCTAGCTTGTATCCTTCTTCTGACATGCAGTCAATGGTGGGTTGCTGGAGTGCAATCAAAGATAAAGAGATAAGGCATGCCACGTGTATTTCATGTTCATCTTAGTATTAGTTAACTCTCAAAGTAAAACTGGAGCTGGAGACATGGGCCAATGGTTAAGAGCACTTGTTGTTCTTACAAAGGACTCGGGTTCAATTCCCCGCACCCCCATGGTAGGTACTTCACAATCATTTATAACTCCAGTTCCAGGAGTTCTGATGTTCTCTTTTGACTTCCACAGCCACCAGGCATGCATGAGATGCACATACATACATGCAGACAAAATACACAGAAAAGTAAAATGAATAAATCTAACAAAAAAATTTTTAAAAAGAAGAATTGCAGAGATATGCTAAAGATAAATTGCTTCCATATTCCATATTTACAATAGTGACAATACTAGTCACTGCTGTTGAGATTGCTGAATTATTGTTATATTACTATATATTATTGTTGAATGTGATATTGATAGAATAGTAGAGAGTAAGTTTTATTATTTAATTACTATTATTTGCTGAATTACTACTATAAGCTCATATATTATTAATATTATGTAACATGATAATAAATTGTTTATTGATACATATGATGTTAATATAGTTAGTATTTGTTGTAATATAATATATCACACACATTTATATTACTGAGATGATAGGAGGCAAAGTACAGGTGTTTTAATTTACATTGTTATATCCCCATGAACCTGATCTGAAGGCCTTTCCCATCCATCCCTCCAGCATTGCTCTGGATCCTGTGTTCATTCACACTGGACCTTCTTAACTCCTTGAGCTCACCAAGCTCTTTCCCAACCTAGAAGTTTCTCCATCAGGAATTCTTTCTTTGCTCTTCTGTCCCATGAACTCCACTCAAGGATACCTCCCACTAGCCAGTCAAAACACTTAGTCCTATTTTTGTCTCTTTTATTGGATTTAGCACTATCTGATGTTATCTTTAAATGTTTATTTCTTGCTGGGTGTGGTAGCTCATACCTTTAACCCTAGCACACACAAGCCTGAGGCAGGTGGATTTTATGGCCAGGTCTATGTAGCAAGCACCAGACCAGCCAGGACAACATGGTAAGATCCTGTCTCAAACAATCTTACTTCTTTGCATGTATCTCCCAGTATGAGTGTGAGAGCAGGAACATAATTTCTAACTCACAGATGGGTTCCCAGCTCTTAGAACCTGTATAGCACACACCTCACTACCTATTTCTTTTGGCTTTTACGTACCCTGTCTATTGTTTGAAAAATGCTGGTTGCTGCTGACCGCCCAGTGGCAAAGATGTCCAAGGAAGAAGATGCATGGCCAAAGTTTATAGCTGCTACTATGACAGAGAGGAAAATCTGAAATAAAAAGAAAAATATTATTTTCATGAATTTTTGTAAATTTTGTAAATAATGCCATTTACCATTTGGAGCATCTCTGTGAATTATTGAGATTTCTCAGCAATATTTAAAGTTAAACAGTTTGCATGCTTTCCGCAAATATATAGACTAATTTTGCGTTGTAAAGCATTTCTCCCTCGTTGTACTTTAAAATACATTTTAAAGTGATCATCACTCTCCTGCTGAGTAGAAGGACTGAGGGAGTGGTGCAAGCAGGTTGAGAAGAACAGCTCTTATCTAAACTGTTTTAAGACCACCCTCTCCAGAGAGCCCCAACCTCAGCAAAGGATGTCTTCTTGCACCCTGGATCTGGGACCAGAAAACACATTCTGTAAAAGTCCTCTAGTAAATACCTCAGGTTCTTCAGGTCAGATGGGTTCGGAACCCACATGTACACACACCATACAGCACATAACAAGCTTGGCAATGTGTAAATAAATGTCCATTGCTATGTCCCAATAAAGTGTATTTATTTTAAAAAATATGTAGGGACTGTATTTGGCCCAATGACTATTTCATTGAATATTGGAATCTTCAGTTGAAGACTAGGGGTCAAACCCTAGCTTAGCCCGTCATTATAAGCTGTTGCCTCAAACCACTTTCTCCCTGGAGGTTCTTAGAGAAGCCATGAGTGAGAGAAGACAAGAAACATGCCCAATAAGACTATAATAGAGAGCACGCATCCCAGGCAGAAGTTTTCATTGGAAATATCATAGCTTTAGTCATGTGCATAGGAAGGTAAGAAGAAAGACCATAGTGGGCAGGCAATGCATGGGGCATTCTTTTATGGAATTGGGTTCTGTATTCATTACAACATAGATCTGGAGGAAGAAAAATTGGCTGCTGGGCCAGGCCTATAGTCACTGAGACCTGAGCTCATCATCCTCTACACCACTTAGCACATATTTCTTAACTGCATAGTCACCTTTCATTTTTGTAGTGGCAGAATCATGACGACATCACAGAATGAAGTTTTGCATAATTTATGGTAATTACATTAAGCCTCTCACTCAGTGCCTGTTGCTTTATATACTGAATGAATATTATTTTCTGTTAATGTTATTATTCTTTATTATTGAAACCTGAACCCCATTTCAAAAACCAAGACTTCACCCTCATTCAGTTCTTCATCTTTCCTTAACAGACCAGAGAGCATGTTTTTGTCTGTGCATGAATGATACAAATTACAATAATCTATGTTAACTGCTCCTGTTTACAACCCAATGAAGCCACAAGAATTTTGTGCACCACAAAATGTGCTAGATTAATCTGTTTGTTAGTTTAGTGAGTTAAAAAATTTAACTCAACTTGAGTACTCAAATTTCATATTTGTTCTGTAGAAGTATAGCCAAGATCTTTCTCTCCCTCTCCCACCTCTCTCTCTCTCTCTTTCTCTCTCTCTCTCTCTCTCTCACACACACACACACACACACACACACACACACACAGGAGAGAGGGAGAGTATCATTAAAGGAAGTTTTTTTTTTTCTCTATAAAGATGCACTTATCAAGGCTAGGTATAAGCAGAGGACTACAGGAACTAAGTTGAGAATAGGATAATAACTGACAATTAAAACATTAGAGAAACATATTATGTTATGACCATACATAGAAAGTACTTTAAAAATGGCCACTGAAATGGTGACTTTCCAGGGAATGTCTAGCAGGTATGTCCAGCCAACGCTGCCATCTGAAAGCCATACAATCAAGTTACAAAGCAAAATGTACTCCCTTCCATTTCAATATTTTAAGTAAGTTTAGAAATTCTGTTGGGCCACATTCATACCTTCCTTTGGCTACTTGTATCATGTGGGTGAGAGGATGAACATACATGACAGATGATCTCATGGTCAAATTGCCAGGTAACTTAGAAATGACAACCATAAAACTAGAAAGTAGTTGCTGTAGTGGTTGAATGAGAATGGCCTCATAGGCTCCCCAGTTGGTAGAACAGTTTGGGAAGGATTGGTAGGTGTGGCCTTGTTGGAGGAGGTGTGTTACTGGGAGTGGGCTTTGGGGTTTGAAAAGCCCATGCCATTTCCCAGTCAGTCCTTTGCCCAGAAATTGAAAAGTAGCTAGGACAATTACCAAGGTTTGATTTCCTGCTGTTGTGATAAACACCATGACCAAAAGCAGACTGGGGAGAAAAGGGTTTCCTTGACTTACAAGTCAGAGTCTGATGTTGAGGAGAGCCAAGGGAAGACTCTGAAGGCAGGAGTGGAAACAGAGACCACGGAGGAACTGGTCACTGACTTGCTCCCTATGAGTTAGTTAGCTTGCTTTCTTATACAGCCCAGGACCACCTGCCTAGGGATGGCACCACCCACAGTGGTCTGGACCCTAAGACACCAATTAGCAATCAAAGACATGAGTCAAAGCCATGCCTTTCACACACATCCACAGGCCAATCTGATGAATGCAATTTCTCAATTGAGGCACCTTTTTCAGGTATGAAAAATTGATGATTGAAGCTATGACACACAGGGAATTTTACTCAGATCCTCAGATCTTTCAATTGAGTTTGTGGATATTTAATTTTCAATATACTAATTCATTTCTCCTTTGAACTCTGATTGCTGTATTACTCTCTCTTCTCATAGGCACAGAATAGAACAACAACTTTCCTCGGTGAGTGTGTTTCTGCAAAGTGAACAGCCAGTGCTGAGTTTGGCTATTGGCACCTTTGATTGGTAAATGTATAGCATAAAGCTGATGGGGCATGTCCTTCTGTATGCTGTGAATATACGTTTCTCTTATTGGTTGATGAATAAAGCTGTTTCAGCCAATGGACAGGCAGGATGTAGCCAGGCAGGAAGTATAGGTGGGGCTACCAGACTAGGAGAATTCTGGGAAGAAGAACACAGAGAATGAGTCTTAAGAGAGATGCCATGTAGCTGCTGAGGGAGAAAGAGACCATGGCATCACCAGTAAGCCAAGACAACATGGAGACACACAGATTAATAGAAATTAGTTAATAATTAAGAGAGAGCTAGCCAGTAAGAAGCCTGGACCATCAACCAAACGATTTATAATTAATATACGCCTCTGTGTGTTCATTTGGGACTAAGCAGCTGCAGGACCAGCAGGGCAGAGCTTCCATCTACATAAAGCTTTTCAATTATTTTAATTACATTGATTTATTTGTTCACTGGGGGGCTTCATGTGTGCTACAGTTCAGGTGTGTAGGTCAGAGGATGACTCCCTTTTGAATCTTGGGAACTGAACTCACATCTCGCCATGCTTAGCCATTGAACCACTGAGCCATTCTCACCAGCCCAAATGCCTAAAGTTTTCAGAAGCCATTGGGTCAATAAGGAGGAAGAACTTTAGAGACAGATTTCAAATGTACAATACTTTAACTTCCCCGCTGTGCAAAAATAGATCTAAGTTGCAGAGAGAATAGCAAATTATAATAATATTAACACTTTCCATATTATCTTTTAAAATTTATGTAACACCTGAACGTGTGTTATCAGACTCATTACTTTTAAAGAAAATTCAAAGCTATGCCAGTCATCCATTCTTCAAACACAGAACAACTTTAAAACATTCTGTTGCTTCATTATCTTGCTCAGAATGACTGGCATTGGATGATCATCTCCAGTGACATTGCAAATGCTTCCTTGTTCCCCCTAGAAATGTGTTTGTAATAAACAGTGGATTATGAACGACAAGATTTCATGCAGTGAACTCTTGATACTTTTCATTGTCCAACTGGTGCCTGACCTGTTCCATCAGGAATCTACAGCCAAAACATTCTATTTAAAAATCTGTGACGCTATTTCCATCACCACAGCAGTGGAAAAAACAAACAAACAAACACTGTTGCTGTTCCCCACTCTCTACTCCTTACAAACCTCATAGACCTTACTGTCTGAGGACAGAACGGGGTAAGGATACATGCAAAAAGATGCAAAAGTTCCCCAACATACAAGCGCTTCAAAGGAAAAGAATAGAAGTTGTAAAGAGCTGAGGACTACATGAGTGAGTCAGCTGCTGCCTTCAAAGGCAGTAAACTAAGGAAGAAAAGTATTGGGAGAGGCAACAAGAATATTCTTTTCTGTCCCAGACACGTTTGGTGACCCTGCTATTTACTATCAATGATCCCTGTCCTCTTAGGTCATAATCCGTGTCACTGTTTGCCATCATACACTTACATGATTAGTTAATAAGCTGTCATCTTTCCCAATGTGACAAAAAGAGCCACATTTTTTTTTTCTGTCCATTGTGCTTTGGATGGATGAGGCATGCAGCAGATCCCGGTCAAAGCTTGTGGAGTGACTAACTGAGAGGACACTGTGAGGCAAAGTAGCTATAACATTCATGATGGCATGGCATCCCACAGATGAATTATGAAATATGCTTGTATCATTTACTCAGTAGAAAGTGTTACTAACTTGACATGTTAATAACCCACCACATATCATAAACATAGCATGTAGGCACATATCTTGTACTATTACTAACTTCAGTTGTGTGGCCTATTCATTTTCAGCTGAGAGGTCAATGGTTTTGCATTTCTATGGCATATCGTCTTTTGGGACCACCTGGAGGGTCATTGTTGTACCGCTGTAAAATCATTAGTTAACTGGAAGTCATTAAATTGCTGGTCATCAACCCACATGTTCAGTCTCTCTTCCCTAAAGTGTCCTAATATTGTTGGTCCCTGAAGATGGAATTTCAGCAAACCACCAAGGCTTTTCCTGCCCATGACATTAAGCAATGATCCTTTTGGCTACTATGACAACTTTTCTGGTAAACCAGCAAGAAATACCATATATAGGAAACAAGACCAAAGTACCTGGACCAGTGTCCCTGCTGTGTATTCTTCTTCATCTAGGACTAGTGTGGAGCCATACCAGAAGGCCAGCGCATAACAAAAAAAAATGAGGCACCACATGTATCCGGTAAAGAATCCCATTACCATTCCTTTTCTAATTCCCCAGCGCTGGGCAAACACGAGATTTTTCTCATACCTGTAAATAGAAAAGGTTTGAGTCAATGTCAGCTGGAGCAGCTCAGGGTGTAATGTTTAAGGTGGGTCATGATGCAGAGTTTTATTCCATGATTATGGTCACCCCCAAGCAAAGCTACTTAAGTTGGTCACAGCTTGGATAAGGAACAGTGGGACAGCCTTGGCCCCAAGAGAAAACAATGTTTTAACATATGCCATTGTTTGGCATCTGTTACTATTTATGTTTCCTTGGATTATATATTAGATTTCTATCAGAAAATAAGGCAATAATTATCTCCAAATCAACAGATTAGACCAGTTACATGGTGAGTGTCAGATCAGCCAGGACTACGTAGTGAGACTGTGTCTCAAAAAACAAATAAATAAACCAAAAAACTCCAAATATATTAACTAAATTACAAGAATAAATACATTTTTTTTTCTTCCAGGACAGGATTTCTCTGTATAGCCCTGGCTGCCCTGAAAGTTGCTGTGTAGACCAGGCTGACCTCAAACTCAGAGACCTATCTGCCTCTGTCTACCAAGTGCTGGGGTTAAAGGTGTGTGCCACCACCAGTTTTTGACAACTATATCATTTTTGCAAATTAAGGGTTTACTTTCATTAAAAATTAGTACCTAAAATGATTTGTCATAATTTATCAGTGTTCATTTTTGTTCTGTTGAATGAAAAGTTATAAAAGTTATTAAATGCATTTGTCAACACAGCAGCTTAACAGAATATGTTCAATTAAAAAAAAATGTTATGAGGCTGTACCGATGACCCAGTGAGTAAAGGACCCCAGCCCAAGGACACACATTTTATTACCAGCACCCATATAGTGGACGCGGAGATCTGACTCCTATAAATTGTCCACTGACTTTCACACACCTGCCCTGGGTCCACACACCTTCCTTCTTCCCATAAATAAACTATAATCTTAAAAAATGAAAAAAGTGATCTAGAGAGATGGCTCAGAGGGTAAGAACACTGGCTGCTCTTCCAAAGGTCCTAAGTTCAATTCTCAGCAGCCACATGGTGATTCACAACCATCTGTAATAAGATCTGAAGTACAAGGATACATACAGGCAGAACCCTGCATATAATAAATAAATCTTTAAAAAATTATTTAAAAAGTGAAAAAAGTAGAATTGCACTTAGCATCATACTGTCATTTCTTTCTTCCTTCCCTCCCTTTCTTCTTCTTTTTCCTTCCTTCCTTCTTTCCTTCCTTCCTTCCTTTCTTCTTTCTTTCTTACCCCCCAATAGATGGACAACCAATTATAGTAGATGCAAACATCATCCTGGCTCAGCTTCCTTTGTGCTGGGATGAAAGGCATGGGTCATTGTACCAGGCTCCCTTAGTCTTTGAGAATGTAAAATTAAATTATTTTATTCTTATACATAAAAATAGAGCCACGCATAGTAATGAGATAAAATGTGATGCTTTGATGCTTGTACACATACTGTAATGTTTGTTTGTTTGTTTGAGTCAGGGTTTCTCTGTGTAGGTGACATACTGTAATGTTTAAACCAGATTATGTATACATATATTCTCAGTCAATGATAAACTGGGTGTGAAGTAAACTAGTGATTCTAGGACCAGAGATTCAGAGGTGTGGAGACTCCAAGTATAGTCAACATCCCTGGCTACATAGCAAGTCAAAGTCAGCTTGAGCTACACATTGAAAAAACAAAAACGCCAAAGGCAAACTTTCAAAATCCATCTTCGGTGTTTCAGTTGTACTGTACATAGCATATCAGAACTTTCTTCCAACTTCAAATCCTTTGATCACCCTTTCTCTACCCATCTCTCTCTGTTGTTCTGTCCAGTCTCTGGCAGCCATCACTCTACTCTTAACTTTTATGTTATCAACATTTTTAGATTCCACATATATAAGTGCAATTGTGCAAATCTTTCATTTGACTATGCATGTTGTTACAAATGACAAAATTTTGTGTCTTATGACCAAATTGTGTCTCACTGTATATATGTACTGCATTTTATCTATTGATCAATGAATAGGCACTAAGATTGTTTCTGTTTCTTAGCTCTTATGAACACCACTACAGTAAATATACTATGCATATATCTGTTATAGTTAGTGATTTCATTTTTTGAGGGGGGTATATCCCCAGCAGTGGGATTGTTGGATCATATAGTTATTTCAATTTATTGAGGAGCTTCCTTCCTGTTTTACACAATAGATCTTCTAGTTTGTATTTTTACCAACAGTGTGCAAAGTTTCCATTTGTTCCATATCCTCACTGGCCTTGCTATATTTGACCATTTTGCCAATAGTTATTAGTTATTCTTACAAAGGCTAGGTAATGTTGTAGGCTAATTTTGAGTTTTGTTTCCCTGTAACTGCTTGGGAAGATGTCACTGTTTTCACAGAATTAAATGTGCATCTTCTTGAAAACTGTCTACTCAACTCTGTTGCTCATTTTCAAGTTGGATTAATCATTATTTCACTAGTGCGCTTTTTAAAGCATATTACATGTTGTCTACATCAACCCCCTGTCAGATGTAGTTTACACACTCATCTTCCTTTCTGACGGTTCTCTTTTCTGTATGGTGCTTCCTTTGTGCCTGGAAGCCATTCAATGTGGTGTTGTATCATTTGTTCATTTTTTCCCCTGGGTTTTCCTTGTCCTTTGCATGTGTAGACTTTTCTTTAACTGCATAACATGCTGCTGAAGGCTGATATGAAGTAATATATATATATATATATATATATATATATATATATATATATATATATTTCTACATCATCGGAGTGTGAAACAAGTTTCTTGCCTATCTCAACTCTCTGAAAACAATCTCTAAAAGTATATTGTACTGGGTATGGTAACATATATCTTTCATTCTAGTGCTTAGGTGACTATGAGCTCAAGACCACCCTGGTCTATAGCAATATCCACAAGGGAAAATGAAAACTCAAAACATTGCTTTAGAATTTTTAAAGCACTCTGGCCATGAATGTTTGTTGACCAAACCTCTTGAAAAAACATCCCCTCATGTTGTTCTAAATGATAGTGGATATGCTACTTTGTACAAAATGAAGAAAACTCAGGGAACTGTATTGATTTATGAAATTCAAGAAACCAACAGAAGGTCAAAATAACCAACCTTTCCACCTCTTTATTCTCACCACCAAAAGCAGCCACTGTTCGCATAGATGAAATTACTTCCTCAGCAACAGATCCTGCTTTGGCATAAGCCCTCAATTCCAGCTCTGTGAACTTGGCCACACTCTAAAATCCAAAGTGGGGGAAAAAGGAAATTAGTCTGTCAATCAACAGTTCACTTAACAAAAGGAATAAATGGCACGGTTTAACAAAACACTGGATTTTCACTGTAACACACAAGGAAAAAACGCTGGCCCAAGATTAGCTTGTGTTAAACATCATCCACGGATGTTTGGAGTTTAATATCCGAAAATGACATTAAAAGTCTATCTCAATGAAAATGTTCTCACATAGTTAAGTGCCCTCAAGTCTGTTCAGTTGTTATACTAATGAGGTTCCTAAGTCAAACTATGACATACATATTCCATTGCTATTGGAAAGAAACCAATGCAGGATTTAAAACATCAGAGGTAAAGACTGGAGGCCTATGTAGGCACTTGATTGTCCAGAGTAGATAATGATGGAATCACAGAACACAGCATTGCAGAGGTAATTCCACAGGAGAGAGCATCAGGTAAATATTTTGACTCAATATAAATATAAAGGGTTTGCTAATTTTTTAATTTTTACAAAATAAAAAGACAACTGTGTTTTGTAGTTTTCAAAAAGATACTTTTCTAAAATTGGATTGGGACTGAGTCCTAGTGAAAAGTAGCTAGGCATGGTGAGAAATGCCTGTAATCACATCATATACAAAGTGGAAGCAAGAGAATTAGGGATTCAAGATCAGCCCTAACCACATAATGAGTTCGAGGCCAGTCTGGGGTTCGAGACCATGTCAGAAGCAAAACCAACCAGACAACATTTAGAAACAAGGGGGGAAGTTAATGTTGTGGAAACTCACCTAACTCAGAAATCTAAAATATATACAGTACTCAGAGGATGAAAACGTCTATTCTAACAGGATTTCCCCTCTAGACTTTAAGAGAACTGTTACTAGCAAAATATTAGACAGAGTTCTAAAATACAAAATAAATAAAAATAACATCAACAATATGTTTATTATTTCCTCAGTCCACATTTTATAAAATCTGTGAATTGAAAAGACTATTTTCACCTACGCTGACATCACATTCAAGCTCGGTTGATGACATTATAGCTTTTACCCCACCTTTATTCCTGAAATACACACATTTTTACACAGTAGTCACAGCGTTAAAGAATTATGAATGATATCAATTTATTATAAAGTCACATTGCTTAATAACAGGACACATTGGGAGTTAAAGAAACATATATTGTGTAATATCTTACAGTTGCTTTTGTTTTCTCATCCTAAAGAGAAGGGTGTTACAAAAATGCACAAAACACACAACCAGTACTTGTGTGTCATATGTTACCAATCACTTCTGTGTATGTGTGTGTGTGCATGCATGCATGTGTGCTTGTGCACGCAGGTGTGTGTGTGTGTGTGTGTGTGTGTGTGTCCTATCTTTGACAAAAGTTGCTGGGATCGTTTTACAGGGACAACCAGGCATAGAAATGGATGCAACTGAAGGAAGATACTGAACTAGAACATTCCAAATCAAGAAGCTAGAATTTTAGGCATTTAGGTAACACAAGAAACTGGACTGTGAGGTCTGCTTCAAACCGTGTTGAGGGCTTTCATTCCAACTCTAAGGTGTGAAAACACAGTGTGTGACCCACGGGGGTGTGTATATCAATTTATTATGGGTTTGAAGGAAAAAAATTACACAAGTATAGAAAGAAAATTAAAAGCCACACAATTTTTTTCAGAGCCCATGGGGGGTCTTCAGTGGAATTTGAGGCTCTCTGGAGCAAGGCAGGAAAGAGGTTTATAGGAAAGTCAATTGTAAAGCTTGCAAGGTCTTGTGGGGTTTCAAAAATAATAAAATATTTCTTTAACAGTAGGTTTTTGTGCCAGACACTGTCCTTAATGTATACCATTGTATACATTGTATCTGAATAGTCACATGATTTAGGCTGTTATCCCTGAGGTTCTGAAGGGTTAAATGTGTTATTCTTCAGTCATATATGCTTACGAGTGGTAGGGTCAGGTAACTTTGTGAAGTGAGTTCTTTGCTACTTTCACATTCAGTCCTTTTCTTCATTGCCGGGGAAGCCTTTGAGTGTTATCGGTGGCTGCTGTATGAACACTTTCCTAGAAACAATCACTATGGTGATTAACAGCTGCTGCTCAATGATGTCTAAGTATTGCTTTGAATTCTATTTATAATAAACCCTCAGCACCCCTCATACCATGACCTGTGATCTAAAGACTTTTTTTAAATGTGTTCTATAGATAAAAAAATAACAGTTCCTCAAGCCAGGGAAGGCATAGCTGCAGTGACCCCAAACTCCTATTCCTACACTTGGGTCTGGATAACTGAAGTGAGGGACAGACACTGAACCTGAGCTGACACTCAGAATAGATCCACAGAGCCCGATGGACTAGAGGCACAGCGGCAAAGGCAGGATTCTCTTTGGAGTACTCATTGCTGATCTGTGTGTACTTCTGTGCCTTTTTGAGCATCTAAGCATGGGGAGCACCAGGACTGCTGCAGACAGGGTGGCATTGGCATCAGGTGCCCTTTAACGTCTACCTGTGAAGTCCAAGTCCTAGGTAGCTCCCTTTGCTTCTCTGAGTTTCATTTATTGAATCCTAAATGGTGTTAGCACTTTCCTTCTTAGTCAGAATTAGAGTTGCCCAGTGTGAAACCCCTTAAAAAGTTCCTGGCAAAATAGGAGATGCTTAATAAATGCAGTGGATTGCTGTTAGCCAAACCATGGCCTTACTAAAACATCATTAATTCATATTCTGTGGAGTATTATTTAATACTGAGGGACAATCAAACATTAGAAATCAATATAATGACCATCACACTGAGTACACTTGGGGAGGGGACCCAAGCATTATGTTTTGGCCTTTTGTAACTGTAAGTGTACATCTGCCCATGGAGCAAAATAAAAAACATTCTTACCAGACCTATCATGGCTGCTCCGATCCCAAGGAGAGGACTGATAGAAAGAATAACTAAGGTCAGTTTCCAGCCCCTGTAGAACCCTATCAGGAACCCACAGATGGCTGTTGCCATGCGCTGAATGAAGAGGGCCAGCTGGTCGGCAATGGCTTCGTTGATTTTATTAATATCACTAGAAACAAGAGAGAGGCAGATCAATACAACTGAATTCCATCGGTTCAAGTGTTTGTTGAAACAGTTCACTTTCTTTTTCTTATGTCTCTGTCCACTGCTGCTCTTTAATGAGATGTGGGGACTACTTATTAAGCATTTGAACATTTCTCACACCTTGGAATGTTACAATGGCTCTCATTATAGTCAGGTGTGTGTGTGTGTGTGTGTGTGTGTGTGTGTGTGTGTGTGTGTGTTAACTTTCAAGCTGATGTGGCTTCTGAAACACTGGATCAACCCCAGGAAAAACTCATACTGTCTCCCCATGTCTCCAAAGCAAAGTTATTAATCTGTATATGATTATCCAGCTGTCTGTCTGTCAGTTTATATATCTTCCTCTGTATATGTCTGATAAGTACATGTGTGTGTCTGTATATAACTGTGTCTATTTGTAGACAATAGAGACTAGAAGCTAAAAACACAGACTCTGGGACCACACTCTAAATTTGAATGCAAGATCTTCCTGGAAAAATTATTCAGTTTTTTTTGTGCATCAGTTTCCTCATCTATAAAAGGTAATAATGTGCAAAAACATAGAACAATATTCAATGTAATTAGCAGCCACTATGTGTTAGTTTGGATAACTTCTTTGCTTGTTCATCTTATGCCTCCTAACAGGCTTCCAGTTATTCCAGAACTTCCAAGTGGGCATGTAAAGAATTGCACAATATTGGTTGAATACAACTGCATTAAACTCATTAGCCTGAGAGCATCCCCTTAATCTCTTGTCTAGATGGAGCAAACAGGGGTTGGTATTTAATAACAAGAAGGAACCTACGATGTTGCCCAGTGGTCAAAAATTGTCTTCTAGTGATGTTAAGCATCACAGAGAATGAAAAGCAAGTTAAATTCTGGATTCTAAGATGTCCAAATTTCCACTCTCCCTTTACCTCTGTTACTGGCAGACAGGATCTGAACCAGGTGTTTCCAGGTTCTTGGCCTCTTATCCAGAGAACTAAAAAGAAGGGTTCACATAGATTTGCAGAAGAAGCAAGATAGCTTTATTCGGACTTCAGTGATAGCACAGAGTACAGAGAATACCCTGTCAAAACTGACAGCAGTCCACATAGTTGAGAATACTTAGCGGGGCCCCATGTTACATGGCCTGGGATTTCTTTTTATGGGATCTAAAGAAAAGAGGCTGGTTTCTAAGGGGCAAAGTTTGGATGGTTCTCTATTTTTATTGATAAATCAGAGCATTATTTATTCTTCCTACTATGCATGTCTCTTCCTACAATGCATCTGACTTTAATCATATGAGAGCCCAGTTATGCACAGGCATACGATGGTAAATAAAGCATCATTCCTAAAGTTTACCCAAGGACAGTTTTACTGGGCAGGTTCTCCAAAGCACTTCAGGTCCTTCTATTCTTCATACCCAGATATAATTTCAGTAGAAACCACCAAAGTTTGGTGGTTGTTAGGGGAGGAGAAAAGAAAGTTACCCCATTGTTCAGAGAGATCTGTACACATAGTCGATACAGGTGGGGGTCCAGGGTTGCTAGGTACATTGTTAAGAAGTGTGTGTGTGTGTGTGTGTGTGTGTGTGTGTGTGTGTGTGTGTGTGTGTGTGTGTAGCTAAGCTGACAAGTACATTACTGGAAGAGCCAGGGTATGTATAACCCAAACCAAACAGAGTCCCAAGTTACTACGTCTTCCTCATGCTTGCCTGTCTCATCTCTCATCTCCACAGTGTATTCACTGACTTTTGCAAGGCTTCAAAGCTCAGGCCTTTCCCGCTTCTCCCTCTTGGCTCTCCTCTCTTTCTGCTCTTTTCCAGCTCTCTTCCCCACTATCCGTGCTGTTCCCCTGGGGCAGCCAGGACTTTTCCTGTCTCCCTCCTCTCTTCTGTCCTCTCTCTGTCTCTTTACCTCTTGTCTTTTTCCTCCCCCTCTCCCCTTTCTAATAAAACTCCTCACTTAAAAAACAAAACAAAAAACAAAAAAACAAACAAAAAACCAAAGTTCAGTTCTGAAGGGTCCAACTACTGTAAGCTGTTTTGGGGTCTGTTGTTTATTTTTGGTTTTGTTGTTGTTAATTGTTTTTAACTTTCTTAAGCTACTTTTGGAATTTGTTTTTGGATTTGCTGCTGCTCCTCCATAGACAAAGCAAAATAACTATTTCCAAGTGTGTTTCTTTTCCATGTGTGTGTAGGTTGTCATAGCCATCTCTCAGTTTCACCTTATGTCAAATAATGACACATATCGAAAGTCTCTCCTGTAATAATTCATGCCTGATAGTTTGACCAATGATCTGTAAACAAATTTGCAATACCCTCTTTTTTTAGTAACTATGTTACTAAAACGAAATGAAAATGCCATACCTATGAAAGTCTAATTTGTTTTTACTTATTTATTTGATTTTTTTTTCTAAGCCAAGCTGTCACATAGCCCAGGTTGCCATTGAATACCCTCTATAGGCAGCAGTGACCTGGACCCTCTGATGATTCTGCCCCCACCGTTCACCTGCTGGGCCAAGAAGCACTCAACTTATAACTATGGTTTTTTTGTTTTTGTTTTTTTTTTTTAATTCAAAGTGATACATTATAACATAGCTGTACCAGCTACTTACTCAGAGAACCTTGAATTCAGCTCTCCCACAGAAGTGCAGTCAAACCATCCAATCTCCATTCTCATTATTCTCTGAAAGTAAGTTTTCCTCATTTTCTTTATTTGACGAGCCCCAGTGATTACCCAAAGTCTTATCTGGAAGTCAACAAAGGCATGTTTAACATTGCAGCATTAAACACACCTGCTTATTCTTTCTCCTATTTCCAAAAAACATCACTTCCCATGATTATGGCTGGGAATAACTGAAGAGGGAGTTGTTCACAAAGCCTCTCCTTGGGCTCTGATGCCCCCTGCTAATGGGAGGTGAGTGAACATCCTCAGGGTGACCAGGGGTCCAGCTTTGGCTCTGCTTCTGGCAGGTGGACAAGCCTTTGAATTGTTTCACTGTCTGAAGCATCCACACTAAGACACAGATACCCTATATTATTGCTTTTGCACTCCCCAGCTTTCTCCTGTATATAAACACCTCTAGGCATTCATGTTCAAAAGTGATTTGGGGACATTATAAGCCAAAAATCATGATAAAAGCAGGGGATCTCATTTGCTGGTTCATTTCCCTTAATTAAAAAAAAAAAAAAAAAAAAAAAAAAAAAAAAGGTACCATGACAACCGGAGCCACAGTAAAAGAAATGGATCTATTTCTCTTTACAACTAACGTTATGTGGAATCCCTTGATAAGTAGCAGAGAATTCATTACCTTTGTTTCTACACAAGGTGGCAAAATGTGAAATATTTTCTTCTTTAATAAAGTTTAAGTATCCTTAAACCCGTCTATCGTTTAAGACTAGAAAACCTGATGCAGAATTACAGAATTGAACCTGGAATGTCACTCGGTTAGACTTCAGCACAGAAGGAGAAAAGGGGAATGTACTCTCGGTGCTCCTAATCTCCCATTCCCTGGCTTTCTCCATGCTGCTCAACTTCAGCCTACAGATACACTGCAGCTCTTCATTCCTGGGCTGAAAAGAGCCAGGCAGACAGGGACGTTCAGAGAGTGGAGGCCCCGCATCGCGGAAACGGCTACTCTCCATATCCCTGCACAGTGGCTTGCATCCTGCTCAGCTGTCCGTTGAACCCTTTTGCTGTCTCACATCCTTCCTAAATAGAATTGCAGCTCTTAGGACTTCTGAGCAGTTTAAAAGCTAAAAGCAACATTTCCCGTTTCATCGTGTTGTCTATGGGACCAGATATTGGTCTGTAAATAAAACGGAGGTGCGACTAACTTGAATGTATCCTAGGATAAATACAGCCACACCGACTCCTGCGTAGAGGCCAGAGTACTTAATCATTTCACTTTCAACGTCCAACAACCTGAAAAAGAGGAAAAAGTACTGAGATTTACAAGTTGGATCCAATTATTAAAGGTTGCATTGGTAAGTTTAGAGGGCTTTAGCATAAACTTACTACACATTTCTCTTAAATAGGGGAAGGCATTGTGTTCCATCAATGTAGGATTACAAATGATCTAGTCAAATCCCTAAATAGAGATTACAGCACCAATTAGACCACAAATATGTTCAGCCTTTTTATTTATTTATTTATTTTTTCACAAAGATGCTAGGATTGTGCAATAACACATGGCAGTTTCCAGAAGAGGCTGGACCCAAATGAATTCCGCTGGGACCCTTTGCTCGTGCAGAGAAAAATTTTAACTACCAGTTGGGCTGCCTGGAAAGATAATTACAGAAAGAAGAGAGCTGCCAATCAAGAGCTTACTGTTCACACCTCTGGGAAAGTACGCCAGCTTTCCCCTTTCACCTTCTCCATTCCACTATGTGTTTGTCATATTCCTATGGGCGACAGAAATCCCCTCCTCCATTAGCCCTAGCTTTCTGCTAACTACAGCCCATGAAGTTCTAAGCTTCTCTCTCTTGGATTAATTCAGGAGTTGAAGAAGAAATAATAACAGGGAACCCTAAGAAGCTCTCTCGCTCTCTTGCTCTCTCTCTCTCTCTCTCTCTCTCTCTCTCTCTTTCTCTCTCTTTACTCTCATGCCAGTAAATGAGGGATTCTTTCAATGTGAGAATGATCATATTTGTTGATAATGAAGCTGGCCTTTAACAACTAGTTAAATGGCACTGACCGATCCCCCTTATTTAGGAAAGGAAAGCAAAGCAAAGCAGAGAAGACGTTCTTCAGTGCACATGCCCCATCCTGAATGGTTCCACATGTCTCTGTCTCCTGGTAACCTGAGTTTGCTTTTATTAGAAAGGGCCATTTTCTCATTTATGTGCTGTGCTTCAGATTCCAAGTCCAAATCTCATTGTCTAGCCTACAACATGAAAGTAATCTCAAATACAACTATAAAACTTGAGAATTTAAAATATATATACATATATACACATGTACACATATACACATGTACACATGTACACATATACACATATATACATGTCAGTGGGTCTCTTGAGTGTACTTTCTTACAGGTTTTACTTTTAGTCCCCACGAACTCCTAATTGCCCTGGTATCACATAAGAAATTATCAGCATCAGCCCAGCGTTAGTGGCACATGCCTTTAATCCCAGCACTCAGGAAGCAGAGGCAGGCAGACCTCTGTGAGTTTGAGGGCAGCCTGGACTAAAGAGCTAGTTCCAGGACAGGCTCCAAAGCAATGCAGAGAAACCCTGCCTCAAAAACAAAATAAAACAAAAAAACAAACAAACAACAATAACAACAAAACAGAAGTTATCTTTCCTCCATTGAATTTCTTTCCATCCTTACTTAACCTTACTCAAAAAATAATAAATGTACTTATTTTTGTGAACAGATTCCTGAATACTATCTGTCCTCCACCGTTACCACAGTCTCTATTGCTGTAGCTATGATTAATATTGAAAAGTGTTAGGTTTATTTTATTTTCAATAAATTTAGTTCTAGCTTTTTGTTTTTCAATACATATTTTAAAGTAATCTTGCCTATATTTTAATCAAAGTAAGTATTCAACAATTCCTCGATGAAGAAAACATAGCATATATACACAATAGAATACTATTTAGCCTTCAAAAGGAAGGGAACACCCTGTCAGCTGGAAGCCATTTTGTGAAATGGAATCAGCCACACACAGGAAGTGACATCATAAAATCTCATACAGAGAGTCTAAAAAAGTGGAATCCACAGGAAAGAATAAAATGGTGGTATCTAGGAAATGGGTGAGGATACCAGAAAGTTTCTTTTTTTCTTTTCTTTCTGTTTTTTGTGGAGAAGGGGGTGGAGAGGTTTGACACAGGGTTTTTCTGTGTAGCCCTAGTAGTCCTGGAACCCATTCTGTAGTCCAGGCTGGCCTCAAGCTCACAAAGATCCCCCTGCCTCTGCCTCCCAAGTATTGGGATTAAAGGCCCGTCACCACCACCTGGCAAAATCTGGAGACGTTTATCAAAAGATAGAAAATTTGGTAGCAAAGGGAGCAATTGTAAGAGTTCTATTGTTCAGCACAGCTATTATAGTTAGTAACTGTGTCTTTGTATACTTAAGAATGCTAAAGGAGGGCTTTTGAGTGTTTTCATCACAAAAAGTATATATAATTATATATGTGTTAATTAGGGTAATTTAGCTACCCCACAATATATACTCATGTCAAAACACCTTGTACAAAAATATACATGCAATTTTAATGTATTAATTCAAAATTTCATATAATAATAATAATAAATAATAATCAGAACAGATCTATATCCAGTAAAGAGACTGAATTAACAATCAGAACTGGTCAGCAATGGAAAAACTAGACAGCTTCACCAATAAATTTTACCAAATAGTTAAATATCCATACCATTTATTTTAAAGCTTAAAAAAGTGACACTTTCAAATTCACTCTGAGTCCAATTTAGTTACCTCATTCCAAAAGAACAACAACATGATGATATGTCCAATGAATATAATCACAAGACTTCTTGACAACTAGGAGGCCTTGGAAATGCTCAGTTGGTGAAGTGTTAGCCATGTAAGTCCAAGAACCTATTTTTGATTCCCATCATCCACATAAAAGCTAGCCACACTGTAATACCAGCACTGGGAAGGCAGAGCAGGGATACTTTGGGGCTTATTGACCAACCTTATAACAGACCATGTATGTTCTGGGTTCAGTGAAAGACCCAAACACTAATGAGATAACTAGTGAGTTCTCAGTGCCCCAGCAGATACCTTCACGACTGTGCTCACATGAATGGCGCTGGGTCCCAAAGCAGAACAAAACAAAAAGACATAAAAGTGAGATGGGACATACTGGCAGAAAGGGGAAGGGATGCTAGGGTTGAGAAGACAATTGAGAGTGGAGGGATGGGTATGCCCAGAGTGTATTATATAGATGCCTGAAACTGTCAGATCATAAATTAACTTTAAAACATAAATAAAAATAATGTGGAGAAGGATTGATGAATGCAACTAACGATGACCTCTGGTCTCCATACACATCCACATACACAAGTTCACAAACACTAACACGTACACACACACACACACACACACACACACACATCCTCAGCTAAATACTAACAAAATTCATTTTTATATATTGTAATATATAAATTATAGTATATATATTTATATATAATCACTATATAATTAATATATAATATTATATATTATATAATAACATATTAACAGGATCACTCACATGACTAAGTACAAGGTATTCCTGGTGATTCAACATATGAAAGTCAATCAGTAATATAGGCCATATGAAAACTATAATGTACAAAATCCACACAGTCTCCTTACTACAGAAGAAGTTTTTGACAAAACTCAGCACCCATTGATTAAAAACTCCTCAAAACTAGAAATAGAGGACAACCCCCCTCAATGTGATAAAAAGCACTTGTAGAAGCCTACAGCCTTCTTAGTGGTGAAAGACTTCACCTCAGACTCAAGACAAAGACAAGGGTGCACAGTATCACTGTAGGGGAACATGGACTCAGAGCAACTATACAAGAAAAAATATCTAGTGAGAGATGAAATACTGTTGTCTCTATCAGATGACATGATTGTCTATAGAAAGTTCTAAAGAATTTACTGGAAACTATTGGCACTAACACATAGGACAACAATGTTGTAGAAGCCAAGATGAGCACTATAATAAATTGTGTATCTATATAACAGCAGCGAAAATCTTGCCATGCAATTGAGGAAATTAGTCTGCTATTACTATTATAATAGCACCAAAAAAGTAAAGAATACTTAGCAAACAGATTTAATAATAGTACAGATTTAATATTATTAAAATTATAAAACCTTGTTGAAATTAAAAACACAACTTAAGTAATTGGATCACAGACTTACTGTAGAGAGAACAATATTCCTCTGAATTAATTTACGGATTCAGTTCTAAGTATAAGACCTGGTTAAGTAGGAACCCATGTGTGGTGGTAGCAACAGGAAATTCCTTGCTTTCAGCCAATGCCTGTGGTGTAAACACCAAAGCTAGATTTGTTCTTCAGTTCATCTGACAAACATCTATAGGTAGCTAATGTGATGGAAATGTCATGCATTTTGACCTAACATTTATTTTCAGGATTTTAAGGACCAGTGTCATCAATGGATGTGGTGATATCACTCTTAAAAAAAAAAAAAAGTAGTTCATTTATGCTCTCCAAAAGAAAGAAATGGAGAGCTTTAAAGGGCTCATTGAAAGCAGTGTTCTTGTAGGAACTGTCGAGTCCCTCAGAAGGAAATATCTTTGCAAGCTTGGACAAAGATACAAATTCAGATGCCAGCAAGTTTATCTCCAGTGGGCAGCTTGTTAATTTTTAACCTTGTTAATTTACCTTTTTAAATGCCTATGTGTGGTATATGCAAGTATACATGTTCATATGTGCATGTGTATGAGGGATGCACACTACATTTTCACCTTATTTTTGAGACAGGGTCTCTCTGCACTCCTGGTGCTCACTGATTGCCTGGGCTGACAGTCCAGCAAGCTTTGGAACATTTTGTCTCTCTCTGCCCTTTCCTTCAGCTCTGGGCTTATAGATGCAGACACTGATATTCCTGATTTTTTTTCATGTTTATTATTAATTAAACATATTCATTTATTTTATATCCAAACTAGTTTCCTCGTCTTCCTCTCCTCCCATTCCCTCCCCACATCTTAACCCCACCTCCCCCAATCCACTCCTCCTATGTCCCCAGTGCTGGGATTGAAGGTATGTGCCACCAACGCCGGGCTTCCTCTTGTGCTTCTGTTCAGAAGGGAATAGGCCTCCCTCTACTTGTGGGACTCCTAACAATGTGAGCAGAGCCTGTCCCTAACACTTTGGCTGGCTTTCAGGAATCTATTCCTCATACTGGGTTACCTTGCCCAGCCTTAATACAAGGGAGGAGCTTATCCTACTTCAACTTGATGCTGATTTTGATGTGGGTGCCAAGGATCTGAACTCAGGTCCTCAGGTTTACATAGAGATCACTATACCCAATGAGTGATCTCCTCAGCCTCTGCTTATTAATTTTTAAAGGATAGTTCTATGTATTACATAGAATTTTGTGCTTTTTAATCATCTAGCACCACTAGTTTATAACTAATATTTTATGAATGATCACTGAATGGATGACTGTCTGGCTTACTAAACCAGTCCTGCAAAAACATCGATGTGCCTCGCAGGATAGTGTATCCCTGATGCTTCTATAAGTCCGTGTTACTTAACTGGTATTCAAAATGTTTTGACTGAAGGAATGAAAAACCCTCATAGTGGATGACATCACAGAAGAATTTTAATGATTTAGAAAGACTCATAATTTAAATCAGCCCGATCAACATCTTCAAAAGTTAATATGAGAATCAAAAATTTATTTGAGGAAGCCATCCCAAGTGTCTTTCAGGAAGAACGTGCCCTTCCTTTGACCCATGAACCTGAGCATATAGATTCATATGTGCCAATGAACTTGTTCTGTGTCTGAGGCAGCACAAGGCAGGTGCAAAATCCATGCCACAACGGTGTCAGCACGCATGCACTATGGACTCGCTGATTACAGAGTGGTCTGTTGGGTGTATCTCAGAGACCACGGTAGTCTGAGTTCAGTCTATTTCTTCAGGGCCACCTTCTTGTCACTGTACTAACCACTCTTCTACAGAGACTTAACTACTGGCTGTAACTTGATTCCTATTCCTCTAACATAGCATACACATGAAACACATGAAGAGGGAACAAAGCCAAGAAGCAAATAAAAGGTTAGTGGGGAAGGAGCTTTTGTCTAGGAGACTCAAGTGAAGTTCAGTTCTCTCCTTGGTGGCTATAAATATGGACAGTGTCATGCTCAGGCATGTAGTTACTTGTTGCTGTAGTATTTGATCAGCAATGTCTGTTGATACTTTGAGACCTGAAAGAATGGAAATAACTGCAAAGTTAAGGAATTTCTATCAACATGGGTAAGTTTGTCTTTCTGTTCTTTTGTGTTTGATGACATCCCAACTCAGTCAATATTATCTTTGGATGTTTTGAATTATAACAAAATGAAAAATGGCCTACCCACAGCGTGTTCCATTTGTCATGTTCTGGTTGAAGGAGCTGTTGATCCATACGATGGTATTATTTATACACACGTTTCCTGGAATCTCAAGTTCTTGTCTTTCAATTTCATATTCAATAAAAACATCTATCATCATACCAAAAACAACAAGTATGCCTGGCTGGGCTAGTCCATGGAGCATTGCACATATACTTCCCAGAAACATCAGCCAAGTGTCAGTCGATGAAGAAAATCGAAACTTGAAAAAAAAAATCCAAAGGGTTCACAGATTATTTATATATGAAAAGCAGGTGAGGTAGAAGGCCTATTTAGTTTCACTTCAATTCTGATAAACAGCACTCAGCACCAGGTGCTTGTGGGTGTCATGTTTAAGTAGTTGTCTTCACACTAATTATGTAGAAGTACTATCCATCAATTGTCTAAAACGTTAGACTCTTAAATTACATCCAAATCTTTGAAACTATTCTCCTGAGGTCAGGAGCTGACTTTACTACCTTTCACAGATGCCATTACCAGGTAGATAAACTGTGTGAGCATTCAACAATGCAATAACATGACTCTCAGCTCAAAGAGCCCATGTGGACAATGGGCAAATTTTTGCTTTGAAGTGCCTCCATCCTATAGCAGTTTGGGGTGACTCCCTAAGCTATGGAATTTCTAAAGAATTCTCATAAGAATGGCTATATATGCTCTATTGCTTTGGTAGTTATCCTTATCAAAATTATAACTGTGACTCCACTGATTCTATTCCAAATGGCTACACTGATCTCGAACATGACTTGTGAGTGTATTGAGCAATGAATTTCTAATCACTATTCAGCATGCTACCACACAGGTGAAGCTCATGACTGCATGGCTGATCACTAGAGTTAGATCCTGCCAATGCAACTAAAGAATTGGCACTTTCTCCAGGGTGTGAATCATTCACAGTTGTAAAATCAACCAAATAAATCAGCATAGTTGTTTTACCAGTTCAAAGAAGCCAACTTGAATGTCTTCACCTTTCTTTTTCTCTTCTGACCTGAGGAGAAAAACAGGTATTTAAAGGTCTTTTTTCCAAAATTGATGAGAAATTCTCCCTACTCGGTAATTCCAGAGTCATTTTCTTCTTGAAGAAGAAGAAGAAGAAGAAGAAGAAGAAGAAGAAGAAGAAGAAGAAGAAGAAGAAGAAGAAGAAGAAGGGGGGAGGAGGAGGAGGAGGAGGAGGAGGAGGAGGAGAAGAATCATCATCATCTCCCGTCTAGCTGGGAAAGTCTGGCCAAACCCAGTAGTTTGCACACATGAATTTTCAACAACTGTGGATGCCTGACAAAGACCTGCACAGGCTCACACCAGGCACCATTCCAGCATGGATGGAGAAAGGACTCACAAGGCCCCACACCTAGTTAGGGAGCTACAGGCAGTCAGTGGCATCTGAAGATATGTGTGAGGGGGTGTGTTTGCTTCAGGAATAAGACCCTTAGTAAACTGCCCACACTCCAGGGGTCAGCCACAGACCCATGTGTATATAGGCAACACTAACTGGAATCAGAGGAGATATCAAATATGCATATTCTAGTTCTTGTGAAGCCAGTCACCCACCTTTGCCAATGTGCTCCCTCCCAAAACGTTCTTTCTTAGACAGCCGCATGGACAGTTACTCAACTTGGGATTCTCACTCCAAGTCTCCTCATCTTCCTTGGCAGGCCATTCCCTAGCTAATATGGTTAAGGTTTCAATAACATCTGCCTTGCTACCCACATTCTGTCTTAAATCTTCATTTCCAACTTACTCTTTTATTAGAAAAAAAAGTTATATGCTCTCAGTAGCTACCATGCAATCAATATATTTTCTAAACATATACTGTTTATTCTATCTCCCTATTAATACACCCTCCTCATGAGCCTAGGGGGAAATGTACTACCATGATTCTGCTAACAGAACATAGCACTAATGACACATTGCTATACCCATAGATCAGAGCAACACCCAACACTCATCAGAGGAGCTCCTTCTTGCAATAGATGGAAATTAACACAGAGATACACCACTGGACAACCTGCAAAGATGTCTTCATCAAAGCCCTCCACTCAAGGCGAGGGGAAGAAGAGAAGGCAGAAATATTTAAGAGCCCGAGGTGATGGAGGACTCCAAGGGACTGATGCCCATGTGAACTGGCAGAGACTGTGTCGGCACACACAAGGCTTGCACAGGGTCAAGCCGGACAGGGTCCCAGCACTGAGAGGACAAAGAGGACACAGGATCTCACCCTTAACAGAAAAGCTATCTATCATGTGCTGCTGTGTGCATGCCTTTAATCCCAGCACTTGGGAGGATCTTTGTGAAGCCAGCATAGCCCACAAGGTGAGTTTCAGACAAGCCAAGGCTACACAGAGAAACCCTGTCTCAAAAAACAAACAAAGGAAACAGAGAAGCTATTGCCATTGATACCTTTTAGCAAAGGGAAATTCATTGTCATTGTTTTCAATTGTGTGTCACTGGATATGTATCACTGGATGAGATATATATGATATATATATATATATATATATTATATTATATTATATTATATTATATTCCAAAGCAGCCCCATGCCGCCCCAAGAGTAGCTGACTGACACAAAACAAATTCTGTGATAGTTTGTTTGTTGTGGGTTTTAAAAATTCCTTTTATTTGTTTATTTTCTGAATTTTGTGTTTGTTTATTTGCTTTTTTGGGGTTTTGTTGTTGTTGTTTGTTTGTTTGTTTTTTAGAGAGAGAGAAAGGACATGAAGTTGTGTGGGTAGGGAGATGGGAAGGATGTGGTAGGAGTTGGAGGGGGAAAACATGATCAAAATATGTTGTATGAAAAAAAGATTAGTGGAAAAAGAGCGATCTCCTCTAGGCGTAGGGAGTGACTGCTTCTTTTCTGCCCTCCCAGTACCTTCCAGTGGACCAGGGCCACCTGACTCCTCCTAGCCCAGAGTGAATTGTACAACTGCTACCACCTTCTTCTGTCATAAAATACTTCACACTTCTTAAACTAACCTTCTGCCATTCCCCATGCCTCTGTTCTGATGCAGACCCCATTTAATCCTGCCCCATACACAATTTACATGTCAGTGTGAGTGCTGAAGAGAAAACTCTAAGAATTCACCTGGGGTGGGGGTGGGGGTGGAGATGAAGTTGGAGGACCTCCCTTTAGTGATATTTTGTTTGTGCTTTAAAAAATAAAGCTTGCCTGAAGATCAGAGTGCAGAACTAAGCCACTAGAGGCCAGGCAGTGGTGGCACACATCTTTAATCTTAGTACTCCAGGGACAGAGTTCAAGGCCACCCTGGGCTACACGAAATTGATGCAGTCTAAAAGAGAAACAGAGCTCATACAAGGTGATCCCAAGCTGGGATCACACGCCTTTAATTCCAGCACTAGGGAGGTGGAGACAGGAGTGGAGAGAATTTTTTTTAAAGACCTATTAGAATTAGTGTACACCTGCCAGCACTCATGAAATCACATCTATTGTCCCACCCCTTGCTGCTTGTTTGAGCTAGCAGCCCTGGTGGACTGAAATGCACAGGAAGAAGCCTGGAATAATCAGAAAGGGATATCCCAGGAGGCTTCAAAGAGGAGAAAGCATCGAACACACCAAGCATGGGAAGTAACGTGCATGAAAATGCTCTGCTCTGTGTTTGGAGGAATACTCTGAAGCCATCCTAGAGAAGATGCTGTGCTGCTGGAATGACCACTCACCTTGGTTTCTTTTCATTGTTACCTGTCAGGATGGAAACAATGTGTAAAGAGGTTAATAAAATCACATTCAAGCACAACACTAGTCAATCAAAAGCAATTTTATAAACTGCTTTTACTTATGAAATATTATAAAATAATTGTTGGCTGTCTAGATCTATCTTCTTCCGTATCTTTCCCATTCTTCCTCTTTTTCTCTTTCTCCTTCCCTCCCTCAGCTTTGACTATATATCTGGATTTTTCTCCAGATCACTAAACATGTGGTTTTTTTCTAAACATCACAAAGAAGTTCGGGTTTTTTGTTTGTTTGTTTGTTTTGTTTTGTTTTTTCTTTTTAAGATAGGGTCTCTCACTCCATGATGCAAGCTGGCCACATGGGAACTGTGTAGTCCACAGTGGCCTCAAACTCAGACTCACAGAAATTCTCCTGCTTCAGTCTCCCAAGGGTTGTGATTACAGATGTGAGCCACCATGGTGACAGAAATTTCTATAGTTTCTAAATTAGTTGAAGTGATTATGATTGTTTTAAATCATCCGTTGAAATGGGAATTGATTTATTGTTAGAAACATCAAACATCTTTCTATTTAACAGACCCCGGATCTGCTGGAAGGTGTCTTTAATACTTCATAACCACCAGAGCCCATAAGATGCAGCTGCAGGTTACTTTTTGTCAGCACACGCAGAGCAATGGAAGTGAGTGTCTACAGGGACATAAGGGAGCCACAGAGAACCCTAAGGAATCCTTCTTACCATGGCCATCATTTCCTAGGTCTGCTGACATTTTTAATATAATTGCAGTAAGACAAAAGAGATATCACATTGTAGATACATGGCTTGAGAATCAGAAAATGATTACATAACTAGTATATGTGTGTGTGTGTGTGTGTGTGTGTGTGTGTTTTAGCAACTTTTAAAAAGAGTGTGCAAAGTCCTAATTTCTCTGTCTGTATAATATAGAAACATAAGATTTATTCAGTGGATGGCAGCTTAGGGTGTATGCTCACAATGTGCCAGGGACTAATGCCACAGCCACCCTCCCACACACTCTCATTCCTGCCAGGCGCAGAAACCTTAACAATTACTGTTACCACAGTGATCAGAAATGATACAGGATAAAGATACTGTAATGGCCAGGGTTGAACAACCCTTCCCTACCTAGGAAGGAGGTTCTCATGGGGGATGCTTCCACTCGCTCATATATTGTGATTTCCAACATAGAGCTATCAGATGTGACATGACATGGATTCTAGAGAAAGCCCACTGGCTGGCTGTCAGGTGTGTGCCCAACAATAAATCTACATGTTGTAACTGGTTTTTCTCTGTCTTGAAACTTCAATGCATTAGACTCACATTTGTCTTGACTTTTCTTTGCACAATACTTGAGTGAATATAAAGGCCACTTACATGATCCATCTGATTCAAAAGCATGATTCTCCTCTCCAAATTTCTTCACACTGCGAAGAATTACCGAGTCAGACATGGTGTTCACAATCTGCACTCAACAACCCTGTAAAATAAAACAATTGATGCAGTTACTATATATTTTCTCTTTCACAAAAGTAGCCAAATAAACAAGCTTCTGTAAATAATCTCAAATAAAAATAGATCGTATAACCCATTCACATCGCAGTGAAGGAGACTAAATATGAGAAAAGAGAAACAAAAAACTGGACTAAAGTCATGATTTCATTAATTGTTAGTCAAATGACCACTGCCAACTTCCCAAAAATTAGCCCAATGGAAAATGGTTTTCTTGCTTTTCAGCTTTTGTCTTGGAGGAGGCTATGGTACGTCCTTCAGTCATCCCGAATCTGGGTTCATTGAACACCACCATGCTGCCCAAGTTCAAACCCAAGGAGATCAAAGTTGTGTACTTCAGGTTCACTGAAGGGGAGGTGGGTGCCACATCTGTTTTGGCCCCCAAGCTCAGTTCTTGGGTCTGTCTCAAAAAAAAAAAAAAAAAAAAAGTTAGTGACGACATTGCCAAAGCATCCATTGACTGGAAAGGTCTGAGGATTACGGTGAAGCTGACCATCCAGAACAGACGACCCAATGAGGTGGTATCCCCTGCCTCCACCTGGTCATCTGAGCCCTCAAGGAGCCACCAAGAGACAGAAAGAAAGGGAGGGAGGGATGGAGGGAGGGAGGGATGGAGGGAGGGAGGGAGGGAGGAAAGAAGGAAGATGGTTTTCTTTAGTTTAAATTAAAATTTATTTGTTCTATTTGTGATTTAACAAAATCTCATCAAAGCACTAAGTATAGAATAAAACAACTGATGACATTCTGAAGTGTAGTTGGTACAATGACACCCAAGTCCTTTCAAGTAGTATCAGTGGTCTTTTGTAAGTATATCCCAAAGGGAAGGAGAGTCCAAGCAGAGCCAAGGAAGCAGAGAAAGTACTGAAAGCATCTCCATGTACCATAAGGGAAAGGAGAGCACAGCGGTTGGTATTTTCACTATAGGCTCTAGACACAGGCGTGGATGTGAGAGTTTAGGCCCTGACAGGACTACAAGTTTCCCACACCCACACCCACACCAGACAGGGGAGTAAAAGGGCCCTCTCTATGTGGAGCCACAGGCTATTATGGACCTTCTGCACTGCCTGGAGACCCTTGAAAATCACTGCCAATCATTGCCTATGGAGTTATATCTCATGATGAAATGAAGATCTATGAAAGTTACATAAGGAGATATTGATATATATATATTATACACACGCATTATACATAAGCAGACATATACATCCCTCTGTATAATATACAGATAAACTATGCATGCATATATATGTACATATACATATGCATATTATACAGATAAAAGAGTTGAAGTGAACTTGTGAAAAGCTTCCAACTTCATCCAATTGGAATTAGAGAGGATGGCAGATATTATAATTAAAGAAACAATTGGTAACATTTTCTGTTATTGTATTGTCTTTAAATTATTTGACTGCTGAGGAAATAGCAACAACTGTTAAAACAAATGCTGCTGGATTAATCCAATTTATATATTTTAAAAATGCTTTGACTACCAAATTTTAAGTCTAAGGACAGGTTACTGGGGAAAAGATTTCTACTTTTGTTTCCACAAAAAAATAAAAATCTATGGATTCCCTCCAGACTAACATGGTTTGATGAAGCAAGACCCCCTGAAGCAATGTCCATGATCCACCATTCAAAACAGCTTGGACAAGGCAGACCAGGATTTCTGCATTTTCTTAGGATCCCCCCATGACAGTGCCCCCTACCAGAAGGAAGCAGTTTGGAAAGAATGACACCCAAATTCCCAAATATTGTCTATAAATGTTTGTTTTCATTTAAATGGGGTTGGTTATAAATGGTTAATGACCACAACCAATCTCTTTAAAGGTAAAAATGGGATTGTGGTATATATATAAATACTTTGTTTTGAAATGGATTTTTATTTACTCATACAAATTTAAGGTCAATTTTGTGATATGTATATTTCTCTTGTTTAGGTATTGTGTTTGTTTATATAGTCATTTAAAATGTAATGTATAATTTAGTACAGATTATAGATAGTTACCTATAATAGTCAAAACTTATAGTTAGGTATGTTAGGTTTCTAGATACACAGAGATGTATTTGAGATGAATAGGCATTCTTCAAACCTTTCAAAGACCTACAGAATATGGCATTTAAAATGGCTTAGGGTTTTTCTTAACAATGAGGCACAATTGCTCCTGACAACACCACCTGCATCAGAAAGGAAGATGGACATCGAAAAAACTCGTTATGGAGTTTACTTCCAATATGGCAAGACTAGCCATTTGGAAAAGATACTATTCTTGTTTGGACTGTTTGACTTTATGCTATATAAACTGGACCTGCAGGCCCACAGGAAAGTGACTGCTGATATAAAATGGACATTGCTACAGGGTTCCTGCTTCATGAAAAAGTCTGCCAGACAGTCTACAGGACACAGAGAAAAGTGACTGGCAAACTACCAATACAGGTGGATAGTTTAAAGTTTCCTGGTTTGCTGAGGAGTCTTCCAGACACACTATGGCATATACACTAAAGATGGAACATTACAGAAGAACTTCAGGTGACTGACCAGGCAAGTTGTCTCTGTCATTTCTAGACTTTGTATACTATTCTTCTGTGGTCTTTGATAGAGTTAAAGACAGATAGTTATGGTTATGGTTTTCCTTAGTTAGGATTAAAGATAAGTTACATATAGAACTTTAGAATCACAAAGATAGGATAGATGATAAAATATTTTCTTTAAATCTTGCTAAATGTTAATGGACTAAATGTTGTTAACTGTGGTTCTTATTTGATAAATGTTTTGTTATATATTTTGCTATGTTAAGTTTAAAACCCTTCTTTTTATTTTAGACAGAAAAGAGGAGATGATGTGAGATGTCATTCTATAAATATGTTTCTCACATTGGTTAATGAATAAAGCAGTGTTGGCCAATAGAAAAGCAAGATAGGCGGGATTAGGAGAGAAGAAGAATTGAGAAGAGTAGGGAGCTTCAAAATATAAGACCGAGAGAGAGAACTTGAATCCTCTCTGCGGTAAGCCAAGACCATGTGGAAGTACTTAGATTAATAGAAATGGGTTAATATTTAAGACAGAGCTAGCCAATAAGAAATGCTAGTAACAGGTCAACAGCTTTATATCTAATACAGCATCTCTGTGTGTTATTTGGGGCTCACGAGCAAAGGAACCAGGACAGTGGGAAAACATGCTTGTAACAGGCCCTGTCTGGGTCTGCTATCCTGCTTTGGCTGGGGTCTGTGCTGATGTCAATGGCCCGTGTTACCACAGGGATCATAGGAACCAAGCATGTTGAAATCCAAGGGCTGTTCTGAGCTGGCCTTGCCCTTCACTGGCCCTGGAATAGCTGCCCTTGCCCCTCACTGTATATTACAGCAGAGAGCTGCCCCTCATCCCCCCACCCCACAATCAGGAAAGATGGCCCCACCTTTCACCATGGACCTGCACCTCACCTGGCCAGCACACTAGAGCTGACCCTGTTGTCTGGATGCAGGCAAGCCAGCACTGAGGGTATGAGAGCAGGAGAGCTGATCCCTCCCCTTGTATGTCCCTTGTATGGAGAGAGAGCAGACCACAAAGAGAGACCACGGAGCTGGCCTTGGTGGTGTGAGCATGGGTGAGCTGTACCAGAGTGCCTGAGAGCAAGAGACCTGGCCCTGCTCCTTGCTGTAGGCTGCATTGGGTGAGCTAGCTGAGACGGTGCTGGAGAGACAATGAGGGAAAGTTGGCAGGCTGACCAACCCAGCTACCACCCAGGCCCAGAACCAGGACTATGAGTTGGCCCATCCCAACATCTACCTGATCTATGAGCTGCTAGAGCATATGAAGGGGATACACCTACAGATGCACAACTGCAGGGTCCCCATGACACAGAGCAACAGGATATCTAAAAGGACCCCCAGGGGGAGCCCATATCAATGGCTTAGCAGAAGCCAGAGGCCTTGAACCAGACCAATGACTCAAGGCGATGAACAGTTGCAAGTAAAGATGAAAGGGTTAATGGGTGCACTTGTGGCTCAATGGACCACACCACAGCTTCCGCGATGAGATGCTTCTCCTTTGGGTTGTTGTGTTGCTTTTGTTTTTGTTGCTTGTTTTCTGGTTTTGTATTGTTTTATGTCTTTGTTTTGCTGCTTTTAAAATTTTTGTTTTGTTTTGTTTTGTGGGGAAGTTGCAGAAGTAGAGGTCATATATGTGGGGGGGGGATGGGCAGAATCGGAATGGGATGCATGATGTGAAATTTAGATTTTAAAAATTTGCCAATATCCAACTATTTTTATCTAGAAATCTAACATTGGATTTAACTATTATTTTAAGTTTTAAAACAAAAATAAATAAAAGCACCATTAAAATAACAACCTCTGGATAAACAAAGTGTTAAAACTGAGAACATACAAAAGTTCAGCAATCAAAAAACAAGTCAAAGAAAAAAAGAAACTATGAAAAAGTATAAAAAATAGAAAATGTGCATAGAGGGAATAGAGAAAAATGCCCAAACATTCCAGTAATTATGAAAAGTATGTCCAGATGGATATGATTCAACCTACTAGGATGGACCTGTGAATAAACACAGTGGCAATGTCCCCGATCCCCGATTATCTCTTCCCATTTGTGTATACGAAATGTGTACACAAATTATCTGTTTCCACTTATGTATACTCAATGTCAGTGTAGCCAACTAGTGGAGACAGTAAGTAATGAGAGTCTAGGTCTGGGGCAATTGTAAAAGGCAGATCAAGAAAGAGTGACTGATAATGAAGACAAGGTTCCACTGGGCAATGAGGAAAATATGCAAATATTAAATTGCAGGGGTAGTTGCATAATCTATCAATGCACTAAAAACTAGTGTGTTGTACACTTCACTCAAATGGACTTCATGCTATGTAACGTCTACTTCCATGGGCTGTTAACATGCACACAGAACACTTAAGGTGAGAAGAATCCACCCTGGAGAAATAGAGTGATGAACACTGATGCTCAGCTAGCTCGCTCCTTTTTTCTGTAGTTTGGGACCCAAGATCACAAAATGGTGCCACCACATTTAGGATGGGTCTTCCCATTTGACCAACCTAGTGAGAAAAAAAAAAATCCTTCACAGGCATAGGCAGAGGATATCGAATCTACATAATTCTTTCCTCACAAATAGGCTCATAGGTGATTCTATATCTTGTCAAGTTAATGAACTACCACAATTAGGAAATATAGGAGCTTTGACACATTCTTGTTTAACACCAGTGTATGGAATCTGAAAATAGGAAATATATTTAAGTTACAATTGGCATATTTATAAAAATTGACTAAATTTGGCAAGACGTGTAGATAAATTATGCTGACGTGAGCCAAAGGCTTCCTCCATACTAGCCTTCATTAGTGCTAGAAAGTGCTATACAGGTTGCTGGAGAAAAAAGTTATCAACAGTCTTGCAGAGCTATGGATCCTGCAAACTATAATAATGATCTGCCAGAAAAAAAAATGTATCATTTAGTACAACACTATCGTGACTATTATGGGGACAACCCTTCTCTCTGGTTGAATTTAAGATCCACTTCACAGGAGAGAACTTATGCTTCCTAGTCAAGAGCCCGTGGCTGAGGAGGTCATGGGCCATAGTGGAAAATGTCTACGATTATTTTCCTAATTGTCATGTTGTCAAACTGTCTTCTAAATACTCAGGTTTGTACCCACAGATAAGTGCTATGCTTGGCCTTCATCAGAGAAGCTTCTAGACAGTGGTTAACACAGAAGCCCCTCAATGGCCACAGGTTGAAGAATGTTGGGATGGTGGAGTGTTGAGCCCTAAATGGGAAAGCTGTATCACCCTCTCCAAGGCCCAAAGGACATCATGGAAGAGGGAGCAGAAAGATTAAGAAAAACAAAAGATGTGCAGCCAACAGACATCTTCTGAGCATGATACAGCCATTGCACTCATAAACTCACTGAAGCTGTGAGTTCTCTGCAATAGACCTGCACAAGGCTGGACCTCTCAATGTTTCGTCATGGATAGGGCTAGCCCAGGCTGGCCTTGAACTCACTGAGATCCTCCTGCCTCCTCCTCCGGAGTGCTGGGATTACAGGAGTGCGCCGCCGCCGCCGCTGCCACCACCACCACCAGTTCTTCTTTAATCTTTTAAAAGATTAAGTGCAATTATGTTTATGACCAAATCTTTGAGTGTCTTTTTTAGTTGGACCCCACAGCTTTTCTATCTTTATTATCAAGTTCTAAGCATTTCCTAATTTTCATTGTGTCCACAAAGTGAGTTCCAGGACAGCCCCATTTCAAAAAACAAAAACAAACAACAAACAACAACAAAGATTAATTAATGAATGCCATTCTTCTTAAGACCCTTTCTCTCCCAGTGGCAGAGAATTTGCCTAACACTAGAAACCCTAGGTTCAAGCCTCAGCATAGTAAAGGGAAAGGGGGGTGAACCTCAAAATTAATAAGATTTAAAACTTAAAGAAATAAAGATTGAGAGGGCAGAGCAAATATAAAAGCTGATCTTTTCAAATAGCCAAAGACCAGACAGAACTCAGCAAAACATGTCAAGAAAAAAATGGATGTCACAATAAGCAACAGAAAACAAATAGACAGAAGACTAGGCAGAAAAGGTTAAAATCATAATCAAGTACTATGAGAAACTTCATGATAATAAACTTGAAAACCGGGGTAAAACTGATTTTCTAGAAAAGCTAGAAATGTCTCAGAAGAAATTTTTAAAATTTAAAACTAATAATTATTAATGACATTTATTTAATATTCAACCACCCCCCAAAAAAATATTAAAACTGAAATGGCACTTTGGATACACCAGGAATGTTCTTTACATGTGTCTTGACTTTAAGTCCTTCAATAGGGAGCTGGTGAGATGGCTCAGCTGCTAAAGGTGCTTGCCACCAAGCCTGACTACCCTGGTTTAACCCCCAGAACCTGAGTGCCCAAATGGTAGAAGAGTGGTAGAATGAATCCCACAAACTGTCCTCTGACTTCTATACCCATGCACAGGGTAGGAGGTGCTCAGAAGTAAAAACAAACAGAAAACCCAATCATCAAATCCTTGTCCCCTGAGATGGAAACTAATTCTTTCCACACTTTCCAGACACTGGCTCTAAGGCATGAAAAGATTAAGCTACATGCTCAAGAGCACATTAGTAACTGGTTGGTAACTGGCAGGGCCTATATTCAAACTCACATCATATGAGATCCATGTTGACACATATATTGGTGTATTTACTACGGCATGTCTTTAGAACCAAAAGCTTGAAGAAAATATAAAAAAACAAGAGAATGAGTCTACAGTGTACTGAACTTTCATAATTCAGACTAAATGAATTAATAAGGAGATTCCAGGAAAAGTATAGATTGGAGAGATATACAATACATCCTTAATTTTTTCTCTCTCCGTGTCTCTGTCTCTCTGTGTGTGTCTGTCCCTCTTAGCACCTTCCCATCCCTATCAGTCTCTACTCTCCCTCTTCCAGATTCATAACTTTGTGCTGCATTGTGTGACCTGTTTACTTCAACCAGAGCCACCAGTGTGACCATCGTACTGGAGTGGTCCACTGAAGCCTGGTGGGGGTCACAGTAGACACTGAAAGCAATGATTCCCCCTCTCCCTGAAGAATCACAATAGCAAACAGTGATGGGTAGGTTCCCTTGAGACCAGCAAGATGTGTCCTTTTTTATTCAGTCACCAATTATTTTTCCTAACTTACTCCTTCATTTAAGAAATTTCTGTCCACTGCTGTGCATATCTTCAGCAGTATTAAGAGGCCAAAAGTTCAGTGCCTTCCCTCAGATTTTGGAATTCCACCAGCCCTGTTGTTGCTTGCTGCTCCACTGTTTTTGGACCAAGGGAACATTGGGGATTGACAGAAGATCTTACTACGCCTCCTCTCTGGCCAGGAACTCACTATGTAAACCAAGGTTGGTCTTTAACTTGCCTCCTTGAGTGCTGGGATTATAGGTAACAACACCAAGCCAATCATGTGTTAGTAACATATCTGTGAGTCCACAAAGCTGGTCCTGGTAAAATCCACAATGGAAGAGAGCACAGTTCCTTTTGCCCTTTACACTCCAACACCTAATCCCCTTGACCCTTCCCTAACTCAGCCTTCCGGGGTCCTGTGCAGTCAACCCACTAACCTGAGTTCATTCTCCTATGCTAGCCCCTTGGCATCCCACACATGAGGTTTCCTACAGTGTGTGCCTTCCTGAAAATCCTTATAACTCATTTCTGTGCTTTATTCTATTCCGAAAATGAAACATTCTCAAACAGAAAGCTTTATTTCAAGCATGAATTTCGATGCTCATAACATCACTAACGTCCTTCAGCAAAGACCACCATGAACACAACTCTGAGTCAACAAGTTGAGTGACAGAGGGCACATTGGTGGTCATGATGTATCTCAGTTGAGAATGTCAGAAAGGTCTAGTTATGGGACCTAGGCTTCCATTAGAGCAGTTGAGGAAGGGCCTAAGGAAACAAGAGTTGGCTCTAAATAGATGCTGTCAAAAAGTTGGGAAACTTAAAGATGGGCAAAGAAATAGCACTCACTCATGCTCTGCATCTTGCGGCAGAACTGTTAATTGTTCTTGTGTTGTCAAATTTTATTATGTATGTTCTCGGAGTAATGCCTGAGGTTGGTGGTGTGTGCTTGCTTATTTCTGATAGGAGAAGAACAGAGCTTAACTGATGTGTCAGACCAGCTACTAGATGTCAGAGGGTGTTTTCCTTTTCTTCATTATTCCGAACTACATAGTCCCATTCTCTCTCTCTCTCTCTCTCTCTCTCTCTCTCTCTCTCTCTCTCTCTCTCTCTCTCTCTTTCTCTGACATATTTTACAAGACGCCTGTGTCCAGGGCCAAAGAAATTAATCAGTTTTTCTGTGAAAATTGGAAGGTGCTGCCACAATCTCTGGTGGTTCAGCCAGGGCAGGGATGATATTTGAAAGCCATTGTGCTGAAATTTTAATGATTTCAGATCACAAAGACACTGAAGTTTTTTAACACTAAGTGCATCTATTTGAAAATTAATAGATCGTCTCCTGAATGGGTTGTCTGATACCATTACAACATAGAATGCATTCAATCTGTCATTAAGCCATGCTTTCATCCATTGACTGATTTAGGAAAGGTTCCAGAAAAAGCTTGCAGCAGTCCTGGAGGACATCTCTGCTAGACTCTGAAACCCTAGCAATGTAGAAATAGTTTACCATGATGAACAGATCTATTTGGCAGGATCTTGAGGATGCCCATCCTCCCTCAGAAGTTTTTCCCCCCTTATCAACAGAAGCAGTCACAATGCCACTGAACCCTACTTTCTCAGCTAACACATTGTAAGGCTTAATTAGCACCTAAACTGTTTTATCCATTACCAAAAGCCATAATCAGGATGTCTTAATAATTTGCTATAATATTTTTTTAATAAACACAAGAAAATTCAGAGGGAAGGAGGAAGGGAAAAGAGGAAAGAATGGAGGGAGGAAGGAAGGAGGGAAAAAAGGAGAAACAGACTCTTAGAAACTGGTTTCAGAGTAAAGAATTCTACAATTCTATTGAAATAAGGGCAATCAGCTGACTGCCTGCTTGCTCAATCTCTCTCTCTCTCTCTCTGAATCACTGTTTTATTGGAATATAGTTATTATATTCACTCAGCTTTATATTTTATTTTTATGAGTATCTCTAACATAAACTGAATGTCCTTCGCTGTATTTACTCTCTGGCTCTTTACAGAAACCCTTTCCACTCTAGTACCATGAAGTCAGTTCAGAAAAGTGAGAAAATTCTCAAGGATGTGATTTTTAAACTGAAATATATAGCACCAACCTTCTAACTAGCTTCATTCTCGTGAGCTTCTGGAGTGAACAAAAGACGGATGATGGACTCATGGAAAAATTGCAGGTGTGATGACTGTTAGTATTCAGGCATCTGTACCGGCCTGTCCTTGGGGTCCTGACAGGATATGTGCCCTCAGCTGCAGCCACTAAGAGCACCACCTGTGCACATTCACTATGTTCCCTTTTAGAAGGGCGCTGCTTTCCTTCTCTCCCTCTCTCTCTCTCACTCTCTCTCCCCCTCTCACTCTCTCTCCCCCTCTCTCCCTTTCTCTTTCTCTGCCTCTCTCTTCTCTTCTGCCACTCCTGTCCCTAGACAGAGAGGTCTCTCCTCTCCCCTCCCCCATTTTCCCATTCACTTTCCCCAATTAAAAATAAATAAATAAATAAATAAAACCCTCCACCCAAGCTGTGTCACATGGTGCCTTTTTCTCATGGGCAGCTTTTTTAAATTAGTACAATGACCATGGTGAAGGGGATGTGGGAGCACTAGCTTGGGAAGTCCTGGAATGAACACATTCACCATGAATTTGCCCTGGAGAGAAACCCAAACCAGGCAGGGGAAGAACAGAAGGAAGGGAGGAGCATATGGAAGGCCCAGACCCCAGAGACAGACCGGCAAGGGCTGAAGAATACCGGTATGTCTGGGAGGAGGATGGGGTACAAACCACCTCTGGAGTTGCTGTTGATCTTTAATACTGGAGTCTTGGGGCTTTATCCCATGAAAAAAATGAAAGCTAATGAAGGGTTTTAGTCAAGAAAAGAATAACTGATATTTTAAAGTGTCTGATAAGACTTATGATTTTATATTAGTTCAAACACGGCCATGCTTTCATAATGACAAGTTTTAAAAGCACCTCTCTGGCATTTTTCCTTTTACTTTGGGTGATCTTTTTTTCCCAATTCACCCATGTTAACTATACACACACACACACACACACACACACACACACACACACACACTTTCAAGACAACTGATGTACAAAATAGCATTGCTGTAAGACAGTCACCAAGCTTCCCTCATTGAATATATCAAGAAATCTGCCAAACATCTACCCAAGGGCTGTAGCCTTATTATATGACAACATTGGACTTTCGGTAAATCTGAAACACACACACACACACACACACAAACAGCATAGACTTAAAACACTACAGGCAAAATCCAAATCACTTACCTTCAGAAGTGAATTTGAAGACGGCAAAAGCGGGAGACTCCACTGAAAGTCAGGGTTGTGTACCCCTTTCCTAGTTCAGTTTTCATTGTAATAAAGCACTGAACAGAAATCAGGCTTTGTCCAGAACACTATTTGCTTATAGGTCAATGCCCCAAAGTCCAGATCTAACACAGTTCAGTGACATGAGAGAAAAGGTCAACCGTACTCAAAGCAGTAACCCCAAACCCAGAGTGCACTACGAACCCTTAGAGGGTATCTGTCAAGCTTCAGAAACAGGTGCTTTGCCTTAGGATGAGGCCTAATCAACAAGGGCCTGGTAAGAGGCCAGAGTCTTCTTCTGTAAGCCCCTGACTTTAAAAAGTTGCTTACAGAAATCTAACAAGACAAAAATACTTCTAGTCTTCTCTTCTCAATTTGAAGTGGCCTTTGTGACACTTGGGGTTGCAGGCCCTTGGTGATCTGGAACCAGTCCCGTCGTTTGGTGGAGGATTAATAACATGCAATTGCCTTCTGTTCAGAGTCTGAGCACACAGATGATCCTTGAACCCTGGTCTGATCAGTCAATAACCTCAGGCTCTGCCCACCGGTGGCAGTGGAAATGCATGACTTTGAAAACACATTTCCATTAACGAAGACTCAAGGAAAGTAAATGCTTAGAGCTACTCAGGTCTCCTCTTCTGCCTTCTTACTGTTAATCCCCTCCATATATTTCTTTAAATTTAAAAAAAAAAAGTGTGTTTTTTTTTTTTTGCTATTTTTTCCTTTATTAATTTGAATTACATTTTTTAAAGAAATATACTTATATGACTCAAAATGCTATTCATTTTTTATATTTCTCCTTGAAAAGGGGTGATAGTAGGATTACTACTGATTGTGGGGTCACAACTTGTGCCCAAAGTCAGGACTGGCCACCTGTCATCTCTACATCAATATAGATAGGCAAGTTAATAATGGAAAGCAGAAAGGGAGATTCATTCAGTGTTCCACAAAGAGACAGAGATGCAGTGAACACCCAGTCCCTGCAATACTGAGATGACATCAAAGTTTAAATAGAGAACCAAAGAAACACACATTAAGTGGTCCAGTCAAGGTGTAGTCCTGCCCACCACTGACTGCCCTTCAATCCTGTCTAACAAGTTGTTAGAACTGAGGGAAACCTCAAGAGACAAGTCCCCACCCCACCCCACCTCCACTGTTACCTCTTCCTTCTCCCAGCGTGAGATTCTCAAGGATATTTCCATTTCTTTGGGGGTGCACTGTTTCAGTAGTCTGAAGGTCAGATTGAGAGACACAGAGTTTTTTTTTTTAGAATATCTTAATTTCTTCCCGCCCAGTTAAAGGACCATGAAAAAGACTGATTTTACGGGACAGACAGTCGTTCTTAGAGCATTCCCTCCATGCCAGAGATAACTATTGAGCAAAAAGGCTGGATGTTCCAAGACACCAGCATGCATGTTTACCTAAGGAGGGGAAGGCAGGTCAAGAATGGCTTTCAGAGGCAGGGAGGTGAGCTGTAGTCTGAGACAGGAATGTCAGCCCAGTAGCCCAGAATAACAGGGAATGGCCAACGATGAACACTTTTGCTTGTTATCATCACCCTGCGGATCAATATAAATTGTAAAAACTCAGCAAGGACCTAGCATGACAAAGCTTCCGTCATCCTGAAGATGTGGTTCTCAAGGTCTCCAGGGATACCGGCCTCTGACTATCACACAGGGAAGGATGGCATGGGATATTTTACTTGAACAGTTTCCATGGGCCAAATCTAGGAATGGCATTTAATATTTCTGTTCACATTACATTCACAGGGTCTGTGTCACCTGGCTACCCTTTACTGAAAGAGAAACTAGGAGATTAGGTCTAACTATGTGCCTGGGAAATCTGGTTAAAGCTAGCCAACCTCAGGAGATGGGTTTTGAAATCATGAAGACTATAGTTTATGTAGTACTACTTGTATGACTGAAGTCAATGACTCAATCTCAAGTAATGTCAATATCTCCATCTGTAAAAAGGGAGTGGGAATACCACATTCCTGCTGCCCCCCTCCTGCTATGCATTCTGGGTAGGTGTACAGTGTTTGGATATGGAGGCAGAGCAGGCTCTGTCTCACTAAACATGGGTGCTGAAAATCAGTTGGCCTAACTGGGAGCCTCCCAGGGAGCCTGCTGCAAGGTTAGCAAGTGTAAGAGCTCAGTCAGAAATTCACAAAGAAACAGAAGGGAAAATCAGTAAAACGAAATCCCAATAAGCTCCCTGGAATGCAAATAATAGCAGAAATCTCATCCAAAAGCTAAGTCAGGGGGCCAGGTCAAAAAGAGACTGGCAAACCCACTCACAGCTCTACAAAGCTCCAAGTCCAGTTGCAGATTTCCATGAATCAGTGACTCCTCCAGCCAGCCAGGCCAGTGAATGGAGAGGAATTTCCTTTTGTCGTTTTCCATGATGCACAGATCTGGGCTAAAGGCTGCTTGAGAAAGAACTTAACTGATAAAACGAAGATCATTTGAGAGCCCAGTAATGAGGAACAATCAAAATCAGGGAGACCAGCTATAACCCCAAGGTAAAAGATAGGCAAGGCCACAGTGCTGAAGGCTAGATATCTTGATGCCTACAAGTGCAGGCTGTAGGAGGCTCAGAGCAGGCAGTGGAGTGTGCAAAGAACAATGGCCCTGCCCTTTGTGGCGAAGAGAGAAATAATTGGGAATTAATCTGGAGTCTGCTGCCCCTGAGGCTAAGCAGAGGGGGAGCCAGCTATGAGTTGTGTGGTTCACTGCTGTACGGACTGAGAAATCTGAAGACTGGAAGACTCTTGACTTCCACAGGCTTACTTATCCAGCAGGAGGATTCCAGCTTAGTGGATTTGGAAAGTGCAGAGACAAGTTTGCTTACGTAGATCTCTGGGCTATGTTTGCTTGCTACTCCCTTCTCTTTACATGTGGGAGGGATGCCAGCTAGAACATTAGCCACTCCAAGGTCTATGAACTGAGTGATCTTAGGAAGATGGGAAAAGCTGCCAAACCAAGCAGTTAAAGACCTCCATAAGGAAAGCATTGAAATACTGAAAAAAGGCTGGGCATTGTGGTGCACATCTTTGATCCCAGTTCTCAGGTGTCAATGCAGGCAAATCTTTGAGTTTGAGGCCAGCCTGGTCTACACAGGAAATTCCAGGATAGCCAGGGTTACATAGTGAAACCCTGTTTCAAGAAACCCAAATAAAAAGTTTTGAGGAAAGAAACCAAAGAGGACATTAGAAGACAGGAAACCTCTGCATTCGTTGTTTTATAGAATTAGTATTGTGAAAATAGTTGTACTGTCAAAAGCAATCTAGAGATCCAGTGCAATGCAAACTCCATTAATATTCCTACAATATTCCTCATAGAACTAAAATAAATAAATAAATAAATAATGAATGAATGAATGAATAGATAAATTTCATATGGAAGCCATAGGTTGCCAAATAAAAAGCTCAGTCCTAGGTGTAGCATACCTCACTTCAAATTATTGTTCAGGGATATCTCTCAAACACCCAGAAAAATACAAACTGTTGCCATTATTCTTGGTTCCACACAAGAGCTTGATGGTAAGGTCCTATTGCTGAAGTTATCACACATATTAGTCAAAGAATATAGAGAAATCACGTTGGAGTGGACCAGGAAGCATGCTGCCTGATGGCTAGCTTTCATAGTATGGAAAGGTGCTACATAGGATGCTGGGAGTAGGCGGGCATGGGGTGGGGTGGGGTATATGGATCATCAACTCTTACCTGGTTGTGAGTACTGTGAACGACAGTAATGACTAACATGACAAGCTATGCTCCTGGGTACAAAGTAGCATGAATGGGGAACCAACCACTTTCTAGTTGGACTTAAGACCCTCTTCACAGGAAGAAAAACATGTCTGGTACTATAAATCTGGCCAAGAATCAACCACAAATGGGCAATCTCCCCAAAGACTTAGGACCATTGTGGGAGAAGGGATGGAAGAATTGTAAAAACCGTATTTGAGAAGGACCAGCAAGAAGCAATGTCTTCTGGAAATGCAGAACTCACAGTAGCTGTGCTTGCCTGCATAGGTCTTGTACAAGGTCAACTGGTCAGGGTTTTGTTTTGTTTTTGTTTTAATGCTTTGTGGTTTATTTGTTTTATTTTGGGGGTTGACCCTAGTAGATCAACAATGCTTCTCTGGCTGACCCACACATGCACATGAGTATTTAAGCAACACTAATTGGATTTGAAGAGTTATTTAAAAAAAAATGAGGATGTGAATTTGGACATGGGATGGGTGAGTTCAATAAAGATGAATGGTAAGTGAATATGATCAAAACCCATGGTAAGAAAGTCTCAAAATTAACAAAAATGTTATTGTTTTTTAACTAAGAAAGAAAACTTAATATGGAAGCATAAAAGACCCCAAATGGCCAAGTCGTGGTAAGGATACAGAACCATTAGAGGTAGCTCAGTGTTTAATTTCAAATTGTACTGCAAGCTATAGTAACAAGACCATCATGGTACTGGAACAGAAACAGATAACACCAACGAACTAAAATAGAGGACCCACACAGCTATAACCATGTAATTTTTGACAAAAATGAAAAAAGCACAGAGAAAAGACAGCCTCTTCAACAAATAGTCCTAGAGAGTAGAAATTCACATGTATAAGAGTAAAACCAGAACTATATGTCTTGTCCCGAAGAAAGTTCAGTTAAAATTGACACAATTAGAGAAAAATAGGGAAACTATTTCAACATGTAATACAGACTAGGAGTTTCCAAAACAGGGTTCAATGGCACAGGAAATACTCCCAAGAACTGATGAATGGGATTGCCTGAAATCAAAAGGCAGCACAGTAAAGGAAACAGTCCCCAGTGGGAAGACAGGCGAGAGAATGGAAGAAAATCGCTGTGAGCATCTACAAAGAACTTCAGAATTTGAACAGCAAAGGACCAACGTTCCAATCAATAAATGGGCAAATGCATGAAACAAACAGTTCTCAAAGAAGAAATACAAATAGCAAAAATGTATTTGAAAAGCTATTCGGCATTCTTAGCCGTTAGGGAAATGTAAGATAAAACTGCCTTGAGATGCTATCTTATCTCAGTCCTAGTCAGAATGTCTACTAACCAACCAACCAACCAACAAACAAACAAAAAGCAAATAACAGGAAATGCTGTCAAGGATGTGGAGGAAGAGAGACCTTTATACACTGTTGGTAGGAATGGAAACTACAGTCACTACAGAAATCAATCTGGAGGTTTTACAGAAAACTAAGCACAGCACAACTATATCATCATCCAGTTATACACTCTGAGATATACTTGAAAGACTCTAATCAACATATCACAGAGATACTTACCTGTGTATTCCTATTTATCACTACACTGTTCATGTTAGTCATGTTAGGGAACCAGTCTAGATGCCCTCCAACAGATGACTGGATAAATAGAATGTGATAGCTACAGGTATAGAAAGTTATAGAGAAGTGTGTGTGTGTGTGTGTGTGTGTGTGTAGAGAGAGAGAGAGAGGTAAATTTTATTCAACCATAAGGAATGAAATTATGGCATTTGCACAAAAATGAGTAGAACTGGATATCATCATGTTAAATGAAACATCCCAGATTCAGAATACACACACACACACACACACACACACACACACACACACACACACACCTACCTGACATGGAAGTAAAAAGGAGACTATGTGGGAAAAGAAGGATCTAAAAGAGAAAGTAGCAGAGGAAGACAAAATAGTACATTTTTCTCAGTTGTGGAATCTAAGTTTAATTGTATGTATTTATACATATGTATTCATGACATGAAAATAAAAAGGAGGACTACTTGAGAGAATAAAGAAGAGCAGTGATGTGGCAAGAACAAGGAAAGAACAGATTTTTTAAGTGTGAAAATGTCATAATGAAACAAGAGACTTGTGAATCACTACTAAAAACTTAATACACTTGCATATGGCACACAGACATGCCTGCAGGCTTGACACCCATACATAGAAAACACTAAAATAAGAATCCAAAGTCTTTTAAATAAATTTAAAAATTTATAAAATAAATAAGTAGATGAAATGCATTGGTTTCTCCAGCTACTTGACATCTTTAGTACACAGCTCCTGGACAGAATTTATAGTTTCCTCTCTGATGGAGAAAAAGCACAAAACTATAGACTTGATTCTGTTGGGGGATATGAACCCTGAGTTTGTATTTGTGTTAATTAAATAAAATTAACCTTGGGTTGGAAGGTTGAGTTAGCAACTACTTGACAGAAAGTAGTAATAGAGCACAGAGGGCATAAGGGAGAGTTAGATAGATGCACAGGAAGTAGCCAGGAGGGATTTGGAGCCACTGACTTTTATGCTTTGATGGAGCAGAAGGACACTCTCTTTCCAAGACTAGCAAGGAGAGAAAGTTAGCTAGTTGATACACAACCTCTCTGAACTCATGGGTTTTCACCCTAGCCTTTTATTCTTGAGTCTTATTCATAAATAGAATGATAGAGATTCGGTTAAAGCTACCCTTACTGGCATTGACAGAGCCTGTGCCTGCAGGAACAGGATTCCCACCAGGCTGTGGTCTGAGAGGCCAGGCTGCTGCTGGAAAAGCAGACTGGTAACTGCAGAGTCACAATTTGCAGGCTGAAATAGCAGTAGATTAAGGTGCAGCCATTGTGCTGAAAATAAAACAACATAACTCATTAGCAAAATTTTTCTCCTAAACAGATGTGATGGCAGACACTCCTGTCATGATCCAGTGCTTAAAAGGATAAGGCAGGAATTTATTGTAAGTTTGAGGCTTAAACTATATAGTGAGACCCTGTTAAACAACAGACAAAAAAAACAAAAAAACAAAAACAAAAACAAAAACAAAAAAAAAAAACCTTGGTTGTAATGGTCCTTGGTTTTTTTTCTTTCTCCTTCCCTGAAGCACCATCATAGAAAATGTCAGAGATTTTACAACAGAGAGTATCAAGTAGGATATATGGGGAAATGGGGCAGAAATCTGCTATAGAATAAAAGAAGTCATTAGTAAGTACTTGTGCCATGGTGTCACATGGATTCTCTCATCCCTGGAGGGGAACCAGCCCACCTGATGCCTTGGCTGATGGATTTTTCATGTCTGGGCTTTATCCAGAATACCTCCCTCTTAATGATGCATCAGTCTTGGATACGCTCCTTCGCTGGTGCTTGTTTACAGGCAAGCATGGGTCACGGAGATGCATGCCAAATGATTATAAATGTGGAGTGGGTGGTGTCTATGACTCCTTTGCTTAGAGCAAGGTGGTTGGTTTATACCTCACACAATATAGACTGGTAATAGGGAACTGCTTTGCCAAATTAGTCAAACGTGTCTTGAAAAGCAACCAAATAAACTCCTGAACTCTGTATCTATCTTTCCTTAAACTTTCCAACTACATATATAATGAAAATGAGACAGGCACATTATTTTTAACTATTGTGTTTCAAATGGCTGCTTAGAGTCTCTCAACCTTTTTTTTTTTTTTTTTTAATTAATGCAGTGACATCTTAAGAACCAGGAACCTTGACCTGTGTTTGAAATGCTATTGCACTGGTGTACTATCAGGGTCCTCTTAAGAAACAAAACTTATAGAATGAATATATAATAATAAAAGGGGATTTATTAGACTGGCTTAAGGATGAGGTCCAGGTAGTCCAACAAGGTCTAGTTCATAATGGAAAGGCCATCTGGTAGTTGTTCAGTCCATGAGGTGGCATGTCTTTGCAGACCTAATGCTGGAGCCCTGGAAAGTTGCTGGTCCTCTACTACCTAGTCTATGTGTTCTCCAATCAAAAAGAACATCAAATTCCTTCAGAAACTAGTGCCACGCCGAGGACTTGAAAGACAGAGTTCCTACTGTATATCCCTTTAACCCTCCTAATTGACCTGTGCAGAAGACAAATGGATCATTGAGAATAATAGTTGATTATCACAAACTTGATCAAGTAGTGACTCCAATTATATACAGTGTCTTTCTTGAGTAGATTAATACATCTCCTGGTACATGGAAGGCAACTACTGATCGAGCCAATGTCCTTTTCTCAGTACCTGTCCATAAGGACCACTGAAGTCATTTGTTTTTAGCTATCAAAACAAGCAGTCTATGTTTAGTGTTACCTCCAAGTTATATTAACTCTCCTGTTCCATTTTATAACTTCATAGTTCGAAGGGATCTTGAATCTTGTCTCTTCCACAAAATATCATGTCGATAAATTATATTTGCAGCATTCTGCTGAGTGGACTAAGTGGGCAGGAGGTAGCAAACACTTTGTACTTGTTGGTAACACATGTACATCAGAGGATGGGAGATAAGTCCAACTAAAATTCAAAGACCTTCTACCTCAGTGAAATTTCTAGGGGTTCAGTGGTATGGGGCATGCAGAATGTTTCTTCTAAGATGAAGGATATACCTGGGCACTCCCGCCACCAAGAAAAACATTGAATAGGCTTCTTTGGATTCTAGAGGCAGTACATTCCTCACTTGGGTGTGTCTGGACAATATATCAAGTAATTCAGAAAAGCACTAGCTTTGAGTGGAGCCAAGAACAAGAGGAGGCTTTCCAACAAGTCCAGGCTGCTATGCAGAATGCTGTGCCATCTGAACCATATGATCCAGCAGACCTGATGGTGCTGATGATGCCAGTGGTAGACCAGGATGCTAGCTGAAGCCTTTGGCAGGCTTCTGCCTTAGTTTGCTTCCTACTGCTCTGATAAAGACCAGGACCATAGGCAACTCCTCATAATGTAAACAACTCAAAAGCTTCAGAAAGTCCCTGAAACTGACCAGATTCACTAGACCCCTCCCTCCCCAAATTTATATAACTAGTAACAACTGCTAAGAGACACTTTCAGACAAGTAGAACTGCCAGAGAGAGGCAGAGACCAGCTAAGCTTCCTGAGAAAGACATTGCCCAACCTGTTGAGCTGCCTGCAAACTATGCACTGAGCTCCAGGTTAAGCATTTGTGTTTCCAACTTTTCCATGCTATGGTGAGCTTTTGATGATGTAGCCATCTTTGAGTCATTTCTGCTCCTGTAAGTGATCTCCCACTCATACTCCTGTAAGGAACCCCAATAAAACTCATTATTCCACTAAGTCAAACTTCAGTTGTATCCTTTCTTTGGTCTGTATCTAGCTCCATATCTGGGATGAGCACAATTATACATATATACATGCATGCATACACACATGTGAGAGAGAGAGAGAAAGGGAGAGGGAGAGGGAGGGAGAGAGAGAGATTTTAACATAGGGAATTTAGAAAGTGGCACAAGAAAGCAAAAGAAGGAAGGACAAAGCAGTCCAACTAAGAGACCCCTCAATGACACATCTCAGATCCCTAATCCAATGACTCATGACCTTAACTGCCTCTAACTTCCTTCATCTCCCTCATGTGAGTCCCTGATGTGTCACTACTCATTCACGCCCACTATTAAAGCAGTAGACATCCCTGTCCTCCTCACTCCCATTTCCTGAAACTCTTTCTTGTTGCCTATCGTGATTACACTGGCTCAGCCAGCCATTCAGGTTACCATCATGCTGAAGTCATGGTATGGTCTACCCATAGCTTCACTGAGAAGACTATGATGATGATGAGCTTAAGTTTGAGCTACAAATAGGAACTAAAGTTTTGGCAATGTCACCAATCCCAGAAAAAAGAGTATCCTGGTCCATCTAAACAGTTGATAGTTGAATGAAGCTGTGCTGAATGCTAGAGTATAGATATAGCTTTTTATCTGTGGGATGATAAGCAAAAGATTGGTGAAGACCAGTCTCTAACACTGGTTATTTTACTTTATTATTTGCATGTTGTTGAACCAAGTGTAATCAGACTGTTACCTACATAAAATAGGATCATGCATCCTCTTTCCTTCATATCCCACTTAAAAAAAACATTTCCCCCTTTCACACAAATACAGAAACCCACAACCAGACAGGTAGAGAGAAAGAAAGACCTTTGAACACACAGCTCTAAGTGAGATGCCTCCATCAAATCCCTCCCCTCAGAGCTCAGGCAATCCCACAGAAGAGGAGGCAGAGGGGATGGAGAACACCAGCCCCTCTGAAGCAACTAAGCAAAGCTCATATTAACCCCACAGACCACAGCAGCAAGCACAGGGCTCTCATGGGTCTGGCCCAGGTCCTCTGTGTATATATTGTGGCTTCCAGTTTAGTGGTTTTATGGGACTCCTGAGTACATAAATAAATGGGTTTCTGATTCTTGTGCCTTCTTCTGGGTTCTTTTCCTTCTGTTACTTTGCTTTGTCTGAATTTGGTGTGATGGTTTATGGTTTGTTTTTGTTTGTTTGTTTGTTTTGTTTTTGTTTTGTTGTTTTCTTCAAGACATGGTTTCTCTGTGTAGCAGTCCTGGCTCTCTGGAACTGATGGTTTATGTTTTATATTATTATATTTTATTTTGTTATGTTTGGTTGTTATCTCTTAGCCTGTAATCTTCTAATAAGAGACAAAAAAGGGAGTAGACCCAGATAGGAGGGGATATGAGGAAGAATTGGGAGGAGTAGGAAGGGGAAACCATAATCAGGATATATTGTTTGAAAAAAGAATCTATTTCTAGTAAAAGGGAAAAGTGTAAAAACAAAACTTTTTATAATAATATTTTATTTAAACTTGAAACAAGCTTGTTTTACATGTCAATCCCTGTTCCCTCACCCCCTCTTCCCCTGTCCATCCCCCAATAAAACTTTTTTAAAGAATAAAAAAATTCCCCTTTCAAGGGCTTGCAGCTAAGTTTTTTTTCATAGCTGTCAGATTTTATCTTACTTCTTGTGACGTTTGTCCTCATTTTCATTTGATTCACATTATCCCTAACATTTCTGATGAATTTGTCTTATTAATCTATGGCCTTAAAAGGTCCCTAGACAATCCAGTGGGTTTAATTTCTCTTCTCCATTATTGGAAATTTCTGACTCATCTTACGCCTAAGAAAGACTTCTCTTTATTCTTGACTGACCTTAGTTTTCAATTCCTCCATCTCAGAGCATAGACTCTGGGAGGCAACCCACATTCATGACCCACATAGAGAAGAAAAGAGTCAGGTCAGAGGGGTTAGCTAACTGCTGGGATGTGTGAACAAGCCTTGGAAATGCTCATGGCTCCTTGCTCCTTAAGAAGACCCATACTAGGATATGTCTTTCCCTAACCTGGCTTCCTTTCATTTATTCATTCAATAAATATTGTTTTTAACCCAAGACTGTTGGGCAACAAAGAAAAGCCTGGCATTTGGATAGGCACTGCAGACAGATAACAAGCAAAGCAGTTATGGTCTCATGAAGCTTAGAGTCCAAAGGAGAACCAATTATAGATAATAAACTACCACAGAAATGGCCATTCAAGTGAATAAAACTCTGGTAAGACCTATTAATAGTATATATCTAGCCTCTGTCTTTTCTAACTTTGTTAAGCTTTAGCTATTCAGATAAACTGAGTCATATAAGATATTGTGATATTCTATGATGGCACACTATAAAAGTATCAAAAAAAGTAAAGTTCTCAGTCTCCCTATGGATTTTATTTATGTTTAAAGTTTTATTTTGATGCGAAAGGATCTTGAATTAAATCTTCAAATATTAAGATTCAAAGTTAATAGGGACATAGCTGTAAAATACTAATCTTAGAAAAATTACTAACTTTTTGTAACCTGCTAAAGATAATTAAGACTTGCAAATTAATGGCCAGTCACCTTATAAATGATCAGATTCTTTTTTTTCCTTTTTTTACTTATTTATTTTTTCTTATTTTACATATTGATCCCAGTTCCCTCTCTGTCCCTCCCTCCTTCTCTTCCACCCTCCCATGCCCCCCGACCACCCTCCCATCCCACCCCACCCCCCACTCCACATGTAGGGTGATGCCTTCCTGGAGGAGTCATTTAAATCTGTCAAGTCATTTGGAGGAGGGACTAGGCCCTCCCTACTGTCTCTAGGTGAAGGGAGTATCCCTCAATGGGGAATGTGCTCCCAAAGACGTTTTGTATACCAGGGATACATCCTGGTTCCACTTTCAGAGGTCCCTTAGACTGCCCAGGCCTTCTAACTGAGACCATGTTCAAAGGGTCTGAGTCGGTCCAATGCTAGATTCCCAGCGATCAGTCTGGGGGGGGGGGGGCATTAGCTCCTCCTTGTTCAGGTCAGCTGTCTGTGGGTTTCTGTAGCCTGGTCTTGTCCTCCCTCTCTGCATCTGGATTCCAGTTGGGCTCAGTGTTTAGCTTGGGTGTCTGCTTCTGTTTCCATCAGCTACTAGATGAGGGCTCTATGATGGTGGATAAGTTAGTCCTCAATCTCAACATCAGGGAAGGTCATTTATGGTAACCTTTCCACTGTTGCTCAAAATGTTAGTTGGGGTCAGTCTTGTAGGTCTCTAGACATTTCTCTAGAGTCAGTTTTCTCTTGAGACCTATAATGGCTCCCTCTTTTATGGTATCGCTCTCTCTTTCTCTCGTCTATTCCTCCCCTGACTGCCCAACTCTGCCCCTCTAAGGTAGGACAGTTTCCACACGTTCCTCCTTCACAGGAAAATCTCTAAGACCTTCTGGGTCTGGCAACCAAAAGTCCATGCTGCTCTGTGTGGCAGCTGATGACTTAATGTCATCCTGTGTGGCAGCCAAAGACCGACAAACTTCCTCCAAGGAAACCATTGAGGTTACCTCGGGAGCCTAGGGTAACTGTCCAGGTAGCAGGTAAGTCTCTGTCGTTTTAATTGATACAGAAGTGATTTAGTTTACACTTCCTGCTCTGATTTATCCTTCTCAGATCTCTGATGTCCTTGATAGGAACTGTAAATTAGTTGATTTGGAGGCAACAGTCACCCAGCTCCTTAGCTCCCCAAGGGCTGCAGGTGCTTTGTCTGTTCATTTCATATGTAAAAATCACGTCTTGCTTTCTTCAAGAGTTTGGAGGTCTGCTGCTGAGAAAGGCTGCTGGTTTACTTTTGCTGGCAGAATTCACAGGTAAAGAGATAAACTCACAAAACAGTTTCAACGTAACTTTTTATTGTTTACTTAAAGGAACTTGCTTTGTTTGCAAAGACTGCTGTCAATACTCAACCACTTGTGTCTCACTTGTAAATTACTGGATGGAAAGAAAAGTGTATGGAAGTGTCTAAGAAAGTAATTTATGGTGTGTGAAAGATGAGAAATGTTTTAGATTGTTCTCCCCTGCTGTGCTATTGTTCTATATTAAATCTATATTAAAACTTTTGTTTTGCTTTGTTTTATTTTGTTTGTTTTTTTCAAGACAGGGTTTCTCTGTAACAGCCCTGGCTGTCCTGGAACTCACTCTGTAGACCAGGCTGGCCTCAAACTCACGGAGATCTGCCTGCCTCTGCCTCCTAAGTGCTGAGATTACGGCTTCTAAAGTTGATTGATGACTAATTTATCCACCATCATAGAGCCCTCATCTAGTAACTGATGGAAACAGAAGCAGACACCCAAGCTAAACACTGAGCCCAACTGGAATCCAGATGCAGAGAGGGAGGACAAGACCAGGCTACAGAAATCCACAGAGACAGCTGACCTAAACAAGAGGGAGTTAATGAGCCCCCAGACTGATAGCTAGGAAACCAGCATTGGACTGACTCAGATCCCCTGAACATGGGTCTCAGTTAGAAGGCCTGGGCAGTCTAAGGGACCTCTGACAGTGGAACCAGGATGTATCTGTGGTGCACAAAAGGACCTTGTGGACACATTCCCCATGGAGGGATACTCCCTTATCCTAGAGGCAGGAGGGAGGGCCTACTCTCTCCTCCAAATGACTTGACAGATTTTGTTGACCCCTCCTGGAAGGCATCAAACTCCCTGTGGAGTAAGGGGTGGGGCAAGGGAGGGTAGAAGAGAGGGAGGGATGGAGGGAGGGACAGGATGGAGAGGGAACTGGGATTGATATGTAATATAAGAAAAAAATAAAAATAAATAAAAAAGACTTCTAAAGTTCAGAGTTTTCACATTAATTAATGGATCTTTGATAAGCTATTAATCTGTCTGGTAAAGCACTGACTACTGTCATAATCACAAGCTCAAATTTTACATTTTCCTAAGTTTATCTTCTAAGTATAGACTTAAAAGTGCCAGCCAGGCAGTGGTGGCACACACCTTTAATCCCAGTACTCGGGAGGCAGAGGCAGGCAGATTTCTGGGAGTTCAAGGCCAGCATGGTCTACAAAGAGTTCCGGGACAGCCAGGGCTACACAGAGAAACTCTGTCTTGAAAAAACAAAAGTGCTTCAGATTAGATCTCTATCTGATCAAAATACCCAGCCCCCTGGTCTGAGGAAGAATATTCATGCTTTAAACCCCAAACCATAACTTTTGCTATGACTCAAAGGTATGAGTGTACTCCAGATGTTTATAGGCACAATGAGGATTTCAGCACAGACTACAGACAGTGGTAATGTTAATATATCTAAGATTCTCATCTCTTTATTAACTGAAAATATTATGTAAGCTTCAGAGAGCCATAAGCCTTGCATTCACCTGTCACAGGTCAAATGGATTCCAGATAGGAACACCTATACCAGATAGGTATACCTGTCCCAGATAGGCACAGCCTAAGCTTCCCCCCACCATCTACCCCTGAAAGCGGGTTCCTCCTGTTTCTCCCTCTCCCTCATCTGGGGACTCCTCTCCTCCCCCTAAAACTACCAGGACCGTGAGCTTGAAAGTTTCAAGTGTACACCCAAGATAAAGAATCTCCCTCAGACTCCTTACCTTACCTTCTGTCTCTAGTGTATCTGTCCCAGCAGATATCCGATCCACTGCAGACAGCAGATGACTGCTCCAAATTCTCATCCAAGCTGTTTGCAGCTGAATTTCTAGCTAGCTTGAGCCCCTGCATCCCAAATGTTCCAATGTGGCCCACACTTCACTCACCCCAGGTGATCCCTCAGAACCTGGGCACCGAACAAAACAAATGTCCCTCAGCCTGTACTCCTCTCTCTTTTCCAGACCTTGACCAGCATTCCAGGCTTTCCAGGTCCTGACAATGACAACCTAATTTCAACCAAGAAGCAGTTAAGTTGCCCCTTATCATCAACAAACAGACTGGAATGTTAGGCGCAGAAGGAACCCCAGTACAAAAGTCTAACTGTGATGCCTATTAGTACGCCAAAGCGTATGCTGGCCTCTTGGCTCTCTGAGCAAGTGCCTGCTACAGGGTCCTTCCTGGCATCCTGGCTCTTCTTAGCTCTTCTCACCCTGCCCCTACCCTGAACTTCTCTAGCCTGTGACTTTTGCTTCCCTTCGGATTTCCTATATAACACCGCCACTTTGTCTCTTTGCCCTCGCCTCTCTTGGTTCTCAACCCTCTCTTGGTCCACTTGGCCCTCTCCCTCCCCTTCATCTCTGTCTCCCCACCTCTCTCCTCTTGTGGCCTGGTTCAGTCTACCAACCATATTCAGTCTACTGCTTTCTCTCCTGCGCTGGGCCCTTACAGATGCTTCTGCCTGCACTCTGTCTCATATCTACAATAAGAGCCTTCTCCTCAACCATGCCTTAGAGAGGCATGTCCTCACTCTCATTCAGGCCAAAGGCTGATCATGCAGACCTTGTGAGTCATGTTATGCTTTTGATACATGTGAAGAGCATGTTGTTTGGCTCGCACTCACTCTGACCGCAGGTAATTTGGGTTGGGCAAGCTGGGAAGCAGAGAAGTTGAGTAGGCTACTTGTGTGTGATCCAAGAAAATGTGGTCTGGCAGCTTTATCTTGTTTTCTTATAGTGGACTTGGCAAGGAATGGACACATGGCAGAGGCATGCATCAAATTATCATTTATTAATTATTGAAGGCAATGGGAATTACATGCTTCTTTGCCAATCTCATACAGCATTCCAAATCATGTTACCACACGAAAGCTATGCTTCTCCAAAAAAGGTCTCTTATTTTAGGAGACTTCTTCTGCTGAATCTAACCCCACTGGTGACTCCCTCCTGGCTTCATCCCAAGGCCACCTCAGCCTTTCCTTGCTATTTCCTCCTGGCTCCTCTTTCCAGGCCCTGTGACTTCCTTCCTTTCAGAGCTGCTGTGGAAAGAGTCCCTGCCCAGGGGCCTTGGAAATGAAGCAGCAGTCTGAAGTGTCAGGGCAACATTTTTTTCTTTCCTGAATGAGATAACAGGAATGCTACCTACTTGCTGGGTGTAATTCTCCTTACTAGCCAGATCCCCAACTATGATCAGGCATCAGCTTGAGCTTCTAAATAGTTATGCTCTCTTTGTCTTCCGACCAGCTCTGATGCACTGGTACAGGTGATGGCTCCCTGCTCTTGTAATGTGAGGTTTTTTCAGCCCAGCAGGCCCTGCTGCCCTTCTCAACCCCAAAGAAACACACAGATGCTATATTAGTTATAAAGCTGTCCGCCGTTGGCTAAGGTTTCTTATTGGCTAGCTCTGTCTTAATATTTAACCCATTTCTATTAATCCATGTATTTCCATGTGGTCTTATCTTACTGAGAAATGCTGGACCTGCAGCTCCTTTGCCTGCTACATCATGACTGCTCAATGTCTCATCAGAGAAGAGAAGAGAGTGGTTTCCTGTTTGCCCTCTGTTTATTTCCTGATTCTGCCCAGCTAGGTTACTTCCTGTCTGGCCAATCAGCCAATCAGTGTTTTATTCATTAACCAATAGGAGAAACATATACAGAAGAGCATTCCCCATCATGCTCTGCTACAAGCCAGGGAGTTCCCTTCAGCTACTCCCTTTTGAGAGTGTCTCTGTACAATGTCCATGTTTCTCTCTTCTCCGGTTCCATTTCCCCAAGCCTGGTGCTGACACCAGTCATTCCCCATCTTTTTCTGCATGTGCTCTGTATGGCTAAGAAGAAAGAAAGAAGGGCTGGAGAGATGGATCGGCGGTTAAGAGTACTTGCTGCTCTTCCAGAAACCTGGGTTCAATTCCCAGAACCCACATGGCAGCTAACAACTGTCTGTAACTCTAAGATCTGACATCCTTGCACAGACATACATATGTGCAGGCAAAACACCAATTACATAAAATGAAAAATTAAAGTAAAAGAAAGAAAGAAAAATATTAATGAATTTCTATTGTCCCCTCCATGGATAGATACCACTAGTCACTGTTTCTTGCAGCAGAGAAATGCCATCATATCTCAACTTTCAATTTCCCCTTCCTAGACAGACTTCTTTTATATATATTTTTTGAGATTATAATACTATTATACCATTTCCCACTACCTTTCCCCCTTCCAGTCCTTCCCATATACCCGTATCTTGCTGTCACTCAATTTCATGACTTATTTTTCTTTAATTGTTGTGCTATACACATATATGTTATCTATGTATGTGTTGTGTGTATATATTCATACATCTATAAATATAACCTGCTCACTATGTGTATTCATAAATACAATTTATTCAATCCATGTGATGTTGTTTGTATATGTATTTTCAGTTTTGGGAAACGAATTGTTCTGTTCTTCCCCAGGGAAGATAATTGCTCCTGTTCTCAGTATTCCTTAGTTGTCTGTAGTTCTTTGTCTAGGGCTGAGGCCTTGTGATCCAGTTCCCTTCCACATTAGCATGTCTATTGGTGGTGTCCTTTTTCAGCTCATGTTTAGGCAGCCATGTTGGTGAGACTTCAAGAGTGTGGCTTCTCTGGTGTTTCTAGGAGACACAATCCCACAACAAATTTTCTGTTCCTCTGGCTCTTAAAATCTTCCTATCTCTCTTCTACAATGAGCCCTGAACCTTAGGTGCAGGAGTTGTGTTGTAGATGAATCAGTTGGGACTGGACTCCACAACTCTGCATTTTGATGAGTTGCAGATTTCTGTAATGGTCTCCAGCGTACTTAATGAGAGGTGAGAACTACACTTACCTGTAGGAATAAGGATAAATATTAAAAATGTAATTAGGAATTTTTGCTTTTTTAGTAAAGTGTTGATTGTGTGTTCTTTTCCAAGATCTATGACTTTTTACTAGCCCCAGGTAGCTGACTAGGTTTCAGGACCAGATATGATTTCCCTCTTGCTGAACATATCTTAAGTCCAATTGGGAAGCAATTGTTTACAGCCAAGGTATGCATGCCACTATTGCACCCTTATGGTTATCCTACCATTCTGGTCATTGTTGTGGTTCATAAGCATCATAGATTGGTAGAACTATTAGCTGTTTGCCTCCTTTGGAAGCCTGCATGGTACCTTCTGGCCCCATGAAAGCTAGTCCTTAGAAAGATCTAACTCAAGTCTTCTGGGTCCTATGTCCAAAGTGTACAGTGTCTTTAGTAAAAGGGACTTACCTTCCACCCATGGAGTAGAAGGGCCAGTGTCAACCACAGGCAATAGAAATTGTCTACAATGTTTGGGAATGCCAAGGACAAGCCTGAACAACAATTCAAAAGAGGGTCTCTCATTCCCGGTGTTAGGGTTTTTTCAAGATACTCTATAGTACAGATCTTGGGGTACCATTGTCAGACCAAATGAGAAAATTTTCATTTAAACTATATACAGACTTACCAGTATTATAGGAATTTAAAGTAGTTAATAGTATGATTCCTTATGACTTTTTAAAAAAAATCTGTTCTGTTACTTTACCCTCTTCCTTCCTTCCTCCCTTCCTTCCTTGTATTTATCTCCCTACTCCTGCCTAATTAAAGCCACCCCCCCAATTTTCCTGACTTCCCCCTTCAAGTCACTTGGATACTCATAGCCCTCTCTCCATTGCTCCCTGCAATTGTCCCCTTTTGCTTTCCTGGTTTCTAGAGTTAGTCCAGATTGTATACTCACATTAAAGACTTGGAGCTATCAATCTCAAATAAGAGATAGGATTCAGCATTTGTCTTTCTGGACATGTGTCACCTCACTCAGGACAATATTTTCTAGATCCATATGTTTATATGCAGATCTCACTAGAAAATCAAAAGATGTCACATTCTTACACATTGGTAAACATAATATTATGAAAATGACATCCTACCAAAAGCCATTTACAGATTCAATGGAATCTCAGTCAAAATCCCCATCTCATTCTTCACAGAAGTAATAACAAAAAACAAACAAACAAAAACAAAACAAAAACCCATTATCCTAAAATATATATGGAACTACAAAGGACCCCAAATAGCCAAAACAATCCTGTGCAAAAAAAAAAAAAAAAAAAAAAAAAAAAAAAAAAAAAAAGAAAGAAAGAAAGAAAGAAAAAAAAAAAGAATTATAATATTTCACTATTTCAGACATGGTACAAATAGACATGTAAATAACTGAAACAAAATTGAAGACCCAAACATGAGTACATGTAACTTCAGCCATATAGTATTTAACAAAGATGCCAAAAACATAACCTGGAGAAAAAAATAAGCATCTTTAACAAATGGTGTTGGGAAAACTGGATGTCACATGTAGAAGAATGAAGTTAGATTTGTATCTATCACCTCACACACAAAAACTAACTCCAAATAAATCAAAGAAACACTGAAACCACTAGAAGAAAACGTAGTCAGTGTCTTACGTGATGTAGATGTAAGAAAGGACTTTTTGAATATGACTCCATTTGCTCAAGAATTAAGGCCGGCAATTGACAAGTGGGTCTTTATAAAACTAAAAACTTCTGCACAGCTAAAAAAGCAATCAATTGATTGAAGAGGAAGTTCACAGGATGTCCTTCCCTGATAATGAGATTGATAACTACCTTATATGCCATCCTAGAGCCTTCATCTAGTAGCTGATGGAAACAGAAGCAGACATGCACAGCAAAACACTGAGCGGAACTCCTGGAATCCTTTTGCAGAGAGGGAGAAGTGATTAGTCAAGACCAGGCTGCAGAAACCCACAGAAACAGCAGACCTGAACAAGGGGGAGCTCATGGACCCCAGACTGATAGCTGGGAAACCAGCGTAGGATTAACCAAGACCCTTGAATGTGTCTCAGTTAGGAGGTCTGGGCAGTGTATGGGACCTCTGACAGTGGAGCCAGGATGTATCCCTTGTGCACAAAAGGACTTTGGGAGCACATTCCCCATGGAGGGAGACTCCCTTCCCTAGACACATGAGGGAGGGCCTAGGCCCTTACCTAAATGATAGATTTTGATGATCCCTCCTGGAAGGCCTCACCCTCCCTCCCTGGGGAGTGGATAGGGAATGGGATAGGGGAGGGAGCTGGGGATTGGAGGGGGAATGGGAGGGAGAGGGAACTGGGATCTTGGATCGATATGTAAAATAAGGGGAAAAAACCCCAATAAAACAAAAAAAAAGAAAGGGTCAGAACCACAAATGACCCACTCAAAACATGGGCTTGGGATCTTAAAAAAAAAAAGTTCTCATAAGAAGAAAAATGGCTAAAAAATAACTCAAAAAATATTTGCCATTTCTAGCCATTGAGGAAATGCAAAACAAAACCACTTTGAGATTTCCTCCTATCCCAGGTAGCATAGCAAAAGTCAAACCAACAACAAACACTGGAGGGGGCATGGGGAAAGTTGGGATTGCAAACCAGTCCAGCCATTCTGGAAAAGTTTGGAGAGTCCTCTGAAAGCTAAAACCAAGCCTACCATGTGACCCAACGGCATCACTCAAAGGACCCAACATCCTCCTCCAATTTCCATTGAAAAGTAATATTCTCACTTGGACATGCCTTATGCTTTTTTCTTAAAACCTCTTCTTTTATCCCTCATGCTTAAGGTTATATTAAAAGATACTGTTCTAACTAGTCTAAACATTTCTTTCAGTGGCAAAGCTGTAAATCTGTTTGACCTGGGTCAAAGTCCCTAAAATCTTAGGAAAACTCCTTACTCTGCTAAAAGTGACCATGTGCAGGTGTGGCTCCGTACTCTTATTTCTGACATTTCTGGAGGCCAGTGTTGAGATCCGTCTTGAAGCATCATTTGTGAGATTCCCTTGGCTCATCTACCCTGCTGAGTATGACTTGCTTGGTACCTTGGTTTACTTTCCTTCTGTTTTTCTGACCTGAGACCCATTAAGTATTTGATAAGTACCACTGGCACCAAAAATAGGAATCCCCTAGATTCACTCATACTCTGTTCCTGGGTCAGATGGAACAGTGCATGAATTTTTGAGGAGACAGCATAAACACTGATTCCTCCAGATGTCTTAAACCAATCTCTTGCCTCTAAAGAGAGCAACTGGAGACATAATCTAGAACTATGCCCCTGTGGAGCTCATTAGGAATAACCGCCTCTATTCTTTCTCTTAACCTGAAATCTTAGCCAACTCTCTCTGCTGCTTTGCCATCCTGTCTGTCTCATCTGCTTTCAGTAAGCTAAGAGCTTGGACAAGGTGAGTCTACTGATAACCGATTCCTGTGATGTAACTTTATGGTCTAAATAGATCAATTAAAATTCCATCTGTCCTCACTTTATAAGAGGCCTTCTTCCTTCCTTCCTTCCTCCCTCCCTCCCTCCCTCCGTCCCTTTCTTCCCTCCTTCCTTCCTTCTTTTCTTTACTTCTGATCTGTGTCAATAAACTTTTACACCAGACAGAAGCATTTCTGATCAAAGGGCCTTTAGGGATACCTACAGGAAGAAGCAGCCACACAATTATTGCTGATGACAAATGGTGATAAGTAAATGGTTACACAGGACAGGCCCGAGTTGCCTAATCCAAGATAAGAAAGAAGCAGGCCTTCTCTAGAAAGGGAACCCTACTTCAGATTGACACTGGGTGGGGAGAAGACCCCTGATTCAAAAAAACTACTTTCATTTCTTTCTTTTTCTTTCCTTTATCTTTTAGATACAAAGGATATATTTTAGCCTCACCACAAATTAAAAGAGTAAACAAAGAAACAGACAGATAAACAAAAAGTAGCACTGAGAACATTTTCATCAGTAGAGACATCTCCCCTTCAGCTACTTAACTCAGAAGAAGAAAAATGATATCCCCTTATGTCTATGTGATAAATTTTGCCCTTTGATCCTTTACACTACTAAGTCTTTTTCATGTCTTACAGAGATGGAAATTTACTCTTTCTATCTTTTTGTTTTTATGGGTACATTTAGATTTAGTGTAATTATGTCATGTGTGTACATGATCATTTTTTAATGAATTGTTTATACCAAAATACATATGTCACAAATTGTAGGATAATAACTTTTCTTACTTGTTGATGTATTTTCAATAATGTTTATGAAAATGGCTTAGAAAAGCAAGGACTTTTAAATAAAATAACTAAAATTTAAGAATTCATTAGTCTTCCTTAAAGGACAAAGAAACCCAGATGATTTCACCAAAGAGATTCAAAAGGACTTCACATCAAGGCTGTTCCGACTGAAGGAAAAAGACCGCATCAGATGCTCCTGACTGAGGGCTACTATAACAGTCAAGATCACTGTCTAGGGGTTTTTATTGCTGTGAAGAGACATGACCATGGCAACTCTTATAAAGAAAACATTTAATTGGGGCTCACAGTTTCGGAGGTCAGTCCATTATGAAGCAAAGCAGCACGCAGGCAGACATGGTGCTGGCCTTGGCTTGCAGGAAACAGGAAACTGACTAAGACACTGGGTGGTACCCTGAGC